>NW_023416286.1:13329533-13955802 GCF_014176215.1 Rousettus aegyptiacus
TCTGCATACCCCTGGCAGACCTAGCTGGCTGAATAAAGAGTGTGTTTCCTATAACTCACTGAGTTCTGGTAGTCCATGTGTCTTTTGGAGGCTGGCAGCTACAGCAAACTGAAAGATAGAGTGGCTGAATGGATAAGAAAACAAGGCCCCTACATATGCTGTTTATAAGAGACTCCCTTCAGATTAAAAGACACATACAGACTAAAAGGAAGGTTATGGAATGTGATGTTGCCTTATTGGACCTAGAGGGTACTGTGATGAATGAAGTAAGTCAGATAGAGAAAGACAAATATCACATGATTTTATGTACAAAATAAACAACAACAACAAAAATGGAAACAAACTCAGATACGGAGAATATTTTGAGGACTACTACATGGGAGGGATGATAACAGGGTGGTGGCCTTGAGGCTGAATTTGGAAGTTGGCTGTAATCTCTAATTACGAATCTGATTATAACTAATAATAATAACAAAGCCAGTTTTGTGAGAGAGAGAATAAAAAGCCATGGAGACAGGCATGGAGATGCTAGCATTGCCATTCATACCCTCTCCCATGTTAATTAATGCATTTTTAGACTCTGACTCTTCTTCCTAACCATCTCCACAACAGAAGTACAAATGGATAATTACAAATAGACATGGAGATTGGTGTAGCATAATGAAAATAGTTAATGATATTGTAATAAATATGTAAGGGGGAACTAGGGGTACTAGGTTTAGTGGAGTGATCATTGTGAGTTGTATAGATCTCTAATGCAGTAAAACTAAAACTAATATATTATTGTATGCTAAGTATAATTGAACAATAACTAATTGAATTGTACAATGTAAATAGGAGCAATTAATTGCCTATAATATTTCAACAAAGCCAGAAAAAACAAAGAACTATAAATTATACACACACACACACACACACATGTAATATCATATATATATATATATATATAATATCTTTAAAAATCCACTGGGATAAATGACTTTTAGACACTGCAGAAGTAAATATAGTTTAACTTGAACCCCTAGCAATAGAAAGCATCTCAAATAAAGCATAGGAAAAAATAGACTGAAAAAAAATAAACATAACATCAGGGGCTAGTGGTACTATATTAAGCGGTCTAACATAAATGTTATTGAATCTCTAGAAAGATAGAAAAGACATGGTACAGGAAAAAAATGTTTGAAGAAATTAAGACTGAAATTTTTCCATATTTGATAAAAATATAAATAATCCACAGTCATAAAAAGCTTAATGAACTCTAAGAAGAATAAACCTATAATAGAAATCATGCTGCAGAAAAATCACATCACTGGAAACTAGTGATAAAAAAATTTCTTAAAACAGACATAGAAAAGGACCCATTATATGTAGGATAAAAAAAAAGAATAAAAACGGACTTTTCATCAGAGACTATGCAAGCTAGAAGATATTTGGACAACATTTTAAAAGTATACAAGAAAATCTACCAACCTTCAATTTTTTACCAGCAAAAATATTCTTCAAAAATAAAAGCAAACAAAGACAATGTAAGTTAAGAGAATTTATTGTTTGCAGACATGTACCATAACATAGCAAAGAAAATTCTTCAGGCTGAAAAAAATTACACCTGATGAGTTCATAAAAACCTGTGTGTGATTTTTCCAGGCCTGGCAATAAGCAGTTAAATACTTTTCTATTGTACGCCTGATAGGAGAGTGCTCTCTTACTCACAAAAGACTTGATACACAGCCAATGCATTGCATTCTCTGTTGAGATTTGCAGGCAAGGACTTGAGTTCCCTTGCAGGCCATGCTTTTACACAGATCTGGGTTACTAGCCCACACAGGCACCTTTATTTGGAGGACACTTGATCTAGGACTTATGGCTGAGGATCTCTTTGGGTGTTTCTGCTGAAATCTCCATATCAGAGTGGTAGGGGAAAACTTGAAAACACTTTTCTTCATTCTGGTTCACTACTCAGTAGTTTTCCACTTTTAGTGCTCATCTGTCTCCCCTTCCCTGCCCACACTTTGTAGGTCTATGAAATTGCAGAAGCCTTTTCTTTGGAGATTCCTTGGCAGGTAAATGACCTCCACATCTGTGCTGATCCACCCAACCTTTATTAGAATATTGTTTCATGTGAGAAAATAAAACAAGGGGTGGGGAGGCTGGCATTTTCTCTCATTTAACCTTTTGCTTGCACTATCTCAGTAAATGGTTAAATAATTGAATGTTATTTTTATTTTGGTTTATTTTAATTCACTGCTCCAACATAAGACAACACAGTTGCTATTGAGCTCTACTGAGTTCTTGATAACATGAAAAGGATATTGGGATCTACAAAAGGAATGAAGATCTATCAAGAAAAGATAAACATGTGAGTAAATATAAAAAAAAACTTTTCTTATTTTTTTTCTCTTTTAAAAAGTGACTAACTGCTGTCCTCATATAAAGACCTTGGAAGTCACCACTCCTTTGTAACAATAAGTAAAAAGCTGAACAGACTGAAAAAGCAATAATTCTTCTTCAATTTGTTAGAAAGGGGAGGGCTCAGAGTAAACAATTGCCCCCACCATTGAAGAGATGGGCATATAGAGGGAGTCATGGCTACCTGGTAAAAAAGACTCATGAGAGGAAACAACCGCAGGAATCAGTGTAAAGGTAGGAAAACCTAAACTATAATTGATGAATTATAGAGGCTCAGTGCAGATAACTCTGAGTTAAAAACTCCACTATTCATAGGGGGTCCCCACATGTTTGTGAGTTTTATCTCCAGATTCTTGACCAAGTTCTTACAGTAAATATGAAAATAAAAATACTCATTAATCAAGAGTTTCTAGATTCTGGCAGGATCAATAGAGAGAAAAAATTTATGTTCCAATTCTGTTTACAAAGTTTTAATTTACCAAATTGCTAAGTCATAGGTAGTTTAAAAAGAAACACGTTTTCTTTTATCTGGAAAACAAAAGATTTTAAAAAAATATTTTAAACAAAAATTTATAAAAATTATAATTATCCTCAATTCACTTAGTGCCGTATAATCAATTCTTATTCATCTTGATCACTTGCCAGCATTTAATGAACATAGTTATTCCTTAGAGTCCTATAAATCTTTTTGCATTTTAAAGGTATGATATGAAAGTATTTTGGAATTAGTCAGAATTCTATCTTTCTGAAGATGAAACATATTTGCAAAAGTATCAGAGGAAAATAACAGTAAATGACTAAAATTTAAAATGACATGGTTATACATCTGATTATAATGCAGTTGACAAAGAAATTTGTTTTTCTCTGCAAAATAACATTTTAAGAAACCAACTAGAATTACAAATGATGTTACTATATCTGGACATTGCAGACTCTTGGAGGTCATAATCTCCTGAAAATTCACTTTAATAATAAAAATATATTGATTCATATACAACATAATTATTTTTTCATTTGACAAATCTTCCCAGGTAACTTTAGTACATCAAATAGGCCAAACTAGTTTAAATTTTCTCTCTTATAAAGAGAGAGAACAAATTTTTGAAGCATTCCAGCAGCCCACTGGAATAACCCAAAGCCATTTCAGGGTTAAGAAGAATCTTCTTTTACATCCTGGACCTGTGAAAGTTTATCAAACATGCTTGACCAAAAGATTGTATTATTTTCAAAACAATATTAAATGATTTATTTACCCAAAGTGACAATAGAAAATTTTAAATAAATATAAATACAGAAGTAACAATAATTATTAGCAAAACTTAGTTCTAACTGTTGTGAAATTTATTTGTCTTAGCAACCAAGGGCCTGCATAAAAAAAAAAAATTATTTTGATAGAACACAGAATCTTTGTTCTCTAGGCAGAAAACATTTTTACAATGTTAGTAGCAAACCAATAGCCCAAGAACCCTTGTCCTATTTAGCAGAGGGAAAACCCAACTTTAATTTTGCATTAGTTTACTTTTGATATTTAACTTACTCTATTGAATTTAATCTTATTCAGCTTGACCATATATAAAATTTTCTTTCTCAGGATTCCCTTTCTACAAGCTTTCTACAACTTTCCCAGTCCCTCTTAGTTTGTCTCTTTTTGGTCATTCAGAAATAACTAACTTTATTTTAAAGCAAACCACTTTCTTTTAATTTCTTCAAAAATGTATTTTCATACTTTGTACCTTCCTTCATTGAAAACACACATAACTTCCTTCCAAATTAATTAGAATTTATAGCCCTCAGAACCTTAATTTCTAGCGACAACCAAAAGTAAGCAATTAGCATTCTTCAGATTGGCAAATTTAGAAATCTATTCAAAACCTTTAGAAACATACATTTTTTTACAGGCAAAGCAAAAAGTATTTTCTTTAGCAGATCTAACTTTATTTTGTTTCTCTGTAATAAAGGGTCGAATGTAAGTAGACTTATCTAACAATCAATGTGTCAGAATTTTACATTATTTGGCAATATCTAAATAGCCAATACTTTTTATCCTTTAATTTAGTAAAATTCTAAAGTTTCAAGTTACCAAAACGATTTGAAAAACCATTTAAGTATGTATACAATGTAATCATTACTAAAGAGTTAACCCCCCAAAATATATATATATATCCCATTTACATTTATTTATTTGTTCCTAACAGTTATGTGTAGATTACTTATGAAAATTTTACCATATCATTTTTCTTGCTGATAAATTTTGCAGTAAAGATAACATAAATTTATTTGACTAATAGACCCAGGTAGAATAAAAGTATTATTTAATGCAGGTGATTCTAAAGATATGCCCATTTAACCAAATCAAATTCAGAACTAGCTTTAATATCAAACATTTTTCCAGATCATGTGACTCTGAAAAGCACTTGGTTTAGTCTGTTATATGTTGCAAATTCTCATATAAGCACTTGCTTGTTTAAGCCAATTTAATATTACAAATCAACAATAGCAGAAATATCTTATATCTAGAACATATATATATATAAACATGCATAAACATGCAAACGGACAGAGATATCATAGCTTTCATTTTAAAACACTAGCTTTTGTGTCTCAGATATAACGAAATCTCAGGAAAAACTTGATCCAAATTATGCTTCTGGCAGATAGACTAATTTAGGATTTTGCTTAGATAACAAAAGCTTTGCATGATGTAAAAATTCCTTAAGACCTTTTTGAAATTAATTTATAATCAATCATAAAATTCATTCCATTGTCTCCAAGAGGCCTGAGATACTCTCCTTCAAGGGTGCCCCTTAAGGTATTCTATTTGACAAACACAAACAACAGAAAATAAAAAGTGAGTGTGCGTAATAAAGTTGGAAAATTCAGAAGGTAAAAAGGGTGGCTTCAGAACAACTGAACTTAAAAGTGGTAGATTTTCCTAGAGGAATATGGCACTGGGACAGAGCCTGGGCACAAGATGGCAACTGCCATGTGTCTAAAGACAAAGAAGATGGGGAGAAGGAAAGAGAAGTCTCAGATGCCATTTACCTCTCAATGAGGGCTAACAGCAATGAGAAGAGGGGTTTTGTTTTTCATGGTGGCCATAGTGAAAAACACATAGGAGAAACTCTGACTGGGAATTGAACCTGGGCCACATGGTAAGAGCACCAAACCCTAACTACTAGACTACTAGGGAGGTGTGGGTTAAACTCTGACCATGTGCCATAAGAATTTCTCTCCAGCACCAAAAATGTTCAGGCGAGTGAGCCCCAGATACATGGCTGCTTTTACCACGTAAGATGAAAGACTAGGAGAGGTATGTTAAGTCCCTAGTCCCCTGAGAATGTCTCAAGCAGCCAAAGAGAGAAAGTAGTGCCTCTGTTTTACAGGGTCAGAAGGCTCTCGTAAACGACTTTACTATGCTCACTGAGAAATTCAGTTCTTAAAAGTTAAATCATTTAAAAACAAGTAACACTGACAAATACCGTATCTCACTCACCCACATTCACACATTTTCTCCTAAGAAGTCTATTCTGATATTGCAACATGAATGCCTAACATAGGGAATCTCATCCCATTTTTCTTCCCTATTTACAAAGTAGTTCAAGCTGTGGAACAGTAGTGTAATTTAGAGATCCATCCTTTTACCAGTGTTCTCTTGACTCTCCCGCTCTGTAAGTAAGATATAGCCTAAAGGGCTACACTGAGGTGGAATTACCCATATGCTGATGTGAATTCAACTAATTTCTTAGTTACAGCTTGAGCAATCTAAATTAATTTTAGGATTTAATAATTATTAGAAGAGTGACAAAAAGCAAACAATCACAAAGCACAGAACTTGAAGCCTATTAGCCAAACAAATGTCAAAGAGATTAGGTTTCCTGTGTTGTTTCTGCTTGCTAAGAAAAAACTTATAGAGAGAAAACAAGTAAAATTCCAATAATTACACTAAACAAGCGAATCTCCTTTTTCCTATGGGATTTCCCCTGTCTAGAAGAGAGAGAGAATGGCATGAACAAAAAATTTCCAGGAACTGCTCCCCTCTTTCATTTCTGCCAGTTTCCCTGAGTTCGGGAGAGAAAGAGCTTCAAATTGAACTAAACAAATCAGATTTATAACCCAGGGGATAGGTTATATAGGCGAAAACTCATTAGTAGCTAAAACAATTGGGGTCATGTGCTCTACTGATTGGTCCAGGCTAGGACAGGAGACCATTGCATCAGGTGCTGATGTCATGATGTCATTTTATCTGGTTAGAAGGGGATGCTGGTAGGGTTGTTCTACTTTCAGGAGTGTAAACCTGGGAGATATTATCTTTAGTTTTACTGAAACTCTGTTTCTGTTAGTCAACAAACCTGAAACTTTGTTCCTAAGAGTATTTGATGCTGACCTAAGGGCTTAAAAATTAAAGGAGTGGTTGTGGAGTATGCAGAAAAATAAGGAAAGAGCAAGTGAGTCCAAGGCCAGTTTGAATCAAGAAAAAAAAAAAGTCATTTTAAGGAAGTGAAAATTTACATGGTTACATAATTTTGGGGATGAAGAAATTACACACACACACACACATACACACACACATGCACACACACATATGGATAGAGAGAGAGCTTAACGAAGAAGTTTGAACTGAAGATATAAATTTGGGTGTCATTAGTATGTAGATACTATTTAAAACTATGGGACTAGATACATATATTATACTTTTAACGTACTATATAATTTATCATGTTTATTATTTATTTTCTGTCTTAGACACAAGATCTATGAAGAAAAAAAATCCACCTGTTTTGTTTACTTAAGCATCCTTGCCTTGTTTCCAATCTCAGAGGGAACACATTCAGTCTTTCCCATTAAACTCCCACTTTATAGGTTTCCATAGGTGTTTTTTTTTTTTATCAAATTGAAGAAGTTCCCTGCCGTTCTTATTTTTCTGAGAATTTTTATCATAAATAGATACTAAATTTTCCAGATGCTTTTTCTATATTTACTGATTTGATCATGATTTTTATTCTTTAGCCTGCTAATACAGTTCATTTTCTAATATTGAACCACCCTTTCATCACTGGAATAAACTGTACTTGCTCTCAATGTATGATTCTTATTATATATCTCTGAAATTTATTTGCTAATATTATGTTAATAAATTTTGCGCCTGTATCATAGGCTGTATTTTTGTGCTTTTTTCCCCCCTTAGGTACTGGTTTGGGTTATAGAGTAATATCAACTTCATAAAATGAATAAGAAAGTTCTTCCTCTTCTTTTTGAGATTGTGTAGAATTAGTATTCTTTTTTCTATAAACATTTGGTAGAAACTTCCAGTGAAAACATCTGTGCTAAAGATTTCCTTTTAAGGAATTTTAAAATTATAAATTCGATTTTCTTAATCATTATAAGTTTCACCTTGGGTGAACTCTGACACTTTGTGTGTTTTAAGGAACTGATCAGTTTTGTGGAGATTGTCCAATTTATCTTTAGAGTTATTCATAAAATTCTCTTACTATTCTTAGGTGTTTATAATGTCTGCAGTTACATTCCATGTTTCATTCCATATTGGTTATATGTGTCTTCTTTCATTTTGTCTTTATTAGTCTTGATAGATGCTTGTCAATTTTATCGATTTTTATAACAAACCAGTTGTTTGCTTTATTGCTTGTCTCCATTGTGGCACTTTTAAATTCCATTTGTTTCTGTTCTTCATATTATTTCCTTCCTTCTTCTTGCTTTGGATTTATTTTGCTCTTATTTTTCTAAATTCTGAGGTAGAAGTTTAGTTTATAGGTTCGAGGCTTTTCTTCTTTTCTACTGTATTTAGTGCTATAAATTTTCCTTTTGGAACTTTAGCTATTTCAAAACAAAACTCTATATGCAACATTTTTATTTTCACTCAGTTTAATGTATTTTTTAAATTTTCCTGAAAATTCCTTTTAAACTATAAATCGTCTAGAAGTGTTTTGTTTAGTTTCCAACTGTTTGGGTATGTCCTTGGAATCTTTCTGTTCTTGATTTCTAATTTGCATATGTTGTGGTCAAAAACCCATTCTGTGATTTCAAATATTTGAAATTCTTGATGTTAGCTTTATAGCCTAGGATATGGTCTGTCTTGTATTCCATGGCCAGTTGGGAAAAAAACTATTGCATAGTGAAGTCTATAAAATGTCGGTTGAATCCTGGTGGATCAAAGAGGTTGTTGAGTTCTTACAGATTTTCTATTCAATTGTTCTATCAGTTACTGATAATAAGTTTAGCAGCTTCTTTTATGCATCTGAAATTAAGAAGGGAATATAAGGAATATTACATGAGGTGGGGGGGAAAAGCAAAGTAAGGATTGAATTATAGGATGGTTGACAAGATTTTTATGGGCTCTCGAGGGTTAATAGCTCCTTCTAAGAGTATTACTTCTGGTATTTAAAAGGTGTCTTAATCTAGATGCACAAGAACAAGGGAAGGGGCTCAAGGCAATAATAAAACTTTTACTAAAAAAGTTATATGTCTGAGGTGTGACTATCCACCGTAACCTGCCCAGTTTATGGACAATTTATGATCAGATCACTCTGTGAGGTTACTGTCCATAGAATCCCTTTTTTAAACACATGATTTTTTTCTTTTTGTCATTTACGTCCATTCCTCCCCTCTGCCATGGGTTACTTAAACATTTTCTAGAATTTCATTTTGATTTATCTATAGTGTTTTTCAATACTTCTCTTTGCGGTTGCTCTAGGTGTTCTATAAATTATCACAGTCTACAGTTATATTTTTACCAGTTTTAGTGATGTATAGAAACCTTGTCTATATTTATGCTCCTTTGCCTTCCATTATTTATTTGTATATAATTGTCTATAATATTTTCTCTACAGAATTTTGAACTGCATGGTCAGTATCATAATTTTTGCTTCAACTATCAAACAGTAGAACTCAAGAAGTGAGACAAAGCCTTTGTATTTATTCATATTTTGCTCATTATGTTTTTTCTTCCTTCCTGATATTCCAGGCTTTCTTCTTTTATTGTTTCCTCTTTGTTTAGAGAACTACCTCTACTGTTGGCAAAAAAATCTCTTAGGTTTTTTTTTTTTTTTTTTTTTTGCAGAATATTTTATTTATTTATTTATTTTCATTTCCGAAGGAAATGACAGTTTTTCTTTCAGTACTTGAAAATTTTGGCACCATTTCCTTTCTGCCTCCAAAGTATCTGATGAGAAATTTATTGTCCTTTGAATTGTTTTTTCCTTTTGTTTTAGTTTTATGAAATTTAGCCCTGCCCTTTTTTTTTTTCCTTCTGTGACTCTGATGTCATGGATGTCACATATTTTATTGTAGCCCCACCAGTCCCTAAGCTTCTGTTTTTTTTATTTTTTAGATTATTTTCTCTCTCCTTTTCTATTGTTCTACCTTTCAACTGACTGATATTTTTTCCTCTATCATCTTAATATGTGTGAACCAGATCCACTGAGGATTTTTATTTTTTTTATTTCTTAGGTGAGGCAACCCTTGGTTGACTTCACAGATTGCAAGAACCTTGTCAGCTTACAATCCCCTATCTTTTTTTTTTTTATGCCTACAATACCTGGTCTTCCTAGGTGGTCTTCCATTTAAGTACTAACCAGGCCCAACCCTGCTTAGCTTCTGAGATCAAGCGAGATTGAGCTTGTTTAGGGTAGCATGGCCATAGACCTGAGGATTTTTTAATTATTATATTTTTATATGTAAAATTTCCATTTGATTTTTTTTCTCATACCTTCTCTTTGCTGACATTTTCTAATTCTTTACTGGGGCTTTCTATTTTTTAATTTGTTTCAAACATTTGTAGTTGCTCATGGAAGCATTTTTATCATGATTTTTTTTTAAAGTCAAGATAATTTTAATGTCTTTCTCATCTCTGTGTTGGTTATCTATTTTCTTTTTTCACTAAGTTTGAGATTTTTCTGACTTTTGTTATAACAAGTAATTTATCAAAACCTAGACATTTTTAAAAATGTTTTATTATAATACTCTGAATCTTATTTAGATCTTCTGATATAGCTGGCTTTTTCTGAACCCATACCTATAGCAGAAGAGGGATAGAGGCAGAGGTTCAGTTTCCCTACTTAGCCTCCACTAAAGTTCAACTAGGGAAGACTCCTCATTACTTCAGAGTGGGAGTGACATTTCCAGATTCCTACATGATTTTCATTGACACAGCAGTGAGGGTGTTCTTGTTACTCCTGGGAGACAGTTCTGACTTTCTACTAGATCTCCTCTGACATCACTTTATCAGGGAAGACTTGCCTCTTTGCAGTTAAGTTAAGGTGGAAGCCTAGGCTTTCCATGTTCCATGTGGTCTTCACTGACTTCCTGAGGGTGGGGTCTCATTGCCAACCATTGTGGATAAAAATCCTGTTTCCTACTTGGTTTTCTCTGATACTACCTAAGCAGAGGTGTTACAGCATTGCTTTACAGGTGAGGGAGCAAATCTAGGATTCTCACTTGGCCTTTGTTGGTGTAGATGGGGCTGGGCCACAGTTTTACCTGTGTTCTTTGCCTGGAATAGAGCAGTTATTATCTAAAATATTCTGTCTTGCTAGTCTGCCACTTCCCTAGTTCTTTCTATCTGGAAGCTGGGAAACTAGGAAAGTCAGTAGTGTCATTTAGTGTTAAGTCCAAAGACCTGAGAACTAGGAGACTTGTAGGTGTTAAGTAAGTCCCCAGAGTCCAAAGGTTCTTCAAGGGTAGAAGGTGGATGTCCCAGCTCAAGAAGAGAAAGGAGAATTAGCTCTAACTGTCCCTTTGTTCTATTTGGGAATTCTACTGACCAACTGTTGATTTACTAAGTCTACTAATCTAAATGCTAATTAATTAAGCAGAAATAATGTGTTACCAACTCTCTGGGCATTGCCCAGAGAGTTGGTAACACATTATACATATATATATATATATATATATATATATATATATGTATTTTTTATTATGGTGACATTGGTTAATAAACTCTAGTAAGTTTCAGCTATAAAATTCAATAGTAAGGCACATATGTATTGCATCATATGTTCACTATCCATAGTTATATTTCTTTCTGTCACCATATACTTGACCACTTTTACCCTGTCTACCTGCCCCTCCCCCTTTACTCTTGCCTTCTGGTAACCACTAGTCCATTGTCCATGAGTCTCTGTTTGTCCTATTCATTTCTTGCTTTCAAGTTTATATCCCACATATAAGCGATAACATGTGGTATTAAAATTTTTCTGTCTGGCTTATTTCACTTAGCATGATTATCTCTAAGTCTATCCATGTTGTTGCAAATGGCAGTATTTCATCTCTTCTTATGGATGAATAATATTCCATTGTATATATGTACCACAGCTTCTTTAGCCAATCATTTATCATAGGACACTTCAATTGCTTCCATATGCTGGTCACTGTGAATAATGCTGCTATGAACATTGATGTGCAAATATCTTTTCAGATATGAGTTTTCAAGTCTTTGGGGTAAACACCCAGTAGAAGGATTGCTGCATCATACGGTAGATCAATTCTTAGTTTTGTGAGGAACCTCCATATTGTTTTCCATAGTGGCTGTACCAATTTGCAGTCCCACCAGCAGTGGATGAGGGTTCCTTTTTCTCTGCATCCTCCAGCACATGTTATTACTTGTCCTGTTGATAACAGCTAATCTAACAGGTGTGAGATGGTATCTCATTGTGGTTTTGATTTGCATTTCCCTAATAGCTAGTGATTTTGAGCATCTTTTCATTTGTTTGTTGCCATTTTTATGTTCTCTTGGGAGAAGTATCTATTTAGGTCTGCCCATATTTTAATTGAATTGAGTTTTTGTTGTTGTTGTTGTTGTTGAGTTGTATGAGCTCTTTGTATATTTTGGATATTAGGCCCTTATTGAAGGCATTGCTTGTATATTTTGGATATTAGGCCCTTATTGGAGGCATTGGTTGTCTCTTTACCTTGTTGATGGTTTCTTTTCTTGAGCAGAAGCTTTTTAGTTTGATGTAATCCCATTCATTTATTTTCACTTTTACTTTCCTTGCCTTTGAGGTTAAATTCATAAAATCCTTTTTAAGTCCAAGGTACATAAGTTTAGTCCCTATGTTTTCTCCTATGCAATTTATTGTTTCAGGTCTTATACCCATTTTGAGTTAATTTTGGTGTGTGGTGTTAGACAACAGTCTAATTTTATTCTTTTGCAGGTGTTTTTTTCAGTTTTTCCAGCACCATTTATTGAAGAGACTTTCCTTGCCCCATAGCATGTTTTTGGTCTTACATTGAAAATTATTTGCCCATGTAAATATAGGTTTACTTCTGGACTCTTGATTTTGTTCCACTGGTTCTTGTGTCTGTTTTTCTGCCAATACCATGTCATTTTGATTAGTGTCTCTTTGTGGTATAGTTTGAAGTCTGGCAAAGTGATGCCTCCAGCCTTGTTCTTTTTTTCTCAGGATGGCTTGGGCAATTTAAGATCTTTTGTGCTTCCATACAAATCTGATGATTTTTTGTTCTATTTCTTTAAAAAATGCCAATGGAATTTTGATGAGGATTGCATTAAATCTGTATAATACTTTAGGTAATAGGTCATTTTAACTATGCTGATTCTTCCAATCTGAGAACACAGAATATCTTTTCATTTCTTTGTATCTTCTTTGATTTCTTTTAATAAGGTCTTGTACATTTCATTATATAGGTCCTTCACATTTTTCGTTAATTTATTCTTTGGAATGTTTTTTGTTGTTGCAATTGCAAAAGGAATTATTTTTCCCACTTCTTTTTATGACACTTCATTATTAAAGTATAGGAACACTATGGATTTTTTAACATTGGTTTTTTATCCAGAAACTATACTGTATTTGCTTATTGTTTCCTAGTAGTGTTCCTAGTAGTGTCCTAGTGGAGTCTTTAGCGTTTTCTATGTAGAGAATCATGTCATCCACAAATAGTGACAGTTTGACTTCTTTTTCTGTTAGGATGCTTTTTCTCTTGCCTGATCGCTCTTGCTAGGGCCTTTAATGTTATATTGAATAACAGTGGCAATAGTGGACAGCCTTGCCTTGTTCCTGATCTTGGAAGGTTTTTAGTTTTTCACCATTAAATATAATGTTGGTTGAAAGTTTATCATATATGGCCTTTATTATGTTAAGGTACTTTCCTTCTATACCAATTTTGTTAAGTGTTTTGATCATAAATGGATGTTGTATCTTATCAAAGACTTTTTCTGCGTATATTGATATGATCATATGATTCTCGTTTTTTAATTTATGTGCTGTATCACATTAATTGATTTGTGTATGTTGAACCATCTCTGTGTTTCTGGGGTGAAGTCCACTTGATTGTGCTGTATAATATTTTTAATATGTTGCTGTATTCGGGTCACTAGTAACTTTTTTATGATTTCTTGTATTTGTGTTCATGAAAGATATCGGTCTGTCATTTTCTTTTTTGTGTCATCTTTACCAAGTTTTGGTATTAAGGTAACATTGGCTTTGCAGTATGAGTTAGGAAAAGCTGCTTCCTTTTTGATTTTTTGGAAGAATTTGAGGAGAATATACATTAAATCTTTGAATTGTTGGTAGAATTTACTGGTGAAGCCATCTGGTCCTGGACTTTTACTTATTGGTAGGTTTTTGATAATTATTTCAATTTCCATACTGCTGATTGGTCTATTTAGATTTTCCAGTTCTTCTTGATTCAGTCTAGGAAGGTTGTATCTTTTAAATACTTGTCCATTTCTTCTAGGTCATTAAGTTTGGTGTTTTATACTTTTTCATAGCATTCTTGTATGATCCTTTGCATTTCTGCAGTGTCTCTTGTAATTTCCCCTCTTTCATCCCTGATTTTGTTTATCTGTATTATTCCTCTTTTTATTTCAGTGAGTCTAGCCTGAGTTTGTCAATTTTATTAAACTTCCCAAAGAACTAGCTCTTTGTTGTATTTATTTTTACTATTCTTTCTTTTTTTTTTTGGTTCCTTTCATTCTGCTTTAATTTCGATTATTGCTTTCCTTCTGTTGATTTTAGGCTTTATTTGTTCTTGCTTTTCTAGTTTTTAAAGATTAAGTGTTAGGTTGTTGATTTAAACTCATTTTCGTTTTTTTAAGATAGGCCTATAATGATATAAGCTTTCTACTTGTGACCGCTTTTGCCATGTTCCAAAAGTTTTGATGTTTTACTATCATTATCATTTATTTCTATGTATCTCTTGACTTCTTTTTATTTCCTCTCTGACCCAATCTTTCTTCAGTAGCATGTTGTTTAATCTCCATGTATTTGTGGTTCTTCCAGCTTTATTTTTCTTCTTCTTCCAGTTGATCTCCAGCTTCAAAGCATTATAATCAGAGAATATGGTTGGTATGATTTCAACCCTTTTATATTTGTTAAGGCTACTTTGTGTCTCAGTATGTGGTCAATCCTTGAGAAGGTTTCATGTGCACTAGAGAAGAATGTATAAGCAGCTGTTTGGGGATGAAGGCTCAGTAAATGTCAATTTGTCCAATTGGTCTAATATGTCATTGATTTTCTGTTTAGATGATCTGATCTGTCCATATCTGACAGTAGGGTATTTAGGTTTCCTATTATGATAGCATTTTGGTCTGTTTCTCCCTTGAGTTCTCTTAGTAATCACTTTATACATTTCAGGGCTTCCTGATGATTGGGAGTATAGATATTAATAAGTATTATATCTTCTTGGTGTAAGATTCCCTTTATCATTATTAAGTGTCCCTCAGTATCTTCCTTTACTTTTTTTATTTCAAAGTCTACTTCATCTGATACTAGTATTGCTACTCCCATTTTTCTATGAATGCCATTTTCATGAAATATCATTTTCTATCATTTCACTTTGAGTTTATATTTGTCTCTGGAACTGAGATGTGTCTTCTGGAGGCGGCATATGGTTGGGTTTTGTCTTTTGATTCAATCTGCAACTCTGTGCCCTTTTTATGGTGAGTTCAGTCCATTTACATTTAGTGTGATTATCGAAATATGAGATTTTCCTATAATCATTTTATCTTTTGCTTTCTGATAGCTCAGTGTTGCCATTGCTTTCTTGATTTGTGTGTCTTTTTTTTTTTTTTTTTTTGGCTTGAGTTTTGTGGATTTTCCCTCTGGTCCTTGTTTTATATACATACTTTAGTTCTGAAACTTTGGCATATGGTTACCATTATAAATATATAGAGGATAGTTATGTATATATAGTAGTGCATTTTCTTTTGCGTATACTTTATCTCCATTCCGCTTTGCAAATTTGGATCTTTGATCTTCCCCATTTTTGTCACTCTTGTCTTAATTAACCTTTACATATGCTGAATGTTCATTACTAACTTGCTATAGTAAATCTCTTCATATTGTTTAAGCTTATAATGCCCTGGTCTTAGTAAGGGCTGCACTCTGCTTCTATCTGCCTGCTAGTCTCCTTACTCAGAGTTATATATTTTTTTATCATTTTGTTTTATGTAAACTGATCCCTCTCAGTAGTTCCTTTAATGCAGACCTCGTAGTAGAGAATTCTCTCAAATTTTATATGTCTGGAAAGGTCTTTATTTCTCCTTCATATCAAAAGAAGAGCTTAGCTGGATATATTATTCTTGGCTGGTAGTTCCTTTCATTTAATAGTTTGAATATTTTGTTCCACTCCTTTCTTTCTTGTAAGGTTTGTGCTGAAAAGTCTGATGATAATCTAACGGGTTTTTTCTTTATAAGCTACTGTCTTCTTTGTCATTGGTTTTTGATAATTTTAATATAATGTATCTTGGAGAAAGCCTTTTTGGGTTGAGATAATTGAGTGTTCTGTTGACTTCTTGAATTCCAAACCAGTTCATTTTTTAGATTTGGGAAATTTTTGTCAACTATTTGTCTGAAAATGCTTTCTAATCCCTGTTCCTTTTCCTCCCTTTTGAAAATGCCCATTTTTCTTGTTTCCTTTCCTTATCATATCAGCTCATTCTTACATTACTCTTTCATTATTTTTCTTTCTTCAGTATCTCTCCTCTTTCTTCTGATTTATTTCTAGATTTCTGTCTTTGATATTGTTATGGGTGGACAATTTTCCAGTAAGCCAGTATTAAATGTTTACTTCTGATTCTGTTAACCAGGGTGTGGTAATCTGATCAAGAAGATGCTGTTAACCAGGGTAATCTGATCAAGCATATGCTAATGGCCAAATGTTAACCAAGGTGTGGTGATCTGCTCAGGGATGTGCTGGTGACTATATAAACTGCCTCTTCTGGGAGCTCAGGGCTGATCTCTTCTAACCCCTGTGTGGTGGAGAGCCCATCGCCGGCCGGCTAATAAAGGCTCACAATTCATCTCGATTGGCTCCGTGGGTCTTGGATTTGATCGCACCACAACAATATCACTGATATTTCCTCCATTTGGTCAACTCTAATTCCTAAGCTTGCTATTTAACTTTTCATCTCTTTCAGTGTGTTCTTCATTTCCAGAAGTTCTATTTGGCTCTTTTCTAGCATTTAAATCTCTTTGCTAAAAAACTCATTCTGCTGATCTAGTTTTGTTTTTGTTTTTGTTTTAATTCCTGGAATTGTTGATATGAATAATTTTGGATCTCATTGAGTTTTTCCAGAAGTACTATCCTGAATATTCTGTTATTTAAGTCGTGTATTGTCGAGAGCCATTACGAGGCACTAAAGGTGTCAAATGTAGCTAGAAGCAGCTGCTAAATCTGCTTAAACGATGGTTTTAGGAAGCAGGATTTTAAGTTAAACATTACTGACCCTGGTGAGGAGATTTACCTCCTAAAGAAATCCTTTTAAGATAATGAAATGATTTACAGCCTTGTAAACAAAAATGTTTATGCCCTGAGAGAAGGATATTCATGATTTATGGGAACTAGGATGATGTAGTGTTTAGTAAACAGCGGCATGCCTAGTGCTAAGCTTATCTCTCTGTGCTTAGGTATAAATAGGCTGGGCTAAATAAACTCTAGGCTGCAGCATTGACTGTATGTCTCCCGAAGAACTTTCCTGTCTTGTTTTTTTCCTTAGGCTTCACCCCCCTCTTTCAGGTGCTGTTCGATCTCTGCCAGTGGGCTCCAGCAATGTATTTCTATGTCTTTCGACTTATTTTCTGAAGATTTTTCTCTTTCTTTTTGAGTTGCCTTGTCACCTTGGTTTTCATGGTCTTTAATGGACTCTTTCTGGGCATTAATGGAAGTGTATTCTACTTTTTTTTCCAGAAAGAAAATTCATTATATAAAGGTCTCTCTTTAGCCTGTTGCTAAGATGGTGGTTTTCTTTTGGTTTCCAGTTGGTTGCATCTGCTTTATATGAAGTCTTAATAATGCATTTTTTTCTTATAAATATTCAATCATACTCACTACCCCCAGTTTCAATTCCTGTCAGTGTAACCAACAGTTTTAGTAGCATTTCCTCAGATTCCCCTGAGGCTCTACAGTATTCTGTCTTAGAGGATATGGGGAGGGGGGAGGTGTAGTTTGGTTGAGAGAGAGGGGCTGCAGATCAGGCTTGTGTTTTGCAATCCTGGCTGGTAATAATCAACTGTTCCTTCTCTGCCTTCCCCACTCCTCTGCCATCTCCACTTCTCTGCTTTCTGCTCTGATCTGTGGGCACTGCCATTGCATGGAGCTCACAGCACTTTTAGGCAGAGCTATTCAGGGAAGTTTGCTGCATCTTCTTCCCACACCCTCCTCCTACAGGGAGTTCTGGCTGCGAGAGGTGGCTTCTTTGTTTCTCCCAGAACCCCACCTGACTCCTGGGGTTCTGACCTGTGGTAGCTCTTATTCGAAGATCCCTCACTCAGATGTGCTTGTGTGCAAGCTGGGTGTGTTTTATTGAGTTTTAGATTTTCAACTTATTGTTTCAAGAGACATCTCTCATTCCTTCCTTTTTCTCATGTCACTCCTGGGCATTCTTTAATCCAGTCAAGTTGACACATAAAATTTACCAGAAAATTCAATCAGATTACAAATCTTCCATTTAAATGTTTTTAATCATAACTACATTATTAAACAAAATGTTGCAAATGATACTCAGGCATTGGTTCTGGTAAAATACCAGAAGGAAATATTATAAAATCAATTTGTTATTATCTAAAAGAGGAAAGTTCCTATTTCCAGCTTGAGTTTAGATGAAAATCTGTTGGAAAAAAAGTCAATAAGTTAAAGAATAGCTGATGGATTCTTTGAGAAGTCTTTTCCTTTACTTAGAGAATGGCAAAGGGATATATTTCTAATTTTGTAGTTCAAAATTTGGTTGCCCAAGTCATGTCAACACAAGCACACAAGAGACACAGTCTTTCTAATATTTGATTGTTTCTCAGGGAGTTTTTAGCTCCTTATATTTCCAATCTAATTTTGGATCATCTGTATAATTCATTAAGAGGCAATGTTATTTTCATTTTATACAACTAGATTTACTTTTTTACCTTTTATTAACATTTCATTTAATGTCAACTCTGAAATTAGTAAATATTATCAGTACTTTATTCCAAACTAAGTACTTAGTCCTAGAGTAAAAATGGAATCCCTGAACTCTGATTTTCTTTAGTTTCCTATTACCAGGCTGAGAAAAAATAGAATGCTTTCTGAAATGAGAGTATTTATTTTAAAAGAATAGCATTCTTTTACAAATAATCACAGGAATGTAAAATATAGCATAGGGAATATAGTCAATAACATTGTAATAACTATGTAGAGTGCCAGGTGGGTATCAGACTAATTGGAGGGAATCACTTTGTAAATTAATTAATGTCTAACCACTATGCTGTTCACTTGAAACTAATATAAAATAATATAGACTGTAAAAATAAAATAAAATAATAGACTTGATAATAAAAAGCCACAATGAAAAACTCTGCGATTTGACTGATGTGTTCTCACTTTGACTTGGAAGATTGTATAGACTTTGAAATAGCAGCTTTTCTACTACCCTATACCTCCTACTCTGTGGGCATGTTGTCTTCAGGATTCTTTCTCAACATTGCTTTGATACTCTGTTTATTTTATCATCTAACTCATCCTTTCCATCACCAATTACATGGACATGGATGATTATAAGCTTATAATTTTCTTTTGCTCAGTCCTTAAATGCACCTTAGGAATTCTTTTTACACCTGTACTTTTTATAATATAAATGGGCTTTAAAATTTATAAATAACCCAATCAACACTAAATACTGCCTTCAATTTCTGACAAGATGCTGTTTAGTAGGTGCTCATACAGAGCCTTCATGCTGTTTGTATCAGCAAATCTTTTCCTTTTAAGTTACTCAGTATACATTCTTTGTTCTGTTTACTTTCAAGTTTTGAAAAAGAAAAGACTAATAAAAGATTCTGCCTACTAATACTTTCAAAGAAACATTGGGTAATAATTTTTTACTTAATGGAAATAGCTATGTAGTTGTGATCGGTACATTGTTTCTAATCACAATCATTTGAGTGAAAACATTGCTTATATGTTTTATGTATGCTTTCTTAAAATAGCTGTGACCCATATCAACTTTTAATATTATTTTAGGAAACACTGGAATTCTAATCAGTTTAGCTTACTTGGAATATCACATGAAAGGTGAAATTGTTTAATATAAACCCATTTCAAAGAATCAAACATTTTCTTCATTTTAAAATTTTTATGAGGAGCCTCTAAATATTCTGATTGGAAAACTTCTAATTTCTAGCAGAGATGGACCAACATTTCTAAAGAAAAACAAAAATGGGAAAACATGCATCATTCATGAATCCTGGGTAAATGTCTTCCAATTACTTTCAATTTCAACAAATATTTGGTATATTTTATGGACAAAAATCAGAGCAAATTGTTAGTGATCATTTTAAAACTTCTTTTGAAAAAATGAAACAATGTAACCTTGTAATAAAATAGAAGAAGTTGGTATACAAACTTAGTTTTGTCTTCTGATTTAAAATGAGGTGGATTTTGGGAGAAAGAATAAATATAACCCTGGAGCAGTAGAAATGTATTCCTAAACATATCCGCAAAAAAAAGTAAACAAAAAGAGAAAACAGCAATGTTAAAATTTTGAGGTTAAGATTTACTATAGTAAATTTCCAATCCAGATCATCATTTCATCTCAGGAATATTTGAGTGTTACCTAAATTTTATATTGATGTAAAGAAGAATTCAATATAACTGCAAAATTATAGATCAGAGTTTGAACATATTCTTTTGATTTGTATTTTATTTTTCCCTAATAGATGTACTGATCTTTATTTAAAAATCTGATTTTTTTTCTAAAAATGTAAACAAAAATTTAAAATAAATGTAAAAATTATGTGTAAGTGATTAAAAAGGGGCTATTGAAACTTCAGTTTATATATGTAATATTTTATATATCAAAATAATATTCAATAGAGTGAAAATTCACTATACATAATTTGAAAAGTACTTCAGCCACAAGAGAAATAGAAATCTTATTCTAACATTGAGAATATATTCCAATATCAGCCTTTTGTTTCACTCATTTTATTCTAGCAACTCTGTGGATGCATTGAGGCAAAGACAGTAGTGCTTTCTCCCATTATAAGAAAAATAGATGACTTTAAATTGTCAGAGAGTAATAATTTAAGAAAAAATATACGAACATCACAGTTTTTGTTTTTATATAAGAAAACCTCACCTGGAAAATATATTTGTGAGAAACTAGACAAATATTTAGAAACATTTTACTGAGCCAGTGAAAATATGAAATTTATTTCCAGGATAAGACATAATACATGTTTTTATCTTATTTCAAGGGAATGACTATGTGATAAAAGATGTGAAATATTGAAGTCTAGGTATTAGAGTGAATCTTCGATTCTTCCAATGAACAAATAATATTCCTCAAAGGAATTACCTAAATGTTTTTTACTTTAAAGCTTTTTAATTCTAGAAAAGTTAATTTCTAGGTATATTGCAATAAATTACACCCAGCCATAATATAATAGTGTTCTAAATAAAATGGCTATGTAATATATTATTCCAAAATTTATTGGCGCAAAATAAAACTGTTTTATTATATCACACAGATTCTATGGAATAATTCAGACAGCACTGGATTGCATGATTTTTCTTCTTCATGCTCTGATGACAGAGGTCACTTAATGGTACCCCACTGTTGGATGGATTGGTTTGGACAGTCCAGGACAACTCAATTCACACTTTGGGGGATAGATGAAAGCCTGGGTTGAGTTGGGACTATCAACCAGATTACCTAAATATGTTCCCTCCATCATGGCAGTCTCAGAGTACTTGAATTTCTTACATGGCTGGATTTTTCCAGAGTGACCATCCAAAGACAACTGGATAAAGCTGCAACACTTCCACCACATTTTCTTGGATACAATGACCCATTATGTCAGCCTAGGTTTCAAGGGGTAGAGATTTAATTAGTCTTCATATCTTGATGGGGTGTAGCAAAGTCATATGGTGGAAAATTTTATAGATTGAGAAATAACATTACAGCCATTTTCAGAACATACACGCCTCAAAATACAATTTGGAAATTAATTAATTGCCCAAGGTTACTTGAATATTAAGTGGCAGGCTTTAACCTGAGCCAAATGGGAGTCCAAAACTTTTCATAAGGATTTTTTTAATGGATCTGAAAGAGACAGAAAGATAAAAACAGAGACAGAGACAGATAAAATACTGTGTTTTGAATGCTCATTTTAGGTTACAAATTATATTGTGAAAATACCAAATAGTTTGCCATTTATCTCTTAATTAAAGGTACTTTTTCTATCAATGTATTGTTGGTATCAAAGATCCATTAAGGTAGGATATTTTTTCTTTATTTTTACCTCCTATTTTTTTATAGCATCATGTCTGACAAAGCAAATGACGAACAAAATTTTTTTTGAATAAATTAATATATGAATGAATGATTTTATAAATATTGCATATGAATGCTGACAAAGGGAGTATAATTTGCATTTGAAAAAATTATGGCAGTTTTACAGGAAATTTTGGAGGGACTTCTTTAAGAAGGAAAAAGAAATTATCAAAAGCATGAATAAAGAATAATAATAACTACATACCTATCAATAAGTATTCAAATGTAAAAGAATTAAGTGCCTCAACCAAAAGATAGAGTGGCCGAATGGATAAGAAAATAAGACCCCTACATATGCTGTCTACAAGAGACTCACTTCAGATTAAAAGACACACACAGACTAAAAGGAAGGAGATGGAATGTGATGTTGCCTTATTGGACCTAGAGGGTACTGTGATGAATGAAGTTAGTCCGATATCACATGATTTCACATACATGTGGAATCTAAAGATCAAAATAAACAACAGCAACAAAAATGTAAACAAACTCATTGATACAGAGAATATTCTGAGGGCTACCAGATGGGAGGGAGGTTGGCGGATGGCAAAAAAGAACAAAGCAATTAAAATTACAAATAAATAGTTACAAATAGACATGGAGATATAAAGTATAGCATAAGGAAATTAGTTAACAATATTGTAATAAATATGTAAGGCCAAAGAGGAGTACTAGATTTAATGGGGTGATCACTTTGTGAGTTGTAAAGATCTCTACTACGCTATACAACTAAAACTAATATATTATGTATGCCAACTATAATTGAAAAAAGCTCATTGAATTGTGCAATGTAAATATGAGCAACTACTAGCCTATTATATTTTAATAAAGCCAGGAAAAAAATTAAAAAAAATAAACAAATGAAAAAGAAGTTAAAATACTTTAAAATGTATTTAATTAAAATGTCTATAAATATATGTCATATATAGAAACATTTATCCAATGGCTATAAATTTTCTAAAAGTAACTATTTTATTTCCTATTTTTATGAATTTTCTTTCCTAAAGTATGAGAAATTAATGAATAGTGTTTGTTTCTAAATTCTGTCAGGTTTCTCAAGGCAGTAGAGAGGCTTTTCCATTAATTAGAGATGAAAAATTCACTATATTGTTTTCTCAAAGGAAATGTTTCTGCATGAGAAAATACAATATTGCTGTTACTGTGGTGATACGTCAAAAAATCATTTAAAATGCAGGATGACATAAAGCTTTATACTGTTTTTTTTTTTAAAAAAAGTGCAGATTTTCAACATACTTGCAGAAATTTTATTTTTGAAATGTTTATACGAAAAGAGTTTAGTAAATAAAAATTAATACTTGGTTTGATTACATTTCAAAATCATAAAACGAAAACTCATTGGATCACAAGTCAGCATCTTTATTTTTTATTTCTTTTTATGACATTTGTTAACTTTGGAAAATAACATTATGTAGGTAGTGTGAAGGAAATGCCTTTTACTGGCCTGGTAGAAAAATATCAGAGAATATAATAAATATGTTATAAAATTCATTTGATCCAGGTATTCTCAAGAAATAATCTATTAAAAAGTAAACCTCTTTAAATATATCTTTTTTTAACTAAATTGACAATCATGACATATAATTGTCATAGAAGAATTGAATAATGTCTCGATGATATAAAAAAAATAATTACGAGTATTTTTACACTGAAAGTGCTTTCCCCTAAAAATTATTGAAAGTTACACTTCCTTTAAAATACATAAATAGTAATTTTAATGTTTAATTCCTTTAACAGATAAATCAGTCAATGCTGTTGCTTCGGGTTCCCTATAAAATGGCATATGAAATAGTAATATATTAGGAAGATCACCTTCCTTTCCAGAAGAAAATAAGAAATTAAGGAAATTATCTCCAACAATACCTGACACAAATTTTTATTCAACTCTTCAATGTTTCATTAAGTACAATGTGTATATAAGCGTTAATTCTTCTGCTCATAACACAGGATTCTGTTTTACTTATCTCCATGTCCCAATAGTAGAATGATTTTCATGTAGAAGGTGCTTGATAAATTTTTATTTAATAAATAATGTTACTAGGAGTAGGTGCTGATAATAGACCTGGACATCTTGATCCCAAATGAATGTGGGACATAATGAGCCCTGGCAGAAAATGTCTTAAGATAAATTTATTCTGCTATGTGAGAGCTTTCCCAAGGACCACGAACTAGAAAAAATAGTTAATAATTTTATTCATTCCCCATGTTTTCTTTAAAAAGTTTTATAGTTTTAGGTCTTACATTTAAATATTTAATCTATTTGATTTTAGTTTTGTATATGTTATAAGAAAGTGGTCTAGTTTTATTTTTTGCATATATCAATGACATTGGACTTAGCAATATCTATATTTTTATGTCTCCTTGGGCAAAGACAACAAAAGTAAAATAAACAAAAAGGACTACATCAACTTAAAAAGCTATTTCAAAGCAAAGAAAACCATCAATAAAACAAAAAGACAACCTACAAAATGGGAGGAGATATTATCAAATTACATATTCAAGAAAAGATTAGTATCCAAAATATATAAAAACTCATGCAGCTCAACATAAAAAAAATCTGATTAAAAATTCATCTGATAACATAAACAGATATTTCTCCAAAGAGGACATACAGAAGGGCAACAGATTCGTGAAAAGATGCTCAATATCACTAATCTTGAGGGAAATGCAAATTAAAACCACAATGAGATATCACTTTACACCTGTCAGAATGGGTATTATCAATCAGTCAACAAACAACAAACACTGGCAAGAATGCAAAGAAAAGGGAACCTTCATGCACTGTTTGTTAGTGGGGTTGTAAATTGGTGCAGTGACTATGAAAAACAGTGTGAAAGTTTCTCCAAAAACTAAAAATACATCCACCATATGACCCAGGAATTCCACTTCTGTACATTTATCTAACAAATCCAAAACACTATAATCTATGCTATGTGTATTGCACCATTATTTACAATTGCTAAGATATGGAAGTACCTAAGTGTTCGTCAATAGATGAATATATAAAAATGATGTGGTATATTTATACAATAGAATATTAGTCAGCCATAAAATATTGCCATTTGTGACAATAAGGAGGAAACTGGAGGGTATTATGCTAAGCATAAGTCAGACAGAGAAAAACAAATACTGTATGAGTTCACTTACATGTGTAATCTAAGGGGGAAAAATTAACAAACAAAAAAGAAAAACTAATAGATATAAAGAACGAACCAATTGTCGCTTGATGGGAGAAGTTTTGGAGGAAGGGCAAAAGAGGGATTAAGAAGTACACATTGCCAATTGTAAATATAGTCACAGGGATGTATAAAGTACAGCAAAAAGAATATAGTCAGTAATATTGTAATAATTATGTATGGTGTCAGATGAGTTCTAGATTTATCAGGGTGATCACTTTATAAGGTGGTGTATAAGTGTCTAATCATTCTCTTGTACACCTGAAACTAATATAATCTTGTATGTAAACTATATTTGAAAAATAAATTTTAAAATAATAATAACAATTTATTCTAACAACACAAAAAATATATTCTAGTTGTTGACAAATTTTATTAAGTGATAGTATGAATGAATATAGCAGATATTATTGATGTCCCGTCCCTAGTCCTTAGCACTCACTATTCCCTTACTCTCTAGGCCTCTTATTACAAGCACCTGCAACTTGTCTTGAAGCCTTTCTCTGGCCACAAAGGCCTGTGTCACCATGTGACCTGTGCACAGGGCTATCTGGAAGTGCCAGGAAATTCATACTTTTAGGAGGAAACAATATGGAAGGAGCTGGTAGATAAATATCCAACACCTTCACCCCACAAGAACGAACACAGTCTCCTAGAATTCCCCAGCCAAACTGAGCTCCAATTGTCCAGCCTACTCATTGGTTCGTTTCTCTTCCTCATCTCACATTCCTGTTCCTTTACTGCTGTTTGAAGGAATCACCATCTTTGTCTCAGAGTCTAATTGTGTTCACTTGTTTTATTATCTAAAACTACTACATTTTTCTCAGTTGAATTCTATAATATTTATCTATATTTTATTCTTTCATTCAATAAGGCATCTACTATTACCTCTCGTGTACAATGAAATTTATAGACAAAAAAAGTATTCTTTTAAATAGGCTATTTTCAAACAAAATTTCTATTTTTTTAAATAGTCATGAAATAATCATTTATAGCTAATTTTGATCGATTAAGTAAATCTTGCTCGTTTTTAGGACAAAAGAACAATGAAGCTCTGAGCTTAAAGTAACTTTTATACCAAAACTCCAGTACTTTGGAAACATGAACACATTAAGTCACTTAATACCTATGTGATTTATCATACCTATATGGTAACGACAATGCATAGTGTCAAGTGGTTACTAGACTAATTGGGGGAATCACTTCATAAATTATATAACTGTCTAACCACTATGCTGTACACTTGAAACTAATATAAAATAATATTAAATGTCAACTCTAATTGAAAAATAAAAACTAAAAAAAAATAATTTTCTTAGGGAATTATTTTTTGGATGATAACATTTACTCTTTATTTGGACAACTCTAGATGTGATGACAGTGTTTTTGTAATTGCCATTACACTATAGTACAATGAGCTATAAATTCACTAGATGTTAGCTTTTGCAAAGAAAATCAATGACTTCCCTTGCTCCATTATGATCCAATCATTTCCATGGAATTTATGCTTTTAAAATTTTCTACATAATGACTCTTTTGATAGATTCTTTCATCCAAGAATTTAATTTGATTCAACACTAATAAATGAAATAAGCACCGTCTTTTTATCGGAGATATAAATGTGGTCTTAGGGATATTCCCTTTCTTCTGAAAATGTTTTTTCAAGCAATACAAAGATTCTCTGATAATTCAGGTTTAACACTGGACAAGCATTTTCCACAGAGAGGTGTTATCTAGTTCACCCATGTTAGTGAGGTCATGTGGACATGTGCTATGAAGAAGGACATCTGAAGGCTAGTCCTGATTCCATGTCAGATAATTCAAGTCACATCCCCATGAATATTTTGTAACTACCTATTTGTACTTCTTAATCCCATCGCCTATGTTCATTGCTACACTATGTATAATAGCCAAGATATGAAAGCAACCTAAGTGCCCATCAATAGACTATTGGATAAAGAAGTCACGGTACATATATACAATACTAATTATTCGGTCATAAAAAAATGAAATTTTCCCCTTTGCAATGATATGGAGGGACCTAGAGGGTATTATGCTAAGTGAAATCAGTCAGACAGAGAAAGACAAATACCATATGATTTCACTTGTATGTGAAATCTAAAGAAAATTATTTCTAGCTGATTAAGAAAACTGGCAAATAAGAATGCTGCATAATGAGGCAACTTGTTTTCTTAACAGGAATAAAATGGATTGAAATATAAAGGATTTGGCAATGACAATGAATGGGGAAAATCACTGTCACTTGAAGAAATCAGCAGGAGAAAGTTGATAGGTATAGAAAAAAGCTGCAGAATACTTTAAGTTTTAAAATATTTTGAGCATAAATCCAGCACATAGAGAAGCATAATGTCTGTAGCAAAATAAAAATTGGAAAGAAGAAAATTTGCTTTATAGAAGAAAATATTTTACTGTCTATCATTATAGTAGGATTGTAATCTAACAACCAACATGCTAAGAAGTAAAAGTAAATGAATAAATCATACTTATTTTCTTTTAAAATGTTATACTAGTGAAATAATCATAAGATAAAACACATTGTAGATTAACGGGAATTTTAATATACTAGGAGGGAATTTTCACTAAAGATTGTAACAAATAAATAAGACAAACAAAAACTCACAGCCATAGACAACAGCTTAGTGGTTAGCAGACAGAAGAGATCAAATAACTGGTGACAGGAGATCTGACTTTGGGTGGTGAGCACACAATGCAATATACAGATGGTGTATTATCGAATTGTACACTTGAAGCCTATAATATTTTATTAACCAACATCACCCCAATAAATTTAATAAAAATAAAATCAAATATATAAAAAAGTATTGTGATATATCAAATTTTTAAGTGTATTTTCTCAAAACTCATTTGAACTTTCAATGGAATGAGAAATTTTTAATATACAATAGAATTAATTAAATCAATGAATACTATTAATAATAATAATTTACTGATTGTTTACCATGAACCAAGCTCTTTCTAATCAACTTACATGCATTATTTTATTTGATCTTTACAACATCAGTGAAAGTGACATTTTTTTCCTTCATTTCACAGAGGAAAACAGACACCTAGAGAACTTTGCTTGTTGTAAGTGGAATTCTAATATGACCCTTAAGAATCCTACACTGTGACACACATACTTCCTGCCTCCCCTTAAGTATAAACAGAACCTGTGAATATAGGCAGTAAATCACTCCTGTGATTAGGTTACCAATTACGTAGTTGATTTTGAGTTAATCAAAAGAGAGATGATCTATATGGGCTTGTTCTAATTGAAACCTTATCAGGGTCTAACCATTTCTTGAAAGTAGAAAGATCAGAAGAGTGAGAGAGCTTCTGGAGGTGGCCATGTGACAGGAACTGAATGCTGCCTCCAGGAAGGGCAGCTTGCAAGACAGCAAGAAACTCAGTCATACAGGTGCAAGAAAGTAAATTCTGCTCATGAGCAGTGAGATTAGAAGAGGTACTGGAGCTTCTGTTGGTAATCACAGCTCTGGAAGACACCTTGATTTCACCCTGGTGAGACCTCAAGAAGAGGACTCAGCTAATCAGTATCCCCCCCCCAAAAAAAATGACATCCAGAGATTATGAGATAACAAATGGTGTTGTTTTAAGCTGCTAACTTTGTGATAATCTGTTATGCAGCAATAGAAGAATAATACAGTACAGGCCAGTAAGATGAAAACACATGGCAGTCTGATTCTGATAGTCTTGATTTCAAACATCTGCATATCAATTTCCATATAAATTAAGAAGTTTTGTTTGTAATCTATAGAAACTGACTATTGGCTAACTGAAATAGAATTAAAAATAAAAACATTTCATTCTATATGAAATACTCAATATCTCAGAAAAAAAAATGTTAGAAAATCAGCTTCAAGAACAAAACAGAAGGCAGTTTCTAGAATGCCAGCTAAAAGATTGACAGTCTTTGTAGATAGCTATTATTGGAAGATGGCTATTTTCATTACTCAAATCCTGAAGCTCAAGATTCAGCTTGAAGCTCAAGATTTACATGACAGAAAGCCTGGTTGCTGTGTCCAGGTCACAGATCGATACCTGTGGTCAGAGCAGCTGGAAGTATAATTGGAAAAGGAAGTAAAGCAGGATTGATTTTCATTCCTATTTTGAAAGAGCTGGGGGATGTATTAGGGTTCTCCAGGGAAACAGAATTTATAGAATATATATACAGAGAGAGATACAGATTTATTTTAAGAAATCAGTTCAATAGTTGAGGAGCTGGGGAGGGTAGAAAACCCAAAATCTGTATAGCAGTTTGTCAGGCTGGAAATTCTGGCTGGAGTTGATTCAGTCTTGAGAGCAAAAGACAGAATTTCCTCTTCTTTGTGCACTCTCAGTCTTTTCTTTTAAGGCCTTCAAATAAATGGATGAGGCCCAACCATATTAGGAAGAGTAATCTGCTTTATTCAAAGTGCAGTTTTTAAATGTTTATCACATCTAAAAAACAACTTCACAGCACTATCTAAACTGGTGGTTGAGTAAACAATTGGGAACCATAGCCTAGCCAGTTGACATGTAAAATTAATCATCACGGGAGGTCTTATAAAGGCTGGGGAAGCTTCCAATGTTTCCACTTGGATTTTTCTATATGATAACTCTTTATTCTGAGCCAGGGAACCAATGAAAGGATTCTGAAACTTAGTGAGGATATCTTCTTATAATGAATGTCACATTATTATCAAAGTTTGTATTGAAAATTATGTAAATACAATAAATATTTAGCTTTAATGAATTATATTGATAGGAAAAATGGACTACTTAACTGAACTTTCAAACTGGATGTGGAAAAATGTCATAATCATGATGAAACATTTACCTGAAAATTTCTTCCACCATATATCCATTTTACTAATAATATCAATGGAATAAAATTATTAATAATGAAACATTATAGTAGATTAACCTAATTTAATCAAAACATCCTTGGGACCTGACTTTAACATGATTTAAGAATTATAGTGAAGAATTAAAATATTTGCATCTTTGAGAAAATATATTTTTTAATTCTTATGAATTTTAAATTTATTTATTCATTCATTGACTTATTTAACAAACACTTTAGTGAGGACTGAAATCTTCTTAATCTCTGAGCAGTCATTTTCCTCTTTCAAGAAGTAGATGTAGTATAAACCATGAATTTCTAGCTCTTTAGTAAAGAACTTCAGGGTCTTCTACAACCTGCTCATATTTAGGTTGTATATTATTAAAGAGGAGAACCCAGTGTTACCATTGGGGCCAACTTGAACTTTGGTGTCACCCTAACAGCAGGGGATAGGGTAGGGAAAATAATGGCACAGACATGTAGTTACTATTTTTCCTCAGTTCTTTCTCATTGATGCAGTGAAGAATCACAGGTCAATGAGATTTAGAAAAGGCTTATTAAAAGTATATTTCAGAAAGACAAAGCATGCCCTAAGGAAGCACATGGTTTTGGTGAAGAGTTGTAACAGAGCCTTGTACCAACAATAACAATGATCCCCAGAAGTGGAAATGTCTGCAGTATTTTTGGGCTATGATGAGTGGTTCCAAAGGCAATCTGAGGTGATTCTTAAGCAAGGTCATTTTGATTGACACTTGGCTGCTGTATAACATAACACTGCCTAATGCACGTGCACTTACCCAGAATTCTGCTACCATTAGGGTGTTCTTGGGGCAGTCTCCAGGCTGGGCCTCTACTCCTTTGTTCCCCTGTCACTCATGTCTAACTAGTTACCTAACACAAGTACAGACTGATAATTCCTGTCAAAAGCCATTTTTTAGAATTATACTGTCATGGTTATTTACACTGGTATTCCTATAAATAGATCTGAAGAATTTATGCATTAATTTTCCAAATAAGAGTAATAAAGGTTGTATTTGAATGATTTTATAGAACTTGAATCTCACCTTAATCAAGGCAATAGCGTTTGAGGTATTCCCACCCTGGGATGATTATGAACTGATATTACTAAGATTTGGTTGTAATACTCAATTTTAAAGTGGGGATAATTCTTTCAAATTTAGAAATGCGAGGCAATCTGGATGGCTAGAGGCTGCTTCCTTATTCAGTGTGAGTAACATCAAGCAATATACTAAAGACAAGTAGGAAGGAAAACTTCTCTTATCCCTAATCTTACTGTCATTATGAACACAGTGAAATATAGTGTGAGCTCTAAAGTTAGAGTGACTGGTTTGCAATCCTGGCTCTGCTGCTTAATAACTGACCCTGGTTGGCCTTTGGCCTTTTCAACTTCTCCATATCCCACTTTCTTATCAAAATCTGGGTAATAAAAATAGGTTTGCAGTAGGAACTACATGAAATAATACATGTAGAATGATTAGAACGAGAGAATGCTGGTAAAAATGTTAATAACTGACATTAAGGGGCGATTAATTGTCCAATTACAGAATTTGCCAATTTTTATAGTATAAATTCAATTCTCTCACTCTTGCCAATTTCCAACTGCCAATGTGACATAACTGAACTTGGAAAAGTGGGGACATAAGCCAGTCAGCTCTCAGGAGACAGTATGAGCTAGCTCTCAGACTTCATTGTTTTGGACGGTTCCTTAAAATAATAAATATTCAAAGGAAATAAGTTATTAGTATTTCTATTTGTTGAAAACTTACAACTAAAAATGGTTTCATCCAAGAGGTAGCTAAATTGGGAGGACACTAAAACACTAAAAAACTTCCAAGGTCCTTGCTTTATGACGTCCCCTGGTCAGTAAAAGAAAGATACTTCTGTTCTGTAAACACACTCTTTCTATGTTTCAGTTAGTATATTTTTTTCTTGAGCTGTTGTTAACCAAGGTCAGGACAATCAACAGGAAACTCAGCCACCCCTTGATCTGCCATGGTATTATCCAGCTGCTCTGCTTACACTTATCCCCACAGATACCCAAATCTGAGGATGCTCAAGACCCTTAGTCAGCCCTTTGTATCTGCAAATGTGGAACCCATGGATTTGAAAGGCTAATTGTATAGAAATTAGTATATAATACCAATTTGCAATAAGAACTAAAAAAAGCAAAGCTAAGAAGAGGGACAAAGAGTGGTTTAAGCATTATTTTAGATAAGGTAGTCAGGAGAAATTTCTCTAAGAAAGTGAAATAGATGGAAGAGCAAGTGCAAAGTCCCTGAAGTAGAATCATGTTGGTATGATCAGACATCAACGAGAAAGCCAGTATGGTTGAAGCAAACTTGTGACGGAGATTGATAATGTGGATAGATTATGGTAGCATGTGTAGACCAAGTGTATTATTGCTGTGTAATAAATCACCACACTTAGTGGCTTACAGTAACACAAACTTATTTCAATTTCTATGAATCGAAAGTTCAGGCACAGCTTAACTATCTCTTCTGCTGGGGGTCTCATGAGACTGTAGTCAAGGAGTTGGCCAGGTTGCATTCCCATCGAAGGCTTGACTAGTTAAGAATCGACTTCTAGGTTCATTCAGATTATTGGCAAAATTTATCACCAAACTCCTCACTTTCTTGATAGTTTTCAATTCCTAGAGGTTGCCCTTGGATCCTTTTTATGTGGCTCTCTCAATAAACAATTCACAAAATGGATATTTCTTTAAGGCCAGAGCAAGAATTTATCTTCAGGAGGAGCCCAGTCCCTTTTCTAACAGATTTTACCTGATAAGTCAGGTATTCTAGGATAATTTCCCTTTTAATTGACTCAAAATCCACTGATTTGGGATCTTAATTATATTTGCAAGATTTCTTTGCCTTTGCATATAATGTAACCCCATTTTAAAAATGTTGGCCTATCATAACATGTGTATGAGCCCCACCTATTCTTAAAAGGAGAGAATTATATAAGATGTGTACACCAGGGGTGGTTACCTTAATAGCCATCCTAGTATTTTGCCTACCACACCAAGCTACAGACCTTAGATTTTATATTAAAAGGATGGGAAATCACTAGACTATGTTGAGCAAGAGAGTGATATAATTATTTTTTAAAGAATTGCTCTTGCTGCTCTGTGGAGAATTTGCTGTAGGACCACAAGAATGGAAAAAAGTGAAAAAATTAGGTTTGTCAGTAGTGTGGAAAATAAAGGATGATAGCTTAGACTAGTATGATAGTAATGCAAAAAAGTCATGTATTTTTATACATTTCGAAAAATGAAAATGGCAGGATCTGATGATAAATAACATGTAGAACAATAACAATTTTATTCTAGGGCTGTTATGAGAATTAACTGAGATAATATATGTGTATAGCATACCTTAGATGGTAAACAAATGTAAGCTATTTTTCATTAACAATATAGAGAATAATACATACTATATGATTTTCCTCTAAAGAATTTCATAGCAAAAGGCCTACTACCCTGATAGAACTTAGACATTTGTGAATATTTTTTTAAAATCAAAACTAAGGTAATTTAAGACTAAGAAAGGAGCAGTAAGGATTAAGATATATTTTTAAAAAAGAGTTTCTTTTTTTCTCTCTGAAAATTCAATATACATTATTATTCCCTTTGCCTTATATTCAACTAAGAAAAAGTGGGGAGTGGTGTTTGGATGTAAGACTCCACTATATTTAATTACACCATTTAATTCAATCCAATCCAGTTTATGTCTTGAAACAATGGGTTATACCAGAGATATAAAATAGCTTGAAGAAATAACTTTTCATCTGTAAGAGAACCTATGAAAGGGGGGGGGGCAGAAATCATAGCTTTAAATCTCAGTCTCTGGAGCACACTAAAGTAAAAGGGTTTGTCAAAACAGCCATATCCATGGGTCCTCATGCTCCAACCAGAGCAGTATTTCAGAATCTCTAATTATGTACACAGGAAACAAAAAAATGAATCAGCTCTCTGCCTAGCAGATGGTTTAAGTTTAAGAAATACATGATTATAAGAGCTTTCAGCTTTTGTGTATACAGGTTTTTAGAAGACACTACCATATTATGAATGTAATATATAGACAACCTACTTTTAACTTTCTAGAAAAATGATAATTATAATTTTTAAGAATTATAAAGATAGCTTTTCTTACTGGCTTTTTAAAAGAAATCCACATATTCAGTAACCAGAAATATTGACTGATTACTTTGAATTTAACAGTTATAGGGAGACTATGCTACCAAAACTAGCTTTTCCATTGGAGAATGAGAAAAAAAAAAATACTTGAGTGATCAGTTCTGCTGCTAGTGCCCATGGCAATGAAACCCCTGCTGGCTTTCTGAATAAAGATTTTCAACCCTTTATACATATTAGAATTTTCTGGGTACATTTAAAAATTACTAATGTCTGCGGTTCACTCCATCAAATGATGATCTAATTACTCTAGGGTAGATTCTGAACTTAAGTATATTTTTAAAAGATAAATGTGATAGGCAAAATATTTCTCCCACATGTGCCCATGTTCTCATTTCCACAATCTGTCGATAAGATATAGGATTTTTGCAAACATGATTAAGGTTACAGATATTGAAATGGAGAGATTATCCTGGATTACCTGGCTAGGACCAATTTAATTACAGGAGGCCTTAAAATCAAAGAACGCCTATTGACTGAGGTACAACAAAATAAAAAAGGAGAAATTTGAAATATAAAAATGGCTGGACTCACAATTACTGGATTGGAATGTGGAGAAGAGGATGACCCAAGGAGTGTGGGAAGCTTCTAGAAACTAGTCATAGCCTTCAGCTGTCATCCACTAAGGAAAGAAACCTCAGTCATACAACGAAAAAAACTGCATTCTGCCAACAGCTTGACTGATCAAGGAAATAAATTCTTCCCTTGAGTTTATAAAAAAACTCAATCATGTTCTTTTTTAGCCCGTTGAGACCTAGGTCAGATTTCTGACCTACGGACTTTTAATATGTTTAATTTATATTGTTAAAGTTCCTAATTTTCTGGTAATCTATTACAGCAACAATAGAAATAATCATAGATAAATGTTTTATATGTTATACATGAATAATAATAATTGAATATTATACATAGAAAAATAATAAAATATATTTTGTATTTAGAATAATCTTAGATATAAAAAAATGAGTTGTAAAGATAGTAGAGAATTCTCATATATCCCACACACATTTTCTTCTACTATTAATATCATATATTAGCATGGTAAATTTGTCACAAATAACAAATTATCATTGATACATTACCATTAATTAAGTCCATACTTTGTCTAGATTTGCTTAGTTTTTACCTAGTGTTGTTTTTCTGTTCTACAATTTCATCCAGAATAGTTAATTATATTTAATCGTCATGTCTCTTTATACTCCTTAAGGCTGTGACAGTTTCTCAGACTTCCCTTGTTTTTAATGACTTTGACAGTTTTCAGGAATACTGTCAGATCAGGAATTTTGTAGAATGTCCTTCAATTTGGATTTTTTTATATTTTTCAAGCATTTTGAAGTTTGGAGAGGAAGACCACAAAGGTAAACTGCCATTCTTATCACATCATGTCAAGAATACCTGCTAGCAACATGACCTATTAATAGCAATATTAACTTTGATCATCTTGCATTTGACAGATTTCTCCACTGTAGTTTTCTTTCTCCCCTCTTTTTTTATATCATTAGATATAAATATCACACTTAAAGAATGTGGAATTATGTTCCACCTTTTTAAAGGAGGAGTATAGATATAAATTATTTGGAATTCTCTATGCAAAAATTTATCTATTTTTTGTTATTTTCTTTTGTTACAAGGTGCTCCAGACTCATCTTGTATAGTCCTTACCTCTATCCTAGAATAAGCCATTTATCCAAGCAACCTTAGTTCCTTTTATTCAACAATGGTATTAAAAATAAGATCTGTGTGTGGGTACACTCATTACTACTAAGAGTGTCATTGTTTCTAGACCTTAGCTGAAATAACAAGGAAATATGTGTATATACTAACCCATGTATACACACATATTTATAAATATTTCTCTATGTATCCTTCTGTATTTATTTTAAGGGCTATACATGAGCTCATACTGATGTCGCCAACTATAACCCAATACTACATAAATTACTCTATCTTTTCTCATGCTTGTCTATAATCTTCCATTTCTATGAGATGGTAAGAAACCTAGTTGCCACCATCCTCCATCCATTCATTTACCTGTCATATTCACTGTATATGTATAGTGGCTTGAGAATTGTTATCCTGACAAACAACTTTACCAACTAGAACACAGAGTTATATTTGGTTCCTTTTGCTTTTGATCTTACAGTCATCATTCATTTCCAGGGTTACTTAGCATCTTTTCCCCCTATGGTCTTCAAAGAGGTTTTTTTCACATATCTGTAATATAAATTCTTCTGTCAAAGTCTACTTTCTATTCTGGGATTCCTGACATCCTAAGTGTTTTTTTTTTTCCCTTGTATTTTGTTGTGTTATTTAATACATTAAGTTTGACTGTGCTCTATAAAGTTCTATGAGGTTTTTTAAAGGGATTCTTAACCCTACATTTTTGTTTTGTTTTTATCGTGGTAAGAACACTTAACATAAAATGTTCCCTCTTAACAAATGTTTAAGGATACAGTACAGTATTGTTGAATAGGTATATACAGGTAATATCATACAGCAGATCTGTAAAACATATTCATCTTACTTAAAAAAAAAACTTTATGTTTATTGATTAATAATTTATCAGTCCCTGGCAATCACTATTCCATTCTTTTATTCTATGAACTTGCCTATTTTAGATACCTCATATAAGTGGAATTATGCAATATTTGTCTTCCTGTGACAGGCTTATTTCACTTATAACAGTGTCCTGAAGGTGCATCCATGTTATTGCATATTGCAGAATTTCATTATTTTTTTTCTGGCTTTACTGAAATATAATAGACAATTATTTGCTCAGATTTACATTGTACAATTCAATAATATTTTTTTTTCAATTCTGGCTGGCATACAATAATATACTAGTTTCAGTTGTATAGCAGAGTAATCAGAAATCCACATAACTTGCAAAGCAATCACCCCACTAAATCTAGTAACCCTTTTCCCCCTTACATATTTATTACAACATTATTAACCATCTTCCTCCTTCTATATTCTACATTTCCATGTCTATTCTGCAACTATTTGTACCTCTTAATCATTTTATCTTTTTTGTTCCATCACCCCAACCTCCCTCCCATCTAATAGCCCTCAAAATATTCTCTGTACCTATGAGTTTATTTCCACTTTTGTTGTTGTCGTTGATTTCGTTCTTTAGATTCCATATATACATGAAATCATGAGATATTTGTCTTTCTCTGTCTGATCCATTTCATTCAGCTCAGTACCCTTTAGGGCTATCAAGGCAATATCTTTTTCTATTCCCTTCCTTTTAGTCTGTGTGTATCTTTTAATCTGAAGTGAGTTTTTTTATAGGCAGCATATGTAGGGGTATTGTTTTCTTACCCATTTGGCCACTCTATCTTTTGGTTGAAGCACATAATTCTTTTCCATTTGAGGTACTTGTTGATAAGAATGTAGTTATTATCATTTTTATTCATGTTCTTGATACATGTTTTTTTCTTCTTAAAGAAGTCCCTCCAACATTTCCTGAATACTAGCTTGGTGCTAATAAATTCCTTTAATTTATTTTTGTCTGGGAAGCTCTTTATCCATCTGACTCTAAATGATAGCTTTGCTGGATAAATTAATCTTGGTTGTAGATCCTGGATTTTTATCATGTCAAATATTTTGTGCCAAGCCCTTCTGTCCTGCATGTTTTCTTTTGAGCAATCAGCTGCCAGTCTTATGGGAGCTCCTTCCTAGGTAATTGACTGATTTTCTCTTGCTGCTTTTTAATATTCTCTCTTTGTCTTTAACCTTTGGCATTTTAATTATGATATGTCTTGGTGTAGGCACCTTTGGGTTCATTTTTTTGCGACTCTCTGGGTTGTACGTCTATGTCCTTAACCAGGTTAGAGAAGTTTTCCGTCATTATTTCTTCAAACAGGTTTTCAACTTCTTGTTCTTCTTCTCTTTCTGGTATGTCTATTATACAAATGTTGTTACATTTGTTATTCCACAGGCTCCTTATATTATCTTTATTATTTTGGATTCTTTTTTTTTTTTTGCCATTATAATTGAATATCCTCTGCTACCCTATCCTCTGTACTGGTGTTTCAGTTCTCCACTTCCTCCATTTTGTTGATTCCCTCTAAAATACTCTTCATCTCTTTGTTAAAGTCTCACAGAGTTCATCTACTCTTTGCTAAGTTCCTCGAGCATCCTTATAACCAGTGTTTTTTGCTCTGCATCTAGTATATTGCTTTTCTTCATTTTGGTGAATTCTCTTTCTGAAGCTTTGTTCTGTTCTTTTTTTTTTTTATTTGGGACATGCTTTTTTTTATCTCCCTGTGTCTGTTTCTATATATTAGGTAGACCTCTTAAGTCTCCCAGTCTTCGTAGAGTGACTTTATATAGTAGGTGCACTGTGGGGCCCCTTGTCATAGACCTGAGAGGGGTCTAGCTGTAGGCCAAGTTCAGCCTCATCCTGTGCACCTCTGGGGCCACCTGGTAAGAGTCACCAAATAATCCACATATGGCTATTACCCATGCTGAGTTTATAGTGCCTCGAGGGTTCAAATCCAAAACCTAGGCTGGCTGCCATTAGTGCAGGGTTTAGGGCTGCTCAGCAAGAAAAACAGGGCACACCAAGGCCAGATGCTAATTCTTAAGGTTTTGTGAGCCTCTGAGAGATTTTATGAAAGTTCGCAGCAGGAGCCAAGATCACCAATTTGTATGGAATAAATCACTCAAAGTCACTTGGGTGGGTCCACAAGTTGGGAGAGGCAGAGTCTCAGGGAATTTCCTGGGTGGAGTAACTTGTGTTACCCAGGTCCATGGCACCTGTGTCTGCAGGCTAGGAGAGAAAAGGACTCAACAAAGGAACAATGACTTCTGCCTGCATTTCTGTCTGGAAGCAAACTGCTCCGTCAGTCCTTGCCCTGAAACCCGACAGTTCAGTGCCTTCCTTTGTGTCCCTGGCATCCCTCAAGCAGCTGTCCCTCCAGCAACTGCCCTAGCAATGGAGATCAGAGCAAGTGAGTCCATCAACAAGTAAGGCTGAGTTTGGGACCTTTAAGAGGAAGGTGTCTGTTTCAGTAGCTCTCATCTCACTCAGCCACAACTTCTTCTGGTTTTCACAGCCAGAAGTTATAGGGACTTCTCTTCTTGGCACTGAAATCATGGGCTGGGGAGCCCAGTGTATGACCAGGACCCTCCTCAAGTAGGGGAAGGGGCTCTGCAGCTAAGATAGCGGTCCTGAGGCATCTACATCTACTTTCCATGTCATCTTGAATCTCTCCTCCCAAAACAATGATATTATTTAATTCCTAATGTGTTTTCATGCACTGAGCTGGACACCAAAGAAGAAAATGAGAAAATTATTCAGAGATTTTTTTTCAAAACCAAAAAGTGTTGCTCCACAATAGTACAAATTGTCATGGGATGAGATCCTAGAGAAGAATCTTCATTAAAGTGGGCAAATGAAGCTATATTAGTTAAGTAACACACCATAGAACTAAGGTAGGACTGAAAATAGAAATAAGATCAATATATCAAATTCATAATCTTGCTATTCAAATTGAGAATCTAGATTAAAATGGTCACATATCAGAAATGCCATGAATTACCCTTAACCAATTTTCAACAGTTATGCAAATTTTTATTTGAAATTTTTCACTGATATACTTTATTAATTGACTTAAACATTTTTTTTTTAAAGACAATACAATGGTATGACATCAACACCTACTTCAAATGTAATGTGATTGAAATAATAAGAAGTAAAATTTATCTTGGGACAAGGAGATGTTTAAATAACTATGCAGTTTTGTTTGCTATTCATCAATCTACAATTTATCTATATGAACAAATTTAAGTCAACTTTTATCTTTTTGAGAGTAATGTGCAAGATAAGGAAAGGTTTTCTATAAGAAAACCTTTTTTCTATTTAATGTTTATGTACATAACAAAATCACATAATGCTCTGAAGGAATATAAATAGAAAATTTTGAGACAGAAGAAATTAAAATGCACATTAATTCAAAAAATTCATCTTTTATAGTAAAACAACCAGATTTATTTTATTTAGTAAATTGGTAGTTTTCTTTTAAAATAAAAATACCTAGAATTGGCTAGGGTGTGAAAAAATAAGCACTTTTATACATACCTTATGAGAGCATAAGTTGACATAATTATATCAAAGATAGGGAAAATGTCAAAAACAGGAAATATTTTATAACCTGTCAAACCCATTTTTCTGATTCACCACAACAAAATTTAGCTATAAGGATGCCCATCAGAGCATTGACTCCACCCTGCTTATCCCCTCACTCATTCTTATTTTCTGACTTTGGAATAGCATGTGGAAGTTAGGGGAACATTATTTACCCCCCAAAAAAATATGTTATAGTAATCTACTGTTATTGGTGAGAGTGCTTTGATACTTTTAGGGGTTTTAGAGCAGGAAAAAATAATTGAGAACTAATAACCTGGAAAAATATTTAAAAGAAATAAGGAAGACACTTAAAAAACAATATATTGTCACAAATGGCAATATTTTATCTTTTCTTATGGCTGAGTAGCATTCCATTGTGTGTGTGTGTGTGTGTGTGTGTGTGTGTGTGTATACACATCTGTAGCCAATCAACTGTCACAGGGAACTTTGGTTGTTTCCATGTCTTGACCATGTGAATAATGCTGCATTGAACATCAAGGATACCTTGGCTCCTGCTTTATAAATTATATAAATGTCTAACCACTGTACACCTGAAACTAATATAAAATAATATTGAATGTTAACTCTAATTGAAAAGTAAAAATTAAAAAATAACAATATCTAGAATAGTTTTAAATGGCAGTTTTATTTTTAAACTATGAATATAATAGTAAAAGGACTAGAAAAGTATTTGAAGAAATGTTAATTATGTTCGTGTCAAGAGAAATGTTTAAAGTGATTTTTCTTTCTTTTGCTTATCTGTATTTATAAAATGACTAGGCATATTTTATAATAAAAATAAACAAAATATCATTACAATCCATGTATTTATCTCTCCTAGTCCACCGTTATTAGGGATCTGAAAGTTTAGCCAGAATTTATAACATAATTGTCTAATTTCTAGTACTGTAATATGACTCAACATACAAAGTAAAAATAATAAGTTTAAGGAAATCTAAAGATTATGTCAAGTGCAAGTCCTAGTAGAAAGATCTCTGTTAGAATGTCTGGCAAAAACGCAACTCAGAAGACTCAACATACAAGAAGTGACTCAGCTCCTCTGTGGCAATGTTTTTGGTTTTAATTATTTTTAAATTTTTATTATCATCCTTTTTTTATATTACTCCAAATTTCATTGTTTTTATTGTTGTTCATGGTTTTTGTTTGGTTTTGGTTTTGTATTTCTAAGGGTTCACTTTGTTTTTCTCATGGCCCTGAACATTTTCTTCTTTGATGCAAAAGAAGCACCAAAGAACTTTGGTATGCAGAGGAAACAGAATGCAGAGTTATTCTTCTGTGTTTGATGATGTTCCTCAGAAGTAAGAAAGAAAAATTTTAAAAAGTAAATGTGTTTATGCTTTGGTATTTACCATCCTCAGAACTTCTTGGTATAGCTAACCAAAATGGTCCTCTTTTTCTCTCTGTTGCCTTCCAAATCCTTTGGGTACTGATCCCAGGGTATTCATCCTCAAGAGGCTGAATGGCTTAACTCAGAGGTGAAGTTCATCACAGTCAGAGGACAGTTTCCCACACATATGTCCTGGTAAATCGCTGATAGCTGTGTTGAGACAGCGACTACTCACTTTGAGCTTCCCAGGCCAGTTGCCTCTAAAAACAACCTCTTCTCTAACCCTCAAGTATCTGATAAATATTATTATTTTCTTTGTTTTCCATGATATGAAAAAGTTTGAAAAAAATGTTTGGAGAACATTAGGTTTGAGAGCATTCCAAAAGGATGCCTGTTCTCTACCAGAGTGTGGCTGGTGTCTCGGAAATTTAATGTAAAGTGAAAGTTTTATCATTTCTGCCACTGACTCACTGTAATTTTAAGTGACTTAAACATTGTGAGTCTCTGTAAATGAAACAGCAAGAATGCATCATCTCTGAGATTCTAATGTTCATTATGTTTGTGGACAGTTAAAAATGAATGCAAGAATAGATATAAAATTGAGACATGGGTCTAGATGCCAACAAACCTAGGTCTATGGCATATTTTGTACAATGTAGTTTCCTATGAATTTATGACTCTCACCTAGATGACGGGTTTTATATTATAGCTCTTAACATTTACTTGTTTAATTAAAGCAAATGTAAGGAAATGTATTTCATACCACATTTCACCATACAGTGTGTTCATCAGTAACAAAATCTGCCTGAAAGTCAGTTTGAAAGACAAGGAAAATTTAATATTTTAAATGAGTTGTTAAAGTAGATGTGAGTAATTAAAGAAAATATAAAGTAGAATAGTTTAAGAGATTCATTTTAAAAAGAAAGCAATCTGAAATAGTCTGCCAATCCATTTAATTTTTTTAATTAAATGACTGTGTCCATTTAATAAAAAAGAAGATATTTAAGTTTGTAAAGATGATTAAGATATTTTATTATCAATCCTTAGATTGTAGTTAGTTTAATAATATTTTAACATGAATTCAGCCAAATAATCCTTGAGTAAATGTGCAGCATTTATCATATACTTCACAATTATATGATAAATATTCTTTATAGCTAAATGTTTAGGAGAGATTCATAGTGTTTCTCTTGCATTAGTCTTGCTAGTTTTTAAATGTTTTGTATGCACCTCTCTATTCACAATAATTTTATTCTCAATGGGATTAATTATGACAATGGAGAATAGTTCTTATAAGGGAGTCCATTACAGAGAGGCATTGGTTATTAGAACAAAATATTAATTCTAAATAGACATATTACTACAGTATTTTCTGAAATGTAGGATTCACATCACTGGCCATGACATAATTTTAAGTGGTGCATAGATAGCACTAAGTAGCATTGCATCACATAGTGAGAAATTTAATGTTTAGATCTTTTTCATTTCTTACATATTATATAAACAGTTTTAGTTTGATATTAATTCTTTCTTCTATTTATAATTTAATGCAATTTTGAAGAAACATTTTTGCAAGATTATTGAATGGAGAGATGGGAGAGCAAGATTATAAGCAGGAAGTAGCCTTTATTGATGCCCTCACCTGTTCAGTGGATTCTTATATCCAAAGGCTGAGCCCCAATTGTAACATAACAGGAGTTTTATACAGTTTTGTCATTCCTACACAGCTACAGATATAAGGAAGAACATTAATTGGTTGGCAAGCTATGAGAAAACTGATGTTAGCCGGAGAGTCCTTGAAGTGGAGGTAGAGCAGTCAGGAACAAACTTAAACTTGTTGGAGCAGGAAATGGCCAGGCAGTGTCAGGCTCCCACAATATCACTTATATATTGTTCATAAATTGAAACATCAATAAAAAGTCTTAATCTACCCTTGTCCCCCTGCCGATCTTCCCTTCCTGAAGGGAAACATTATTATTAGTTTTATTTATATTTTCCCATTATCTATTCATTCAAATCCATATTATTTTTCTTATCTAAATAGTGTTATATCATATGCACTTATGTCTTGTTGTTTTTTAATGTTACTTTTGGGTTTAACACATTTTCCAGGAAAAAAATGCAATTTGCTGCCAGCATTAATTTAACATCATACGTAACGAATGCTGTTTTCTAGGATTTGACATTTTCGGCAATCAAGAATTACTATATTTTGTAAGTGGAAATACCAGTACTAAAAACAGAATGCTATAAATAGAATGATGCCATTTGTTTCCAAAAACTATTGATATACTAGAGCTATGTGAAACTAATAATAAAAGGAAGATATTTTATGGCAAACTTTGGGGGTAAGGTTAGAACTGTAATTTATGAGTTATCTCAGGATAAATGCAGCAGCCGCAAGTGCCATCAGTAAATATTCTGGGGGCAAAATTTGTTAATATCCTCTTTTAACAGTAAGATCTCAGGGTTTCACCAGTTAATAGAATAAAGCTAAAATTTAATAACAACTTAACTTTTATTGTATTAGTTTAAAGTTACCATCTATTTATAACAAGAAAGAGTGATATGATACAATACTTCCTTTCTAAATATATTTAAGTAAAATTTTAAGAACTTGAATTAATTTAAAGAAAAACAATCCCTAAGGAAAATTGCAATCAATATGACTCCTACTATCACTAAAAAAAAATTATTAGTCAAAATCAAATGGACTGAATATTTGTGTCCCCCTAAAATTCAAATTTTGAAATTCTAGCACCAGATATAATATTTAGAGGTAAGGCTTTTGGGAGATAATTAGGTCATGAGACTAGAACCCTCATAAATGGAATTAGTGTCTTCATAAGAAGGGATAACAGAGCTTGTTTTCTCTGTTCTGTTATTCATCATATGAGGATACAAAGATAATACGATTGTCAACAAACCTGGAAGTGAACTCTCATCAGACACTGGATCTGCCTGAACCTTGATCTTGGACTTGCAACATCAGAAATATAAAAAATAAGTATTCTTTGTTTAAGCTACCCAGTCTGTGATATAGTTGTTAAAGTAACCTGAAAAAAAAGTAAACATCAAAAGTTATGCAAATAGTATTTGAATTCTATATTTGTTTATGATTTTGACATTTATTAAATTAAGGCTAGAGAAAGTCTTCAATCCAGTAAAGAATATTATTTTTAAAAATTGCAGCAACTATGTAATTATCACAAACTTAAAATTATAACACTTGGGTCAAGATCAAGAAAGGACTGAAGTAAGGCAAAGACAAAATAGAATAACCATAAAGACCAAAACCAAAAAATTGTTAATACTATTACAAAATAAAATGTAAAAGAAAGGAAATACTTAAGACACTAAATCTCTATTATCATGATTTCTAATAGCTAGAAAAACACCAAGAAAAGTTCTGTAAACTAAAACCAAGTGATATTGATGCAGGATAGGGCAAATTTCCCAAGTTTGTGGGGGAAGACCAAGCCTTGCACCATGAGAAGAGAGTGCAGAAAGAATTCAACATATATGCCAAAGTTGGAGTCTAAAGGAAAGTTTCTTAGAAAAGGAATAATACTCCACAGAGTGTGGTCTCCTTTCAGAGGCAGAGGGTGAAAGAGACAGTGAGACAGTGAGAGAGAGAAAGAAGGACCTTGAGTGTTCAGGGGATTCAGTTCCTATGTCATTCTTTAGTTTCTGTTTCCTGTGAGACGGACATATAGTGCGGAAGGAAAAGAGTACGTAGCCTGCAAAGGTAAGAATATGTAGAGTGAAAGGCCTGGTGGCAGCTCCTAGCCTTTAATCCATGGGTTACCCATAGTTTTAGCCATAGGGAATGACTCTTGATTCCTATTTCCCCTTCACTTGTGTGGGGAATGGGTCGTTAGTAATTTAGCAGACATCTTCCTTTCAATTGTCATTTCCACACAACTGCAACAACAAGAGAAAGTATGCAGTATAATCCAGTATGTCAATTATAAGCACAATGTCTAACATACATTGTGGGTGAATATTTTGGAATTTTGAAAAATCATGAATTATAAGGACATAAAATAAGATCACTTTTTCTTGCCTACACACTAGTTACAGTAGTTTCACAACTGACTTCTTTTCTTCCGCAATATGCTTTCATCTCCAGCAGCCAGAGAGATCCTTTTACAACAGAACCTAGATCTGTCCAAAATTCACTGATGCCTTCCTTCTCATCTAGAGTGAAGATGGAGTCTATTACAGAATTCTACAGGGTCCCAGATCTGCTCCACACTATTGTTTGAACCTCATTTTCTGTGCTACCGTTCACTTACACTTCTCCAATCTTTTTGTTCTGTCTTGAGCACACCAGGCAAGTTTACACTTCAGAGACTTGATGCTCAGTTTCTCTCTATTTGAAATGTCCTCCCCATAAACAATACTGACTTTTTGGGTCTTATTCAAATGTCCCATTTCTATTACTTTCTTACACACACACAAAAATGCTGCTCTCTTCTGCCCTGGTATGCTCTATTCTCCTTACTCTGCTTTCTATTTCTCCATAGCATCATCTGATGTTCTATATATTTACTTGTTGATGGTCTCCTCCCTTTATATTAAAATTTCATCAGAACAGGAAAGCAAAGGGCAACTGAAAGAGTCAGCAGTCAGAAAAGCACATCATTGTTGCCTAATTTTTTATTGCGCTTCTCTGAAAAATTTATTTAACAATGATTAAACTGTTAACAATTTTTACAAATATATTTTATCATGATGACCTCTACTCTGCTTTTTGGACACCATAACAATTAAATGAATTGAGCACAGAGAAGCAAGTGGACTACTTATTTTAATCTGTTACTTTGAGACTAATAGATTTGAAATATGCAGACTAAAAGTATGTATTTCATAATTAGTACTACCAATTTACAGTTTATAGAGGGAATTTGTCCAATTCATGTACCATTTTTTTCTTTAGTTTTTCTATATCTTGCTTCAAATTTTAGATTTAGAACATTTCAACTGCTCATCAAGTTATCTACTGGAGGTTAGTAAGTAAAATTGGAGTAGTCGAATTTCATTTACTTAAGAGCCATGTAAACATTTATAAAATATTAAATATATATGAGAGTTTTTGCTGTAGTGAACAATATTTAGGCATACTTGATTAAAATTATTGAATATATTAGATTTTAATTTTTCTTGTGAATTAAAATATTTACAACCAGATCTTTTTACAGTAGATAAGTGAAGTATTTCATAGATATTGATAATTGATTATTACACATTTAATACATTTTCATTGTGTTGAAGATTTTTACGTGTATGTTCACAGGATACATTAATCTATAATTTTCTTTCCTTGTAATGTAATTATCTGATTTTGTGTTTAGGGTGATAATGGCCTCATAGAATGAGATAGGAAAAGATTTTTTTTTTTTTTTTTTTTTTTTCTGGAAGACATTGTAGAGAGTTGCTATCATTTTCTCTTTAAATTGTTGAGAGAATTCACCACTCAAACAATTTGAGGTTGGTAATTTCCTTTTTGTAAGATTATTAATTATTGATGATTTCTTTAATGGATACAAGCTTATTTGAATAATATATATCTCCTCTTTGAAAGTTTTGGTAGTTTGTGTTTTCGAGAAATTGGACCATTTCAAATAATTATGTTTGTATATAATTGTTAATAATATTTTTTATTACCCATTGCAATAACTAAAAAATTGGTATTGATGACTCCTCTTTCATTTTTGATACAAGCAATTTCTGTCTTCCCTCTTTCGTCTTGGTAAACCTGGTTAGTGTTTTACCAATTTTACTGATATTTTCATCTGCTTAGTTTGTTGATTTTCTTTATGGACTATCTGCTTTAAATTTCATTAATCTATACTCTTATTTTTTTCTCTATGTGTTAGAAATAACTCATTTTACTTTCTTTAATTTCCTAGGTAGAAGCTTATATTATCAATTTTAAATGTTTCTACTTTCTCATATTTTCTTATTTTTAAAATTAATTTATTGAGGTGACACTGGATAATAAAATTATATAGGTTTTGAGTGTACGATTCTATAATATGTCATCTGTAAATTCAATTGTGTTCATCATCCAAATTTAAATTTCTTTTGGTCACTATATATTTGACCTCCTTTGCCTTTATCCACAACCACACTCTTCCCTGGTAACAACTATACTGTTGTTCAAGTCCATGAGTCTATGTCTTGTTCACTTATGCCTCAGATTTATATCTGACATATAAGCGAAATCATATGGTTCTCAATTTTTTTCTATCTGACTTATTTCACTTAGCATGATAATCTCAAGAACCATCTATGTTGTTGCAAATGGCAGTATTTCATCTCTTTTTATGGCTGAGTAATGTCTTTATATATATATATATATATATATATATATATATATATATATATATATCACTTCTTTATCCAATCATCTAACAAAAGGTACTTCAGTGGTTTCCAAGTCTTAGCCACTGTAAATAATACTGTAATAAACATCAGTGTGCTTTTATTTTTATGGATAAATGTTTTTAATTTTAGAAGTAGATACTTAGAAGAAAAGAAATTGCTGGGTCATAAGGTAATTCTCTTCTTAGTTTTATGAGGAGCCTTCCTACTGTTTTCCATAATAGCAGTACCAGTTTACATTCCCACCAATAATGTATAAGGGCTCCTTATTCCCCAAAACTTCTCCAATGCTTGTTACTTCTGTTGCTGATAACCATTTCAGCAGGTGTGATATGATATCTCATTGTGGTTTTGATTTACATTTTCCTAATAGCTAGTGAAGTTGAGCATCTTTTCATATGTCTGTTGGCCATTTGTATGTCTTCTTGGGAGAAGCATCTGTCGTCTGCCCATTTTTTAATTGGGTTGTTTGTTGTTTTGTTGTTGAGTTGTTTGAGTTCTTTGTATATTTTAGATATTACTCCCTTGTCAAAGGCATTGCTTGCAAATATTTTCTCCCATTCAGTTGGTTACCTCTTTGTCTTGTTGATGGTTTCTTTTCTGTGCAGAACCTTTTTAGATAAATATAGTCTCATTCATATTTTCTGCTTTTACTCCTCTTGCCTTTGAGGTCAAATTTATAAAATCCTCTCTAAATCCAAGGTCCACGTGCATAGTATCTATGTGTCTACTAAGCAATTTAATGCTTTGGGTCTTATATTTAGGTTTTTGATCTATTTTGAGTTAATTTTGGTGTATGGTGACAGATAGCCATCTAGTTTCATTTTTTTATATGTGGCTTTCAAATTTTCCCAGCACCATTTATGGAGAGGCTTTTTTTTCTCCATTGTATGTTTCGGCTCCTTTGTCAGAAATTATTTGCCCATATATACAGGGGTTTATTCCTGAACTCTCAATTCTGTTCCATTGGTCTGTCTGTTCTTCTGCCAATACCATGATATTTTGATTATTGTCACTTCTCTCAAGTTTGTAAGGCTATTTGGAGTGTTTTGTGATTCCATATAAACCTGATGATTTTTTGTTCATTTCTTTAAAAAATGCCATTGGGATTTTGATGGCGATTGTATTAAATCTGTTTACTGCTTTAAATAATAAAGTCATTTTAACTATATTGATTCTTTCAATGCAGGAAAAGAAAATATCTTTTAATTTTCTTGTGTCTTCTTCAGTTAATTTCAATAATGTCTTTTAGTTCAGTGCATAGGCCTTTCACATGCTTCATTAGGCTTATTCCTAAGTATTTTAGTGTTTTTGTTGCAATTGAAAAAAATTATTTTCCTTTCTTTTCCTTAAAATTCTTTATTATTGTGTAGGAAGGCTCTGAATTTTTGCACATTGATTTCGTACCCTGAAACTTTACTGTATTTGTTTATTATTTCTAATAGTGTTTCAGTGGCGTCTTTAGCGTTTTTTATACAGAGAATTGTGTCACCTGCCAAAAGTGACAATTAGACATGTTCATTCCCTGTTTAGATGTCTTTTATTACTTCCCTTTGCCTAATTTCTCTAGCTAGGTCTTCCAAAATGATATTGAATAATGGTGGTGATAGTGGGCAGCTTTATTTTGTTCTTGATCTTGTAAGGATCTTCGGCATTGTTAGTTGTGGGTTTGTCATATAGGACCTTTATTACATTGAGGTGCTTTCCTTCTATATACATTTTATTATGTTTTAATCCTAAATGAATGTTGTATCTTATAAAATGCTTTTTCTGCATCTATTGATATAAACATATGATTTTTATTCTAACTTTGTTTATTCAGTGTACCACACTAATCGATTTGCATATGTTGAACCATCTTTGTGCCCCCAAATGAACCCCACTTGATCATGATGTCTAATCTTTATAATGTGTTGTTGTATTTGACATGCTACTATTTTATTTAGAAGATATTTACATCTATGTTCATGAGAGACATCGGTTTAATTTCCTTTTTCTGAGTGTTATCTTTACCAGATTTTGGCATCAGGGTAATGTTGACCTCATAAAATGAGTGAGGAAGTACTGTCTCTTATTTAATTTTTTGGAAAAGTTTGAGAAGAACAGGTATTGAATCATCTTCAAATCTTTGGTAGAATTCACTGGTGAAGTCAACAGGTCTTAGACTTTTACTTTTGAGAGGTTTTTGATGATTGTTTCTTACTATTGATCTGTCTATTAAGATTTTCCAGCTCTTCATAATTCAGTCTAGGAAGGTTGTATATTTCTAAGACCTTTTTCATTTCTTCCAGGTTATTAAATTTGTTGGCATATAATCTTTCACAGTATTCTTGTATGATAATTTATATTTCTGTAGTATAGTTGTAACTTCTCTTTCATTTCTAATTTTGTTTATTTGTATATTTTCTTTATTTTTCTTTAGTGAGTCTAGTCAGAGATTTGTCAATTTTATTAACCTTTTTGAAGAGTCAGCTTTTTGTTGCATTACTGTTTTTTATTGTCCTTTAGTTCTTAATTTTATTTAATCCTCTTTAATTTTTATTATTTCCTTTCTTCTGCTAACTTTAGACTTCACTTCTTCTTTTTCTATTTTTTTAAGATGTAATCTTAGGTTGTTTATTTGGAATTATTTTTTCTTTTTTGAGATAGGCCTTTTATGATACAAACTTTCCTCTTATTACCACTTTTGCTGTATCTCAAGAGTTTTGATATGTTGTATTTTCATTCTCATTTATTTCTATGGATTTACTAATTTTGCCTTTTATTTCTTCTTTGACCCAGTCATTCTTTAGTAGCATGATATTTAATCTCTACCTATTTGTGGTTCTTCTCTCTTTTACAGTTGATCTCCAGTTTTAAAGCATTGTGATCGGAGAATACACTTAGTATGACTTCAGTCTTCTTAAATTTGTTGAGGCTAGTTTTGTGTTTCAACGTATGGTCTATTCTTGAGAATGTTTCATGTGCACTAGAGAAGAATATATAATCTGCTATTTTGGGAAAAAAGGCTCCGTAAATGTTGATTATGTCTAATTGTTCTAATGTGTTACTTAAGGATGACATTTTCTCATTGATTTTCTGTTTGGACAATCTAGCCATAGTTGATAGTGGGGTATTTAGGTCCTTTACTATAATTGTATTTTTGTCAGTTTCTCCCTTCAGGTTTGTTAGTAGTTGCTTTATATATTTTGGAGCTCCCTAATAAGAAGTATATGTATTGATAAGTGTTATGTCTTCTCAATATATTATTTCTTTTATCATTATAACGTATCCTTCTTGTCTCTCATTACTTTTTTTATCTTGAAATCTGTTTCATCAGATATAAGTGCAGCTGACCCCTCTTTTCCCTGGATGTCATTTGCTTAGAGTATCATTTTTCACCCTTTCATTTTGAGTCTATATTTGTCCTTACAGTTGAGATGTGTCTCTTGAAGGCAATATATGGTGGGTCTTTGTGTTTTGATCCAATCCCCTACTCTGCTTTTTTTTATTAGTGAATTCAGTCCCTTTGCACTTAGGGTAATTACTGAAATATGAGATTTTCCTATATCCATTTTATCTTTTGTTTTCTGATAGCTCGGTATCTCCATTGATTTTGTCCTTGTATTTCTATCTGTTTTCTTTTTAACTTGGTGATGTTCTATGATTTTCTCTTACTTTCCTTTTGTTTTGTGTTGTGTGTCTCAGTTCTGGTTTTCTGTATGTGTGGTTACCATTAAGTTTAGGTAATGAAAAGTTTCAAAAATACAGTCACCCTTTTTTCTTCCGCTTGTGTCCTATCTCTATTCTCATTTCCAGATTCGGATCTTTACTTCCACCCCTTTTTTTGTTTTTGGTGTCTCCAATTATCCTTATTTATGCCATGAGTTCATATCAGGTTGCAGTAACTATTGTCTTCTACTTCTCTTTTAAAAATATATTTTTGACTTTTAACCATTATATAACACTTAAGTTTAAAATACCCTGTTCTTAATAAGGGTTATACTTTTCTGTTTCTGTTATTCATCTTTCTCATGGTTTATATTTTTTGTCATTTCATTACAAGTAAAATGACCACCTTCAATATTTCCTATAATGCAGGTCTATTGGTTGAAAATTCCTTCAGCTTCTGTAAGTCAAAAAAAAATCTTTATTTTTAATTTATCTTGAAAGAAGAACTTTGCTAAATATATTATTTTTGGCTAATAATTTATTTCTTTCTATACTTGATTTTACTTCCTCCCAGCTTGTAAAGTTTCTGCTCAAAAATTCAATGATAATCTAATGGGTTTCCTTTATAGGTTATCGTTGTTTTTCCCCTGGCTGCCTTGAGAATTCGTTCTTTGTCTTTAATTTTTGGCAGTTTTAATGTAATGTGTTTTGGAAAAGGTCTTTTTGGATTCAGATAATTAAGTATTCTGTTTGCTTCTTGGAGATGAGGATCTAGTTCTTTCCATAAGTTTGAAAAATTCTCATCAACTATTTGTTTGAATGTGCTATTTGTTCCCTCCCTTCCTCCTTCTAATACATCCATTATTCTTATATTGCTTTTTCTGATGATGTCAGATAGTTCTTTTAGAGTTCTTTCATTCTTTTCATTTTCAAGTCTCTCTTTTCTTCCATCTGCATCATTTCCGGAGTTCTGTCTTTGATATCACAAATCCTTTCCTCCACTGGTCAACTCTATTTCCTAAGCTTACTATTTCATTCTTCATTTGTTTTATTGAGTTCTTCAGCTCCAGAATTTCTATTTTTAAAAAAAGTTTCAATTTCCTAGGTAAAGTATTCCTGTTCTTCATTGACTTTAATTCTGAGTTTTTGAACTGTTGATCATACTTTTCTTGCATCTCACTGATGTTTTTCAGAACTGAAATCTTGGAATTTTTTTGTCATTTAAAAATCACATTTCTATATCTTTAAGTTTATTTTCTGGAGATTTTTCTTCTGAGCTGCCTTGTCACCTTGGTCATTTATGATGTTTGATGTATTATTCTTCTACCTAGGCATAATGGGAATGTTAACTGCTTTTTTAAAATAACAATCATATTTAGGATTCTTTCTCTTTAGCAGATTGACAAGAAAAGATTTTTATTTTGTTTTTCAGTTGGTGGCACCCAAACCTCCTGTACTACTACCCAGATCTCTCTGATTTCTGCTTTGTGGTACAAGAAGAAGAAGAAGAAGAAGAAGAAGAAGAAGAAGAAGAAGAAGAGGAGGAGGAGGAGGAGGAGGAGGAGGAGGAGGAGGAGGAGGAGGACGAGGACGAGGACGAGGAGGACGAGGAGGAGGACGAGGAGGAGGAGGAGGAAGAAGAAGAAGAAAGAAAGAAAGACAAAAATGTCTCTTTTTTCCCTGGGAATATGTGCATCTTCTCTGTGACTTGTTCACCTAGGTATCAGGGCTCCACTCTTCTATAAATGGTGCTGGGAAAATTGGAAGGCCACATACAAAAAAATGAAACTAGATTGCTATCTGTCACCATACACCAAAATAAACCCAAAATGGATCGAAGACCTAAATATAAGACCTAAAACATTAAATTGCATAGTAAAATACATAGGTACTAAACTCATGGACCTTGGATTTAGAGAGGATTTTATAAATATGATCTCAAAGGCAAGTGGACATGAACAACAGTTCAGCGGTTACCAGAGGGAAAGGGAAGTTGTTGGTGGTGAATGTACAATATATATGTGACATATTATTGAATTGTATATTTGAAATCTATATAATTTTATTAACCAATGTCACCTCAACAAATTTAAATATATATATATATACACATATACAAACACACACATGCACACACACACACATATATATATACATATATATATATACACTTTTCTAGAAGAAAAAAAAGAACCTAAGCAAATGATATACAGAATTTTTTTTTTTTTGAAAACTTATATGTTCCATTCAGGATGCCTCTGCATGTTTTCCTATCACTATTTTAGCATTCTAATGAAAGGCATTCATTCTGAATTTATATTAAACATTTACCAAGCAAAATTATAAGTTTTCTGGTAAACCTGTTTTTTCAAAAGATGCCTCCTGTGATGGATTAGTAAGAAAATAGTGGTGAACTTCTAAGTAATAATAGGGTTTTGTAAACTAAAGAATCATCTAACAAATCCACATCTGCACCATATTTCTTCCCCTTCCAATTCATCTTATATACTGATGTTAGAATTTTTTTCAAAAAAATGTTTCTGATTATGGCATTACAATGCTCAAATCTTTCAAAGTCTTATCATGGATTCAGAAGAAATAGCAATTCCTAATCATAATATATGAGATTTTCCCATGGTGTATATCCTCTATTTATTCTTCCAATCATTTGTTTCCTTTCAACCCAGTTAACCACCTAAAAAGACTGGGTCACTGGCCATACACAAGACCATGACAAATCTTAGTTGCTAACCTACATTTCTCCCTTTCATTTGTTTTTTGTCAAACTCTTTAGGTGTCAGACCAAACGTCATTACTCCATAAAAAGCTCTTGACTACATTAGCTCTCCTTAAATGCTTATAGGACTTTTTCTTTATTACTCTTAAATGTTTATGGCAACACAAATTAGTGAATGAGGCAGCTGAAAACCACAGACTAGAATCTTGCAGGATGATCAAGGCTGATGATATAGATTTTGAATACACCACATAGGAATGATAATGAAATAACTAGATAGGAGTGACTCTCATTTGGTAAATAAACATTTATTTGGCATATTAAAATGCATATTATCCTAGACTACATTTGAGACTGCAAAATAGAAGATACTAGACTTCAAACATATAATTAAAGAAAACCTGAACCAAATCACTTGATAAATGTGACTCAGTCCAATAACCTGTGATTTTATTATCATTTTTGTTAATCATCGATTGAAAGAACCACTTGTTCCATGCTTGGTAAATCCTTGTTTCAAAGTTGGATAAACTTCCTTTACTTAAGGGGGAGATAATTTAAGCATACTGAAAAGCACTCTCTTCAGAGGTTCATGGTATTTTCTTACCAAAACATACTTCTGATTATTTATCCATCCTTTTATTCTCTCTATTTTTGAGTACATATGACATGCAAAGCTCAGTGGCAGGTATTGGATATGAAAAAAAAACTAGTGAATTTGAAGAGCAACAACTTCTCTGGTTGACTGGACCAAAAATTTTCTGAAGAGAAATATTGAGAGAAAGGATTTCCAAGGCCACATGAGGTCAGATTATAGAGGACCTTAAATAATTATGCAAAGGACTCTGATTTATTCAGTTGGTAAAGGGAAACTAAGACAACTTTAGTCAGAGAAATAATACAGTTGGAAATATGGCTTAGACAAAAATGTGACTAATAGAGGCAGAAGATTGGAACCTAGATAAATACTTAGGCAACTATCAAAGTCATGTGTGTGACAGAGTGATGGTACAAAAGAAATGGAAGAAGTGATGAAGAGAGATTTTTAAAGGTAGGTGTTCTAGAACTGTATTTTGGAAACTGATTAGATTTGTGGGGCTCTAACAAGATCAGCTACAAAAAATGTGGAAGGCCTTGTTCAAAAGACAGGAAGAAAGTATAAAGTTTTTTCTTTAAAATATTTTTTTACTTACAAAATAATAAGAGGGGTAATAGAGATTCATTACCAAAAAAGATAAACTTCAAAATTGTGAAAATGTAATATTTTGTCTCATATTGTATAACATTATAATTAATAATACTTTATTAATATGATATATTGATCAAACATAAAATTTGTCTGACTCACTTTTTTTGCAGTCATTAATTAGTTCATTGAACTTTATACTTTTAGTATAAAATGTTATACTTTATGTTCAATTAAATATTTAAGTGATATCAGTTGTTCTTGGAAAACGCAATATCTCAAATAATTTTTTGATATTTTTTAATTTTGAGGGTTTTTTTGATGGTATGTATTAAGAGTATTTTATAAGCTGTGAAAACATTGGAATAAAGTATTTATTTTGGTACAGCTAAAATTAAAGATTCTCATGAAATTTTTTTTTCTAAAAAAAATTAACTCTTCATACCAATTTTGTATAATTCTGAATTAATTTTTAGATCTAAATTTTTCAATGACAGTTTAATATTTCCTCTGAGATTTTCTGTAACTTGAGGAGGGCATTCAAGAAACTAAAAATGCATATAAATGTATATGATTTAAAACAGCTATGTATGCATTTTTATCACTGTATTTTCAATTATAAGGAAAATTTAATTTAAAAAAATTCCCTTGTTAATAATTTGTTTTTTGAAGTTTTATTGAAAATATGTTCTTTTCTATTGAATGTGATTATCATTAAATTTAATTTCAATTTCTAAGCCTGTAGCTATTTGCTTTGCAATGTTACAGTACTTTTCAAAACCAGATATTCCAAATTCTTAAAAAATTTTAAAAACTTTCTGGTATGTATTACAATATCCATATACACACATTTGTTTTGTAACATTTACTGAAAGTTGATGCCCTAAGTGCTGACAATTCTTGTTCCAGCATCTCAGCTAGAGAATTAATATTTGTGCAGACATTCTAGGTACAGAGTTCAGATACACACAGGCCAGCAGGCCGCTCTTCTTAAGGCTCGTTGCTGCCCATGAGTGGGTCTTCCCCTCTCTCTAACAGCCATGGTCATTTCTGCAGCTGGAATCACTGTTACTGCTACCTATCTAGGCCAGGTCTCAGCTTACCAACTCCTCAGGGCCTCATGACCCATGGACTTCCCCAGATATATATGTGTCTGCTAGGACAACAGCTGTGTGCACTGCTGTACTAAGTCACAGCGATATCCTGCTGCTGAGCTATCAGCTCTGCTCATGTGCCTGTTCTTTGTTTCACCAAACTTTATTTATAAAACATAAGTCCAAAATAAAATTAAGAATATACAAAAGGTAAGAGCAGAACATTAAATCAAGTGTGGAGAACTTGTTACACGGACTTGTGTGATAAGAAAGTATAAAGTTTTTTCTTTAAAATATTTTTTTACTTACGAAATATAAGAGGGGTAATAGAGATTCTTAGCAAAAAAGATAAACTTCAAAATTGTAAAAATTTAATATTTTGTCTCATATTGTGTAATGTTATAATTAATAATACCTTACTAAAGTATTATTAAGTTGGCCTTGGACTATTTTTATCTAAACCAAAAATGTAGATTTTCTTTTGGTCCAAACATCTGAACACTGATTCATTCTATATTCTCCTTGAAAATATTGATATGAAAACAATGGTTCCCTTTGTCTTGTAAATATTAGAGGACAATGACTCATTAGTCAAATCTTGCCCTCTAAGTTAAACCACTTTGCAGCTTTTCACAATTAGCAAACATTACAATACCAGAGAAAGAATGCTAATATTTTATGCTTTAATTCTGTTTTAAATTTATGAGAAACTTATCTATAAAATAGGTTTAAACATACTTTTGTATTCTGTGAATCTATTCTAATAGGAAAATTGGCAAAAATATTTTTATCTAATTCTTATTATCTTTATATTGAATAAAAAACACATTACCACATTACCATTGCAAAAATTCCTCTTCCCCTTTTCCTTCCCACTCCTCATCTGTTTTTAACTTTTGGGAATCACCCTACACTTATGCTTTTAAATAATAAACATACATATATACAGTGTTTGCTTATAATTAAAGGTTTAGTATCTTTATAATTTTTAAATATTTTATAATTTCATTAAAAACAAAATAACATACTACATTACCAAGGCAAATACTACACCCTTTGAAGGTTTTTTTAAAAACTATTATTCAGCCTTTTACATCTCCATCCAAGTGATCTTAGATCTTGTCATAAAATCAAAATGTAGACAATAGTAGCTTTCTGAGGGTCAAAGACACATTTTCTTTATTAATTTATATATTTACATTTTTTAGCTCCTAGAACATGACAATTGGAATTCCTGTCCTCAAGGAATTTACATTTTAATATATTGAAGGAAAATGGGAGTTCAAAAGTAAACCTAACTGACCATAATTTTTCTATGGCAAGGTTATTTAAAAACTTGCCAAGTTTACAGATAATCAACTTCTTAGGGGATATATACCTTACTTTGTTTTTTTAAGTGCATTGAGGTAGAAAATTTAAAACTTCAAATGTCAATGGTCTTTGTCATTTTTTGCTGTTGCTCTATTTTTTTTTTAATTATTTTCTTTCCTATCAAAGGCAGTGCTAAATATTCAGGTACTACTTTCCCTAAATTCAGCCCTGTGTTAAGTATGGAATTGTATCAAACAGTTTAGTCATTCTGCATGCTTGAGCTGGAGAAGGTTCCTAGAACAAAGAAATGGCCCTGATGGTCTATGAGAGCCATGGCTAGTCCTGTGGGCAGTGCCACTTGAGTGTCTCTAAAGATGTAGGTGCTCCTACCTCTTTAATTTCCTCCTCTAGGGCGAAAAGAAAGAAACAAGTCAAATTGCAAAGGCCAATAACATTTCAATTATATCATGTGGATAAAACAAATGATAATATCTGTGGTAGATGGCTAATTATTCCCCTTTCTATTTTTATACCCATTTGCAAAGTGATTTTGTAGCTCCTCTCATCAACAAGTGAAATGTAATTTTTCTCTCATTGAATTTGAATCATGGATCATATTGTGACCTGATTTAAAAAATGGAACACAGAGGAGGCAACATGTTCACATTCCAAACCTGGGACTCAAAAGCTTTGCATGCTTCAACTTTCTTGGAACTCTGCACTGCCAAGTGAATAAACCCAGGCAAGTATGATGGAGAATGAGCGACCACGTGGTGAGAGGCTCCACTTTTCCCAGTCATTTCTGCTGAGCCATCATAGACTCATAGTCTTAGGTAGTCCACCGGTGATGCAGAACTATAACTGAACAATGTCAGACAGGGCTGTCCCAGACCAAATCAACTGCCCAGTTGAGCTCAAGTCTGCAAAAATCCGAACTAAATAAATTGTTATTTTAAGTCACTAAGTTTTGCAGTGGTTTTTCATATAGCAAAAGAAAACTGATCATAATTTTATTACTTCATTTAAAACTTCTTCTCCATCCTACTCTACATGCCTAGCCCAACTTTTTTTCCTCTAATTAATCACAGAAATATTGAATAGCAAGTAAGAATAGTTCTTACTAATAATGACTTCTCTCAGGATTTTATAATCATAACTTCTCCTTTCCTTGTTGTAATATGTAGAATAAATCTTTTGGCAAAAACCAGAAAATGGAGATTGTGGTACAAAATATTTAATAGGCAGTTTGGTATTAAAACTGACTCAACCATTTGTGTAATTGCCCTACTTTTAAAATTAAGCCCAATGAATAGTATCATTTGCTATTTATTCTACATAATGTTAAATGCTACCTAGAGTAAACTTAACTATTTTGGAAACATTTGATTGAACTATAGTCATATCAATAAATATTCATTAAAATTCTCCAAAATTCTTAAAAATTTTCTTGATATTTCACAATAATAAATAATAAAGATAAATGTTAAAATAATTTTAATACTTTCAGTTTTATGTTAAATAAGTGCTTAAGCATAAACATAAATATATTTCTTTATCATACCTTAAATATTATGTAATAGTTACTACTTGGCTATGTGCAAACATGAAAATTATTTTTATAATTTCATGTCTCCCCTTGACTCTGAACCCCAAAATTACTCAAAATATTTTTACCATAGTCTCATTTTCTTAATCTATCTTTGTTATTCAGTAGTCTGATTAGTTTTTTAAATCTCTATAAATGTCTAATTTATGTTCTGTATCTCAGAAATTCTTTCTCTAACAGATATTTTTCTTTTCCTTCTTCCTGGTCCCAGGTACCATTATTTACCCAAGATTACGGGCCTAACTTCTTCCTTATTCAACTTACTCATGGTAAGTACAGCATCTAGGGTCCAAAAAATGTTTTATTTTAATTTAAAATTAGAAGAAAAAATGAATATAATAATAATTAATGTATAATTATTAATATAGCCTGAATTATATTGATCTTTATACCAATACCATCATAAAATATAATTTTAATTATATTTTATTATTTTATTTTATATAGAAGAAGAAGCCCATGAGGTGAGGGAAGAGGAGCTCTTCTAAGAGATTACATTCATGTTGGTGGTGGCGAGTTTATAGATCTCTCCTCCAAAGGTCAGAGACTCTTCTTCCTTTGCAGAGAACGCTGTTAATCATTTTGTGCTCCCAGCACCCAAATGATGACTCTCTGGGGGAGTTTCTAATGTTCTGAATGTGAGTGTCCTGTCAGAACACCTTCTTCACTACCACATCTTCTCAGAAACTCGCATATCCTACTAAGCAATTGTCAAATCTCAGCCTCATGTTCCTCTCCTTTTTATTTCTCTTGTCCCGATAGCACATGTAGAGCTGGAAACAGCAGTACATAGTTAATCTCCTTTGTGACCTGATCACTTTCAGCTTCTTCTACTTCACCTTTTATGCCCTTCTCTTCACGAAAACAATCATGGCAATGTGACTTTGTTGGAACTTTCCTATGGATTATAAGGGCTTGGCTCCACACATAATTAATTTGTATAAACAAACAAATGAAGCATATGTTTTGGTTACCCATGATAATAATTCAAGTCCCAGTGGTAACCCTAGGGCAGTGAGAAAATGCCTTAGTCAATACTCCCCATTTCCATTATATATATACTAATATATATAATAAATATTATATAAATTTTCATCTCCATTATATATAAATAACACTTATATGTTATGTATTATTTAACATAAATAATAATATACATAAAGTGCAAAAATAACATATTGGCACATAACAAAAATTTACCCAGAGGGAAAAAAACATATACTATTTGGATAAATTGTTTTTTATTATTTCAAATTTTGTGCTGATATTTTTCTTGGACATTATAAAACAGAAAATACATTTTTACTGTCAGCACACAAAATGTCATTTTTTCATGTGTTATTACAGGCAGAATTATATGAAATAGGAACAGTTTGCTGACAAGATTAACTCCAAATGGATCCAAATGAATTATTAAGATACCAAAATATGTCGTTTTCAAAAGAAATACAGGTCATTTGAAGGTGCTAAATATAAAAGGCCAATATATAAAATAATAAAAGCTTTCTAGAATTTGAGTGCATATAAAATATAAAAGTAAACAGAATCCACATATATTTTAATTGTAATATTATTTTTATAAGGACATAAAAGTGTTTAACCAAAAACAAGCTGAAAAGCCAAAATTTAAGCTAAATCTATCTGACTCCAAATTTCATAATTTTAAGTGATGACAATTATAACCTATGCTGCAACCTATTCTCCACCATCTCCCATAGTGGATATTGCTATCAATTGTGACTATTTTCAGCCAAGCCTGGATGTGGTCTCCAAAGATTTCTCAATATAGAAATTCAGAAAGTCAATCATAAGCAGTTATGCAAACTGAGAATTCTTTGCAATGTCTCCCAAATATCTTCAGCCAATGTACACGTTATCTAGTTTTGTCTGATAAGGATGTTTTTTAAAGATCCCTCAGTGTAATCCATTTTTATTTTTCTTTCCCTCAATCTTTCCACCATTAAGACAAACCCTTTTCCTAAGGAAGACTGAGACAGGTAAGCTTCTAAAACAAACAAACAAAACTCCATAGAATGGGGGGTGGGGGGTGGAGAAAAAGGATGATGTAATATAAAGAAAGTTCCAAACAGGAAGATATACAGCAAAAGGAGAAAATTTCCCATTGGAGAGGAGATTTGTATGGCCCCTTACCATGGTGAAGATGCTACCTGAGTCAATGAGAAAAATCTAGTGCCTCAATCTCTAAGCTGCTTGAGACTGTTCCCCAGCCCATATGCTCCCTCCCAACAATTTACAGATGCCATGCAGGAGGATTTATGTGTCCTGGAGAGGAAAGATGAAGGTGGTAAGAGTCTCTAGATCCCAGGACTCAGGGCTCTGAGCAGGGAAGCCTCATAGTTCAGTTTATAAAGTACTTCTGATACTAAGCAAAAATATATATATATGGGTAAAGCTTAATTTTTAAATGTCCCGTGCCATAATTCCTAGTATTGTAAAAAATTTAACAGTTTATTGTGAGAAAAAAAGAGAGAATCATTATTAAGATTACGAACACAGGAAACTTATTGTATACACACATCTGCTCAAGATTTACTTTGATATCTCAAGTAATATGTTTCTAGGCTCCTTTGCCTACCTATAAGTTATGAATGTAACTTGAGATGAAAATAATGCTGATATTTTTGGTGCTTATTATGTGCTGAGTTCTATTCTAAGGGCTTACTTGCCATGTGATATTTCATTTAATTCTAACAAACTTTTTAGGTATACATTTTTCCTCACTTAAAGAGATGAAGAGCCTGAGGCACAAAGGACTTAAACAGTTATCCAAAGACTACACAACTTGTTGCAGTGACAGAGTTAAGGTTCAAATCTAGAGAATATGATACAAGAGCTCTTTTTTTTTTCCTGCATAACAGGTTATTTCTATGATTAACCTATTGTATTAGAATACAGGGAAGATAGCTGCAGCTTTTGAATCTTTAGAAAACCAATGATGTAAACATAAATAGGGTGTCTGGTTGTCTATGGCCGAAGACTAGTTATAACACAAACTGATAGATTTTGTAACTTGCAGCAATTCAACTGATTCTCTAATATGTTAGGTCAACATTACCATGATCAGCAATGGATATATTATACTCTATGATAATCACAATGTTTCTTCCTTCAATGTTGACCAAGTTTACCTCAGATGTTATATATACATAATTTTTTAAAAACAAAGAGTTAATATTCTGTTTCAAAAAAGAAGAGAGGAGGTTGCTGGAAGATGATGGACTAGGTAAAAGTAGGGTTTACTTCCTCTCAGATCAGCACTGAAATTACAACCAAATTAGAAAATAATCAACATGGAGAATCACCTGAAGTCCCGCTGATCATAACACGTATATCTGATAATATAAAGAAGGAGCCACATCGAAGCTGGTAGGAGAAGCAAAGTTTCAAAGCAGGCTGGACCCACACCTGCAGGTGGTGAAGGAATACCAGGACTGAGAAGAAGGCTGTAGAGGCTCTTCTGAAGAAGAGAAGGGTCCTAGCCTCATTTGGGAGTTCTCCAGCCCAAGGTCCCAGCCCAGGGAAGAGGAATTTCCCAAAACTCTGACTGTAAAAACCAGAGGGGATTCTGGCCATCTGGGTGAGTCAAAGAGAATTCTGGCCATCTGGGCGAGACACCCCTTTGAAGGGCCCACACACAGGTTTTCTCACGTGCAGACACTCACCTGGGGCACCGGTGGTGGGTCAGTGGCTCACATAAGGTTCATACAGGAAAAGACTGCATTACCTGATGCCAGAATGAGGGCTGGACAAGCAGCCACCATTGGGTCTTAGTCAGGCCCACTATGGGGCACTCTACAGACCATGCCAGCTTGCCTGTGCATACCCCTCCCACAGGGCTATTTGAAAGCTGCACTGGCCTGAGATCAGTTCACCTCATCCAACCTGCAGATTGCCCAGGGCTTTCGTTGCCAGATAACTGCCACATCCTGCACATTTTCAGGGCCAAACATTTGTAGCTGACAGCCAGTGCTGTAAGCATGCATTCCAGAGACAGTTTCGGGCAAATCACTGCTGCTAACATGAATTTGAGCAGATTTCAGGGATAGTGGGCCAGTCCCTGATAGCAGATGGTCTTGCTGTCATCTGAGACTTTTGTTGGAACGTGCAAATGGTTACCGAAGTTGCCACAAGACTGAGGTTGTATTGATATAATAGCGAATGTCTCCCTGAGATCCTACCACACTCAACCCACAAATTATCCCAGGTGCCCATTGACAGACAACCATCACCCTGCCCCTCCCCTGGGTCTCTAATTCTGCACAGGCAATAAACTTTGGCTAGCACAGTGTTGGCACTGCAGGGAAATCAGTTGCAGGTAGACCTCTGCTGCCTCCAAGAGCTGCAATATCACGTGGTAGGATCACAGGGGTCAGTGGGACCATCCCAGATGGCAACTGGTCTCGCTGTGATCTGTGACTACAGTGGGAACACATGGACACAGAAGCTGCAGTAAAACTGAGGCTGTATTGGCCTGATGGCCCTTATCTCACCGAGAGCCAGCTTTGCTCAAGCTACAAAGTGTCTGTGATCTATTGACAGGCAATCTCCCAGACCCTCCCCTTCTCTTGGGTTGCATGTTCTGCACAGGCAACAGACCTTAGCTAGCCCAGTGAGTGTCTTTCAGGGAAAACAGTGATAGGCAGACCGCTACTGCCTATACAAGTTGCAATATCTCCAGGGGGGATCACAGGGGTCTGTGGGACCTCCTCAGACAGAAGCTGGTCTCACTGTGATATGTGACTACTGCAGGAACATGCAGACACAGAAATTGCAGAAAACTGAGACTGTATTAGCCTGATGGTCTATGACTTCTGAGATCCTGCTCCATCCATTCCACTAAATGCTCTAGAGATGTCAAAAGGCAGCTGCTCCTGCCCTGGGGTGGTGCATTCTGCACAGTCAACAGATCTCAGCCAGCGAAGTGAACAAAGTTCAGGGAATACAGATCTCAGAGTTTTTTTGGGCCCATCAAAGACAGCGGTAGGTCTCACAGTGATATGTGACTTTTATGGGAGCCTGTAGTCCCAGAGCTGGCAGTAAAACTGGTGCTGTATATGCCTGACAGCCATGTGCCAAACTGAGATGACCCTCTGTCTAACCTACAAATTACTTGTGGCAAGCTGGTTCCCAGGCCACTTAGTTCCATCCTGCTCTTTCCTGGGGTCATAAATTCAACAGCAAACAATAGCACTCAGTTTGTTCAGTCCATGCAAAACCCATCCATCCGGGATAAGCTTTCAGTGGAGGGCCACAAACTCACCCCATGAGCTTCAGTAATTCTTAAACAGAGCTTTGGTGTTTGCAGGCCTGAGGAGGGCAGCAGGAGGCTTTGCTGTGATCTGAAACTTGTACAGGCAGTCACAGAGACAGCGCGAGCATGTAAACTGATATTACGTTGGCAGGGAGAAATTTGCTCAATAGATGCAAGTGACTCCCAGAGTCCTTGCACCTCCCAATACACATTTCACCCAGAAGCTCTTTCATTTCCAGAGACTTATGAGCAATTGACAGGCATTGTCAGGCCATGAGGAGCTCTGTCCTTCTGCTAAACTGCTCAGGGATGGGGGATGACTGGACCACAGTCTACAGTGTTGTCTTTTCCATTTACCTATAAACCCAGCATAGACAACAACCATCTGTGAATTGCTTTGTAGCTCACACCACGTGCCCCTGAGCAATCAAGACAGTGAATGACCTTGGCCTACTGGGGAGTCCCTCCCAAGGGACCACAAAACCAATGTACCCAGACACTGGTACTAGATCCCAACAGAGCAACTACCGAGTAGGTCTATAAGCAGTACACACAAAGGGTGGTCTCAACAAATACACAAGCCTGCTAGGGTAAATCACACTCAGTGGGTTCAGACCCCACAAAGCAACTCATATCCTGTGGGTGCAGCTAATTTTCACAGTCAACCTGAACATTAACCCCATTCACTGATGCACTAACATCAATAAAGGCTTAGCTACAACAGAAGATCACACACAACCCACACAAAGATCACAGCCAGAGCCCCCAGCACAGGGGATGGAGGAGAGTGTGCCACTGGGCCATACAAGACACCTTCCACATAAGGCCATCTGGCCAAGACTGAAAGACTGAACAAACATTCATAACACATAGAAACAAACACAGAGAGGCTAAACAAATGAGAAAACAAAGAAACATGCCACAAATGAAATAATAGGAGAAAACTCTAGAAAATAAGACAAATGAAATGGAGGAAACCAACCTATCAGAGACAGAGTTCAAAATAATGCTAATAAGGATGCTCAAGGAAATTAGGGTGATAATTGATGAGTTCAATGAGAACCTCAATGGAGAGATAGTAAGCATAACAAAAGGACATAGAAAACATTAAAAAGAACCAGACAGAAATGAAGAATACAATAATTGAAATGAAGAATACATTAAAAGGATTCAACAGTAGATTGGAGAAAGCAGAAAACTGAATCAGTAAATTGAAAGACAAGATAGTAGAAAACACCAATCAGAACTGCAAAAAGAAAAAAAGAATTTAAAAAACGAGGACAGTTTAAGAAATCTCTGGGATGACATGAAGTGTGACAATACCCACATCATAGAAGTGCCTGAAGAAGAAGAGAGAGAGCAAGGGATTGAGAATCTATTTGAAGAAATAATGACATAAATCTTCAATAACGTGGTAAAGGAATTGAACATACAAGTTCAAAAATAACAAAGGGTTCCAAACAAGAGGAAATCAAACAAACTCATACCAAAACACGTCATAATTAAAACACTTAAGGTCAAAGACAAAGAAAGATTCTTAAAAGCAACAAGAGAAAGACAATTAGTTACTTACAAGGGTGCCCCCCATAAGAATGTCTACTGATTTTTCAACAGAAACTTTGTAGGCCAGAAGGGGCAGGCAAGAAATAGTCAAAGTTATGAAAAACAAGAATCTATAACCATGAATACTCTAGCCAGCAAGACTTTTGACTAAAATATAAGGTGAAATAAAGAGCTTCCCAGACATGGAAAAGTTTAAGGAATTTAGTACCGAGAACCCAGTATTAAAAGAAATATTAAAGGGAATTCTGTAAAGAAAAGAAGGAGTAAAAAGGAAAGAAAAGAAAAGAAAAGAAAAAAACAGATACAACTAATAAGATGGTAGTAACTATGTGCCTATCAATAATCACTTTAACTGTAAATGGATTAAAAGGTCGATCAAAAGACATAAAGTAGCAAAATAGATAAGCAAACAAGACCCATACATATGCAAGAGACCCACTTCAGATCAAATGATATTCACAGACTGAAAGTAAAGGAATGGAAAAAGATATTTCATGCAATGGAAATGAAAAAAAAAGCCAAGGTAGCAATACTAATATCATATAAACTAGACTTTAAAACAAAGGCTATAATAACAGGGCATTACATAATAATAAAAGGATCAATAAATCAAGAGGACATAACCCTAGTAAACATATATGCATTCAACACAGGAGCACCTACATACATAAGGTAATTATTGAATGACGTAAAAGGAGAGGTCAACAGTAATACATTCATAGTAGGAGAATTTAACAACTCATTGAAAACAACGGGCAGATCATCCAGACACAAAAATCAGCAAGGAAACCATGGGCCTAAAAGACACACTACCCGGATGGATTTAATTGATATTTTCAGAGCAATTCACCCCAAAGCAGCAAAATATACATTCTTCTCAAGTACACATGGAACATTTTCAAGGATAGACCACATGTTAGGACACAAATCGAGTCTCAATAAATTTAAGGAGATTGAAGTCATATCAACCGTCTTCTCTGATCACGATGGTATGAAATTAGATATCAACTACAAGAAAAAAAACTAGAAAATACACAAACACATGGAGACTAAATAACATGCTACTGAACAATGAATGGGTTAACAATGATAACAAGGAAAAAATCAAATATCTAGAGACGAAATAAAAACACAATGACTCAAAATCTATGGGACACAGAAAAAGCAGTCCTAAGAGGGAAATTCATAGCAATACATGCCCACACCGAGAAACAAGAAAAAACTCAAATAAACAATCCAACCTCGCACTTAAAGGAAATAGAAAAAGAACAGTAAAAATGGCCCAAAGTGAGCAGAAGGATGAAAAATAATAAAGATCGGAGAGGAAATAAACGAAATAGAGTCTAGAAAAATAATACAAAAGATTAATGAAACCAAGAGCTGGTTCTTTGAATGGATAAACAAGATTGACAAACCCTTAGGCAGACTCGACAAAGAAAAAATGAGAGAGGACTCAAATAAATAAAAGCAGAAACGAAAGAGGAGAAATAACTATGGACTCCACAGAAATACAAAGAATCATAAGAAAACACTAAGAGCTATTATACTCTGACAAATTGGATGACATGGAAGAAATGGATACATTCCTAGAAACATACAATCTCCCAAGACTGAGTCAAGAAACAAACAGAAAATCTGAACTGACTGATTGCCACCAACAAAATTGAACTGGTAAGCAAAAACCTCCCAAAAAACAAAAGTCCTGGATCAGATGGCTTCATAGGCAATTTTACCAAACATTCAAAGAAGAATTAACACCTATTATTCTTAAACTATTCCAAAAAATTCAAGAAGAGAGAGGGCTCACCAACTCCTTTTATGAGGCCACCATTACCTTGAATTCAAAACCAGGCAAAGACCTTACAAAAAAAGAAAAAGAAAACTATAGGCCGATATCTCTTATGAATATTGATGCAAAAATCCTCAACAAAATATTAGCAAACCAATTCAGCAATACATTAAAAATATCACACGCCATGATCAAGCTGGATTTATTCCTGGGATGCAAGGTTGGGTCGATATCCACAAATCAATTAATGTGATAGCCACATTAACAAATCGAAAGATAATAACTATATTGTCATATCAATAGATGCAAAAAAAGCACTTGATAAAATCCAGCATCCATTTATGATAAAAACCCTTAGCAAAGTGGGAATAGAGAAAACATATCTCAACATAATAAAGGCCATGGATGACAAACCTACAGCTAACATCCCACTCAATGGGGAAAGACTAAAAGCATTTTCCTCAAGATCAGGAACAAAACAAGATGTCCACTTTCACTACTCCCCTTCAACGTTGTATTGGAAGTCTTAGCCACAGCAATAGGACAAGAAAGAGAAACAAAAGGCATCCAAATTGGAAAGAAAGAAGTAAAACTCTTGTTATATGCAGATAACATGATAGTATATATAGACGACCCTAAAGATTCCAACAAAAAACTGTTAGAATTGATTAATGAATTCAGTAAAGTAGCAGGATACAAAATAAATATTCAGAAGTGTCAGGGCCATTTTTTACACTGGTGATGAACTTTTGGAAAGAGAATTTAAGAAAATAATTCCATTTATAATTGCATTAAAAACTATAAAATACCTGGGAATCAAATTAACCAAGGAGGTAAAAAACCTGTTCCCAGAAAACTATGCCATTGAAAAAGAAATTGAAACCGATACAAATAAATAGAAGAATATATCATGCTCATGGCAGGAGGAACTAATATCATTAAAATATCCACTCTACTCAAAGCAACGTATAGATTCAGTACAATCCCTATCAAAATACCACTGGCATTTTTTCAGTGCTAGAACAAATAATCCTAAAATTTATTTGGAACCACAAAGACCCCAAAAAGCCATCCCAATCTTGAAAAAGAAGAACAAAGTTAAAAGTAACACACTATCTGATATCAAACTATACCACAAAGCTACAGTAAACAAAACAGCATAATACTGGCATAAACACAGATACATTGATCAATGGAACAGAACAGAGAACTCAGAAATAAATCCATGCTCACTCAACGTATGACAAAACAGGTAAGAATACACAATGGGGTAAAGACAGTCTATTCAATAAATGGTGTTAGGAAAATTGGACAGATAAATGCAAAATATAAAAGGAAAAAAAAGAAACTGGACACCTTCTTAAACTATGTACAATAGGCTCAATTTGGATTAAAGACTTAAATGTAAGACTCAAAACCATAAAACTTCTAGAAGGAAATGTAAGCAGTAAACTCTCTGGTATTGCTAACGGTAATTTCTTTTCAGATATATCTCCTCAGGCAAGGGAAACAAAAGAAAAAATAAATAAATGGGACTACATCAAACTAAAAAGTTTTTGTACAGCAAGGGAAATCATCAATAAAACAAAAAGACAATTGACTGTTTGGGAGAAGATATTCGCTAATGATACATCTGATAAGGGGTTAATATCCAAAATTTTTAAAGAACTTATACAATTCAACAACAAAAAACAAACAAAAAATCCAATTAAAAAAAGAGCAGAAGACCTGAACAGATACTTCTCCAAAGAGGAAATACAAATGGCTAATAAACATATGAAAAGATACTCAAGGTTGCTAATTATCAGAGAAAAGCAAACTAAAATCATAATGAGATATCACCTCACACCTGTCAGAATGGCTATCATCAATAAATCAAAAAACAGCAACTGTTTAAGGGGATATTGAACAAAGGGAACCCCCATACATTGCTGGTGGGATTGCAAATTGGTACAACCTCTATGGAAAACAGTATGGAGATTTCTCAAAAAATTAAAAATGGATATACCTTTTGACCGAGCAATTGCACTTCTGGGTATTTATCTTAAAACTAAAACAATAATTCATAAAGATCTATGCACTCCAATATTCATAGCAGCACAATTAACAATAGTCAAGATATGGAAGCAATCTAAATGCACATCAACAGATGATTGGATAAAGAAATTGTGGTTCATATATACAATGAAATATTACTCAGCCATTAAAAAAAATGAAATCCTATCATTTGCAAAAACATGGATAAACCTAGAGGTTATTATGCTGTGTGAAATAAGTCAGACAGAGAAAGATAAATACCATATGATTTCATCTATATGCAGTATCTAAGGAACAAAAAGAACAAACTAATCAAAAATAGGCTCACAGATACAGTGAACAATTTGGTGACAGAGGGGAGGGGGTTTGGGGGACTGGGAGAAGGGGGTGAAGGGTTTAAAAAATACAAATTAGTAGTTGATAGTTGGGCACAGGGATGAGGAACACAGCAGAGGGAAGGCAGTTAGCATTAAAATGATGGCTAAGTGGAGGGCCAGGGGAGGGAAGGAACCACTGGAGGAATCATTTTATGAACAAGATAGATGTCTAACCAATGTACTATATACTTGAAACTAATTTAAATAAATAAATTTATAAAAGTATATGAAGATCAGAAGAGGAAGTTTCTAATTTAATAAAGTCAAAATTAAGGGAGACAAAGTGTTTTAAAATATGTAAACAAAATCATCAGAAAAACATTATTTCTTATAATTAACATTTCCATATTATTCTCATGCCACTAAATGTTTTTGAGCATTTTTTCTTACCTCTTATAAAATGTTTAACTGGGGAACATGGCAATTTAGAATGAAGGCGACAGTTCGTAACCTCTTGTATAGGAAGATGTGACCATGTAACCAAGATGGCCAATGAGATGTGAATAGAAAAATACTGCAGCTTTTCCTTTCTGATTAACTTCACTCATTGTAGACAGCTGCTTGTAACTGGAATGGGATGCTGAAGTTCTATTTCCTATTATGAATAAGAAGGCCATAGCCTAGGGCTGGGGCCAGTCCCCAACTGGTCCATGGCCTATAAGGACCTGAGTTGCACAGAGGAAGGTAGGTGGCAGGTGAGCGAGCAAAGCTTCATCTGTATTTGCAGCCACTCCCCAGCACTAGCATCACTGCCTCAGCTCCACCCTAGATTGTCAGGCGTTAGATTCTCATAGGAGTGGCACCCCCTATTGTGAACTGTGCATGCGCAGGATCTAGGTTGAATGTTCATTATGAGAATCTAATGCTTGATGATCTGAGATAGAGCTGAAGAGGTGATGTTAACCTTGGAGAATGCAAATACAGACTGACATTAGCAGAGAGATTTGACAGTACAGAGACCATAATAAATCAATTGCTTGCAGACTCATATCAAAACTCTATCAGTAAGTGGCAAGTGGCAATTAAGCTGCATCTGGTGGTAGGCTTTAAGTCAGAATCCGATACTTATTTTAGTCTGTGCATAGCTCGCCCGTTATTTTATTTATCACTTCTGTCTGTGCCTCTTTCCCACATTGTACGCTTGTCTCAGTCACAGTTTTGGTAAGCCCACAAGCTAACCTTAGCCAAAATGAGTAAAAAATAAACATCATTAGAGAGTTTCTTTGAAAAGGGAGAAAGACTCAATGATGAGACAGAAGAAGATTCTAAGACCATCAGCAAAAAAAAAAAAAAAGAAAAAAAAGAAAAAAAAGCTGCATTTAAAGGAAAATACCGAAAGTCCTACTTAAATTATGTGTACATTGCAACAGGGGATTTACATTCTCCAAGCCCACTTTGTATAATATGTGGTGACCAGCTATCCAACGAAGCCATGAAACCTTCAAAACTGCTTCACCACATGGGGACTAAGCACCCTGCATTCAAAGACAAGGCTTTGGAGTTTGCCAAAAGAAAAAAAAAATGTGAACATGATGAACAGAATAAATTATTGAAAGCCACCAGTTCATCAATGTTTCTTCACTGAGAACATCATTTTTAGTGGCTAACCATATTACTAAAGCTAAGAAGCCCTTTACTAATGGTGAAGGGTTGATCCTGCCTGCTGCTAAGGACATTTGTTGTGAACTTTTAGGAGAGGCTGCAGTTCAAAAGGTAACACGTGTTCCTCTTTCAGCTAGCAGCATAACTAGACAAATTGATGAAATAGCAGAGGATATTGAGGCACAATTGTTAGAGTGGATAATGAATCACCATGGTAGGCAATTCAGGTTGACGAGTTTACCGATGTTGACAGGCAACCGTGTTCGTTTTTGTGCAATCTATTTTTCAGGAGGGCGGGCATGAGGCTATGTTATGTGCACTTTTGTTGCCAACCTACATCACAGCTGTGGAACTATTCAAGACTTTCAATGATCACATATCAAGAAATCTGAATTGGTTATTTTGTGTCAGTATATGCAGGTACAGAGCGGCTGCGATGAATGGACAGCACTCTGGTTTCACTATTCTGGTCAAAGAGGCCACTTCTGAATGTGAATCTATGCACCGTGTTATCCATAGAGAAATACTGGCTAGCTGAAAAATGACACCTGAACTTAATAATCTTTTTAAGGATGTGATTAAAATTATCAAGCACGTTAAAGTACATGCCCTTAACTCACGTCTGTTGTGCAGCTCTGTGAAGAGATGGACTCAGAACACACATGTCTCTTCTCATATACAGAAGTGAGATGGCTTTCTAAAGGTAGATCACTGGCCAGATTTTTTTTTTTTTTTGAGTTACCAGAGTCACTCCAGAGATTTCTTTTTTAAAAACAAAAACAAAAACAGTCGCCACTGGTGGCATATTTCAGTGACACAGAATGGGTTGCGAAACTTGCTTGTGTGACCTATTCGACCTGTGTAACCAACTCAATCTGTCACTTCAGGGGAGAACACCAACTGCTTTCAAATTAGCAGATACAGTGGCTGCATTCAAAGCCAAATTGGAATTATGGGGGTGATGAGGGAACATTGGGATTTTTAAAATGTTTCAAACATTAGCAGAAATTTTGAAAGAGACAGAACCAGGGACTTCTTTCTTCCAGCTGGTGCATAATTACTTATCTCAGCTTTCAGAAAAGCTGGCTCATTACCTCCCAGCCACAAAAGACACTTGAATGTGGAAGGAATAGATCCGTGATATATTTATAAATAAGCTGGGTGAATTGACTTTGCCCATGCTAGAAGAGGATCAACTGCTTGAGACTGCAATTGACAGTGGCCTTAAAAGTATGTTTGAGGAAACTTCAAATCTCCATAAATTCTGTATTAAAGTCAAGGCTGAATATCCTGAGATTGTCACAAAAGCACTGAAGAGCTTGCTTCAATTTACAACATCCTATCTTTGTGAAACAGTTTTTTTCTGCAATGGTTGCAACCAAAATGAGATTACAGAGTGGACTGGACATAAGCAACAAACTTCAGGTGTTACTGTCTCCCATCACCCCCAGATGGGACCATGTAGTTGCAGGAAAACAAGCTCAGGGCTCCTGCTAATTCTGCATTCCAGTGAGTCGTATAATTATTTCATTATCTATTGCAATGTAATAATAATAGAAATAAAGTGCACGATATATGTGATGCACTTGAATCATCTTGAAACCATCCCCCGCACCTTGGTCTGTGGAAGAATTGTCTTCCACAAAACCTGTTCCTGATGCCAAAATGGTTGGGGACCGCTGGCCTAGGGTTTGTGGTATAGAAAGCTGGAAGAAGGCTGGGTCCCTTAGAAATTTTTTAAGCAATGATATGGCATCATACCTGGCTTGGCTATACCCAAGACTTTTTTATTCCCCCTTAGTTAGTTTTTATTAGGCCAAAATTTACTTGGAGTGAAATGTACAGACAGGTGTAAAATTTGAAGAGTTTTATTTAATAATATTTTTATTTTTTAATTATAGTATCATACGATATTAGTTTCAAATGCAAAACAGTGATTAGAGATCTATATAATTCACAAAGTGATCATCCATGTAAATCTAGTACCCATGAGTCCCCATAAATATTTATTACAATATTATTGACTATATTCCTTACACTGTATTTTATATCTAAGTTTGTTTCTTTTGTTGTTGTTTATTTTGTTCTTCAGATTCCATATGTATGTGAAATAATATGGCATATTTCCTTTTCTATTTGACTTACTCCATTCAATGCAATACTCAATAGGTCCATCATACAATATCTTTTTCCATGCTTTTACTTTTAGTCTGTGTCTGTCTTTCGATCTGAAGTGAGTCTCTTGTAAGAAGCATGTGTAATGGTCCTGTTTTTTTCATCCATTTCTTTGATTGGAGCACTTAAATCTTTTTCCATTTGAAGTATTTTTTGATAGATATGTAGTAATTGGCATTCTTTATTCATATTTTTGATACATATATTTTTCTCCCAAAAGAATTTCCTCGAAAATTTCCTGTAATACTAGCTTGGCGGTGATGATCTCCTTTTACTTTTTTCTTGTTTGAGAAGCTCTTTATTTCTCCTTTGACTCTAAATGACAGCTCTTCTGGATAAAGTAATCTTGGTTGCAGATCCTGGGTTTTCATCACTTTAAATATTTTGTGCCAAACCCTTCTGCCCTGCAAAGTTTCTTTTTAAGAAATCAGCTGCCAGTCATATGGGAGCTCTCTTGTAGGTAGGTAACTAACCACTTCTCTCTTGCTGCTTTTAAGATTCTCTCTTTGTCTTTATCCTTTGTCATTTTAATTATGATGTGTCTTGGTGTGGACCTTTTTGGATTCATCTTGTTTGGGCTCTACACTTCCTTGGGTTGTATGTCTATTTCCTTCACCAAGTTAGGAAAGTTTTTCACCATTATTTCTTCAAATAGGTTTTCAACTTCTTCTTCTGTCTCTCCTCCTTCTGGTACTCCTATGATGCAAATGTTGTTATGCTCTATAATGTCAAAAAGCCTCCTTAAATTATCTTCATATTTTGCATTCTTTTTTCTTGATGCTGTTCTGATTGACTATCTTCTGCTACTCCATCCTCTATATCAGTTATTTGATCCTCCTCTTCGTTTACTCTGTTGCTTCCCTCTAAAGTACTTTTTGTCTCAGATAATGTATTCTTCATTTCTGCCTGGTTCCCTTTTATAATTTCCATCTCCATTTTTATGTTTTTTTTATTTCTTTATTAAAGTTCTCACTGAGTTCATCTACTCTTTCCCTAAGTTTATTGAGCATCTTTATAACCAGTGTTTTGAACTCTGCATCTGGTAGTTTGCTTGACTCCATATTTCCTGGATCTCTGTTCTGTTCTTTCATGTAGGACATCCTTCTTTGTCTCCCCATTTTTATCTTTCTGTGTCTATTTCTATGTACTAAGCAAAGCTCCTAACTCTCAGTCTTATTAGCATGGTTTTGTGTAGTAGGTGACTAGTGGCACAGTCCTAAGAGTGGTCCAGCTGCAGGCAAAGTTTAGCCTTAGCCTGTGCCCCTTTGGGGCCACCTGGGAAGAGTCAGCAAACAACCCACAGATGGCTGCCACCTGTGCTGTGCTTATAATTGCCTGAAGAGGCCATTCCAGAAACCAAGACAACCTTCCACCAGTGCGGGGCTTGGAGCTGCTTAGCAAGGGGCACAGGGCATGCCAAGGACACCACTAGATGTGGCTTGGGTATGGCCACAAGTAGGGAGAAGAAATTCTCTGGGTGGTGTGACCTCTGTTATCCAGTTTGATGATGTCACAGCTATGCTGGCGCCTGCATCTGCACTCTGGGGGGCAGGGGAAGGGCTCAATAAAAGAATAATGCATACTGCCAACACTTCTGCTTGGGAAAAAGCCTCCTCTTCAGCCCTTTCTCAGAAGCCTGACAACTCTGTGTCCCACATATGTCCCCAGCACACCCAGAGCAGCCACCCCAAGTCTGTCACTGTGAAAGTCCAGTCCCAGTTTCTTTAAGAAGAACATTTGCACCTGTCAGCTGCAGCTATAGTAGCCTCTGTCTCAATCAGCCAGTGTGGGAATGGGCAGCCTCACATCTCTGACCCCTTCTACCAGTCCAAGCTGATTTCTTATTTCTCTTGCTAATTGTAGGGCTTCTGTTCATCCACACCCCAGGTAACTCTGCTTGCTGTTTGCTCCATGTTTTCATCACAATTTAGGTGTGGTCACAAAAGAGGAGGTACAAAGACTTTGCCTTCTATGTCATCTTGACCAGTCCCCCAAGACTTCTTTTTAATGAGAAAAACAAACTCCCATATATTTTAACTCAACGAAAATCTAGAAAGTCCTAAAAATTTCATTGTACTTGCAGAAATATAAAATAATCTAATACTGTAACTATTAAAGTCAAATAGATAAGCTAATAAAAAGATATATAATGCCAAAATTTGTTTATTCAGTGATTTTTATAATAATTTTAATCTTTATTTTTTATTGTGGACTATGTCATTATAGAATAAAAGACAAAAAACATGCATGCATAGTTTTAAAAATTATAATAAAATGAGCACCTATAGGTTTACAACTGAAATGAATAAAGAGAGCGAGTACTATCAGTATTTCTTTGAAGGCTTATATGCTTCTTCCTAATACATTATGCTCCTCTCTCTACACCGCAGAATTAATCTTTCCTGTTTTTGTGATAATCAGTCAACTGCATTTACTGCAATGTATTGTCTCCCCAAATAATGTCCTGACATAAATAGAATTATACCAATCCTTTATTTTTAATACTGAAAGACAAAAACCCACATAATTGACTAATTAATTCAAGTTTGAAATTTTCACTGAATATTTTGGCACCATAGAGCTACCAAAAGTTTTTCCAAGGATAAATAAGTCCTAAGATCCTTCCAGTTTCAAAATTCTTCAAATAATAGTTATTGATGGGTATGAACAACTCCTGATGGGCACTTTGGACAATAATAAATGATTTTGATTTGAATCATTTAAATTTAAACTGTAGATATGATGTAAAACATGAGTGTATACTCTAAAAATGTTTCATAACTATACCTTATATTCTATTTTTTCTTCTTTTTAGAACTGAAAATTGCATAGTTATAATCACATTTATATTTAAATACAGAAATATTTCTTTCCCTGTCATTATAGAAATACTAGCTTTGTATATTTATTAATAGTTTCAGGAGGCAAAAATATTATAAAACAAAATTATTGCTATTTAGTCAGTCTTACTCTGCCAAGAGTTATGTCATTATTTTTTCCTGATTTTTGCCCCTACTTAGTTGCCTAATTAAAGGAGAGTAACATTGGTTCACAAATCAACATATTACTGAGATTTCTTAGGTGCACAATACTATAAATGCACATATGTATGCATATCTAATTTGTATCAAGTTATATCTTTTTTGTTGTAATGATACAGGAGTGGCAATTGCTTAGGAAACAACTTGCTTTTACTAAAATTAACATATTTTTGGCAACTTATTTTGACAATGGGTATTTAATTTCCATATTTTACATTTGGTAGTGTTATGTAAGCAAGTAACTCTTGAACAGTAATCCAAAAACTTAATGTGGTTTCAATATCACAGAAGACTTAGAAAAAGTAAATTAAATGAATATAAAACCTAAATAAATAAGCATATGAATCAATAATAAATATAATTTATTTATTAAAAATATTGATAAAGCAAAGCATCTCATTCTATATTGATACTTTATTAAAATTTGTTCTATTTATAGTGATTACTAAAATATCCTCTCTCCTTTTTTTAAATTTTATTAGTTTCAAGTATATAGTACATTGGTTAGACATTTATATAGTTTATAAAACAATTTCTCTGATTTCTCTTTCTCTCCTTTGGCCTACATCCACATTGGTTTATTTATTCACATATGATTTTTAAAAAATGCATTAATGCTAATCACATTCCCTGCATTGTGCTCCCCATCCCCATGACCATCTTTCAACTTCTAATTTGTACTTTAACCCTTCACCTCCTTCTTCCTGCCCCTCAGTACCCCTCCCCTCCTACCATCACCAGATTGTCCTCTATATTTGTGAGGCTGTTTTTTATTAGTTTGTTCTTTTTGTTCCTTAGATTCTGCATATACATGAAATCATATGGGATTTATCTTTCTCTGTCTGACTTATTTCACTCATGTAATAATCTTTAGGTCTATCCATGTCATTACAAATGGCAGGATTTCGTTTTTTTAATAGCTGAGTGATAATATTTCATTGTACATATGAACAATAACTTCTTTACCCAATCGTCTATTGATGGGCATTTAGGTTGCTTCCATATCTCGGCTATTGTAAATTGTGCTTCTTTGAACATAGGGGTGCATAGGTCTTTATGAATTATTGTTTTGGTTTTCTTTGGATAAATACACAGAAGTGCAATTGCTGGGCCAAAAGGTATATCCAATCTAAGATATATTGTTCTCCATAGTGGCTTTACCAATTTGCAATCCCACTAACAGTGTATGAGAGTTCCCTTTTCTCCACATACTCGCCAGCACTTCTTGTTCTTTGATTTATTGATGATAGCCATTTTGATAGGTGGGAAGTGATATTTTCCTGTGGTTTTAATTTGCATTTCCCTGATGAGTAGTGACTTTGAGCATCATTTCATTTGTCTATTGGCTATCTATGTTTCCTCTTTGGTGAAATATCTGTTTAGGTATTCTGCCCATTTTTTAATTGGATTGTTTGTTTTCTCATTGTTGAGTTGTATGAGTTTATATATCTTGGATACTAACCTCTTATCAGATGTATCATAAGTCATTTTCTTCTCCCATTCAGTCAGTTGTTTTTTTGTTTCGATGCTGGTGTCCTTTGCTATGCAAAAACTTTTTAGTTTGATGCAGTCCCATTTGTTTATTTTTTATTTTGTTTCCTTTGTCAGAAGAGATATACCCAAAAATAAATTATTGTTAGCAATATCAGAGAGTTTACTGCCTATGTTTTCTTTTAGAAGTTTTATGGTGTCAGGTCTTACATTTAAGTCTATAATTCAATTTGAGTCTATTCTTGTATATAGTGTAAGAAGGTGGTCCAGTTTCATTATTTTTAATGTATGTCCAGTTTTCCAAAACCATTTAATAAATAGATTGCCTTTACCCCATTATGTATGCTTGCCTTCTTTTTTCATAAATTAATTGACCATATAGACATGGATTAATTTCTGGAGTCTCTATTCTGTTCCATTGATCAATGTATCTGTGTTTATGCCAGTATTATGCTGTTTTGTTTACTGTAGCTTTGTGGTATAGTTTGATATCAGATAGTGTGTTACTTTTAACTTTGTTCTTCTTTTTCAAGATTGGGATGGCTTTTTGGGGTCTTTGTGGTTCCAAATAAATTTTAGGATTATTTGTTCTAGCACTGAAAAAATGCCAGTGGTATTTTGATAGGGATTGTACTGAATCTATACGTTGCTTTGAGTAGAGTGGATATTTTAATGATATTAGTTCCTCCTGCCATGAGCATGATATATTCTTCTATTTATTTGTATCGGTTTCAATTTCTTTTTCAATGGCATAGTTTTCTGGGAACAGGTTTTTTACCTCCTTGGTTAATTTGATTCCCAGGTATTTTATAGTTTTTAATGCAATTATAAATGGAATTATTTTCTTAAATTCTCTTTCCAAAAGTTCATCACCAGTGTAAAAAATGGCCCTGACACTTCTGAATATTTATTTTGTATCCTGCTACTTTACTGAATTCATTAATCAATTCTAACAGTTTTTTGTTGGAATCTTTAGGGTCGTCTATATATACTATCATGTTATCTGCATATAACAAGAGTTTTACTTCTTTCTTTCCAATTTGGATGCCTTTTGTTTCTCTTTCTTGTCCTATTGCTGTGGCTAAGACTTCCAATACAACGTTGAAGGGGAGTAGTGAAAGTGGACATCTTGTTTTGTTCCTGATCTTGAGGAAAATGCTTTTAGTCTTTCCCCATTGAGTGGGATGTTAGCTGTAGGTTTGTCATCCATGGCCTTTATTATGTTGAGATATGTTTTCTCTATTCCCACTTTGCTAAGGGTTTTTATCATAAATGGATGCTGGATTTTATCAAGTGCTTTTTTTGCATCTATTGATATGACAATATAGTTATTATCTTTCGATTTGTTAATGTGGCTATCACATTAATTGATTTGTGGATATCGACCCAACCTTGCATCCCAGGAATAAATCCAGCTTGATCATGGCGTGTGATATTTTTAATGTATTGCTGAATTGGTTTGCTAATATTTTGTTGAGGATTTTTGCATCAATATTCATAAGAGATATCGGCCTATAGTTTTCTTTTTCTTTTTTTGTAAGGTCTTTGCCTGGTTTTGAATTCAAGGTAATGGTGGCCTCATAAAAGGAGTTGGTGAGCCCTCTCTCTTCTTGAATTTTTTGGAATAGTTTAAGAATAATAGGTGTTAATTCTTCTTTGAATGTTTGGTAAAATTGCCTATGAAGCCATCTGATCCAGGACTTTTGTTTTTTGGGAGGTTTTTGCTTACCAGTTCAATTTTGTTGGTGGCAATCAGTCAGTTCAGATTTTCTGTTTGTTTCTTGACTCAGTCTTGGGAGATTGTATGTTTCTAGGAATGTATCCATTTCTTCCATGTCATCCAATTTGTCAGAGTATAATAGCTCTTAGTGTTTTCTTATGATTCTTTGTATTTCTGTGGAGTCCATAGTTATTTCTCCTCTTTCGTTTCTGCTTTTATTTATTTGAGTCCTCTCTCATTTTTTCTTTGTCGAGTCTGCCTAAGGGTTTGTCAATCTTGTTTATCCATTCAAAGAACCAGCTCTTGGTTTCATTAATCTTTTGTATTATTTTTCTAGACTCTATTTCGTTTATTTCCTCTCCGATCTTTATTATTTTTCATCCTTCTGCTCACTTTGGGCCATTTTTACTGTTCTTTTTCTATTTCCTTTAAGTGCGAGGTTGGATTGTTTATTTGAGTTTTTTCTTGTTTCTCGGTGTGGGCATGTATTGCTATGAATTTCCCTCTTAGGACTGCTTTTTCTGTGTCCCATAGATTTTGAGTCATTGTGTTTTTATTTCGTCTCTAGATATTTGATTTTTTCCTTGTTATCATTGTTAACCCATTCATTGTTCAGTAGCATGTTATTTAGTCTCCATGTGTTTGTGTATTTTCTAGTTTTTTTTCTTGTAGTTGATATCTAATTTCATACCATCGTGATCAGAGAAGACGGTTGATATGACTTCAATCTCCTTAAATTTATTGAGACTCGATTTGTGTCCTAACATGTGGTCTATCCTTGAAAATGTTCCATGTGTACTTGAGAAGAATGTATATTTTGCTGCTTTGGGGTGAATTGCTCTGAAAATATCAATTAAATCCATCCGGGTAGTGTGTCTTTTAGGCCCATGGTTTCCTTGCTGATTTTTGTGTCTGGATGATCTGCCCGTTGTTTTCAATGAGTTGTTAAATTCTCCTACTATGAATGTATTACTGTTGACCTCTCCTTTTACGTCATTCAATAATTACCTTATGTATGTAGGTGCTCCTGTGTTGAATGCATATATGTTTACTAGGGTTATGTCCTCTTGATTTATTGATCCTTTTATTATTATGTAATGCCCTGTTATTATAGCCTTTGTTTTAAAGTCTAGTTTATATGATATTAGTATTGCTACCTTGGCTTTTTTTTTCATTTCCATTGCATGAAATATCTTTTTCCATTCCTTTACTTTCAGTCTGTGAATGTCATTTGATCTGAAGTGGGTCTCTTGTAGACAGCATATGCATGGGTCTTGTTTGCTTATGTATTTGGTTATCCTATGTCTTTTGATTGGAGCATTTAATCTGTTTACAATTTAAGTGATTACTGATAGATACATTGTTACTGCCATCTTATTATTCATATTTATTATTAATATTTTCTTTTTTACTCTTTCTCTTTTTACAGAAGACCCTTTAACATTCCTTGTGATTCTGACTTGTTGGTGATGAATTTCTTAAGCTTTATTCTGTCTGGGAAGCTCTTCATCGCACCTTCCATTTTAATCAAAAGCTTTGCTGGGTAGAGTATCCATGGTTGTAGATTATCGTTTTCCATAACTTTGAATATTTCTTGCCATTCCCTTTTTGCCTGCAAAGATTCCATTGAAAAGTCAACAGACATTCTTATGGTGGTATCCTTTAACTAACCAGCTTCCTTTCTCTTGCTGCTTTTAAGATTTTCTCTTTATCTTTGACCTTTGACATTTTAATTATGATGTGTCTTGGTGTTGGTCTATTTGAATACCTTTTATTTGGAACTGTTTGTGCTTCCTGAACTTGTATGTCTAATTTCTTTGCTAGGTTAGGGAAGTTTTCTGTCATTATTTCTTCAAACAGAGTCTCAATCCCTTGCTCCTTCTCTTCCTCTCCAGGTACTCTTAAGATTCGGATATTTTTATGCTTCATGTTGTCCCAGAGGTCTTTCAAACTGTCCTCATTTTTTAAATTCTTTTTTTCTTTTTGCAGTTCTAATTTGGTGTTTTCTGCCACCTTGTCTTCCAATTTCCTAATTAGATCTTTTGCTTCCTCCAATCTACTGTTGAATCCTTCTAGTGTATTCTTCATCAGTTATTTTATCCCTCATTTCTGTCTGGTTCATTTTTATGCTCTTAATTTTTATTCTGTCTCATCTTTTTTTTATGCTGTTGAGGTTCTCGTTGGGCTCATCCATTCTCCCCATAAGTTCATTGAGCATCCTTATAACCATTATTTGGAACTCTATCTCTGGTATGTTGCTTGTCTCCATTGACTTTAGCTTATTTTCTGGAGTTTTCTCTTGTTGTTTAATTTGTGGCATGTTTCTTTGTTTTCTCATTTGATTAGTCTCTCTGTGTTTGTTTCTACGTTTCAGGAATATTGTTTCATCTCTCAGCCTTGGCTTGATGGCCTAATGTAGACAGGGTCCTATGTGGACCAGTGGTGCACTCTCCCTGATCATTTATTCCAGGAGTTTTAGATGTGTGTGATCTTTTGTTGTTGCCAAACCTTTATTCTTGTTAGTAGATCAGTGGGTGGGATTAATGCTTAGGCTGACTAATTCTAGGAATTGGCTGCTTCCTCAAGATAAGAGTTGTTTTGTGGGGGGCTGACCCCACTGAGTAGGATTTGCCCCAGCAGGCTTGTGTTCTTGTTACAACCACCTTTTGTGTGTATCAATACTGGAACTAGTAGTGGTGTGTCATGGTTTGGTTTCAGCCTCCAGATGTGTTCATTTTCTGGCCCCTTAGCAGGGGCTTTCCCACAGGCTAAGGTCAGCTGCTGCTTTTGATTGCTCAGGGCTACCCAGCGAGAACTACAAAGCCATCTGACGGTGGTTGTTGCCTATGCTGGATCATTTTCAATGTGGCTCCTTTATATTATCAGAGGTAGGTATTATGATCAGCTGGACTTTAGGTGATTCTCCACATTGATTATTTTATAATTTGGTTGTAATTTCAATGTGGTCCTGGGAGGAGATGAACCCTGCTTTTACCTAGTCTGCCATCTTCCTCTGACCATCTGATCTTCATATTTTTAAGTTTTTTTTTTATTCTTTTAAATAATCAAATTAAGATTAAATACATTTTTGAGGCCATATCATATAGTCTATCCTTTTCATCAATACTCAATTATATTTTAATATAATAAATTAGAAGGAAATACAAATAAAATAAATATGTTCTTTTAAAAATATTATTTTTATAAATTAAAGAATAATAGATGTACAAATAAAATAACCACCATTTTCTACCCTTGATTTGTTAACAATATTAATTATTTTATTTCTCATATATCTTCATCTATAATGGCCATATACAAGGTAGGTTATAATATAAAATTATTAAATGTAAGTTAGGAGTGAAATTTTTTCCACTATTAATTTGAATTTAATAATACATGAAAGAATAAAATAATCATAATTTTTATTTCTTTCAGTAACTTATCTAAAATATTATATCTTAATGTTAATTTCAGAATATTCCAAAGAAAATTCTTTCCACTCATCCTATTTACATACCTGAGCCAGAAATTTAAAACATTTACAAAATATTTATTTAATAACATGTGCTTCTTTTTTTAGTTTTTTATAACCATTCAATGCATAATCTTTACATGAACAACCAAAGAAAAAAATGCTAACTTATCCTTCATTCTAAACTTCAAATACTAGTGATAAAATTAAATTTCCTGTTTCACAAGTAATACATTTAAAATTTTCTCACCAAAATCAACAAATTGAAGTGCTATATATTATAGTTAAAACAGACAAAACAATGGGACAAAGAGAAACTATAAAAAACAAAAGCATAATAGGTGTATACTAAGCTTTATGAAATTGCTATATCTGGCTGCACCATAAAACTGACAGAGAAACTTTCTTTTTCGGTTTAAATAGAAGATATGGTGATACAGGAAGGTTCTCAAGCATAAAGTCCTCACATACAAATTGAATCAGAAAACGTTTTATTGGCAAACCTTTAGTTAAAATTTGCTCAGAAAATCCCCAGGCTGAATTTTGTAGTCGCTTACTAACACCTACTTTAAAGATTACCAGTCTGAGGTCAGAATTTTATTTTGAGTGGGGATTCTTGATTTATTCCTCAGTTTTATGTCCAGTTATCATTTAGCACAAAGTAATTTCTAGGATCTGCTTGCCCAAGTGTAAAGGTAGTTAGAGGGAAAACAATTTTTTGTGTGTATTCACTTTCTGTCTCTCTTCCTGTTGTGTTATTTCAGAGGCTTAGATAAGCCTCTGCTTAAGACCCCACTCGGGTGGTTACAACTTGAAAGTTTGTCCACAGCCTGACACAGTGACAAACCTGCCTTGTACTCAGAAGAGAGGCTGTGTATAATAGTAATTTAGAGTGAGGGCTCTGTAGTTAGGTTAATTGAGTTCAAATTCTGGCTCTACCACTTAGTAGCTGTGTGAACTTGGTCAAGTTAATTAACTTCTCAGTGTTCAATAAGTCATGTGCATCATGAGTGTGATTACAAGGGTGATATATTAAAACAGGTAATATAAGTAGAGAGCCTTGAATGTATCAAGTGTTCTTTTTCATATATTTTATATTATATGATGTATGTATAAATATATGCATAAAGATGCTATTTAATAAGGGAGTGGGGTAGAGTCATTGGAAATTGGAATTTTTTCAAAGCCAAAATACTAAGGAGAAAGAGTGATTGGCATGCCAATCGATCTCTTGAAAACCGTTACAATATTATTGCATTCCTTACCCTTTGTTCTACCTTTAATAATTATGATCACCAGATCTAAGTTGCGATCCTAGATCTATAAGTGTTTCCTAATTTCTTTGGATAGTAATAGATAGCCATATTTTTCAAGGCTCAAGTAATCCTTGATCAGAATATCTTCTTCAGTAAACAATGCTCTGATTCCAATTTACCTTTCAACCTTCTCTTTCACCTCTACTCTTCCTTCTCATCCAATTGTTTGTTGTTCCCATGTTTTGTTTTCTATATCTGGAAGCTTGCATGGGTTACTACTTCTGTTTATATATCCTTCCTTTAACTGTCTCTTCTACTACTAAATTCTTGCTCTTATTTTAATATCCAGCTCAATTATTATGTCCTTCTCATACTAAACAAGGTCATTGGTTATCTTTTCTGGGCTCCCTCAGCCCTTTCCACAAGCTTGCTGCAACCCCCAATCCATGTCATGTGATCATATTTTATCCCTAGAAGGTCAATAGACTATTAGCTCTTTGACAGCATAGGTTTTCTCATTTCATTTTTTCCAGTGCCTATCATGCAGCCTGATAATATAGAGTAGATGGTCAAAAAAATGATTGCAATGATTAAATAAACTCAAGTTGCTTATAGAAGGTTGAGATATATACAAATAACTTTGATATACAAGGTCTAGACTCTGAGAATAAAACGCTAATGTTATATAAAATACTATAGAAACTCGGAAAAAAAAGAGAAATGAATGTTTTCCTATTGGCACACAATGACATACCCAGATATTTCTTGTATAGATTCTATCATATACTACAAAGGAATTAGAAAATCAAGAATGATTCTTCTCTAAATTTACAGTCAAGTTAGAGAGACAAGACTAAAAAATACTATTTAATTAAGGATAGAAAGTAATAGATTTACAAAATCTAAAGATGGAAAAATCATATAAAGTCAAGTTAACATAGCAAATTTGGCTTTGTTGAGGAGGTGAGACTAGACTTTGATGTCAAAAAAACAGTATTTGTAGAGAGTAGAGGCAAAATAGATGGTTTTCTAGATGTGCAAAATAAGGGTAGGCTATGAGAAATTTGTGTGTATGGGAACTGCTGAAACACAGCCCAGACTGTAGGTTAGGTAGTCATGGGAAATAAAAAGAGATCTGTAGTATGTTGGGCCAGATTCTAATGAGGCTTTTAGAGCTACTAACGGGTAACTAAGTTTGAGATTTTTATGGTAATGAAGCAAATTATAGATTGACGAGCAAAGAAACATTGTACTGATTAAATGTTGACCATTATAATTTTGGGTGCAACAGCTGCTACTTAAATTGTAGTAATTGAAAATAAAAAAAAAATAGACACTATTGTTCTAAAATAGCTTAGACTAGTTGGAACCCTGTAGCATGACATGAATTTATGCTATGTAGTTTTGCTAAGAACATGATGGAATGTAGTCTCCTCTTTTCATTTTATCATAATGACTTGTTCTGTGGATTGAGAATTCAAACCGAGCAACAATTTCACAGCCAGTGTTGGAGTGTAGGTTGTATAAAGTTGTACAGTCATTTTTCCAAAGATATGAAAACTCTTTCCTACTAACTAATTACAATTTCTAATTTACATGATATATGAAAAACATTAGTTGTTCAAATTACTTTTTTGACTAATAAAGATCTATTTATTATCAATTTATTATTTATAATATATTACTTGCTTATAGTTATTTTACCAAAAAAAATTAGTCATAATATTTGACAATCTATTTTTATCTCAAGATAAACATTTTCAAAACTAATTGTGTTGTATAAATGCTTGAGGTAGGAATTATTTACAGTTAAACTCACGGTTACTAGTTTTCTATCCTAAATAAACAATTTATTTCAAAGTTATCAGTTTAGGTTCTTTTGAGTTAGTAATATCTATAATGTCGAATCATGTTACAGTTCAACATTAATATACAATATATCCTTGTTTACTTACTGACACATCATCTTTGCATCTCTATTTTATACTACTATGCCTTATGAAGAGATTTGAACATCATCCTGTAGTAGATATTTGCAAAACAGAGAAAAGCTGGAAAAATCCTAACCTATGTTTCTACTGCTGGTAGCAGTAGAAAGACGATTTAGAGGGAAAGGGAAGAGATACAAAGGTAAAGGGACCAGTTAAAAGATAAATAATTAGAGAAGAAATAGATTGTGTTGGAATAGAAGAAAGAGATTAAAGAGTCTTGAAGGGGTTGAATTGGACTTGTTTTCAGACAAATTGAATCTACAGGTACATATAAAATGACCCTTCAGTGTTGCAGCCCCAACATACTTGCTAAGAATAAAAATGGAACTCCCTGGGTCATTATGAGGAGAGAATGACATAGGTTTCTCTGAGTAGCAGGTTGCTATAGCAACAGTATCATGTTACGTGCAGAGTCATTGTCTCTGCCAGTGACCAATAGATTTCAGAAGGCCAAAGTATATTAGCAACCTGGACCAACTGATCTTTGTAACAGAATAGTGATCATCACTTCTCTGTACCATGATTTAATGTGGTTAACATTTGAATCGAAGTAGTACCCCCTTTAAACAAATGTTTATGATATTGAGACAAGTTTTATATAAAAGTTCACTTCTTAACCCTTTAACCCTAGGAAATATAATTGCTTGATACCTCTGTGCTTCATGTTTCTTATCTACAAGACAAAATATACCTATTTTATAAGCTTGAAGTATATGGTGCTTAAAAAGTGCATGACATATTAGATAAAAAATAAATGTTAGCTATTATTATTTTTGTCATTACCATCATCTTCACATGATAATATACTAGTTAGGAGCATGAACACTGATAACAGAATGCCTAGGCTTTTTTTTCCCCTTAATAGGGCACTTTTTATTTGTGTAAACTTGAGCATATTACTTAACCCCTCTGTTCTTTAGTTTTCTCATTTATAAAATGAAAAGTAATAATTGTACCTATCATCTAATAGTTTTGTTGAGTTTTAAGATGACAGTGAGATTGCTTTATGCCAATTTAGGCAGAGGAAACATTTTTTAAAGTTGTTTTTGAAAGAATTGAATTAAACTTATGAGTTCATCATATATAAAGCAGAAAATTTTACTCTATCTCGTACTTAAAAAAGAACAAAATGTTTGAGATACACTAAATCTATCATTGAATTTTCTATGTTACCAAAATTAGACTTAATAAAAATTACTTTATTTGCTATTTTTTGGTTACTTTCAGTTCAGCATTTTGTCAAATTATATTTCTAGCTAGAGTTCCCAATGGCACAGAAGCAGTGACTTCCACATTGAAGTTTAAAGTTAAACAGAAACACATTCTCATATAGCAAGGAAATAAATAATTATTGTTTTTAGTTGCTACTCAAGGGTCAAGGAGAACATAAAAATTATTTTAAAATGTGGATGAAAGGTGAAATGTGGTTTCTTTTTGTCACTGCTATATATTAGTTACAAAGCAATCTAATAAATTATAACATCAGAGAGAAGATACAAGACTGCCTTGTGTATGTTTTCTTTTTTTTAATTTATTTTTTATTTTAGAATAGTTGGTATGCAGTCTTATTTTGTTTATATTGGTTTCAGGTGTACAATATAGTGATTTGACATTTTTATACCTTACAATGTCATCAAAACACTGTCTAGTAACCAACCATCGGTCATCAGGTAAACTTAATCTCAATATTATTGACTATGTTCCCCTTTCTCTTTTCACACAAGTATGTGTATTCTCTCTTCAGGTTCAAGTAAATCATATTTTCTATTCAATATACATGTGTTTATATTTCCACTTATTATTCTGAGAAAACAGAGTATCTCTGTCTCCATAAAAATAACCCAAACCCAAATCTAATATATATGTGAGCTAGTGAATACAAGCCTTTGAAAAAATAATAGAAAACAAATCACCAGAAAATTCATGGTTAACTAGTACTTTATGCCATGAAATATCGAGTTTGTGACATTGAAAACTTTTATCAGAAATTATTCTTTTAAGAAGTGAGAACTTCTTTCAGAGAAGTTGAAGCAAGTCCAGTAGTATCTATGCCTTATGTAGGAAAATATTAAAATACATTTAAACAGAGACAGGAAGGAAAAGCTGAAATGTACTTGAAAAATTCAGTGTAACAATAGAAGTTATGTATCTTTAACCAACACTTAGTGTATTTTTCTTAAAAAGAACTAAGGAAAATATAATTGGGGGAATTTAAATTTGTTGTAAGGAGAAATATTCTTAATGAAATGAATGTTGAATACGCAAGAGATTTTCTGTCTTGCTTCCATATCCACACTCTATTCTTCATCCTGCTCTGTACTGTAGTAGTTGAACTCTGTGAATTAGTATCTTCCTCTGACATTCTGTTGAATTTGGCCTTTAGAAATGATTAGCAGAAGATTTGCATGTGGAAGGAGAGTGAGATTCTAGCATTTATTGTCCAGCTAACCCTTTCTAGGCTGCACGTTAGCAGTGGTTATGTCACACTACCAAAGGCCAGAGCACCCATTCAGCATTGCTTCCTATAACCACAGCTACAGCTAAGGCACAGTGACTTCTGGGTTCCAGTACTCATGCCTTTCAAGACTAAGATATCAAGAGCTTCCTGCTCTTGATAGTCCTGAGACATGTCATCAATTGATGGTTATTTATTTTTTAGTCCACCCCACACCTTTATAAATAATCCCATTATTAAATTATACTTTATTATCCCATTTGAGTGTGCTATCTTTCCTGCTGACAAATATATGTAGCAAATTCTCAATATTAACTCAGAATGAATTCTCAGTATTAGCTTCACAATTTCTTCTTTTAACTATTAAAAAATTAAAATTTCTTTCAACATTTGTTTTTATAGGTTCAAAGATAATAGACAACTTTATTGCATGATTTATAATTAGTAATTGATAATTTAATGTTGAGTTTAAAGTTTAAGGTTTAATATTTTCTTTATGAGAGTAGAGATGTTTCACAATTAGGTAACTAAAGTGTAAAGAAGCAAATGTAGGCAATTTTTATGTAACTTTAATCAGGAAATTATGAGATTTTTTTGTTGTGTCTTTTTGATAGATATTATTTCCAAATTTTAATTTTTTTAAATATTCTTTCTTACCTCTCTTTTGTTATGTTTTCAACATGTTATTTGCCCATCACACCATCTTTTAAACAAAGGTAATATTAAATACTGATAATACTGTATTTGGTCTTTTATCAATATGTTAATATTCACATAAGCATCAAAGAATGAGTGTTGATTTTAAGAGCCACAATAGGAAAACCCCAAACATAATTAATAATTAATTAATTATAAATAGGTAATCTCAAGGGAAGACAGGAATGTTCATCCTCAGACTTTTTTTATATTAAAATATTTAACATTTCACACCTGTCCCAACTACTTAATATCTTTTTGCCCACACCTTGAATCAACCAAGTTTAAAACAGATGATCTGTGATTATTAGATTACAGTTGTGAATTCCTTGGATCCTTCATCATAGTCTGGATTATTCATAAAAGTTCTGATAAAATAATTTTTTATGCTCAGCTCGGAGTCTGAAACTTTAAGCCAGAAAGCCTACTAAACTAAGAATACTAAGCTGTCACATTGTTTCAATGTCCATTTTTCCAACTCATTTCATCTAATATGTAAAACCATATAAACACACTTTACTTGCTAAACTCTCCCATGATATTTTTATATATTTGGCCAAAGGACAAAGATGATAATTCTCTATTAAATTTAATGTGAAAGTGAAATAGCTAACCCATCAAGCTTGATTACCCACATGTATGTTTATAAAATGTTTTAAATGGTTTACATTTGAATAGATTATAGTGTTACTTCATACACATATGTAGTTCACAAGATGGCATCAGTATAGCAATTTTACAGATGATGAAATGGAGACATAGAGAGATAAAGTGATTTTCTGAAGGTTAAATAAGTAAGCTATAGAACTTAATTTAGAATTCAGGTCTTTTAACTCTGATTAACTGCCTTATTCATAACACCTTTAGAATATACTTTGATCAAGTACAGTAGAAAAGTCATTAAAACATTAAGTGGCCAAGTCAGGATAAAGAGGGAAAGGGGAGATTGAGATCATTGATAGGAAACATCACAAAGTTAAGATTTTTCCTAGGACAAGCTTTACTTGAAGGGATAAAGTCCTCAGAGGTACACTCCATGCAGAGTCTTTGTCACTGCCATTAATCTCAAAAGTGGAGTCCCAGAATATGCAAAAGAAAAGGCAAGAATGCATATTTCTTTTATTTATTTCTAGATCTTTTCCACATAATGTAATATTTCATAATATTTTCTTACTGTCATCTATTTATTAGCCTTATACTATTTATTTAGTGAAGGAATTTTTGTTTTGACACATTGTTAAGTTATTTATTCTTCTAGTTTTTTTTAATGTTTTGATGTCCTTACAGCTATTTCTTCTCATCTGGAGACTCTAATGTACAATATAATGAATACATTCTATTCAGTAAGATGTAGCAAGTATCTGATTTCCTTCTACTTTAATACATAGAACCTCTCAAACAGAGCTCCACATTAAGATTGAGAATGTTTTATCCAGAAAGCTGTAAAGCTTTACTGAAAGGAAAATAGAATCAAATAAAACACATCTTACACCTGAATCCTATGATAAGCCAATATGCAAATTATCATACAGCTGAAATATATTTACTTGAGTGAAATGTGTGAATTCTATTCATGTTTGGCTGGCTTTAGAAAGAAAAAAGTGTTGGGTGGCATTGCCAGAGGATGCCATCTCAAATTTCAATAAATCCTTATGAAATTAAAATGTTTTCTAAAAACTGTAAGAAACTTCTTTAGAAATCCTTAGGGTGATAGAGATCTTCTATAACAAAAATGCAAAACTATAATTTAAAACCTTATAAATACAGTTTGTGAGAGTTTTTCAATAAAAAGTCTGTTACAGTGCTACGTTTTATAAAGTTTACCAAAGTTCAACTTCTAGTAGATTCTTTCAGTTGATTGGGATTAAGGATGCTTCGCAGTGTGAAATTTCAAGAGATTAACATCCTGAAATTCTCATTCTCATCTGATCTGAGAAGTTCAACAGGGTAGACCAGGTGAGCACCCAAGAATATGAGTATAGAAAAATTGGAATAGCCAAGAAAGAATGTGAAGGCAAGGGGAAATTTTTTTTACCCTCATGTTGGAAGATTCAAGAGCATGTTACTCTGATGATGCAATGGTGAAGAGGCAGCCTGAGTCTCCTTTGGATGGGATTTTTCTGTCCTCTAAGTAGTGTGATGGGCTCAGAGTTATGTTCACTCAAGCGGCACATGATGAGGAACTTGTTGATATTTTTGTTTTGTCTTGTTTTATTATATTGTTGTTGTTGTTGTTTACGAAGTAGCTAGATGTAGGGAAACAAATATGAGCATGGATCTTCTGACATAATGTCAAGGTATCCACCAGCCCAGAAGACACTATTTATTAGGCAATGAGATGAGAGAGGGACCAACACTGCAGAGAAACTCTCAGTGGTGGTTGTACCCTCCAATCCAGGACTTATGATAGATGCCATTTCAGATCTGAGTTCCCTGAGAGCACTGAGAGTGGTAGGATCACACAATAACAGAATCCACATGGAACATATCCATTCTGGCCTTCCCACCTCTCTAGAACTTTTGATCCCTTCATCCACCATCAACAGTGATAAAGCTATAATTTCTGCTTCAGTTACTGAGAGCCTTCATCTTCCAAGCTACTGAGAGTCAACCTAGCAGTGAATTAGCACCATGTTCCAAGGCCCTTTTTCAATATAAATACTGTATTACAGTATTTATACATTTACATTAATAAACTCTTACTTATCCAACTTGATATTTTGTTCTCCTTGATCACATGCTAGGTATAATACTCTGGTCATGTTGCCTAGGTTCTGCAACTTTTTCTACATATAGTCTCTTTTCTCCTTTAGCAAGCCTAGTGCTTCTTTTTGAGTTTTGTTGTTACATGACCCTAGTCATTGGTCTAGTCTTTAAAGGGAAGGTAGGAGTAGATCCTAAGGAGAGCACAAGTTGTCTTACATGTCGGAGTATTGTGTATGATCTTCAAGGGGAGGCAATGAGGAGACTGCCATAAGAGAGGTCATCTACAGGCCAAGAGAGGTGGGAGTGATCAGAGTTTCAAGTATTTTTAAGTGAGTCAATCCAAATGTCACATCTAAAGTGAGATTCCACTGGTTCCAATCTTGGCTCTAATCTTGACAGAGCAGAGTTGTTTAGGTTGAGAATTCAAACTTCTTTATAGTCCATCTATTCTTATAATTAAACACTGGGCCTGATGCCAAGATTTTATTGTAGGAGATGAGTCTCTTTATGTGCTGCCAAGAAATCCTTGACTCTCACACTTTGTTTTAAATTGGTGGTTATTCTTACTTTCAAAGTAAGAACCATCTCATTCTATTATTATTTTTACTCATAAACAGTGTGTTTTATTACTAATTTAACCATAGAGTTGTACCATCATTATCAAAATGTAATTTAATTAATATTTTTACAATTCAATTGCATCTATATAATGCATTATGTGTTCATGACCCAAAGTCAAATCTCCTTCCATCACCATGTATTTGACCTCTTTTACCCTTATCTATCTTCCCCCACCCCTGCTTTCCCTCTGCTAACAACTAAACTGTTGACTGTGTCTGCAAGTTCTTATTTGTCTTGTTTGTTTGTTGATCTTGAGATAGTCATGTCAAGTAAAATAAGTCAGACAGAAAAAAGTTGAGAACCATATGATTTCACTCATGTATGGGATATAAAACTTAAAGCAACAAATCATTCTATTGTTCTTATACATATTAAGTATCCCCAGCCTACCTAACACTTGAAATACTATACCAGCAAATGCATTCTCTTCTACCAATTACTAGAAGTTTTCATCCTTGACATTATTGACATTTTGAATAGGATAGTTCTTTATTGAGGGAAGTGGGGGCTATCCTGTTCATTATAAGATATTTAGCATCATCCACTAGTTGGCAAAAACACTGCTTCCTTCCTCTCACCCTACTCCAGGCATGACTAGCAAAATTGTCCTAGACTTTGCCAAATGTCCCCAGGGAAAGGCTGAGGGTAGTATGGCACCATTGAGAACCACTGCAGTAGTTTGTTCCAATTTACAACTAGAGAGTTTAAGCTACTCCACAGCTATAGCACATCAGGTGCTGTCCACACTCCACCTATTACCAATGTTGGTGCCTGTTGTAGTTAGGCCAGTAGTTATTCAGTTCCAATATCTACATATTAGATTCTTTTATGGTGTGCTCCTGGTACCAACTGCTATAGGTCAGATACCCAAGAGAACACATTCTGAGATGAACATTTGCACACAGGAAGCTTTCTGCAGAGTGCTCTCTGAGGGAGTGAAGAAAGCGGAAGAGGGCAGAGGGAGAAGTTGAAGTAGTGTGCAATGGAAACAAAAATTTTTGTCCTTTCTATAAAGAACATCGGCATTAAGATGAACCCTCAAATATGCCCCAAATTGAGGCAACTTTATATTTTTAAGTCGGCCATCATTGGATACAGGCTGCTGCTCAAGCTTCATTTGACTGAAGGTAATTCTTATTAAATTCTCAATTGAAAGCACATCAGTAACCAGCACTGCTGGCACCTGGGAAATTAGTGCTTCTTTAAGCTGTGCATTGAGATGTCCATTAAAAACAGTAAAAGAGAACATTTTGCAAATGATTTCTTTTGAAAATATTTGGTAAAGGAATTTGTTTTTTTCCATTATAGAAAACATGGTAATGGCATGGCATCTTGTGACCATATAACTAACAAATATCTATTGAGTTCTAAAACACCATTCTGGATGCCAGATAGTATACTTATTTGATAAATAACAACAAAAATTTAACCCCAGAATGGTAAATAAAAATGAGATGACAGACCATGGAATATAATTCATAACATCAATTGTTTGTTTTTCTTTATATTATCAATGAGAAGTTTCAAGCTATCATAATGTATGTCAATGCTCCTCAAAAGTTTCATGTCTCAACATCCTTGGATTTGTCATCTATAGTCTACGTGGTGAACATGACAATGTCTCTAGCACATTTGTTCGATTGACTTTTTTTTTTTAAGCAAGCTTTAGTATTCATTCTCCTAAAACCCAAACTAATCTTCTCAATAGATCTGGGATTTTTATGTTGTTGTTATTTGGTTTATTTTTGTGGTGGCCAATGAAGGATTATAGAATTGAGTGTCTCCAGAGTAGTGGTATTAGTGGTGGTTCTTAAAATATTTTCTACTCTTGAGTTTTTTAATTATATTTATCAGGGTAAGATTGGTTAATAAAATTACATAGGTTTCAAGTGTGCAATTTGATAATATGTCATCTATATTTTGCATTGTGTGTTTATCACCCAAAGTCAAATCTCCTTCTGTCACCATATGTTTGATCCTCTTTACCTTATATATCCAGCCTTTCCCTCTGGTAACCACTAAACTATTGTTTGTGTCTATGAGTTTTTGTAAGTTTGTCCTGTTCATTTGTTGCTTTTAGTTTTATATCCCACATATAAGTGAAGTCATATGGTTCTCAACTTTTTCTGTCTGATTTATTTCACTTAACATTATAATCTCAAGATCGATCTCTGTTATCACAAATGGCAGAATTTCATCTTTTCCTATGGTTGAGTAGTATTTTATTGTATATATGTACCACATCTTCTTTATTCAATCATTTATCAAACAGTGCTTCAGTTGTTTCCATATCTTGGCCACCATGAATAATTCTGCAATGAACATCAAGGTTCATATATCTTTATGGATAAATGTTTTCAAATTTTACTCTATTGTTGAGTTTTAATAATGTCTTTAAATATCCTTCATCTCAAAAAAATTTAGTCATTCTTTAGAAAAGGCATGTAAAAATTTTTAGAAAATGTATGCATAGAGCAAATCATATAATTGTATATAATTATTCAAACTCTAAAACATAAAACAGAGATTCCAAATCAGTGGTAATTTTTCCAGGATTTAATTTTTTTTTTTTTATTTTACTGTCTCAACAAGGATTAGTGGGAGTGCTATTGATGTCTAATAGGCGGAGACCATAAATGCTTCTAAACATTCTACAATATACAAGACAGTCCCTCACAATAAAAAAAAAAACAAAATTATTCAGTCCAAAATTTCTGTAGTGCCAAGTTGAGAAATTCTGATAAAAAGAAAAATAATACTCTGTGTATTTAGTCAGTTAAATATTTTGAATGCTTGCTGAAAATTCTGCAGATTTATAAAATTTACTTTCATTGAATATAATAGTTATACAACCAATTTTTAAAAGACATTCAACCTGAACATTTTAAGATAAGACTTTAAAGTCCTCATGGAACTAAAATAAAGTAGATGAAAAATTTTAAAACATATTAATATGTTTTGTGCATCTTTTTAATAATCATTAAATATCTGTGAGAAAAAGTTTCTTTCATACCTGTCATATTAAGCTTCTTAAAGATATAATACCTACAGCTTCATTCCTCATTCTCAAAATTGCTCTACCTATTTTTTGCTTTGTGGCTTTATACAAATTTTAGTAATATATATATTTTTTATGAAAAATGCCACTGGAATTTAGTGTATCAAATCTATATAGGCTTTCAGTGGCATGAATATTTTAATAGTATTAATTCTTCTGATCCATGAACATGAGATATTTTGCCATTTATTGTATTTTCTTCAGTTCCTTTTATAAAAGTCTTATAGTTCTCAGTGTAGAGATCTTTCACATCCTTGGTTAAAATTATTCTAAAGTATTTGATTGTTTTTGATACAATTGTAAATAGAATCATTGTCTATATTTCTCCTTAAGATAGCCCATTGTTTCTTTATTTCTCTTTCAGATAGCATTTGTATGGAAATGTAACTATTAAACTATTTCAAAAAATTGAAGAGGAAGAAAAGCTTCCGAATTCATTCTATAAAGTAGGAGTACCTTGATACCAAAACCAGACAAAGAAATTAGAATAAAAAACAAATTATGGGCCAATATCCTTGATAAACACAGATGAAAAAATTCTCAACAAAATTCTGACAAACTGGATACAACAATGCATTAAAAGGAATAGGGGAGATGAAGAAACATGGCAGAGTGAGAGACGTCTCCAGATCTTCTCCTTGAAACAATAATAAGGTGAACATATAAAACTCAACAAAAAACACCCAAACTGCACAACAGCATGTCTGAGCGTGGGATCAGTGCATAAGAACTACCACAGGTCAGAACACCAGGTGTCGAGCAGTAGACTGGGAGAAACAAAGAAGCTGCCTCTCACAGCCAGAGCTCGCAATAGGAAGAGGGAGGAGGAGAGAAGGTATGGTGAGTTCCCCGAACAGTCCTTCCTGGGAAAGATGTGAGCTCTATGTAGCCAGCAGCAGTGCCCGGGCAGCAAGGCAGAAAGCAGTGCAGTGGGGACAGCAGAGTAGCTGAGATGGCAGACAAACAACAGTTGATTTTTACCATCCACAGTTGTAAAACTGAGGCTGAACCACAGCCCTCAACCCCAACCCAGAGAGTCCCTCCTTCCATATCCTCAGAGACTGAACACTGTAGAGTGGCAGGGGATTCTGAGCAAACATTACTGAAACTGTTGCTAATACTGACAGCAACTGACACTGAGGGTAGCAAGTGTGATTGAATATCTATATATAAAAATGGCATTATTAAAACTTTATATAAAGCAGGGATCCAGGAGGCTTAAACGCCATCTTCTAGAAATCAAAAGAAAAGCACCTTCTTTGCAACAGGCTAACGAGAGCTTTATATAAGAAATCTTTCTGTAAAAAAAGTAAAATACACTTCCATTAATATACAGAGAAATAGTCCATTAAATACCATGAACAACCAAGATGACGAGGCAACTCAGAAAGAAAGAGGAAAATCTTCACAAAATAAGCTTAAAGACACAGAAATATGCAACATCAATGACAGAGAATTCAGGATGGTACTTCTGAAAAAAGTCAATGAGATCTAAAATGATTCATATAGACAATTTTAGTAACTGAGAAAATAACTAGATGAGCATAATGAGTATTTTTAGCAAGGAGATTGAAACCCTCAAAAAGAACCAAATAGAAATTCTGGAGATAAAGAACACACTGAAAGAGATGAAACATGAAATAGAAAGCTTGGGAAATAGAATCGGCCAAATGGAGGAAAGAGTCAGAAGGAAGAGAGAAATTGAAGGATGAAAAATAATGAAAGAGAAATGCAAGAACTAGCTGATAACACAAGAGAGGAAACATAAGAATAATGGGCATTCTCTAAGGGGAGGAAAAGGAGCAGAGATTAGAGAGCATTTTCGGACAAATAGTTGATGAGAATTTCCAAAATCTAAGGAATGAACTGGAACTTGGAATTCAGAAGTCAACAAATGAACCACCGTATTAAAACACCATACCACATTGTTTCTCACGACATTTTTAGGTCTCTTCAACATATATGTCCCCTTCTATGATATGGCAGACTGAACCTGCTTCATACGGATTTCTGACATGAAAACTGCCACTTTTCCCTAATCGCTTTTATACTTAGTAGATGTTGGAAGATTTCAAGGTTACATTACAAACTGCAAATGTCAAGTTGCCTCTTAGAACAATACTTCAGGCAATTCAAATCATCTAGTTTTCATTAGCTATATAGGATGCCTTTGGAGCCCAGGTTGAAACAAAAGCTTGCAGAATGGAAGTGGTTCAATTCAAAGCCATTGCCTCAAGCATTATACCTCAGAGTGATCTTAATACCTGGTAAAGCGCACTTGGATCCCAGCTTTAAGGCTCCATCTGTGTCAGCGCCCCAGTTATCTCAACCCAATTGTCTCAACTCAAAAAGGCTTTCCCCAAGACACACTGTATTAAAATTATCAAAATCCAATGACAAAGAAAGAATTCTCAGGGAAGACAGGGAAAAGAAGATGGTAACTTATAAAGGAAAATCCATTAGATTATCGTTGGACTTCTCAGCACAAACCTTAGAAAGCAACGAAGGCACGAAATAAAATATTCAAACTATTAAATGAAAGAACAACGAGCCAAGAAGAATATATTCAGCTAATCTCTCCTTTAGATATGAAGGAGAAATAAAAACTTTTCCAACCATGCAAAAATTGATGGAATTCTCCACTACGAGGACTGCATTACAGGAAACACTGAATAGGGTCAGCTCACCTAAAACAAAATGACAAAAAAAGAAAATTAGGAGTAAGACAAGCAGGCAGATAGAAGCAGAGGAGGGCAGCCCTTACTAAAAACAGGACATTAAAAGCTTAAACAATAAGAGGTTTGCTATAGCAAGATAGTTATGAACATTCAGCGTACATAGGGAAAAATTGAGACAACAATGACTGAAAAGGGGAGGATTGAAAGATTTATATTTGCAAAGGAGAATGGAGATAAGGTACATCCAGAGAAAACAGACTACTATGTATACATAACTATTTTCTACATGGTAATGGTAACCACACGCCAAAGATTCAGAACTGAAGTATATAACATAAAACAAGAAGAACCAAAGGGAAAACCCACAAAATCCAATCAGAATTTTTTTTAAAAATAGACACACAAGGACAAGGAAGCAATGGAAACACTGAGTTACCAGAAAGCAAAAGATAAAATGGCGATAAGAAAATCTCATATTTCAATAATCGCCCTAAATGTAAATGGACTGAACTCACCAATAAAAAAGCACAGAGTTGCAGAATGGGTCAAAAAACAAAATTCAACCATACGCTGCCTCCAAGAAACATCTCAACTCCAAAGACAAATATAGACTCAAAGTGAAAGAATGGAAAATGATATTTCAAACAAATGGCATTCAGAGAAAAGCAGAGTAGCATTACTAATATCAGAAAAAATAGACTTCAAAATAAAAAATATATATATAGATAAATAGATAGATACAGGGGGATGCTTCATAATAATAAAGTGAATCATGTACCAAGAAGATATAACATTTATTAATATCTATACTCCCTATCAGGGAACCCAAAATATATAAAGCAATTACTAACAGAACTAAAGAGAGAAACAGACCAAAACACTATTGTAGAAGGGGGCCTAAATACCCTAATGTAGGATATGGAGAGATCATCCAAACAGAAATCAATTAAGAAATAACATCTTTAAATGGCACGTTAGACTAACTGGATATAATTGGCATTTACAGAACCTTCCATCCCAAAACAGCTACTTATACATTCTTTTCTAGTGCACATAGAACATTCTCAAGGATTGATGACATACTGGGACACAGAGATATCCTCAACAAATATGAGGGTTGAAATCATAACAACCATATTCTCTGATTATAATGCATTGAAATTAGAGATCAACTGCAAAAAAAAGCAGGAAGATGCACAAATAAATGGAGATTAAACAACATGCTACTTAAGAATAACTGGGTCAAAGAAGAAATAAAAAGAGATCAAGAGAAATATAGACATGAACGATAATGACAGTACAACATATCAAAACTTTCGTGACGTGGTAAAAGTGGTCGTAAGAGGAAGGTTCATATAATCACAGGCCTATCTCTAAAAACAAGAACGAGCCCAAATAAACAACCTAATGCTTCATCTTTAAAAACTAGAAAAGGAAGAACAAACGAAGCATAAGTTGATAGAAGGAAAGAAATCATCAAAATTAGAGCAGAAATAAATGAAATTGAAAAAAATAGAAAAAATAAGTGAAACAAAGAGCTGGTTCTTTGAGCAGGTTAGTAAAATTGGCAATCCCCTAACTAGACTCACTAAAGAAAAAGGAGAAAGAACACAAACAAAATCAGGGATGAAAGAGGGGAAATTATAACAGACACCACAGAAATACAAAGGATCATACAAGAATACTATAAAAAATATATAACACCAAATTTAATAACCTAGAAGAAATGGACCAGTACTTAAGAAGATACAACCTTCCTAGACTGACAAAACTTCATCCAACATTATACTTAATGGTAAAAAACTAAAAACATTCCAAGATTAGAAACAAGGCAAGGTTGTTCATTAGTGCCACTGTTATTCAATATAACATTGGAGGTCCTAGAGAGTGCAACCAGGCAAGAGAAAGATATAAAAGGGATCCAACTAGGAAACAAAGAGTCAAGCTGTCACTATTTGCAGATGACTTGATTCTCTATATAGAAAACCCTAAAGACTCCACAAGAACACTACTAGAAACAATTAGCAAATACAGTAAAGTTTCTGGTTACAAAATCAACTTTCAAAAATTCTTAGAATTCCTATATTCTAATAATGAAGTGTCAGAAAAAGAAGTGGAAAAAATCATTCCTTTTGCAATTGCACCAAAAAGAATAAAATACCTTGAAATAAATCTAATGAAACAAGTGAAGGACCTATATAATGAAAACTATAAGATCATGTTAACAGAAATCAAAGCACATACAAAGAAATGAAAGAATCAACATTGTTAAAATGGCCTTATTACTTAAAACATTATATAGATTTAATGCAATTCCCATCAAAATCCCTTTGGGATTTTTTTTTAAAAAAAAGAATAAAAAATCATCAAATTAGTATGGAAGTACAAAAAACCCTGAATCACCAGCTATTCTAATAAAAAAGAATGAGGCTGGAGGCATCACTCTGCCAGACTTCAAATTATACTACAAAGTGACAGTAATCAAAACTGTGTGGTAAAACAGACACATGGACCAGTGGAACAGAATTGAGAGTTCAGAATTAATCCCATATTTATGTGGGCAAATAATTATTTATTTGGGAAAATAATTCTCAATAAAAGACCAAAAACATGCAATATGGCAAGGAAACCTTCTTCAATAAATGGTGCTGGGAAAACTGGGTAACCACCTGCAAAAGAATAAAACTAAATTGTTGTCTAACACCACACACCAAAATTAACTCAAAATAAATATTAGACCTGAAACGATAAAGTGTATAGAATAAAACATAAGGACTAAACTTATGTACCTTGGACTTAAAGAAGATTTTATGAATTTGACCTCAAAGGCAAGAGAAATAAAAGCAAAAATAAAGGAATGGGACTACATTAAACTAAACAGCTTCTAGTCAGCAAAAGAAATCATCAACAAGGAAAAGAGACAACCATCAGAATGGGAAAATATATTTGCAAGCAACGCCTCCAATAAGGGCCTAATATCCAAAATTTACAAAGAACTCATACATGTCAATAACAACAGCAACAACAACAAAAAACAAAAGGTTTCAATCTAAAAATGGGCAAAGGACCTGAGCAGACATTTCTCCCTAGAGGATATACAAATGTCCAACAAGTATTTGAAAAGATGCTCAATATCATTAGCTATTACAAAAATGGAAATCAAAACCACAATGAGATACCATCTCACATCTGTTAGAATAGCTATATTCAATAGGACAAGTAACAAATGCTGGAGAGGATGTGGAGAAAAAGGAACCCTCATCCACTGCTGGTGGGACTGCAAATTAGTACAGCCACTCTGGAAAACAGCATGGAAGTTTCTCAAAAAATTAAGAATTGATCTACCATATGATCCAGCAATCTTTCTACTGGGTGTTTACCCCAAAGACTTGAAAACTCATATCTAACAAGATATTTGGATATCAATCTTCACAGTAGCATTATTCATGGTGGCCAAGACATGGAAGCAACTGAAGTGTCCTAGGGTAGATGATTAAATAAAGAAGCTGTGGTACATCTATACAGTGGAATATTATTCAGCCATAAGAAGAGAGGAAATGCCACCATTTGTGACAACATGGGTAGACCTCAAGATAATCATGCTAAGTGAAATAATCCAGATAGGAAAAGTTGAAAATCACATGATATCACTTACATATGAGATATAAATCTAAAAGCAACAAATGAACAGGACAAACAAACAGTGACTCATGGACATGGACAAGAGACTAGTGGTTACCAGGGGGAGGGAGAGGGGAAAAGTGGATGAGGTAAAAAAGGTCAAATACGTGATAACAGAAAGAAATATAACTATGGGAGGTGAACACACAATGTAAATATATATATGCCTTACTGTTCAAATGTACAGCTGAAACATCACATTTCATTAACCAATGTCACCATAAAGATAAAATTTTTAAAAAATAAATAAAATTATAAACAAACAAACAAACAAAAGGATTATATGTCATGATATAGTAGGATTTACCTCAGGGTGTTGTGGCCGCCAGCCCCCGAAAGACACACGGACCACCAGATCTCAGTGAGTGAGTTATAGGAAACACTCTTTATTCAGTCAGCTGGGTCTGCCAGGGGTACGCAGACCCCAAATTAAACATCCCCGAAATGTAGAGGTGCAGGGGTTTTAAGCCCAAAATCCCATTCTTCATTCTGTCTAAACACAAAGGTCTACCCTTCTTATATTCATTACCTGTCAACTCACAGGTCAGGTGCGTAAGCGGAGGTACAGAAGCAGAAAGCTTATTGTTAGAATGTTATGTTCCTATGGGTAACAGCCTATGTTCCCATGGACATAGCCAAGCAGTAATTTTCCTGCAAGTAATAAATTTCTAGCAGTCATTTTTCAGCCATTACAAGAGATGCACAGATAGTTCAACATTCATAATTCAATCATTGTGATACATCACATTAACAAAATAATGATTAAAAATCATATGATCATCTTCATAGATGGAGAAAAAAGCATTTGAAAAAAATTCAACATCTTTTTATTATCAAAACTCTCAACAAAATGGATATAGAAGGAACATTCCTCAGCATGATACAGTCTATATGACAAACTCACAGTTAACATCATACTCAATGGTAAAAAGTCAATAGCTTTTTCTCTTAGATCAGAAACAAGAAAAGAATGCCAACTATCTATTCTATTTAACATACTATTAGAAGTCTTAGCCACATTAATTAGATAAAAAGAAATAAAAGGCATCCAAATCATAAAGAAGTCAAACTCTCATTGTTTGCACTTGACCTGATTATATATATATATTCGAAAACTATAAAAACTATCAGAACTAATAAATGAATTCAGAAAGTTTCAAGATACAAAGTCAATATACAAAAATCTGTTGCATTTTTATAGACCAATAATGAACAATCAGAAAAAGGTATTAAGAAAACAAACCCATTTATAATTGCATTGAAAAGAAAGAATGAAATCCTATTGTTTGAAAAACATTATTGACCTAGAGGGTATTATACCCAATGAAATAAATCAGAGAGAGAAAGACAAATACCACGTGGTTTTGCTTATATGTGAAATCTAAAATAAAAATAAAAATAAATAAACAAAACAAAGCAGAAACACCTGTATAGATACAGAGAACAAGCTGGCGGTTGCCAAAGGAATGGGAACATGGGATGGAAAAAATGATAATGAGGACAACTTCTTCAATTTAGTTCTATAGAAAACCTGTCTTCATTTGGTGGCCACTTCTGCAGCTGAAGGTAAGACAAAAAATGTAATTGATTTTTGCATTGTTGACTTTGTATCCTGCAACTTTACTGAATTTGTTTATTAGGACTAACAGTTTTTTGGGTGAATTCTTTTTGATTTTTTTATATGATCATGTTATCTGCAGACAATTTTACTTTTTCCCTTTCAATTTGGATGTCTTTTCTCTTTTTTGCTTGATTTCTCTGGCTAGGACTTTCAGTAGTGTTATTTAGGAGTGGTAATAGTGGGCATCTTTGTCTTATTCCTGATCACAGAGGAAAAACTTGCAACTTTTACTATTGAGTTGATGTTAGGGGTGGGCTTCTCATCCAGGGCCTTTATTTTGTTGAAGTACATTTCTTCTATATCTAACTTGTTGAATATTTTTGTCATAAAGGAATGTTGAAAATTTTATATGCTTTTTCTGCATCTATTAAGCAAATCATATGATTTTTATTGCTTATTCTATTAATATGGTATAGATTTTAACCATTACATTTCACAATTTTTGTATGCTAAACCATTTTTAAATCTCATGAATGAATTTCACTTGATCATGATGTATGTTACTTTCAATATGCTTTTGAATTTATTTGCTAATATTTTGTTGAGGATTTTTGTATCTATTATTATGATAAATATTGGCCTGTAGTTTTCTTGTTTCTTCATCTGGCTTTGATATCAGGGTTATGCTGGACCTTGTAAAATAAATTTGAGCGTGTTTCCTTTTCTATTTTTTGAAAGAGTTTGAGAAAAATTAGTGCTAACCTTTTTTTTTTTTTTTTTAGTGTTTGGTAGAATTCAGCCATTAATCCACCTGGATTTGGACTTCTCTTTGTTAGAAGGTTTTGATTACTGATTCAATCTCCTTACTGTTATTGATCTCTTTATATTTGGTACTTCTTCATAATTCTGTTTTGGTAGGTTGTATGCTGCTAAGATTTTCCTTTTCATATAGGATATCTAATTTGTTGGTGTATAATTGTTCATAGTAGCCTATTATGTATGATCTTTTGTATTTCTGTAGTGTCAGTTGTAATGTCTCTTATTACATTTATAATTGTGTTTATTTGAGTCCTCATTTTCTCTTGGTTGATAAAACTAAATATTTGAATTCTTTTTATCTTTTCAAAAATAATTTTTATTTTTTATTGTATTTCTCATCTCTATTTTATCTACTACAATCTTCATTTTTTTCTTCCTTCTTATTAACTTTCTACTTAATTTATTCTTGTTGGTTTTATTTGGAGTCCTTAGAGCTTTCTGTACCTGGATTCCATATTTTCCCTAAAATTTGAGAAATTTTCAGTTATTATTACTTTATATAAGCTTTATGTATCTTTCTCCTTTTTCTTCTAGGACTTTGCTTGACTGTGCCAGCTTGATGGTGTCATCATTTAAATAAGCTTTCTTCGCTCTTTTTATTCTTTTTCATTTTGTTCCTCTAACTGGCTTATATCATATGATATGTCTTTGAGTTTACTATTCTTTCATTTGTATGATCAAGTTTATTATTGAAGCTCTCTATTGAACTCTTTAGTCTTGCCATTGTTTTCTTTAACTCTAGGATTTTGTTTTTATGATTTCTACTTTATTAAAACTCTTTTCATGCATTGCTTTTCTGATCATATGTAGTTAGTTGCATTAAATTGAGTTTCTTTAAGATAATTATTTAAATTTTTTGTTAGGCAAATTGAAGATCTTCAAGTTTGAGGAGTTTGTTACTGAAGTTTTATTAGTTTCTTTTGGTGTTTTAATGTTTGCCTGATTTTGCATGACACATGTAGTCTTGCATTGGTATCTTTGCATTTCAAGGCACAAACACATCTTTCGGTCTTTACAAATTGATTTCACCTTCTGTTGAACTGATTGGATTACCTATAGAATTGCAGTTGTATTGAGTTGGAGACCATAAGGAGGCTGTCACTGTGTCTGCAATAGGATGCACAGTTGGCATGCTTTTTACCAGGAGCTTACATGGACATGGATTCTGTTTCATCCCTGGGTGAACGGGATTGCCTCCAATACCTTGTTAAGTAGGGTGGCCTTGGGATAAATGTCCACTTGAGAATCCACAGTTGAGTCCTCAGACAGCAGGTACATGCAGGTATGGTTCCTACCAGGTCTCTGGGCAGGCTGGAATGCTCCCTATCACAACTGGAGGGCCCTTTTAGTATCTCTCTGGACCTAGGTGGGAATGTCTTCTGCTAGGTTCCTGGGTTAGCAGGTCTACTCATGGACTATGGCTGTGAGATGACAAGCTAAAAATAGAGCCCTTTATTATCGCGGGGATGCAGCCAAGAGTGTCTCCTACTGGGTCCCTATGCCAGCAGAACTGTTCATATTTGGGAGGGACTGGAGCTCAGTATAAACCCTTTTCATGGTCTCCAAGGATACAGGTGAAAGTGTCTTTTTCAATGTCCCAATGTTATGAGAACTGTTTGTGGATTGTGGCTGGGACAGGCTGAAGCTCAGTAACGGGACCCTTTTAGAAACTATAATCTGAAAAAGTTTGACAGATTTATCTCTAGGGATTCCTGGACTGCAGGTGAGGGGGGCCAGAGCCAATTCAAAGGTCATTTCAAGTTCCAAGGCTTAAACCAAGGTCTGTAGGTCTATTACCAATGCACAGGTAGGTGCGACTCCTTTCAGGCACCTTGGCTTATGATACTGGTGATAGAATCCAAGCCAGATGGGGATGTAACTAACTCCTCAGTGGTATAGAGTTGTTTCTGGGCCTGTAGCTGAGACCCCAGTTGCCAAGTCAGCTGCCTGGGTATATGCCTGGCTCTCAGAATGAATCTCCTGGGTCTTAGACTGGACCAGGGTTTTACAGCCTCCAACTTGAATCCCACAGCTCCCACAAAGAAACTTTTTCCCATGAATGAATGCCAAATTATTGTTGAGAGGGGATACAAGTGAGAGATATCTTATTCCACTTTCTTTATGATGTCCGAGGATGACTGATTTTTCATTTCTATCTACAACTTTATAAAACAGAGTATGCAGCATAATGGAATTAAAAAATGTTTGATAAATAATGAATACCTGGTTGACTTTTTGTCTTTGGACAATAACTGCCCTTCCAGCATTTAAAATCTAGAATCAATTATGACACAAATCAGTTCCTCCTGCCTCTGTTCTGTCAGGGCTGGACTATAGAGTTGGGCTTTACCTTTCCTTGTTTTTCCTGTGTTGATATGAATAACAAATAATGCCTTGAACATGAGTCATGCACAAAAGACTCAATACCCAGCAATTTGTACAAATGTTTTAAAAGATTTTTTAAATGAGCATCTAAAGAAATAGTAATGTATTTCATCTCAAACATTTTGTGGCTGCAGCAATAGAGACCATTAATGTAGAATGTCTCAGGTACCTAAACTGGTTTAGAGAGAAAAAGCTTCTCTGTTATCAAATGCCTTTTAATCAGAGGCCTCAGAGCTGTCACTAGTGCTGTGGCAGTTTACTAAGCTACAATTAAAGTTTCTAGTTTAAATAAGAAACAGAAAAAATTTCAAGGGGAAAATAAAGAATGGATTATATAACTTCCAGAGAGCATTTACATAGACATGACACGACAACAGTAGGTACCCATATTAGAAATTATAATGATGAGAAAATGAAAAATTATATGTACTAGGCCTACAATTTTATTATATTTAAAATAAAAGAAATATAATAAAAATGAAGGGTCTACTATCCAAAAATCACACACTGAACAAAAGGAGATTTGTAACCGAAAATCGAAGGAGCATAATATTATAGTTTTTCTTTTAATATTATAAATGTATATATTACAAATGTTAAAATGCTTCATATCTATTATTTTAGCAAGAATTTTATGCAATTATTCAGACAAACATATCAAAATTATATCTAAAGCATAACCTATGCCTTTTTATACAAAAGTCTCTATGACTTTTGACAATACACTTATACCAATAGTTTTAAAAATATTTTTAATACTTTTTATTTTATAATTACAGTTGACATACAATATTATATTAGTTTCAGATGTACAACATAGTGATTAGAAATAAATATAATTTAGGAAATAATTACCCTGATAAATTGAATAACCATCTGAAACTATAAATAATTATTACAATATTATTGACTATATTTCTTATGCTATATTTTATATCCCCATGACTATTTTGTAACTACTGATTTGCACATCTAATACCTTTCCCTTTTCATCCATTCCCCAAACTCCCCTTACATCCGGCAACCATAAAAATGTTTTCTGTATCTATGAGTTTCTGTTCATTTTTTTTATTTTGTTCTTTAGAATCTACATATAAGTGAAATAATACAGTATTTATCCTTATATGACTTATTACACTCAGCCCAATACCCTCTAGGTCCATCCATTTTATTGCAGATAGCAAGATTTCATTTATTTTTATGGCTGAGTAACATTTCATTGTATATATGTAGCAACTCTTTTTTGTCCATTCACCTATTACTGAATATCCAAGTTACCTTCATATCTTGGTTACTGTAAGTAATGCTGTAGTGAAAATATGGATGCCCATGTCGCTTCGAAATAGTATTTTGAATTTCTTCAGAAAAAATACACAGAAATGGGATAACTGAGTCTTTCTTTGTCTTTTGGTATAACATTTATTTTAAAGTCTATTTTGTCAAATATATATATTGGTGCTCCAGCTGTTTTTTCCATTTCCATTTTCATAAAATCTTTTTTCACTCTTTTACTTTCAGTCAGTGTGTGTCTTTCAATCAGAAGTGAGTCTCTTGTGGGCAGTAGATGTAAGGGGCTTGTTTTTAAATCTATTCACCCACTCTATATCTTTTTATTGGAGCATTTAATCCATTTATATTTAAAGCAATTGATAGATATGAAGTAATTGTCATTTTATTATTCACATTTTTAATACATATTTTTTTCTTAAAGAACTTTTTTTTTTATCATTTCTGGTTATACTGCTTTAGTAGTAATGAACTCCTTTAGCTTTTTCATGTCTGGGATGCCCTTGATTTCTCCTTAGATTCTAAATGATGGCTTTACTGAGTAAAGTAATCTTGGTTGTAGTCCTTGCTTTTCATCACTTTGAATATTTCCTGCCAATCCCTTATGGCCTAAAACATCTCTGTTGAGAAATCAGCTGACACTCTTATGGGAGCTCCCTTGTAGATAACCCACTGCTTTTCCCTTGCTGCTTTTAAGATTCTCTCTTTCTTTTTAACCTTTGGCATTTTAATTATGATGTATCATGGTGTAGGTTTCTTTGCATTTATCTTGGTTGAGACTCTGTGCTTCCTGGGGTTGTATATCTATTTTCTTCACCACATTAGGGAAGTTTTCCATCATTCTTTCTTCAAATAAGTTTTCAATTCTTTACTCTTTTTCTTCTTCTGGTACCCCTATAATGCAAATGTTGGTATGCTTGATGTTGTTACAGAGGCCCCTTAAATTCCCATTTTTGAAATTCATTTTTTTTATTTATGTTCTGATAGAATGTTTTCTGCTACCTTATCTTCTAAATTGCTTATTTGGTCCTCAGCTTCATCTGATCTTCTTCATTTCCCTCTAATGCATTTTTATTTTAGTTATTGTATTCATCATGTCTGACATTCTTTTCTATGTATTTTTACCTCCATTTTTGTGTTTCCTAGCTCTTTATTGAAGTTCTCAGATTGTTGAGCATTCTTATAACCATGTTTTGAGCTCTGCAACTGGTAGATTTCTTGTCTCCAATTTGTTTAGTCATTTTTCTGGATCTTTGTTCTGTTCTTTCATTTGGGACATGTGTCTTTGTCTGCCAATCTTGGCTACATTTTGTTTATGTTTATATGTATTAAGTAGAGCTGCTATGACTCCTGCTCTTAGTAGATTGGCCTCATGTAGTAGGTGTCCCAGTGGTTCATTCTCTCTGGTCACCTGAGCCAGGTGTTCCAGGTATATCTTTTGTATGGATTATGTATCCCTTCCCATTGTAGTTGAGTAGTGGTTATTGTCTGCACATCAATGGGAGGAATTGACCCTTCTGCTGATTGATCATGAGTACTGGCTCTGATTACAGTGAAAGTTCTGGGCTGACCTTATGGTGTAGAATTTGCTTTTAAGCAAGGCTCCGGTGCCTGCCAAGTCAGCCCTTTGCAGGTGTCATTTTGGTAGCTGGGTGATTTTCTAATGTAATATGAAGCTGACCACTGCATGTATTAATTCTGAGGCATCTTGGGAGGGGCTCTGTTATAGACCAGGGTTAGCTGTTGCCTCTGCCCTACCCAGGGCCACTTGGTATAAGCTATAAAATTGTATGCAGATGATTGTCACTTGTGCTGTGTTTGGAGGTGCCTCAGAGAGAGTAAGCTACAAGCACAGGCCTGCTGCCACTAGTGCAGGGCTTGGGGCTGCTTAGCATAAGATATGGAACTTCTCTTTAGAGCACTGGAGCCCTGTACTGGAGAGCCTATTCTGGGGCTGGGACATCTCACTCCTCAGAGGGGTCTTTTGCAGCTAAGACATTCCTCTCGATTTTTAACCATCGCATGTGGATGTGGGACCAACCTGTTCTGAGATTCCGCCCTTCCTACCACTCTCAACGTGGATTTCTCTGTATGTCCTTAATCATAGGACTTTTGTTCAACTAAACTTTAAGCAATTCTGAATGATAGTTATTCTGTAGTTTAGTTGTAATTTTGATGCGGTCATGAGAAGAGGTAAGCACAGCATGTACTTACTCTGTCATCTTGATTGGAAGTCAATATCAATAGTTTTTAAAAGTTTGGATATAAAATCCTATGATTACCACATATGTCTTCCAATTTTAAAAACAAAGAATACAATATACAAATAATGTTATCTTTTGATTAAAGTTTTCAATAAGCAGTGCAATTACTTTTCATATTACATAATAAAAAAAATGGGATTACAAAGAGAATGTCTCAATGTTTAAAGATTCTTATGAAAGGCTTACTGTTTCTAAATGAAGGGCCTCATGCAAAATCTTATTTGTACATGGTCAATATTTTATTTTTATTCATTTAAAATTAGTTTCAAAATTAATTTCAACATACATTAAATACATGTAATTCAAGATAAAATTTATCTGTATATTACATTACAGGATTGTATACTTGAAACATATACGATTTTATTAACCAATGTCATCCAATAAATTTAATTTAAAACAATAAAGTAAAATTCAAAATGAATGCATTTTTTAATATATTGAAATATATAATTTGAAAAATTCAAAATGAAATAATTTCCAAGTAAGATCACTGAATTCTTCCTACAGATTAGGAAGGTTATGCTCTTGTCCATCACTATATCTCAATGTCTATAGTGCTACCTGGAACAGAGTGGTACTGAAAATTTATTTGCTGATTGAATTAATGTGACTTAAGTGCTCCTACTCTTCTAGACTTCTGTTGAAATAGCTAAGAAAACAATAAGAATAGGAAGACAGTTTTGTCAGTCTTAAATCTGGAAAAGAGTGGTTTTGTTGAAACAGAAGTTATTTCTGCTAAATATAATGCTAACGAGAATAGAGCAAAAAATTAATATTTTAAAAGCTCACTTGTATATGTGGAAAGGAGTAGCCTATTGGGGAAGAAAGGCAAGATCACCATCCTTTTATTCGGCATCATCTGGGCTTGAAGTGGCAGCAAGCTGGTGGGGCAATCAGAGGCATATCCGAATTCCATCATTTTCTTCCGGGAAGATTCCCAAGTACTAAAGTCTATACCTAAGGAAAGTACATAAAGTTAATTTTCATAACCCTGCAGAGAGATTTCTGCCCGGTGCAGAATTCCAGCTTTTCCATTTCCCAGGTGGAATGCCATTGAACTGGCAGAGGAAAACTATAGTAAAGCTACATTTTTCATCTTTCTTTATTTGGGACAGGATAACTAAAATAATGATCCCATAAGATTTCAGAAAACAACTATCTCATTTTTTAAATTAAGCAAGTATAGAACTTGTTTAATATAAACAAGTAGTAAATGATATTCACAGTGATGATGATGATATGATGATGGTGATGATAATGATGATAGTGGTGATAGCGATGATAGACCAAAAAAAAAAAAAAAAGACAAAAACCTATATCTAGTTACTACTTCTGAACTAAATATTGCTCAGATGTTGACTTCTGGTTTAATATGGTTGAAGTATTAACATCTGGCTTAACGCAGATGAACGCCTAATATGTACTGACTTTTTCCCTTCTCAAAATCAAATTAAAATGGGGAACATAAAAGGAACTTCCAAATCCAGATGACAAGATCCACACTTCTTTAAGGGAGCTCTTTGCCTTCAGGTCTTGTTTACTTCCAAAAGAACCATGCGAAAATTTACTCTAGCTACCAATAGTAATTAATTCAGACCATTCATCATAATTATCACTACAAAAATGTTAACTAACATTGTGAAGAGAAACATAAATTTGGAAAATTGAAATCAGTTTTGGGAAAAAAAGGACTCAAAAATTTGTAATGCTACCTGGTTTTGGTCAAAGGGTTGATAAATATAATATCTTAAGTGAAAAGCAAAATAAAGAATTGGTACTCAAAAATGTTAATTAAGTGAAATAAATATGAAATAAACAAAAGATTCAGAATAATTAATATTCATGTTGTAGAAGTTCCATGAAGAGACTAAAAATAACCATATAATAGAAGTGTTTCTTCCATTAATTTAGTATAAGCAGAAGCATGATGAACAGACAAAGCAACTCATCCTCAATATGGTAAAGAATATATCTAAACCAACATAATTTTTAATGTTGGAAAAATGGAATTACCTTGAAAGCCAAGAACGAATAGAATATACTATTACCATTATCGAATATTATCTAGATGTGCTAATTAATGTAATACTATTTTAAAAATCCAGACAAATAACTATTGGAAAAAAATGGTAAAATTATTATGATTTTCAGATGATATTATTGTTTACTAAAAAAATCCAGAATAAACTAAAACATAATCAAAACTCATAAGTGAACTAAAAAAGAAATCAATTACCACTTAAATGTAGATTTACCTTATGTAACATTAATAATCTATTTGAAAAATCTAAGTGAAAATGCTTTACTTATTCATGACAACAAATATATTAATACCTTACAATAAATTTATAAATAAATTTTCAGAATCTAAAATGGTATACTACAAAAAAATTTATTGGAACACACACACAAAAAAAAACTAGCAAATGAGTACACATATTTTACGTGGAGAAAACTTAATACTACAAATATATCAGTTGTCCCTAATATGACTAATAAAAATATAATAATAATCTATAAATGTTTTGTGATTAAAAAATATTACTGGTTTGTACAATTGAAAAACTAGCCTAAAATTATACAAGGAAATTTTGAAGGAGTTACACTATCAGTTATTAAGATGCATTAAAGTGCTCCAATAATTAGAATAAAATAGTACAAACGGATTGGAAGTTCCGAAACTGGAAATAAGAGAAGTCCAAATGAGCAGAGGTATGAAAAGGATAGACACGTATTTAATTGTATGTTAAATAAAAGAAATCCAAACCACTTGAAAAGTTGAGACATTCTCACTATATGGCTTCCCTTACATGTGTGGCTTCAATCCTTCAGGGTATATTTTACTCCAAGACATTTGCTAGAATATTAATCCATCATTTTCACATTGCAGGTCAGAAGGTTAAAAGAAGGTAAAAGAGTGTAAAGGCAGTTTCTCTTCATTGATTTCCCTTTAATCAGTCTTTCCAAATGACCTTATAATCATCTTGCTTATATCTCATTGGCTAGAATGTTGTCATATGATTATATTTTGCCACATGGAAAGCTAAAGAGTATAGTTTCATTTATGTGACAATTTATCTAGGAATATAATAAAACTCATTATTTTCTATGGAAGAAGTTGAAAATAGATGTTGAGCTAGACAACTCCCAGCTATTGACAAATGAAAATTAGAGAGCATGTAATTTAAATTGCATTTCTATTAAAAGAGAAGTGTTGAATTTGTATCCAAAATAATGCTGAGGAAATTGGTTAACTGTTTAGAAAAATATTGTTCTATATTTCTTTATAATATACACAAAATAAAATTTATTATTCTATTTACTTTCAAATTATACAGGGATATTTTAAAGTTCTGTAATTATCACTTTATGATTTAAAATAAAATATCATTGCACAATATTTTAAAAATTTAAAAAGTATACAAGATTGCTATGTCAACTATAAGAGATCACAATAATTAATAGTCTCATTTTTCTTTATATATAAATATATTCGTATATTTATTTAAATGGGTGTACCATGAAAGCAATATGTGTGTGTGTGTGTGTATATATAAAGATATATATATATATATATATACATGAATATATATATTTAATAAGTGTGCATAGTATTTATGTGTGTATTTCTGTATACACATGCACACGCATCTCATACACATTCGTATTTCATGGCTCAGGTTGCTGTGGCTGAAAATATCATAAAATTTATACAACACATAAAAAGGTAATGTATTGAAAAAGTAGCTTACCAAAGATTTGAAAAACCTACAAAAAGAAAAGCAAGACACATTAGAGACAGAAGTCAGTTTTCTACAAACCGTTGAGTCCTAGTTACATTTTCCAGAAGAAACAGAAAAAAGCTTCTATGGTTCCAGAGATGTAATCAGTTATATTATCCACAGAATCCATCAGATATAAACTAACTCCTCCTATATTAAGACTAGAAAGAAACTGAAATCTCAGGTACTTCTATATAACAAGTCATGCAGTATAATGAATAACAATTTCAAGAACATTAAAACAACAAATACAAAGATGTTTCTTATCTCTCAACATAAACCAGTATAATCTTGGCAATTGTAATAAGCTAATTAAACTAACCTAAAGCTATTCAGCAGGAACCCAGAACAATTTTGTTCATTTCTGCAGTCGTCTGTTATTCTGGGCAATTCAATGAGAGATTTTACAATCACTATAGCAATGGCTTTCTCAAAAGGTGTTCCAGTGGAAGATCTAGAGTCCCAGGTTCAAAAAAATTAACTTTTAATTCTTGGAGTCCTGTATCAGAATTTGCTTGAGAACTTTTACTATTAAAAAATGATAGTAAGTTTTTTTTTAAAAGTGTATGCTAAAATAATTGATAATCTTAGTCTTACATAATCTTCATTCTCTTTGCTAAGTTTTTAGTATTAAGTGAGAACATATTAAACATTGAATACCTTGAAAATGCCTTAAATAAAATTATTCTAAATTGCTGAGTAAGCATGTAATGTTGTGTTTGAACAGTCAGACAAACTGCGTATAGCATTTACACCATCATGTAAAGGTTGAACAGCTTAACAAGGGAAGAGCTAAGCTGCTAAAACACACCCTGGGAGAATTCTTGTGTAACACTATTTTGGAGAATCTCAAACCAAAACTGAACAAATGACTTCTTTTGTGCACAGTTTGAAGCCTAAAACGTAGCCTGTTTGATTTACAAAAGCACACCCAACAGCACCATACAGATGATAAATATAGTTATAGATAATAGATAGATAAATGGTTGATAGATGATAGATAGATTAGATGATAGATAGATAGATAGATAGATAGATAGATAGATAGATAGATAAGAGATAGATAAGAGATGATAGATATAGATGATAGGTAGGTAGATGATAGATGATAGATAGATGATTGTTGATAGATAGATAGATAGATAGATGATAGATAGATATAGATAGATGATATAGATATAGATGATAAATAGATGGACAGATAAATAGTAGACAGACAAACATACATAAATAGATGATAAATAATAGATGATAGAAAAATGATAGATGATAGAAAGGTGATAGATTAGATAAATAGATGATAGATGATAAATGATAAATAGATGATAAATAGATGATTGATAGATTAGATAGGTAGATGATGATAGATAGATGATAGATAGATGATGATAGATAGATAGATACATAGATACATAGATACATACATAGATATGAAAGATAGATGTATTAAATTCATATAGATATATTCATAATTTTCCTTCTAAAATTAGATTTTTAGATAATATATCCCAGTCGAGCTATGTTCTAGAATCAAAATGAGCATTATTTCATCTTCGCAATAAAATAAGGCAAGCAGGAGGAAAAAGAGGTTGACATTATATGAAGGGGAAGACAATTTCTAGGATTTACTTTCCTAGAAACCAAGTGTTTTGTGTATATATAGTCAATGGGAATAATGGCTATTCTGCTCAAGGGAGATTGGTGAACTATAATATCAGAGAAGTGCCACTGACAACTTTCTGTCACTGCTTTTTCTGTCTTCTATATATCTTTTTGGAACCAAAATACAGTCATTACCTCAAAAACTTTATGAATATCTATTAATTATTAAATATCTATTAATATTATTTCATTTAATATCTATTAAATGAAAGATTGACCAAAGTGTCCAGTCACTATAATAAACTGAGCAGTCACCCCCATTTTAATTTGTGTGTTGTAGTGTTCTTTACACAATTCAGCTAAGTTCACCAAACATAATTGTACAAAGACCACTAAATCAGACCTAAAATTATAAAAATTCCTAGGGAAAAAAAAAGACAGGAAAAAAAGTTCCTTGATAGCAATAGATGACGTGATGTTTTTGGATAGCATCAAAAGCACAGTAATGAAAGCAGAAATAAATATGAGACTATATCAAACTAAAAAGCTTCTGCACAGCAAAACAAACAATAAGAAAATGAAAAGGCAGCCTATGGAATGGCAGAAAATATTTTTAAACCATCTATCTGATAAGCGGTTAATATCCAAAATATATAAGGAACTCATACAACTCAATAACAAGAAATAAAATAAAAATATCTGGTTACAAAATGGGCAGAGGACCTGAATAGGCACTTTTTCCAAAGAAGACATACAAATGGCCAACAAATACATGAAAAGATGTGCAACATCACTAATGATTGGGAAAATGTAAATCAAAACTATAATATTATATCACCTCACATATATTAGAATGGCTATTTTTAAAATACAAGAATAACAAGTCCTAGAGAGGGTGTGAAAAACAGGGAATGCTTGTGCACTGTTAAGGAGAATGTAAATTGGTGCAGCCACTGTGGAAAATAGTATGGAGGTTCTTCAGAAAATTAAAATGAGATTATCTATCTATATCTATATCTATCTATATCTATATCTATATCTATATCTATATCTATATCTATATCATCTATCTATGTGTGTGTATGTGTGTATATATATATACACATACATATATATCTATAGATATAGATAGATATAGATATATAATTCAGCCATAAAAAGAAGGAAATCATGAAAAAAGTTGAATTTATGAAAACAGAGATTGGAATGATGATTATCAGGGGCAGGAAGGCAAGGTGAGAAATGGGGAGTTTTGGTGAAAGGATACAAACTTCTACTTACAAGTTGAGTAAGTTCTGGGAATCTAATATACAGCATGGTGCCTATAGTAAACAATATTTATTATATACTTGAAAGTTGCTGAGAGTAAATCTTAAATGTTATCACCACAAAAGGTAATTATATGAGGGGATGGAGGTGTAATTAACCATATCGTGGTAATCATTTTGTAGTATATACATGTATCAGATCATCATGCTGTACTTCTTAAACTTACACAATGGTATATGTCAATTTATCTCAAAAAATCTAGAAAAAATTAAGCTAAGTGTAAGTAAATCTACCAATACAATTTCACAGATGAAGCTTAGTTTAAAATAAGGTAATCATATAAAATAATCAATCAAGGGCCAATATGTATAGTTTAAACAATAAGTGCTGTTGGTAAAAAGAGGAACAAGTTAGGAAGGTTAGATATCATTAACATTATTCTCTGACTATAAAAGAAATTCCAATTTTCAATACCTTTTACTTCTATGAGTTATAATTCAGGCAGACAAAAACCGGCATTATTTTATGGATTGTACTATGACCATATTGTTGATTTAGTTCTCTTCATCATCTTTAAGTTGAATATATGATTTAAGTTTAAATATACAAAGAAAATATTTCTTAACTATCAAGCATCTAATTTAAGAAGAATTTACAACAGGCTAATCTAAAAATCTGAAATCTTTTAATCTGGAAAAGAGAACAATAATTTTTCCCAGTACAGTAAGAAAAATATATTTAAAGTATTTAATATTCTGATGAACTAAACATTCATGAGAGAATTTTACAGAGAGACCTACAAGGAATCACAGACTTGCCTTATAAGGAATTTTAGATTTGAGAGGAACGATAAAATGATAAATAACAAAGGTTCAAGAAGCACTGGTTTTTATACCTAAAAGATGGTTCTAAGCCAGACATTTTTAAATCTTCTCACAGATTTTCAAATTGCTCTCTGGTAATATATTATTTTACTAAGACCTGAGAACTGTTACAACTACTTTGACACTTTTTAAACTAAATCAAAGATTTGGAAAGTCTGTGACTCATGTTATTTATAATTGTATATAAGTTAGAGAAAAATAATGTGATTTCTTCTTTATGTGTATATGAACCTGGAAGTGAATAGCACACTCCCACACCTGATGTTCCTCTCCTTTTGTAAAAGCAATAATGACAAATTTCTCTTTCATGAGTGTAGAACTTCCATGAAATATTCTTGAGTTTGAGCTTTTACAGGAGGAAAAGTTACAGGAGTCATTTTTATCAAACTCAACTTTATTAGCAATCCAGCAAATTTATGCTGGTATATTGTATCATTTAAAATGACAGTGTGTGTATATTCACAGCAGTCCTCATGTTTTTTTTTATCATCTCTGTACTGCTTAGTTTTGCAGTGTGAGAATGTGGTAACATTTTGCAATTTAATCTTTAGATAAATTGTTTCTTTGGTGCTTCGATGTACTTACTTACCACTTTGTTTAGCTATTATAAATATTTTATATAATATAATAAGCCTCAGCTTGTTTTTCACTTTAGAGCAGTAGTTTTTACTGTTAGTTCAGCACATGCCATTAACATTTGTATATCTTGGAACTGGAATCCATTCATTAAGCTTAAATGTTCGCATAAATAACGAAGAACAAAGAAAATGAATCCAAACATAGCTGTAGCTTTAAATAGTGAAGTTATAGTGCCATCTGGTGGGAGAAAAAAATTTAGAGGAGAAATACAAAGCACATTGTCTCCACTGATCACAGAAGGATGCTGGGAAAAGACAAAGGCAGGTAAGGAAAGCAAGATAGAGTGTCATTTCTTAACTCGCAAGAGGACAAGTACTAAGGAAAAAGTTAAAGATTTGCTAAAGGACTGCTACAAACTGTGCTATCATGAAGTAGAAAGGAGCAACTGTTTGATCCTCTAATCTCCATGCCTTGTTTTATTCATTTATTTGCTTTTCATTCATCCCTTCATCCATTCAAAAGAGAAGTCATCATGAATAAAGATACTGAATAGCAAAATGAAAGATGAATTATGAATAATTTTGACATGTTATTGCATTCATAGATTATCATCACCTAATTAAATTGTGCTAGAATTTGTTAATTGAGATTTATTTACCTGTAACTCAGAAAAACTATCTGTGAGGCACTGTTCTAAGCCAGACAACACCACTGACATCATGGAACTTACATCCCAGTGGAAAGACATGGACTAAAAACAAATATTTTATTAGTTTCAAGTGTACAACATAGTGATTAGAAATTTATATAACTTATGATGTGATCACCCCAATAAATCTAGTACCCATCTGACATTGTATATAGTTATTACAATATTATTGACTATATTCCTTATGCTATACTTTACATCTCATGATTATTCTGTAACTACTAATTTATATTTCTTAATCCCTTCCCCTTTTTCACCCACCCTCCCATCTGCTAAACCATCAAAATGTTCTCTGTATCTGTGAGTTTGTTTTTGTTTTGTTTATTTATTTTGCTCTTTAGAGTCCTTATGTAATTAAAATCATATAGTATTTGTCTTTCTCTGCCTGACTTAATCCATTCAGCACAATACTCTCTAGGTCTATCCATGTTGTTGTGGATAACACGATTTCATTCTTTTTTATGGCTGAGTAATATTCCATTGTATACATGTACCACCACTTCCTTATCTATTCATCCATTCGTGAACATCCAGGTGGGCTCCATATCTTGGCTATTGTAAATACTGCTACAATGAACATATGGATGCACACGTCTCTTTGAAGTAGTGATTTAGATTTCTTCAGATAACTACCCAGAAATAAAATTACTGAGCCTCTTTGTTTCTTGTAATAACTTTTGTTATAAAGTTTATTTTATCTGGTATAGGTATCGCTACCCCAGCTTTTGTTTTTTATTTGTTTCCATTTTTATGAAGTATTTTTTTTCATTCCTTTACTTTCAGTCTATGTGTGTCTTTCAATCAGAAATGAGTCTCTTTTAGGCAGCACCTGAAAGTGTCTTATTTTGTATCCATTCAGGTATCTTATGTTTTGATTGAACCATCAAATTCATTTACATTTGAAGTAATTTTTGATATTTATGTAATTTCTCCATTTTATTATCCATATTTTAATCTTTTTTTTCTTCTTTTTCTTCTTAAAGAAGTTCCTGTCACATTTCTTGTAATACTTGTTTCCATTTTGTTTAGTTCTTTTCTTGGAGCTTTGTTCTCTCTTTTCATTTGGAAAATGTTTCTTTGTCTCCCCATTTTTGCTGCCTCCTTGAGTGTGTTTTTATGTATTGGGTAGAGATGCTGTGTTTCCTAGCCTTAAGAGAATGGTGTTAGTAGAATGGTTGGTGGGGCCCAGTGGCACAGTCTCCCTTGTCATCTGAGCCGGGTGTCCCAGGTTCATCTTTGTAAGGGTCGCATGTGCTCTCTTGTTGTAATTGAACTTTTGTTGCTGTTTACACATCAGTGGTAGGGATTGACTGTCAAGTTAATTGATTATGAACACTATCCAGTCACTACAGTGGAGAAGTTACTGTTCAGCAGCTAACCCTACAAAGCAGGACTGGCTTTAGCAGGGCTCTGATGACTGCCCGGTCTGCCCTCTGTGTGTATCATTCTTGGATGTGGCCCTGTGGGTTCTCTGGTTGTGTTCAAAGCTGGTCACTAGCCATGTCGCCCTGAGACTCCTGGGAGGGGTCCTGCTACAGGCCCGGCCCCACTGCAGACCGTGTTTAGCCATAGTGTGTGCTCTGCCAAGGGCCACTTAGCATAAACCACTAAGCAATCCACAGATGGTCTCCACCTGCTCTTGCTAGGATGGACCTCAAAAGGTCAAGTTGCAAACCAATGCCACTAGCACCAAGCTTCAGGCTGCTCAGCAAGAGGCATGGGGCATGTCAAGGCCAGATGCTGCTGGTTTTGGTTTTATGGACCTTTGAGAGATTTTAGGAAAGTTTTCAACATGAGTCAAGATAGGCAGTTTGTATGGAAAAGCCACTTATAGTGGTTTAAATAAGCCTGCAAGTTAGGTGGGGCAAGGTCTCAGGGAATCACCAGATTAGGGCAACCAGTGTTAGGTTGATGAAGATTCAAATATGGCCACCATCTGCATCTACACACCTATACATGGGAAAGCTCAACAAAGAAACGATAGATTCTACCAGCACTTCTGTCTGGGAGAAAGCTTCCCCTCCAGCCCTCGCCCTCAAGCCGGACAATTCAGTTCCTTCCCATATGTCCCTGGCACATTTTGAGCTCATGCCTCAGTGCTGGAGGCCAAAGCAAGTGAGTCTATCAGAAGTAAGTCTATGTAATGGCCCTTTAAGAGAAATACCTGGGACTCTTGCTGTCATGTCTCACTAAGCCACAATCTCCACCGGTTTTCACAGCCAGAAGTGTGGGGACTTTTCTCCCATACATGGATCCCTGAGCTGGGGAGCCTGGTGTAGATCCAGGACCCCTCATTCCTCTAGGGGGAAACTTTGCAGCTGATATACCCCTCCCAGTTATTAAACCCCACACACATGTGTGGGACCAGACTTCGGTATCTCTGCCCTTCCTACCATTCTTAAGTTGGCTTCTCTTTGTCCTTAGTTATAAGACTTCTGTACAGCTAAATGATGGTTGTTCTGTAGTTTAGTTGTAATTGTGATATGATTGTGAGAGAGAATGAGCAGTGTTTACCTATTGTGACTTCTTGACCAGAAATCCTAGTGCATCTTTTATGATGTCTTATTTCCAAAGGTCTTTTAAAAACAAGCAGATTGGAGCCTGAACGACAGATATAATCACAAAAGATCAATACAACCTACCTAAACCAGCTCTATAGAACAACAGTGGGCTAACTGTAATATCTAATTTATAAGCATTTAATGTGATTTACTATACCTGTATTCTTTACCTTGTTGTTTTTTCTATGCTAAAATAATTTAGATGTGTTTTTTGCTGCCTTATTCTAACATTTACAAAATTTCCAATAGGAGATGTGCTAGTAAATCACCCAGTCTTTAAATGTATCATTTTTATGTCTAATATCTACAGGAACAATTGCTTTTTGTATTTTCACCTTACAAATCTTCTAAATAATAATGTAACTGAATATTAAAAGAGAAATTGTTAAGGATAAATATGCTAAGAGCAAAACACAAATTGTGAATAGTTTTAGAATGTTATTATATTCACAAGTATCATTATCTAATTAAGTTACGCTAGAATTTGTTTATTAGAATATATTTATTTGTAACTTAGTTCATTACTTGATAAAAATCAGAATAAAATAAATACACATTAGATATTTGGGAGTTTAGTTTAATTGTGGGTTTGTTTGTTTCTTATGTGGTTAATGCATTTTATGATGCATCATGTAAAGAGCAAGGCATTAAGAGCCAGATATCCCAAAGTTATCCTTGCATGTACAAGTGACAGTAAAATTTCTAACTACATAAATGATTAGGAAAATGGGTTCTGGAGTTAGAAAAACCTGGGTTGTAATCCCATTTGTGGCACATACAAATTGTGTGACACTGGGAATCTACTAAATCTGTCTATGCTTTAATTTCCCCATTTGCAAAGCAATAATATATAATGTATTGCAATATATAACAACAAATTTAAAAATCATAAGATAATAAAGCTTGAATGAGATATTATGTATAAAATTCTTAGAAAATTTTTAGATAGACTCTAAATGATAAAGTATAACTTTTTTTGTCTTAAACCATGGTTGAAAGGGATAAAGTATATGTTATAGCCATTTATGAATAATACAGAATGATGCTAATTTACTATTGATAGAACTATAATAGTGTACCAGCAATTTCATATATATACCTACGACATATTCTCTATATTTCCTAATTATCAAGATAAAGCTAAAAATTTTGTTTTTAAGGAAATGCAATACAGAATTAGTTCTTCACTTAGAAAATGTTCTAATTCATTACTAAAAATATATATTAAAGTGAAAGCACAGAGGATTTTCAGTGATTTTTCGGTAAGGCAATCTCTATGTCAATTTCTCCTAAAAAAAAAAGTAGGGAGGCTTCTCACATATGTACAACAGAGATATAGATGTTTCTCTTGATCAAGAAGAGTTTTTCTCATGGACACTTCCCTATTCAAAGAAGCCCTAGGAACTTGGAAAATGATTTGTCAATCTTATCCTCATATTTATACTCGTCTTCCATTTCTAGGTCACAATTTACTTTTATTATAACTTGTTTAATTTCTTGATATTCTAAAAACCACACATACTCTGGATATTTTCCCCTCTCCCCCGTACTCTCCACCACATGCTATCTGACTCATATACCTCTTATATAGTCTTAAAATTTTACTTTAACTTTCACCTCCATGATACTTTCCTTGATTCTTTCATGTGAAATTAAGAATTTTCTTTTCTGTTTTTCTTTAAAGCTATGTGTGTGTGTGTGCGCGCACACACGCACACACACAATTCAAGTATATTTCTTCATGAATTTTTATTTTTTCTTACGTATTTTTCCCCATCAAAATATAAACTTAAGGAGAGTGATGTCAGAATTGTGGCAGTGTGAGAGACCTCCTTAGATCTCTCCCCTCAAAAAAACAATAAACGGAACACCAACAATTCAACTAATATCAACTAACCTGACACGAGCACATCTGAGAGGTCTGTGCATCAAAGCATCCAAAGATGGGCAAATCACATGAGCCAGGGAGGCAGATTAGGAGAGAGGTACAAAGGAGCAGCTATAGGCAGCCAAAGTTTCCTGTAGGATGAGGGGAAAGGGAGGATTTTACAGCCAAATTTTTGGCTCTTTGAAGCCCCAAACAGTACTCCCTGAGTGATCAGCATATTTCACACAGAGGAGCCAAGGGATCAGGGCAGAGAGCAGGGCAGAGACTGACCGTGAAAGGGTAACAGCTGTGTCAGCAACCACCATTGCCAAGAGGGAAGCTGAGTCACAGAGCCTACCTGCCTCTGTCCCCCATTATCCCAGAGCATGCTCACCCACCCCTGTATCCTTCCAGAGCTAGGAAGGATATGGGGGTCAGCATTACTGGAAAAGAGACACATGTACACCACAGGCCTCTCCTAATCAACTTCACCCCTCACCCAATCAGGCTGATTTGGAAGAAAGTAGAACATTGCATCTGACTGCTGAAGAAGTAAGGAGATTTCAAGACCTTTTGAGAGGCTCAGACCCCACTAGCCCATCACATTCTCCCACTGGGGTGAAGCCCTGGTCCCAGAGGAGGCATACATCCCACCAGAGAGGAAAAGCTATTTTTAACCTCAAAACAGAGTTCCAAGAACTTTGGATGACACCTATGAGAAATCAAAATAAAAAACCTTCTTATATATATCTTCTTATGAACCCGCTAAAGAGAAATCACAGTATGATAAATTTTTTTTTGAAAATAAGCAAACAAAAAAAAGCAGAGTACATTCCTATGCCCGCGTGGATAAATAGTCCGTCAAACACCATGAACAACCAAGGTGACAAGGCAAGTCAGAAGGAAAGTGAAAATCTCTAGAAAATAAACTTAAAGATATAGAAATACGTGATTTAAATAACAGAGAATTCAAAAATTCACTTCTGCAAAAACTTGATGTGATGTAAGAAAATTCTGACAATGGTTCAAAAAACCCAAAACAAACAAACAAACAAACACACAAAAACAATGAATGACAGAAATACTTTGCCAAGGAAATTGAAAATCTAAAAATAAACAAATAGAACTTCTAAAGATGAAGAACTCATTAAAAGAGATGAAGAATTAAATAGCAACCTTAGGAAATAGATTGATCAGGTGGAGGAGAGAATTGGTAATATAAAAGACAGAAATCTGACAATGACGTCGATAGAAAAAGAGAGGCTTGAAAATGATAATAATAATTAATAATGATGATAATAATAATAATAACAACAATAATTTAAAAATTCTGCAAGAACTATCTGACACCATCTGGAAAAGAAACATAAGAATAATGTGTATATCAGAGGAGAAGAAAGGGACAAGGGAACAGAGAGCATACACAAACAGATAGTTGATGAGAATTTCCCAAACCTATGGAAAGAATTGGATCCTCAAATCCAAGAAGGAAACACAGCACCTAAATATCTTAATTCAAAGAGGCCTTCTCCAAAACATTATCTTGAAGTTGTCAAAAACTAATGACAAAGAAAGAATTCTCAAGGCAGCTAGGGAAAAGAGGATGGTAACCTATAAAGGAAAACCCATTAGATTATTATTGGATTTTTCAGCAGAAACTTTACAAGCTGGGAGGAAGTAAAATCAAGTATTAAAACTATTGAAAGAAATAAATTACCAGCCAAGAATAATGTATCCAGCAAAGCTCACTTTTAGATGTAAAAGAGAAATAAAGACCATTTCAGACACACAAAAGCTGAGTGAATTTTCAACTACAAGACGATCATTAGAGGAAATATTGAAGACGGTTATTTTTCCATGAAACAAAAAAAAAACATACATAATTATGAGTAAGATGACTTACAGGCTAAAGAAGCAGGAAAGTGCAATCCTTATTAAGAACAGGGTATCATAAGTTTATATTTTACATAGTTGTTAAAGAAAAAAACACTTTAAAAAGAGAAGGCAACAGCTACTGCTACTTAGAAATGAACGTACAGCATAAATAGAAATAATTTGAAACAACAAAAACAGAAAAAGAGAGAAGGTTAATATCCAAATCCTCAAACGGGATGTAGATAAGGTGCACCAAGAAGAAAAAGGGTTACTATATATCTATAACTTTCCTTTACATAAACTTAATTATAACTACACACAATCTATAACTGAGACACATAATATAAAACAAAAGGGAACATAGGGGAAAACCATAAAACACCACCAAATTAAAATAACAGACAGAAACACAAGGACAAAAAAAAAGTAGACACTGAGCTACCAGAAAACAAAACATAAAATGACTATATAAAATCTCATATTTCAATAATCACTCTAAATGTAAATAGACTGAACTCATTAATAAAAAGGCACAGAGTAGCAGATTGGATCAAAAAACAAAACTCAACCATATGCTGCCTTCAAGAGACACACTTCAGCTGCAAAGACAAATATAGACTCAAAGTGAAAGTGTGGAAAATGGTACTCCAAGAAAATGGCATCCAGAGAAAAGTAAGTATAGCTGTATTTATATCTGACAAAATAGACTTCAAGATAAAAAGTAATGAGAGATAAAGAAGAACACTTTAAAATGATAAAAGGTACGATATAACAAAAAGACATAACACTTATGAACATATATCTCCCATTCAGGAAGCACCACAATACATTAAGCAAGTACTAACAGAAGTAAGGGGAGAAACTGACAAAAACACTATTATTGTAGGGGACCTAAATACTCCACTGACTGCTATGAATAGATCATCCATAGAGAAAATCAATAAGGAAATATCACCCTTAAATGATACATTAGACCAGTTGGACATAATTGACTTTACAGAGCCTTTCATCTTAATACAGTAGCTCATACATTTTTCTCTAGTGCACATGGAACATTCTCAAAGAGAGATAATTTTGAGAAACAAAATTAGCCTCAATAAATTTAAGAAGATTGAAATCATACCAAGCGTATTCATTGATCACAATGACTTAAAACTGAAGATCAACTGCAAATAGAAAGTGAGAAGAACCACAAATAGGTGGTGATTAAACAACATGCTACTAAATAATGACTGGGTCAAAGAAGTAAAAGGAGAGATCAAGAGATACATAGAAACAAATGAGAATGAAAATACAACACATGTAAACTTTTGAGTTAGGGAAAAGCAGTAATAAGAGGAAAATTTATATCATTAAGGGCCATCTCAAGAAAGAAGAATATCCCACATAAGCAAACTGACATTACTTCTTTAAAAAAAAAAACTAGAAAAAGAAAAACAAATGAAGCCCAAAGTCAGAAGAATAAAGGAAATAATAAAAATTAGAGCAGAATTAATGAAATTGAGAACAAAAAGAAAATAGAAAAAATGAATGCAACAAACAGTTGGTTCTTTGAGAAGATTAATAAAATTGACAAAACTCTTGGCAAGACTCTGAAAGGATAAAAGAAAAAATAAACAAATAAAATCATAAATGAAAGAGAAGTTACAACAGATAACCACTGAAATACAAAGTATCGTACAAGAATACTATGAAAGATTATATGCCAACAAATTCAATAGGTCTTCAAAATATACAACCTTCCTATACTGAATTACAAAGAACTGGAAAATCTAAATAGACTGATCAGCAGTATGGAAATTGAAACAGTCATCAAAAACCTAACCAAAAGTAAAAGTCTGGGACCAGATAGCTTCACCAGTGAATTCTACCAAACATTCAAAGAAGACTTAATACCTGTTCTTCTCAAACTTTTCCAAAAAATTGAAGAAGAGGCAATACTTCCTAACTCATTTTTATGAGGATATCATTACCCTGATACTGAAACATGGTAAAGATAACACACAAAAAAGAAAACTATAGACCAATATTTCTCATGAATACAGATGCAAAAATTCTAAATAAAATACTAGCAAATTGAATACAATAACACATTAAAAAAATTATACATCATGATCAAGTAGGCTTCAACCCAGAGGCACAGGGATGGTTTAACATATGCAAATCAATCAGTGTGACATACCACACTAACAAAATAAAGAATAAAAATCATATGATCATATTGATAGATGCAAAAGGCATTTGATAAGGAACAGCATCCATTTATGATTAAAAACACTTAATAAAATGTGTATAGTAGGAAATTACCTCAACATATTAAAGGCCATATATGACAAACCCTTGGTTGATATCACACTTAATGGTAAAGAACTAAAAACTTTCTCTATATAATAGGAACAAGACAAGAATGCCCGCTCTCACCAATATTATTCAGTATTGGAAGTAGTAGCTAGAGCAATTAGGCAAGAGAAAGAAATAAAAGGTACCCTAATAGAGAATGAGGAAGTTAAATTGTCACATTTTGCTGATGATATGATTCTCTATAGAGAAAACCCAAAAGACTAGACTAAAAAACTACTAGAAGCAATAAACAAATAGAACAAAGTTTCGGGATACAAAATCAATTTTTAAAAATTCATAACATTTCTTACTTTAACAATAAATTTTCAGAAAATTAAATTTAAAAAAATTATTATTTTTGCAATTGCAAGAAAAAGGATAAAGTACTTAGAAATAAAACTAACAAAACATGTGAAGGGTTTATACACTGAAAATTATATTATTTTTAAAAATGGAAGAATACACAAAGAAATGGAAAATAGTTTGTATTCATAGACTAGAAAAATCAATATAGTTAAAATGACCTTATTATCTAAAGCATTATACAGATTTAATGAAATCTCCATTGAAATTTTAATGACATATTTTAAAGAAACAGAAAAAAAATCAGATTTGGACAAAGAACTGTGAATAGCCAAAGCAATTCTGAGAAAAGAGAACAAAGCCATAGGTATCATTCAGCCTAACATCAAATTATACTACGATGTGACAATAATCGAAACACCATGGTGTTGGCAGAAGAACAGACCCACAGACCAATGGAACAGAATTGAGACTCCAGTGATAGCCACCTGTATATATTGGCAAATAAATTTTGAGAAAAGAGCCAAAAACGTACAATGGAAAAAGGAAAGCCTTTTCAATAAATGGTGCTGGGGAAACTGAAAAGCCATAAGCAAAAAAATGGGACTAGACTGCTATCATCATGCTCCAAAATTAACTCAAAATAGATCAAATACCTGAATGTAAGACCTGAAACTATAAATTGCATAGAAGAAAATGTAGGTACTGAATTTATGGACCTTGGATTTAGAGAGAAGTTTATGAATTTGATCTTAAAGGCAAGGGAAGTAAAACCAAAACTGAATAAATGGACTGTATCAAACTAAAAAAGTTTCTGCACAGCAAAAGAGACCATCGATAAGGCAAAGAGCCAACCATTTGAATGGGAGAATGTATTTGCAAACAACTTCTCTGATAAAGGCTTAATATTCAAAATATATTAAAGAACTCATACACCTCAACAATAAAAAAACCAAACATTCCAATTAAAAAATGGGCAGAGGACCTGAACAGACATTTCTCCCAAAAAGATGTGCAAATAGCCAACAGACATATGAAAAGATACTCAACTTCACTAGCTAATAAAGAAAAACAAATCGAAACCACAATGAGATACCACCTCACACCTGTTAGAATGGCTATTTTCAACAGGACAATTAATAACTAATATTGTAGAGGTTGTAGGGAAAAAGGAACTTCCATACACTGCTGGTAGGAATGTAAATTGGTACAGTCACTATGGAAAACAGTATAAAATGTCCTTGAAAAATTAAGAATAGAATTACCATATGACCTAGCAGTCCCTCTTCACAGTATTTACCCAAAAATATGAAATCATTTATCTGCAATGATATATGCACCCTAATGTTTATAGTGGCATTATCCACATTGGCCAGGACATGGAAACAAGTAAAGTGTCCTTTCACAGATGATTGGATAAAGAATACATGATACATATATACAATGGAATATTACTCAGCCATAAGAAAAGATGAAATACTGCCATTTGTGACAACATGGATGGATCTTGATATTATCATGCTAAGTGAAATAAGTCAGACAAAAAATTTGAGAATCATATGATTTCACTCATATGTGGGATATAAAACTGAAAATAACAAATAACATGACAAACAGAGACTCATAGACACAGAAAGTGGATTAGTGGTTACCACAGAGAAGGCAGAAAGTTGGGACATAGGGGTAAGAGGGAGTCAAATATTTGGTGGAGGAAGGAACTTTTACTTTGGGCGGCAAATACACAGTGCAGTATATATATGATATATTGTTGAATTGTACACTTGAAACTTGATTTTAGTAACCAATGTTACCTCAATAATTTTATTTAAAAAAATAAACTTGTGGGTCAGAAACTATTGACTAGTTTTTTTTATTGTGTATATGTAACAGAGTTTAGAGCACAGTAGAGAGAATTAATTTTTTGCAAAATATAAGGGAAATAAAGGGAATATTCTAAGATGTTATCAAGGAAGGGCCTGTCCTCATTTCTGACAAGGAAATATTTTCTGTAAAAAAAGGTATCTTAAATTCAAAATTGTTGGATTCACATTTTTAAATTTTGTACTTATTTTGATGTGAATTACCTCAGCAACACTATTAAAGTTGAATTTTCTCACATAGAATTTTAATATGAAAACACTTAACTGAAAAATAAAATGAAACTAAATATCTAATTGCTTTTCCTCTCCACAAGGTTTTAAATTATAGATATGTGTATGTGTGATATATATGCAATTTTTCTACATATAAAAGAAATAAAACAAAGAATAATTGATTCAGTGACACTTTAAAAAGGAATCGGAAGCAGGGCTTTCCTGGAACACTCAATGTGCAGAGGTTTGCTATCAATGACTAGCACTTATTTAGAACTTCAAAATAAGCCCTATTCACCTTCTCTTGGAAGGTTGCAACTTGCAGCAACTTCTCACTTTCAAGCTGTTATTCAATCTTCAAACACCATCATCTCTGGCAAGTTCTATGTGGAGATTCCACTCTTCAAAGGAGCAAGAAACAAAGCTAGGCTTATAATATCACTCAACAGAAAGGTAATGATGCTTTGGCAAAGTTGTGTCATTTGATTGTCAGTTCTTTCATAAGTGCCACTAAGTACCTCTTTAGCCAAGTGTCAGGTTTAGCAAACAATGTGTAACTCAAATCTCCAATGAAACTGGGCAAGAATGTGCACTGACTAATCAAGGTAGAGATGGAAGGAGGAAGTAAAGCACTTCGGCTTGGCCTTCGGTTCTACCTTATCAGTAATGCAGCCCTCATGGGGCTGATGCAAGCCACTGCAGCTCTACATACAGTATCCAAAACTAGAGATGTAATCTATCTCAGGGTTACTTATGCCATAATTATCAATGGTCTCTCCTATAAGATAATTGATCAAGTTTAACTACAGACAATGGTTAAAAAATAGCAGCTACTAATTGTCAGTAAGACGTCAGAAGTTAGTAGCCTTTCAAGTTAGTTTTCCTTTCCCTGGGGGAAAGGAAACCATACCTGAGTACTTCCAGTATGTCAGGCTCTGCACTAGGCCCTTTACCTAAAGGCACTTGCTTTCATCCTTGATAACCCTCTATTCATTTATATTCACAGATTGAAGAAACTGAGGCTCAGAGAAGGTATATAACTTTTTCGAGACCCGATTGTTGGGAAGTATCACAGCTAAGACTCAAGAATTTAATTTCCTTTCCACTATAGCAAACACATTTTTATTTTACTGTGGCTTTAATATTTCTAGATTTTATAAATTTCTTTTCCTATCCTAACCAGTCTTTCTCTATTCTTTTCATCTCCTTTTTTCTTACACTTTCTAAAACCTTAAGAAAAAAGAATTGACTTCATTGCATGCTCCTCGAGATTTTGTCCATAAACTTCAAAAAAATTCAACCAGGTGTAGGTAAATTCTGGATTCTTATTTGCCTATCGATTTCTATGAGCTGATCAGTCTCACTACCACCCCCTCACATCCCTCCAAACACAACCCTTCATCAAAAACTTCATGCCTACTATATTGTCTCTAAGGATCTTCAGCTCTAGCCTCCATTCCACTGCAGGTATCCCTGACCATGGTTCCAAACTAGTTAATATCACCTCATAAAATGGCTTCTTCATAATTCTCAAAGTCAGACTAACTACAACCTACTGTAATTATGACTCTCACACATTATTCATATTACACCAATTCTTAACATCTCTAACTTTACTATCTCCAACTTTAGAATCTAAACCTGTTTTTTACTCCCTCCAATTAAGCCTGAGTCCCAGAGCAATTACTTTTTTCACCACCTGCCACTTCCCTCACTTATTTTGCCCTACTTCCATTTGTGGATGCTGTGATACCTCAGCTACCAATCCTAAGGCTGCTGTGAACAGCTTGAAAAAGCTCATACAACCTCCTCTTAGATTAATGTGTCTGATGATTTATGGGAATCTTTCCTAACTGGGCTTTTGGTTACCATCCTTCCCTATATCAGGATGTCCCTGTTTTCTTCAGAGCTGTTCTTTCAAACTTTTTAAAACTTCACTAGAACTTTCTATCCAACTATATTTCTCTTTTCCACATTTTTTCACTTAATTATTTATAAAATATTTATTAAACATCTACTACTTGCTGGATCTCAGCCTCAGCAAATGACCTTGACTCCTACTTTGCAAAGAAAATGGGTCCATTAGATGAAATTCTTCAGTTCCTTGTCATGCCACCTACCAAATACCTATCCTTTCCTGATTCCCTCTATAGGAAATAATTTTTATCCTCATTCTATTGAAGATACTTTCATCTTTTTATCTCTGCTTGGTTTTTTACTCCTTTTAGCCTGCTCTCCTATACACCAGCCTCTTCCTTTCTACAGACTTCATGTAACCAGCATGAGGTTCATGAGTAAGGAATACAGGCAGCCACTGGAAGCTGGAAAAGGCAAGTAAATTAATTTCCCCCTGCACCTTGATTTAATCTGGTGAGACCTGTTTTAGACTTCTGACCTACAAAGCTTTGTGTTAGTTTAAGTCACTAAGTTTGTGTTAACTTGTTAGAATGACAGTGGAAAGCTAATACAATGTCCATGTGTACTTTGTCTATAGAATTTTTGTTTTGTTCCACTGATGTCTGTCTCTTCATGTTTAATATCCTATTATTTTAATGTTAGACTGTGATGTGTTATGTATGACTTAATTATTTAAACTTAATAGACTTAATTTTTTAAACTTAGTCTCTCTAAATTAAAAAAACTAAGCAAACCAATCAAGAACCCTCTCCTGATTGTATCCTTCATTCCAGCTACTATTTTCTTTCCTTTCTATCAAATTTCTTAGCTCCCATTCACTCCTCAGCCTTTTTCAAACCAGCATCTGTTTCAATTATTCTATTGAAATATCTCTCACCAAGGTTATAAGCAATCTTTGTTGCTATAGACAGGAAACACTTAGTAGTCTTTATTTTATTTCATCCATCTGAAATGTTTGGCACTGGACCACTATCCCTCCCTTAATTCCAGAGACACTTTCTGCTACTGATTTTCTTAATATCTTCTCAGGTTCTTGTGAGTCCATCATTTTCTCTGTCCTCTGCCTTCAGATTAAAGTCAGACCTACTAACATGGCAAAACTTTGTCTTCTCTCCGAAGGTTCCTGGTCTTCTTCATCATAACACATGCAGTGTCACTTTTTATTCTCCCTAGCACATTCTTTTTTCACTTTTGTTTGGCAATGCCTACCCACTAATAAGTATCACCTTTTCAAAGACTCTTTCTCATTCTGCCATGGTACTAATCACATTATATTGAAATTGCTGATCTCCCCACTGGACTGTGGACTTCCTGAAAGATCAAGTTATGGAAATACATTGTTTTATCTTTAGTATAGGATCTGGTAAATAGTTGCCCAGCAATTTAATTAATTTACTAATTCTAGGCACTTTTTATCTTTTTCATGTACTTTATTCTAACTTTCTTTTTTCTGTTTTATTGAAATATAATAGACAATTATTTGTTTGTATTTACATTGTACGATTCAATGTTTTATTTTTCAATTATAGTTAGCTTTTTTTAAGAAGAGAGAAAAAACATAAATATAAATAATGGTAATAACTATGTACCCATTAATAATTACTTTCGATGTAAAGGAGTTAAATTCTCCAATCAAAAGACAAATGGTAGCTGAATGAATAAGAAAAAAAGACCTAGGACTTTTGGTCAACATGGCAAGGTATAAAAATGCTGTGCTTGCCTCCTCTCACATCAAAATTACACTAAACTACAGAACAGCCATCATTGGAAGTCACATGAAGACTAACCAAACAGAAGCCACATAACTGGGAGCACACAGAAAAGGTCAACTGGAGACTGATAGTAATGTAGATATGTGATTGGGCTGGTCGCACACTCTTGTGTGGTAGTTAGGAACTGGGTGTGGTATTTTGGCTGTGGAGGTCCTCCTGGAGGAGCAAAAGGTCTGGGCCTCACATTAAGTTCCTTAGCCCAGGGCCCCAGTGCTGAGAAAAGAAGTGCCCACAACTTATGTCTGTGAAAAACAGCAAAGATTATAGTTGGGTGAGATGGAGTCTGGCTTGAGTCACAGACAGGAGCCTGTGCATGGATTTACTCAATGACAACACAATCACTCTGAAATCCATAACATAAAAATGGAGATAGACAACATAAAAAAAAATCAGAAATGAAGAACACAATAACTTAAGTGAAGAATACCTTAATAGGAATCAGCAATAGTTTAGAGGAAGCGATGAATCAATTCAGCAATTTAGAAGATAAGATATAATAAAATACCTAACCATAACAGCAACAGAAAGAAAAAATCTAAAATAATAAGGTTAACTTAAGGGGCCTACAGGACAACATCAAGTGTACCAACATTCACATCATAGGAACATAGAAGGGGAAGAGAGAAAGAGCAAGAAATTGAAAACCTACTTGAAGAAATGATAAAAGGGAAACTTCCTTAACCTGGTGAAGGAACTAGACATACAAGCCCAAGAAGCATAGGGAGTCCCAAGAAAGGATAAACCAAGGAGGCCCACACCAAGACACATCATAATTAAAATGTCAAAGATTAAATACAAAAAAAGAATCTCAAAAGCAACAAGAGAAAAGTAGTTACCTACAAAGGAATACCCACAAGTCTGACAGCTGATTTCTCAAAAGAAAGTTTGCAGGACAGAAGGATTGGCACAAAATATTTGATATGATGAAGACCCAGGATCTACAACCAAGAATACTTTATCCAGCAAAGCTATCATTTAGAGTTGAATGACAGATAAAGAACTTCCTAGACAAAAATAAGCTAAAGAATTCATCAACACCAAGTCAGTAGTACAGGAAATGTCAGAGGGAAAAACATGAATAAAGAATGGTAATAACTACATTCCAATCGACAAGTACCTCAAAGGGAAAAGAACTAAGTATTCCAACCAAAAGATAGAGTGGCTGAATGGATAAGAAAGCAAGGCCCTTACATATGCTGCCTAGAAAAGACTCACTTCAGATTAAAAAACACACACAGACTAAAAGGAAGGGGATGGAAAAAGATATTGCCTTGATGGACCTAGAAGGTATTGTGCTGAATGAAATGGGTTGGATAGAGAAAAACAAATATCACATGATATCATTCATATGGAATCTAAAGAACAATATAAACAACAACAACAACAAACAGGCCCAAACCCAGACACATCATAATTAAAATGTCAAAGATTAAAGACAAAAAGAGAAACTTAAATGCAGCAAGAAAAATGCATCTAGTTCCCACAAGAAAAATTCCCAAAAAATCAGCTGATTTCCCAACAGAAACCTTGTAGGCCACACTCTTATGGCAAGAAATATTCAATGTAATGAAAACGCAAGCACCTAAAACCAAGATTATACTACGCAGTAAAGCTATCATTTAGAATCGAAGGACAGATAAAGAGCTTTTCAGACAAGGAAAAGCTAAAGCAGTTCATCACCACCAAATGAGTATTGCAAGAAATGCCAAAGTGACTTCATTAACAAGAAGAAAAATAAATAAATAAAAAATATGAATAATAAAATTGCAATAATTACATATCTATCAATAATTACTTTCAATTTAAATGAATTAAATGCTCCAATGAAAGACATAGGGTGGCTGAGTGGATAAAAAAACAAGATATTTACATATGCTGCCTACAAGAGACTCACTTCAAATTGAAAGACCCATAGACTGAAAGTAAAATGATGGGAAAAATTTACATAAAAATGGAAATGAAAAAAAAGCTCAGGTAATAATACTTACACCAGACAAGATAGACTTTAAAAGAAAGGCTGTAACAAGAGACAAAAAAGAACCTAGTATTCCCACTTCTGGTATTTATCTGAAGAAACTCAAAACACCACTTAGAAGGAACATGTGAATTCATATGTTCATTGCAGCAGTATTTACAATAGCAAAGATATAGAGGCAACCTGGGTGTCCATTGGTAGATGAATGGATAAAGAGATGGTACATATATACGATAAAATATTATTCTGCCATTCAAAAAGAATGAAATATTGCCATTTGCAACAATATGGATGAACCTAGAGGCTATTGTGCTGAGTAAAGTAAGACACAGAAAGACAAACGCCATGTGATTTTGCTAACATGTGGAATCTAAACAAAATAAACAAAAAAACAGAAACAAACTCATAAATACAGAGAACATTTTGATGGTTGCCAGATAGAGGGATACAAATCAGTAGTTACCAAATAGTCATGGGGATATAAAATATAGCATATTGAATATAGTCAATAAGATTGTAACAACTGTGTATGGTATTAGATATGTCCTCCATAAGTTATATAAATATCAAATCACCATGTTATACATTTGAAACTAATATAATATTTATATGCCAACAGAAATAGAAAACTGTTTTATTTTTTAAAATGTTAAAAAAATTAAATAAAACAAGACATCCATGTGCTGTATACAAGAGACTCACTTAAGATCAAAAGACACACACAAAATGAAAGTATATGGATGGAAAAAATTATTTCATATCAAAGAAAATTCTTAAAAAGTTAAAGTAGCAATACTTATATCAGATGACAGACTTTTAAAAAGGCTATAATGAGACAGAAAAGGAAATTAGATAATGACAAAAGATTCAATCCAACAAGAGGATATAACCTTAGTAAACATTAATGAACCCAACATAGGAGCACGTAAATATATAAAGCAAATATTGATCAACATTAAGAAAGAGATTGACAGTAATAAAGTCATAGCAGGAGAGGGTAACACAGTATTGACACCAATGGACTGATCTTCCAGACAGAAAATTGACAAGGAAACAGCAACCTTATATGACATATTAGACCAAATAGATTTAATTGACATATTTAGAGCATCTCAACCCAAAGCAGCAGAACGTATATTCTTTTTAAAGTGTGCATGGAACATTTCCCAAGCTATCTTGTTAGGCCACATGTTAAGCAACAAAGCAAGTCTCAATAAATTTAGGAAGATTTGAAATCATTTAAGCCTTTTCTCTGACCATAATTTATAAAACAAAAATCAGTTACAAGAAAAAAAACTGAAAAATACAAACACTTGGAGGATAAATAAATGCTACTAAACAATGAATGGGTTAACAATGAAATCAAGGGGGGAAATCAAGACACTTTGAGACAAATGAAAATGAAAACACAATAACCTAAAATCTAGAAGACACAACAAAAGCAGTTCTAAGAGAGAAAGTTATAGCAATATAAGTCTACCTCAAAAAAACAAGAAAAATCTCAAATAAGCAATTAACTTACACCTAAAGGAACTAGGAAAAGAACAACAAACAAAGCCCAAGGAAAGTAGGAAAAAAAACAACAAAGATCAGAGTGAAAACAAACAAAATAGTCTAAACAACACAAAAGATCCATTAAACCAAGCTTGTTCTTTGAAAAGATGAATAAAATTGGTAAACCTTTAACCAGACTCATTGAGAGAAAAAGAGAAAGGACCCAAATGAATATCAAAATAAAAAAGAAGTGACAACTGATGCCACAGAAATACAAATAATTATAAGAAAATACTATGAGCAATTATATGCCAACAAATTGAGCAATATGGAAGGAATGGATAAGTTTCTAGAAACATACAATCTTCTAAGGCCAAATTAAGAAGAAACAGAAAATTTGAACAAACCAATTACTAGTAATGACATCGAATTAGTAATCCAAAAACTCCCAACAAATAAAAGTCCTGGGCCGAATGACTTCACAGGTAAATTTTATCAAACTTTTAAAGAAGAGTTAAATATCTATTCTCAGACTAGTCCAAAAAATTCAAGTGGATGGAAGTTTCCCAATGTTATTTTACAAGATCACCATTATCACATTATCCTGATTCTCAAACTGAATAAAACAGTACCCCCCTAAAAAATTATTGTCACGTAGATGCAAAAATTCTCAACAATATAGCAACAAACCAAATTCAGCAATACATTAAAAAGATCATATACCATGATTAAGTGAGATTTATTCCTGAGATGCAAGTTTGCTTCAATATCCACAAATCAATATCATACATCACATAAACAAAATGAAGAACAAAAATTACATGATCATATCGATAGATGCAAAATAAAATTTTTAACAAAATCCAGCATTCATTTCAGCATTCTTTCAGCAATGTGAGAATAGAGAGAACATACCTTCACCTAATAAAGGTTATATATGACAAATGCACAGCTAAATTATACTTAAGAGGGAAAAGCTAAAAGTGTTCTCTTTAAAGCCAAGAACAAGATAGGCATATCTACTTACACCACTTGTATTCAACAGAGAATTAGAAGCCCTAGCCACAGCAATCAGACAAGAAAAAGAAATAGCATTCAAATTGCAAAGGAACAAAGTACAACTTTGATTATTTTTAAATGACATGATACTGTGTATTCAATCAAAAACTATTAGAATTTATAAATGAATTCAGTAAATAGCAGAATATAAAATTAATATACAGAGGAGAGAATGAACAATTAAAGGGATCATTTTATAAAGTATGTAAATATCTAACCAATGTACTATATACTTGAACCTAATAAAACAAAATTTAATAAAAAGAAAATAGTTCTGGAGATGGATGGTGGTGATGATGGTTGTGTAATAATGTGAATGTAGTTACAATCACTGAACTATATACTTTAAAATGATTGAAATGGTCAATTTTATGTTATGTATATGTTATCACAATAAAAATGGAATACAGAAAAAATTAATATACAGAAATCTGCTGCATTCTTATACACCAATAATAAACTATCAAAAAGAGAAATTAAGAAAACAATCCATTTACAATTGCATCAAAAACAGTAAAATATCTGGATATAAATTTAACCAAGGGGTAAAAGACTAATATGTGAAAAATAATAACACATTGAGGAAAGAAACTGAAGAAGATACGAATAAATAGAAGTATATACTGTGCTCATGGATATGAAGAATCGACATTGCTAAAATGTCTATATTACCCAAATCAATCTATAGGTCAATGCAATTACTACCACAATACCAGTGGCATTTTTTTTTTTTTTTTACCGAACTCAAATGAATAATACTAAATTTTAGATGGAATCATAAAAGACCCTGAATGGCCACAGTAATCTTGAAAAAGAAGAACAAATTTGGAGGTATGATGCTACCTGATATCAAATTATACTTACTACAAGGCTATAGTAATCAAAACAGCATGGCAGTGACATTAAAAATAAAGGACACATAGATCAATGGGACAGAATAGAGAGCACAGAAATAAACTCATGCTTATATGGTCATTTAATCTATGACAAATGAGGCAAGAATATACAATGGGATAAAGATAATTAATAAATGATGTTCAGAAAACTGGACAGATACATAAAATAAAACTGGACCCCCTTCTTACACCATACACAAGAATAAACTCAAATAGTTTAAAGATTTAGTATAAGACCCAAAACCATAAAACTTCTAAAAAAAATATAGGCAGTAAATTCTCTGACATTTCTTTTAGTAATATTTTCTTCTGATATGTCTCTTTGGACAAGGGAAACAAAAGAAAAAAATAAGCAAATGGGACTACAACAAACTAAAAAGTTTTTGCACAGAAATGGTTATCAACAGAATGAAAAGAAAATCTACTGAATAGAAGATATTTGCCAATAATACATCTGATAAAGGATTAATATCCAAAATTTATAAAGAGCTCATATAACTCAATACCACCACCAACAACAAAAAAATCCAATTAAAAAAAATGGGCAGAGGATCTGAAGAGACATTTCTCTATAAAGGACCTACAGATGGCCTATAGATACTTGAGAAGGTGCTCAATGTCACTAATCATCAGACAAATGCTAATTAAAACCAAAATGAGGTATCACATTACACTTGTCAGAATCACTATCATCAATAAATCAACAAACCTAAGTGTTGTTGAGAATATGAAGAAAAGGAAACCTTCATGCACCTTTTGTTTGTTTGTAAATTTGCACAGTCACCATGGAAAATACTTTAAAGGTTTCTCTAAAAATTAAAAATAGAACTACCATGTGACCAATCAATTTCACTTCTATGAGTTTATGCAAAGAAATCAAAGCATGAATTTGAAAAGATATATGCACCCCTATGTTCATTGCAGTGCTATTTACAATAACCCACAGTTGGAAACAACCTAAATGCCCTTTGAAAGACAATTGGATTAAAAAAAAAGGTAGCACTATATACAATGGAATATTACTCAGACATAAAAAAGAATAAAAATCTTACCATCTTACCATTTGCAACATGGATGGACCTAAAGGCTACTATGTTAAGTGAAATAAGTCAGACAGAAAAAGACAAATACCATACGATCTCACTTATACGTGGAATCTAAAGAACAAAATAAACAAACCTAACAGAAACAGACTCACAGATACAAAGAACAAACGGCGATTGGAGGGTTCAGGGGCTGGGTAAAAAAGGTAAGGGGATCAAGAACTACAAATTGGTAGTTACAAAATAGTCATGGTGATGTGAAGTATAGCATAGGGAACAAAGTCAACAACATTATGATAACTATGTATAGTACTAGACAAATCAGATAGATCACTTTGCAAATTATATGTCTAACCACTTTAAACTAATATAAAATAATATTGAATGTTGACTCTAATTGAAACAAAGAAAAATCATAAATAAATGTTAGTAGTAAAAAGACAATTTGAGATAGAGATAAAATGAGAAACAAAGTCAAGGCACTTTTTAACCACCGTAAAAAGAGATTGAAGAAAGAGTTTAGCAGTTTTGTTTTCTTTGCTGCTTCAACTCTGAGGATGAAGACCATTCTCAACAGACTGTTGACATTTCATAAAATGTGGATATCACTCTTCAGGGATGCACAATTATTGTAAAGGGCCTCAGAGTCACCCTGAGGATGGATTCAATCATGTCAATGTAGAAAGTCTCCTTGGAAAGAAAAAGAAGAGGCTCCAAGTTGACAAATGATGGGAAAATAAAAAGGAACTAGCTACTGTTCAATCTATGTGTAGTCAATGTATCGAGCACTATCAAAGGTGTTACACTGGGCTTCTGTTAAAAAATTAGGTCTGCCAATGCTCACTTCCCCATTAACATTGTCATTCAGAAGAATGTTTCTCTTATTGAAATCCAAAATTTCTTGGGTGAAAGAAACATCCACAGGATTCGGATGAGGTCAGATATTGGTTGTTTAGCCCAGAAAGATGAGTTTACTCTTGAAAGGAATGACATTTAACTTGTATCAATTCAGCTGTTCTGATTCAACAAGCCACAATCATTAAAAACAAAGATACCGGTATGCAGGTTTCTGAAAAAGGAACAGTTTGGCAGGCTGATAAATAAGGTCTAAATTGTCCAGCTACAGAAATGCCAAGAAATGAGATAAAAGTTGCATATTTGAAAAGAGCGAGACGGGGGGGGGGTGGGGGGGGAGCGAGAGAGAGAGAGAGAGTTTAGCAATTTTGATTTAACGTAACTGTGCAATAACCATCTCAATTTGGGGAAGACTGGGCTTGTCGAACCTAATTCTTCTGGGTACATTTCATATTATAGTGCTTCTTTCCTAACTTTTATTTCTATTTCAAATGTCCTAGTCTTTACTAGAGAGAACTATCATGAAATCTAAGTTAAAATACAAAATCTAAACATTGTAAAACAGATGTAAGTTTTGAATACCAAAAATTATTGATTTATATAGTGTCTTCAATATTTATATGAAAACCTTCACTTTCTCAAACATTATGGTTATGAGATAAAATAAACTCAAAGCATAGGAATTTGCAGTTTAAAGCTTAGCACAGTTGCTAGATTTTATCTTAGACAGTATGTTTAACATGCATGATCGAGACTCTTCTCATTAAAATAAAGGCAAGATACGGGCCTCTCTCAGATAACAATTACTAAGATTATCTTAAAATAGCACTTCATGTCATACTTGTTCTTTTGCTGTGCTGATATAACTGCAGACCACTACAGCAGTCTAAATTGTGAAAGTTACTAATTTACAAATTATTTGAGCAATCTAAATTTTATACAGTAAAAAAAAACAAAACTTAAGCAATTTTGTATTGATATCACATCATATACTATGATAATTATAAGTTTAACCTCTAAATAAATGAGTCTCTTTGTTTTCAGAATTTGAGAATAGTAGAATAATAGTCATCAGTATGGACATTTGCCTGTTGGATTTATGAGTTGGCTTTTTGTCATCATATTTCTGGATGATTTCTTTTCCCAGGCCAATTTTTAAGGCTTGAAAGGAGTCATGGCCTTTATCAAAGTCATATTGTTTAACAGAATCTAGCAATACCAGCTTCTCTGAAGTATCAAGACAAAGTTAGCCCCAAAGATAATGATATAATATGGGACGCAAACAAAATTCTTATTTTGTACTAAGCTCCTTTCTAAAGTCTCCTAAATTGTGAGAATAGTTTTAACTTTAAAAAAATGCTTTTAAAAATTTACTTTTTAAAGAAAATTTACTAATAAACTTCTCAGAGATTTTAGGATAGTATTATTATTATGGACTCACAGTAAACTGTCTCATATCATATTTCACTACATATTTCACTACACATTAAGAAAAAAAGTAGAAAACTACAAAGCTGCTTACTAATTGGGTTACTAAGGTCAGTGTGAACCACACTAAATAAATCAAGTATTATTAAAATACTACTAAATTAAAGAAACATGTAGAGGAATCGAAAACATGAAACATCTCTCTCTAACCTTCAGACTGAATATTTTAACTATATTCTAGACATTTCTTTATGAAACGCTATAGAACAGATAGCTGTGAATCAGATATATACTTTGACATTCAGCTACTTACAGTCTTATAAAGGAGATTAGACCTATTTCTAAATAGCTGTAAGGCTGAGATAACCAAGGTAAATGCTTGAGAAAAATATTTTAAAATATGTTATGGAAGTCAGGGGAAATTAAGAAGAAAGATAATTTCACATGGATGATCAAGCAAATACAACATGTTCCAAATTATACACTTATCTTCCTATTTTCTCATGCATTTATTCACCGCTTTCTCAAAATAAATTACAAAGTACTAAATACATAGCAGGTACTGGAGTCCCTCAAATATCTCCCTAGTGTGTTTTATCTCAATTGTCACCTCCATGCCCCCTCACCATCAAGCTGAGAACCTCAAAATATATTTGATTACTTATCTTTTATATTAACCTGGACCACAAAGCCAATCAATACCACCTTTCTTTTTTTCTCTATTCATATTGCTACACTCAAAGACTAGCTATTTATTAAAATTTTATTATAATAAATCACTATCTCTCAACATGGGATCTCTCCCTTCTCCTAGCCAATATCTACATGGCTACCAACACACAATCCTGGTGTTGTCCAGCCTTAACTCAGAAATAACCCCTTGTTTGTTACACAATAATGTCTGATTAGTACGCATATCATGGTTCTTGTTATCAGATACCGATCAGATACCAACCTGTAACCCCAGCCTCATTTTTTTATATGCCCCCTGTCTCTGAAACATCCAAGACTTCAGTCACAGACCATTTACTTTTCTGGAATACGTCCTGCACTACCATGCCCTTGTGTCTTTGATCATGGAGTTCATTCTGCATGAATTACCTTTCTTCTTCCTCATCCTCTTTCAAAGTTGTATTTAATTATTCAGGTTCAACTTCTCTTAAGCTTACTTACTGTCTCCTGTTATAATTAGTTTTTCTTTTGAATATTCATAGCCATTTGATTCTAACTTTTGGTTATAAAATTTGTACTTTCCATTGAATTTTATTTACATAATAATGTTATACAACTTGCAAAGTACTTTCACAAATGTCTAACACTCATAACTGTGTGAGTATAGTAGACTAGAGGAAAGAGGCTCAGAGAATTTAAATATTAAGTCCAGGTCTCACAGTCCAATAGCTCTCCAACATATAATCTTATATTTCAATATTCGTATGGTCTTACTTCTTCTAGTTGGCCTTGGGTCCCTCAGGGTAGGAATCTAAGCCTTGTTTACTGTCTAAACCATAGCAAACCTCAGTGCCCACATTGAATTAATGAAGCTCTTACTGTAATTCCTTCTCTGTACTTACCTCTCTTCTTAGGTGAGGTCACTTTGTTTTTTTGAATAAATTTTTAAAAAAATAAAAGTTAATAATCAATATTGAATCAAACCTGCTTACTTCATATCTTAATATTCCAGGTGAAGAAATTTTGTGCCTTTGTCTTGTTTCTGAAATAAAGTCTCAAATTAATGACCCAATCTTAGTAACATATCTTTGCCCTATTTTTCTGGTCCCGAGTCTGTTTTAAATATCTATCCAACAATATCAATAAACAGAAAAATCACAAAAGAGAAAATATATCAAATAAACTAAAACATGGAAAAGTATTGAACCTTAGTTGATAATACTTGCTGAGTTATCTTTTAGTGAGATTGTGTGTGTGCTAAGCAATGTGTTAAACGTTACACATACATTGCTTTGTTCAATTCTCACAAAACCCCCATGTCAGGTAATTTTCATTCTTCAGATGAAGAAACAGGTTTACAAAGGTTAAGTAACTTTCCCGCTGCTAATAAGATATAGAGGTTTAACTTGCCCAAAAGTATGTCTGAGGCATAGAAACTTGTTTGTGTTTTGCTTGTTAGAATATACCCGTACTCGCACACACACAATACATACATATATACATATATATATATTTCTATGTAATTGCTAATATATAATGCTAGCAAATATACATTGAAGTTGACACTCATATTTTCTTTAAGCATTTTTAATTTTTTGAGCTTTTTTTAGAAAATGCTATAAATTTATTTACCATTACCTATATCTTGGGATGATTGTTACACAGTGGTTAAGCATGTTTGTTTTGGAATTAAATACAAACTCCATTCTTTACTAACCATGTGATATGGGGAAAATCTATTAAAGCTTCATAAATAGATCAATTAAGCTTATATATATGAAATGTAATATTACCCTACACATCCAACAAATACACGTGTGTGTTTAGATAGAAAATACAGTCATAGAAACATCAATAAATATGCTTGTCCCTGAATGTTAGCCCTGACCCTGGGTCTTTCACTCACTTACTGGCCTTCCTGGATCTCAGCACCTGCCACAGTTGACACATTTCATCTGCTCTAAGACCACTGCCTTTCTGATTGTTGAATCTGCCATAGCTTCTTTCATCTCTATCTTTGTGCTAGGATGGTTTACCTTGCAGTAAGGGACATATAATTAGGGATAGACTTGTAATCCAGTTATCTATATAGAAGGAAAACTCTCACAGTTGGAATAAAAACTACATGGAAATTAAATCAGTCATATTTCAACAAATAGAAGCTATTGTTTATCGACAACATCATAATCCTCTCATCATTATCATCATGATCATCATGATCATCATCATCATTATAAAATAAAGCACATTTAACATAATGCAGGAAGCCAGTCCAGATGGCAGTGTAGGAGAATGCTGAGCTCTCTTCCTCCCCAGAAACACATAAAATGTACATATATATTAAAAGAAATTCCTCTTAAGAGACAACTGAGAACCAACTGAGCAGGTTCTGTAAAACAAGCCAGAGAGACCACATAGAGAAAACGGGAACTGTGAGAGCTCTCCCAAAACTGAGAAAACTACCTGGGACCAGAGGAACTAGTGAGTGCCATTGTTTATATTTCCCCTGTTCTTGGACAGCAAGTGGGAATTCTATCCAGGCTCTTTGGTCAATCTGCAAGGTCTCTGGAGAGCTTCCCGACCCATCTCTCCCAGAGCTAGATCCAGCAGCAATAGGAAGATGCCATAGCACATGTAGAAGGGGCCCTTTCACCTGAAGATTGATTTAGCAGGTACAGCAGGACACTGCAGCATTCATCCACTAGGCTGTGCACATATGTGGCTCCAGCACATGTGCTGACTTAGCAAAATGCTGTAGTATCTGCATGAAGAGCTATCCCTTCTAGAAAGAGAGCAGAGATAGCAGGGAGCTTTTACACACACATAGGACTGCCGAATCCAGTAAAATTGTGAAGCTAACAAAGCATTGCAGTACTCACAGACAGAACTGTCCTGTGTGAAATTATTTGGGCATTGCTAGCACACACATGGGGCTGCCACACCCAGAGAGGGTGCAAAACTAGCAAAATGCAGTGGTATATATACACAGCTGCCCACTGCAGAGAAAGTATGGATCTAGCAGCACACTAATACTTGCACACTCAGAGCATCCCTGCCCAGACCCATCTTGGGCAACAGACAATTAAAGTAACAGGCTGCACACACACACACACACACACACACACACACACACACACACATGCTGGGCAGGCCTACCTACACTGAGAAGCCCCATCTGGAGAAGGGATAGAAAGTGCACACACACACACACACACCAGGCTTCCCTTAACCAGAACCCATGTGTTCTGGCCAGTCTGCACACCACTCACCACATGTGCCTGCTCTAACTACAACTGACCTGCTAAAATTATCCAGCATATAGTTTACACAGAGCAACTTTTTCTAGATTGGGAGAGATAACTTTTTAATCTGACTCGTAAAAACAAACACAGAAAGTCAAACAAAATAAGGAAACAGAAGAATATGCTCCAGACAAAGGAACAAGAAAAAAAAAACTGGTGAAAACTCTAATGAAATAGATAAAAATAATTTGCCTGACAAAGAATTCAAAGAAATGATCATAAGGATGGTCAATAAACTTGAGAGTAGAATAGAAAAATTTAGAGAATGTTTCAAAAGAGTTAGAAAATGTAATAAAAAGACAATAAATATACAATAACTGAAATGAAGACAACATTAGAAGAAATCAAAGAAGATTGCTTAATACAGAAGAACAGATTAATCACCTGGAAGACAGAATAGTGGAAATCACTCAATCGGAACAGTAAATAAAAAAACTAATTCTAAAAAATGAAAATAGCATAAGAGGCCTCCAAAATAAACATCGAATGTCGTAATATTTGCATTACAGAAATTCCAGAAGGAGAAAAGAGGGAGAAAAAGGCAGAAAGCATTTTTGGAAAAAATAACATCAGAAAAGTTTTCCTAATATGGGGAAGGAAACAGGCATCCAGTTCTAGGAAGCACAGAGTTCCACGCAAGATGAGCCCAAGATGCCCAACCAAGACACTATAATTAAAATGGGAAATGTTTAGGATAAAGAGATAATTTTGAAGGCAGCAAGAAAGGGAAAAGTCACATCGAAGAGAAAACCCACAAGGCTATCAGCTGATTTCTCAGCAACAACTTCACAGGCTTACAAAAGGTGAAAAGAAATATTTAAAGCGCTGAAAGAAATAAACCTACAACCTATAATACTATATCTGGCAAGGTTATCATTCAGAATTGAAAGAGAAATAAAGAGTTTTCCAAACAAGCAAACACTAAAGGAGTTCACCACCACTAAATTGGCTTTACAAGAAAAGTTAAAGTGTCTTCTCTATGCAGGAAAGAAAAGGCCATAATCAGAAATATTTTTTTTTAAAAAAAAGGAAAGAAAAAATACACTGATAAATGCAGAAAAGTTAAAAGACAAAAGAAACTAACTATAACTACAATAAAAAGTCAAGGGATAAGCAAAACAAAAAGATATAACACATAATTTCAAGCACATAAATTGTGGAGAAGGGAGTAAAAATGTAGTGCTTTTAGAATGTCTTGAACTTAAATGTCTTTTAATTTTAAATAGGCTGCTATAGATATAGATGGATATATATGAACCTTGTGGTAACCATGAACCAAAAAACCTAACAAAAACACCGCAAAAATAAAGAAAAAGTAACCCTGTCAAAACACTAAAGAAAACCACCAAATAGAGAGAGAGAAAAGAAAAAAAAACAACTAAGAAAAACAACCAAAAATCAATTAACAAAATGACAATGAGCATATATCTGTCAATAATTACTTTAAATGAAAATGGACTAAATGCTTCAATCAAAAGACATTGGGTGAAAGAATGAATTTAAAAAAAAGAACAAAAAACAAAAAACAAGATTCATCTATATGCTGCCCAGAAGAAACTCACTTTAGATAAAAAGACAGACTAGAAGTGAAGGGATAGAAAAGGTATTCCATGTAAATAGGAACAAAAAGAAGCTTTAAAATAAAAAGAAATAAAAATTGAAATGTAGCAATACTCATATCAGATGAAATTGACTTTAAACCAAAGAATGTAAAAAGAGACAAAGAAGGACATTACATAATGATAAAGGAGTCAATACAGGAAGAGGATATAACAATTATAAATATCCATGGTTTCAACATAGGAGCACCCAAGGCTGTAGAGCACCTATTAATGAACAAAAAGGCATAAATTAACAGTAATAATAACTGTGGACTTTAATTCCCCATTTACTTCAAAGGACAGGTCATCCACAGAAAAAAATTAATAGTACAATAATGGCCATTAGTGCTACATTAGACCAGGTTGACTTACTAGTCATTTATGGAAAATTTCATTCCAAAACTGCAGATTCTAGTGCACGTAGAACATTTTTTAGTATAGAAGATATATTAAACCATAAAACGAGACTCGTTAGATTCAAGAATATTGAAATTATATCAATCATATTTTCAGATTACAATGGCATAAAACTAGGAATCAACTACAGGAACAAGACTGAAAAAATATCATGAATATATGGATATTGAACAATATGCTTCTATCAATGGATCAAAAGGGAAATCAAACAGAAAATCAAAAACTACCATGAGACAAATGAAAATGAAAGCATAATTTTACAAAACTTATGTGATGCAGCAAAAGCAGTTCTAAAAGGAAAGTTTATAGCTAAAGAGGGCTATCTCAAAAAGCATAAAAAATTCAAAATAAAAAAATATAACTATATACTTTTGGAAACTAGAAATAGAAAAACAAATAATACTCAAATAAGTAGGAAAAGAAAATAATAAAGATCACAGCAGAAATAAAGAAAATAAGACTGGTGAAACAGTATTAACAAAATCGATAAAACTAAGAGCTGGTTCTTCAAAAAGATAAATAAAATTGACAATCCTCTTGCAAGATTTCTCAAAAAAAGAAAAAGAGAGTGCCAAAATGAATAAAAGGAGAAATGAAAGAGGAGAGATTATAACTTATAAAACAGAAATACAAAGGATGACTAAAGAATGCTATGAACAATTATACGACAACAAATTAGGCAATCTAGAAGAAATGATAAATTTCAAGAAACACAGTATGCCAAGACTAAATCACAAAAAAAAGAAATCTGAGCAGAGCAATTACTAGCAATAAAATTGAAGCAGTAATCAAAAACTTTCATCAAACAAAAGCCCAGGACCAGATAGTTTCAGAGGTGAATTCTACCAAACATTTAAAGAAGAATTAATACCTATCCATATCAAATTATTTCAAAAAAAAAATTGAAAAGGATGGAATAACTGCAAATTCATTCTACAAAATGGACACTACCCTGATACCAGAAACAAAGACACCACCAAAAGAGAGAGAGAGAGAGAGAGAGAGAGAGAGAGAGAGAGAGAGAGAATGAATTACAGGCCAATATACTTGATTAATATATACACAAAAGTTCTCAACAAAATATTAGCAAACTGAATTCAACAATGCATTAAAAGGATTATACACTAAGATCAAGTGGGATATAAACCACGGATGCAAGGTGGTTCAGCACCCACAAAATTCATCATGTCAACAAAACCAAGGTTAAAAATCATATGATCATCTCAACAGATGCAGAAAAAGCATTTGGCAAAATTCAATATTCATTTATGTTAAGAAAAAAAAACTTTTAATGAAGTGGGTTTAGAAGGAAATTACCTCAACATGATAAAGGCTATATATGACAACCCCACAGCTAACATCATACTCAATGCTCAAAAGCTGAAAGCTTCCATTTAAGATCAGGAACAGGACAAAGATGCTCAGTCTCATCATTATTATTCAGTATAGTATTGGAGATCCTAGTGACAGTAATCAAACAAGAAGAAATGAAAGACATGTAAATTGTAAAGGAAGAAATAAATGTCACTATTTGCGGATGATATGATTCTATATATAGAAAACTCTCCATGGTTCACAAAAATATAAGTAGAATAAATAAATTCAGTAAATTGGCAGAATCAAAATTAATATAAATAAATCTATTATATATCTACACACTAATAATAAATCATCACAAGAATTTTTTTAAAAACCCCAATTTCAATTGCATCAAAAAGAATAAAATACCTAGGAAAAATTCTAACCAAAAGGTAAAAGACCTATACTCTTAAAACTAAGACAGTTAAGTAAGAAATTGAAGAAGACACAAATAAATGGAAGGATATGCCATACTCATGGATTGGAAGGATTAATATCATGAAAATTAACATACCGCTCAAAGCAATCTATAAACTTAATGATATCCTTATCAAAATAACAATGGCATTCTTATCAGAACAATAATAAATAATCCTAAAGTTTATATGGAATCACAAAAGAACCCAAATAGCCAAAGCAATCTTGATGAAAAAAGAACAAAGTTGGAGGTATCACACTACATGATATAAAACTATACTATATCAAAATAGCATGGTACTAGCCTAGAAACAGATAAATCAATGAGACAGAATAGAGAACCCAGAAATAAACCCAAACCTATGTAGTCAGTTAAGCTATGACAAAGCAGGCAAGAGTATACGATGGGGTAAAGATAGTCATTTCAATAAATGGTGTTCAGAAAACTAAACAGATACATTCAAATGAACATAAAACCAGACCACTCTCTTCCATCATATACAAAAATAAATTAAAAATGTATTAAAGAAATATAAGACCAGAAACCATAAATTCCTTTTTGGATATGTCTCCTCAAGTAAGGGAAACAAATGCAAAAAATAAACAAGTGGGTCTTTGTCAGATTAAAAAACCTCTGTATAGCTAAACAAAAAAAAAAAAAATCAACAAAACAAAAAGACGACCTACTAAATTGGGGAATATATTCACAAGTGACATATCCAATCCAATAAGGGGGTTTGATATCCAAAATATATAAGGAACTCATATTACTCAAGATGAAATACTGCCATTTGCAACAACATGAATCAATTTTGAGATTATTATGCTAAGCGAATAAAGTCGAGAAACCTATGATTTCACTTATATGTGGGATATAAAGCTGAAGCAGCAAATGAACAAGACAAACAAACAAAAACTCAGACAAAGACAACAGTTTAGTGGTAACCAGAGGGAAAGAGAAGAGGAAGGAAGGTAGATAGGGATAAAAGGGTCAAGTATACGGTGACAGAAATTTAACTTTGGGTGGTGAACACGCAATGCAATATACATATGGCATATTATTGAACCTGTATAATTTACTAACAAATGTTGCCCCAATGAATATAATTAGAAAAATACTGTGATAAGCTTGCACAATGATAGAGGGGGGGAAATGGTGTAGCTGATAGAGGCTCTGTTCATCCTTCTGGTGACCAAAGCTGTGACAGAAATAAGGAGCAGCAGCAAGTAAATATCACTTGAGATCTAGATGAACAAGCCATATAACTAGGGAGATATCTAAGAAAGCACCCTACAACCACAGAAGATAGGAAGGGGCGAGGACGTGGGGCTGCCTGGTCCCAAGTGGCTGAGTGAGACAGGAGGCTTCGGCAGCGGTAGATGCCTCTTAAAGATGCCATATCTGCTAGCAGACTTCCGTGATGACTTACCTGCTCGTGCTGGTTTGGCTGTATGCATGGGGCACCAGGGACTTACAGGGGGATAGTGGGTTGTCAGAGTGAGGGCGGAGGTGAGACTTGCTCTGTACAGAAGTGCCATTGGTATCCGTTGTTCCTCTGTTGAGCCCTCCCTCCTCCCAGTGCAGGGACACAGTAGAGATGTCATCGAACTGAATAACAGAGGTCATTCTGCCCAGAGGATTCCCTGAAACTCCTCCTCTCCCAATTAGCTGCCCCATCCAAGCCACGTCCAGGTGTATCCTCAGCATTCAGATGCTCCTTGCTGAGCAGTGCTTAGACTCACACTGGAGGCAGCTAGCTCAGTTTCTGGAGTGGCCTTTTGAGGCAACTATAAGCACACCATCTGTGGATTTCTTGCTGAATCTTAACAAGTAGCCCCAGAGAGGTAGAGGCTTGGGCTAAATTTGGCCTGCAACTGAATCCCTCTTGGGACTGTGCCACTGGATACCTACTACACAAATCCACACTAATAAGACCAGAAGACTTAGGAACTTTGCTTATTACATAGAAATAGACATGGAAAGTGAAGCCAAATGAGAAGACAAAGAAGCAGAAACCATGTGAGAGAACAGAACAGAGATCCAGGTATAATAGAGTTAAGTGATCCAACAGATGCAGAGCTCAAAATACTGTTTATAAAGATGCCCAGTGAATTTTTGGGAAGTATAGATAAATTCAGCAAAAAGATTTAAAAAACATAAAAATGGAAATGAAAATTATAAAAAGGAACTGGTCTGAAATGAAGAATACATTATCTGAGATGAAAAGTATATTATATGGAATAAACAAAGAATCGAACAAAGTGAATAAAGAAAAAGATCAAATGCCCTACCTACAGGATGGGAGAGCCAAAGACATACAATCAGAATGGCAAGAGATAAGATGGCAAGACTATGAAAATAATTTAAGGAGCATATGGGACACTATTAAGTAAAAATATCCTCCTCATCAGTGTACTGGATGGAAAACAAGATGTTGAACAGCTATTTGAAGAAATAATGATGGAAAACTTTCCTAGTCTGCTGAAGGAAATAGATATAAAACCCCAGGAATCTCAGAGAGTCCCAAAAACTAGGAATCCAAAGAGGCCCACACCAAGACACATCATAATTAAAATGCCGAAGGTTAAATACAAAGAGAGTATCTCAAAAGCAGCAAGAGAAAAGCAATCAGTAATGTACAAGGGAGTACCCATAAGACTGGAAGCTGATTTCTCAAAAGAAACTTTGCAGTACAGAAGGGCTTGGCACAAAACGTTCAACATGATGAAGACCCAGGATCTATAACCAAGAATACTTTATCCAGCAAAGCTATCATTTAGAGTTGAAGGACAGATAAAGAGCTTCCCAGACAAAAATAAGCTAAAGGATTTTATCACCATCAAGCCAGTATTACAGGAAATGTAGGAGGGACTTCTTTAAGAAGAAAAAAAAACATATATCAAAAACAGGAATAAAGAATGGTAACATCATTCCTATCAATAAGTACCTCGAATGGAAAAGAATTAAGTGCTCCAACCCAAAGATAGAGTAGCTGAATGGATAAGAAAACAAGACACCTACATGCTGCCTACAAGAGATTCACTTAAGATTAAAAGACACACACAGACTAAAAGGAAAAAGATGGGAAAAGATATTGTCTTGATGGGCCTAGAAGGTATTTCAGTCAGATAGAGAAAGATAAAAACCATATGATTTCACTTATATGCAGAATCTAAGGAACAAAAAGAACAAAAACAGACTCACAAATATAATGGACAATTTTGTGATGGATAGAGGGGAAAGGGGTTGGGGACTGGGAGAATGGGGTAAAGAGTTAAAGAAGTACAAATTAGTAGTTGATGGATGGTCACAGGGATGGGGAGAATAGGGAATGCAGTTAGCGTTAATATGTTGGCTAGGTGGAGGGCAAGGGGAGGGAGGGAGCAATTGGGGGGATCATTTTGTAAACTATACAGATATCTAATCAGTGTGCTGTATACTTGAAACTAATTAAAATAAATAAATAAATATTTTTTAAAAGTTTGCACGATGAGAGATAATTAATAGTGTGGAGATCACATCGTAAGGTATATAAATGTTAAATCACTGTATCATACACCTGAAACTAATATAATATTACATATTGCTATAGTTAAATAAAAATATAAGCTAAAAATATTATGCAAAATCTAGTGAACTACTCATAGTAAAATATCCAATGTGCCTAACACTCTTTAGGTCACATATGGTGTTACCTTGGAGAATACCACTAGAAGAATCAAAATTCTCTACAGATTCACCAGTATATCTATTTTTCATGACTTTATAATTTATCAGGAAGATTAACAAAAATGAAAAATTGATTGTGAATGAAAGAATTGAAGATATTGTTTATTGAGCACCCACTACATGGTAGGCACTCTGCTGGGCTATTTGTTTCACTAATTTAATTTTCTCAAAATTAACAGAGTAGTAATATAATAATGATTCACGAAACTGAAGCAGAAAGGTTAAGTTCTTTGCCTATAACTGATAAATAGCAAGACAAATTTAACTCCATATATATAATCACGAAGCCTATTTTCATTCCTCAATGCCTATTTTGAGAAAATATTTTTTAATAATTTTTTTCAATTGCCGTTGGCATTAAATATTGTATTAGTTTTGGGTGTACAACATAGTGTTTAGACATTAATATAACTTATAAAGTGACCCCCCCAATAAATTTAGTACCCATCTGACACCACACAGTTATTATAATATTATTCGCTATATTCCTTATGCTATACTTTACACCCACATAATTACTTTGTAAATACCAATTTCTACTTCTTAATTGCTTCCCCTTTTTCACTCACCCCCTAAACCTCCATTCTATCTGGCATCTATCAAAATGTTCTCTGTATCTATGAGTTCATTTTTGTTTTCTTATTTATTTTATTTAGATTCCACATGTAAGCAAAATCACATGGCGTTTGTCTTTCCATGTCTGACTTCACTCAGCACAATAGCCTCTAGGTTCATCCATGTTGTTGCAGATGGCAAGATTTTATTCTTTTTTGAATGGCAGGATAATATTTTATTGTACAATCTCTTTATCCATTCATCTATTGATGAACATCTAGGTTACCTCTGTATCTTGGCTATTGCAAATACTGCTGCAATGAACATATGGACTCACATGTTCCTTCTAAGTGGTGTTTTGAGTTTCTTCGGATGAATATCCAAAGTGGGACTACTAGGTCTCTTTTCACAGCCTTTCTTTTAAAGTCAATCTTGTCTGGTATAAGTATTGCTACCTTAGCTTTTTTTTCATTTCCATTTTTATGCAAATTTTTTTCATCATTTTGCTTTTAGTCTATGTGTCTTTCAATCTGAAGTGAGTCTCTTGTAGGCAGCATATGTAAGTGTCTTGTTTTCATATCCACTCAGCCACCCTATGTCTTTCCATTGGAGCATTTAATCCATTTAAATTGAAAGTACTTATTCATAGATATGTAATTATTGCCGTTTTATTGGTTATTCATATTTTTGATGTTTCTTTTTTCTCTTCTTGTTAATGAAGTCCCTTTAACATTTCTTGTAATATTCATTTGGTGGTGATGAACTCCATTAGCTTTTCTTTGTCTGGAAAGCTCTTTATCTGTCCTTTGATTCTAAATGATACCTTTTCTGGGTAAAGTAATCTTGGTTGTAGGTCCTTGCTTTCCATTATTTTGAATGTGTCATGCCAGTTTCTTCTAGACTACAAAGTTTCTGTTGAGAAATCATCTGGCAGTCTTATGGAAGCTCCCGTGTAGGTAACTAATTGCTTTTATGCTGCATTTAAGATTCTCTCTTTGTCTTTAACCTTTGACATTTTAATTATTAGTGTGGGTTTCTTTGAGTTCATTTTGTTTGGGATTCTTCACTGCCTGGGCTTATATGTTTATTACCTCTGCTAAGTTAGGAAAGTTTTCCTTCATGATTTCTTCAGATAGGTTTTTAATTCCTTGCTCTCTCTCATCTCCTTCTGGTACTCCTATGATGCCAATGTTGGTAAGTTTGATGTTGTCCCAGAGTCTCCTTAAACGATCTTGATTTTTTTTTCTGTTTGCTCTTCTGATCTGGTGTTTTTTTGTTACATTATATTCTAAACAGCTAAATTGATCCTCTGATTTATCTAATATGCTGAGTCTCTGAAATGTATTCTTCATTTCAGTTATCTTATTTTTCATTTCTGAAAAATTTTTGTGTTTTTTATTTCCATTTTTATGTTTTGTATCTCTTTGTTAAATTTCTCACTGAGTTCATCTACTCTTCCCCTAGTTCATTGGGAATCCTTATAACCAATATTTTGAACTCCGCATCTGGTAGATTGCTTATCTTCATTTTGTTTAGTTATTTTTCTGGAGCTTTGTTTTGTTCTTCAATGTGGGACATGTTTCTTTGTCTCCCCATTTTGTCCGCCTCCCTGTGTTTGTTTCTATGTGTTAGGTAGGGCTGCTATGTCTTAGTACAGTGGCCTTATGTAGTTGGTGTCTTGAGGAGCCCAATGGTGCAGTCTCTCTGGTCACCTGAGCCACATGCTCCAGGTATGACTCTTATATGGGTTATGTGTGTCCTCCTATTGTCGTTGAGTCTTGGTTGCTGGCTGCATGTCAATGAAAGGGATTGAATCTCAGGATAATTGGTTGTGAGGACTGGCTTATGAAGGGCTGATTCTAGTGAGCAGGATTCACTTTAATAGGGTTCTGATGCCTGCCCAGTCTGTTCTTGGGTATGTCACCCCAGATGGTGCTCATGCTTTGTCTGAAACCAGTCACAAGGAGCTCCACTGCAGGTCAAGTTCAGCAGCAGCCTGTGCCCTTCCTAGGGCCACCTGGCACGAGCCACCAAACAATATGCAGATGGTCTCCACCCATGCTGGGCTTAGAGGTGCCTCAAGAAGCCAAGCTGCAAATCAAGGTTGGCTGCTGCTGGTATGGACTTGGGGTTTTTGGCAAGAACTATGGGGCACATTGAAGACAGATGCTGCTTGTTTGGGTTTATGAACTTTTGAGAGATTTTAGCAACATATGCAGCATGAGCCAAGACTGGTTTTTTTGTGTGGAAAGCCACTGGGTCTCTGGGAATCATCAGGATGGGATGAACAGTGCTGGCCATGTTGATAAAGACTCAGATATGGCAGCAACCAGTATCTACACACCAGGAGAGGGGAGGGCTCAACAAAGAAACAAGGAGTTTGCCAACACTTCTATCTAGGAGAAAGCAGCCCCTGCAGCTCTCATGCTGAATCCAGATAACTTAGTCCTTCATCATATGTCCTTGGTGCTTTTTGAGCAGCTTCCCAAAAACTGGAGCTTAGAGAGAGTGAGTCTGTCAGTAAATAAGTCTGTGAATGGGTCCTTTAAGAGGAATGTCTAAGTCTTCAGCTGCCATCATCTACAATCTATGCTGATTTTTACAGCCAGAAATTGTGGGAACTTATCCTCCTGGCACTAGAACTCTGGACTGAGAGCCCAATGTGAGGCCCAGATTTCTTGCTTCTTGGGGAGGGGCCCTAGATATCTCTCCAAATTTTCAACCATCCTAGGCATGGATGGGACCTAGCCTATTGTGCATCCTGCCCTTCTATCAGTCTTGAGGTAGCCTATTCTGTTTGTCCCCAGTTTTAGGACTGTTCAGCTAGACTTTAGATGACTCAGTGATAGCTGTTCTGTAGTTTAGTTGTACTTTCGATGTGGTCATGATAAGCAGCAAGCACGATGTTTACATACTTTGCCATCTTGACAAGAACTCAACAGATTCTTGAAATAAGCTGCATGTATTTATTTATTTTCTGGCTTTATTGCAACATAATAGACAATTAGTTGTTCATACTTATATTGTACAATTCAATGAGTCTTTTTTTTTTCAATTAGAGTTGACATACAATAACATACCAGTTTCAGTTGTACAGCATAGTGATCAGAGATCTACATAACTCACAATCACCTCACTAAATCTAGTACCCCTCTTACACCTTTCATATTTATTACAACATTATTAACTATCTTCCCCCTGCTACAATCTACATCTCCATGTTTATTCTGCAGCTATTCATCTGTACCTCTTAATCCTTTTGCCTTTTCTTGCCTTCCACCTTAACCCCCTTCCCATCTAGTAGCCCTGAAAATATTCTCTGTATCTATGAGTTTATTTCTACTTTGTGGCTGTTGTTGTTTATTTTGTTCTTTAGATTCCACATGCATGTGAAATTATGCGATATTTGTCTTTATCCAACTCTTTTCATTCAGTGCAACATCTTCTAGGTCCATCAAGGCAATATCTTTTTCTGTTCCCTTCCTTTTAGTCTGTGTGTGCCTTTTAATCTGAAATGAGTCTCCTGTAGACAACATATGAAAATATCTTGTTTTCTTATCAGTTAGGCCACCCTATCTTTTGGCTGGAGCACTTAATTCTTTTCCATTTGAGGTACTTGTTGATAGGAATGTAGTTATTATTATTCTTTATGCATGTTTTTAATGCACTTTTTTTTGTCTTAAAGAAGTCCCTCCAACATTTCCTGTACTACTGACTTGGTGTTGATGAATTCTTTAGCTTATTTTTGTCTGGGAAACTTTTCATCTGTCTTTCAACTCTAAATGGTACCTTTACTGGATAAAGTATTCTTAGTTGTAGATCCTGAGTTTTCATCACATAGAATATTCTGTGCAAAGCCCTTTTTTTCCTGCACAGTTTCTTTTGAATAATCAGCTGCCAGACTTAAGGATATTCCCTTGTAGGTAACTGCTTTTCTCTTATTGCTTTTGAGATTCTCTCTTTATATTTAACTTTTGTCATTTTAATTATGATGTGTCTTGGTGTGGGCCTCCTTGGGTTTATCTTTTTGGGGGTTAGGAAAGTTTTCCATTATTATTTCTTCAAAAAGGTTTTTAACTTCTTGTTCTCCCTCTTCTCCTTCAGGTACTGCTTTGATGCAGATGTTGTTACATTTTATTTTGTCCCATAGGTCTCTTAAATTATTATCATATTCTTGGCTTTTTTCTTACCATTCTAATTGGGTGTTCTTGAATTCCCTATCCTCTATATTACTGGTTTGATACTCCTCTTCATCCACTCTTTTGATTCCCTCTAATATACTCATCTCAGATCATGTATTCTTCATTCCTAACTGGCTTCCTTTTATAATTTCCATTTCCATTTTTATGTTTTTTATCTCTTTGTTAAAGTCCTCACTGAATTCATCTACACTTCTGCGAAATTCACTGAGCATCTTTATAACCAGTGTTTTGAACTCTGCATCTATTGGATTGCTTAACTCCATTATATTGTTCTCACATATAGTTTCTGCTTCTTTATCTTCCCATTTCGGCTGCCTTTCTCTGTCTGTTTCTGTATACTAAACAAAGCTTCTAAGTCTCCCAGTCGTATTAGTGTGGCTTTGTGTAGTAGGTGCCCAGTGTCACAGTACTGAAAGGGGTTCAGCTGCAGGCCAAGTTTAGCCCCACCTATGTCTCTCCTGGCCCACCTGTTAAGATTCAGCAAGCAATCACAGATTCTGTGCTTATAGTTACCTCAAAAGGCCACACCAGAAACCAAGGCCAGTTGCCACCAGTGTGAATCTTGGTGCTGCTCAGTAAGGAGCACCACACTCACTGAGGACACACCTGGATGTGGCTTGGGTGGAGCTGTGAGTGAGGCAGAGATTCAGGGAAGCCTCTGGGTGGAGTGACCTCTGTTATTCAGTTTGATGACATCTCAGCTATGCTGTGCTGCCCTCACACAGGGATGGGAGAGGGCTCAGTAGAAGAACAATGGATACCGCCGGCACTTCTTTCTGATAGAGATCCTCACCTCTGGCTCTCTGACAACTCAGTGTCCCCCTGTAAGTCTCCGGTCCCCCCCCCAACCCCAGCAGCCAACCCAGCTCTGGTGCTCAGAGTGAGCAGGTTTGTCACTGTGAAAGTCTGCTCATGAACATGGCCCCTTTAAAGGCATCTTCATCTGCTGACTGCCACAGCCTCTGTCCCACTCAGCTGCTTGAGTCCTTATGTCTTCACTCCCTCTCTATATATACACTCAGGGGAATGAATTTTTGGATATCTCTGAAAAGGGAAGAGCTTTCTTGGAAGGTAATATAGTAAGATATTTCCTATCACTAGAGAAGTTCAAAGAGGGTTGACAATGCCTGGCGATTGATTCTTGAAATAGATTCCAACACTGAATGTCAGAGTGGAACATATGACCATTTGTGTCATATGCAACTAGAGATTCTGTGATTTCTTATTCTAAGTCTACAAAAACATAGTTTCTTAAAATGTGGCAAAGAGCTTTTACATAATGCATTTCAAGAATAGAAATAAAGTTATTATTTAGTGAACATACACTAAACTACTAAGGAACGGTATTGGGAAAGAAGCAAATTTAACTTTTTCATTCATTCATATGTGAAACTTGTTCCAAAACTCTGTATTATCTTATAAAGTTATATTTAAAGTATTTTAATAAATAAAACTAACTCTTCTTCAGTACTCAATAAATATGAATGAGTTTCATTATACAAATTCTTAAAATATATTTCTGCCTTACATATGATCTAATTTTGGATTGTCCTTGAATAAATTGTCTATTACATTTAAATACATACAAAAGGAATACAAAATAAAGCACTTTTGTGAAGCTTATAATAAAAATTGTGAAAAGAGAAGTACAGAAGGCTGAGTTTTTTCTTTTGACTCTAGCCCCAAGCTCTGTAAACATAAAAATGTGAACTTTTGATTGATTGTTAAGGACTGAGCTATTTTATGTCTTTGTAGAAGTAAACTTGCAGGAAAATAATAGTAATAAATATAACTATTGTCCACTGCAATGTAAATTAAATTTTTATGACTGCGTTTCAGTTGATTTCTATGCTATAAAACAGACAACCCCAAACACTTTATTGCTTTATAGAATATGTGCTAGGTTTGCCTCTATTAGCAACTTCATTTTAACATTCTTGAATACACACATTTATATATTTATTTAGATTCTGTGTTGAACTTGCCCAAACATCTTATTGGTTCACTCATTAACTAATGAGTTAAATAAACTTTTTATATATATTCATTTTTTGTTTGTACCAGAGAGAATATTATACTTTAGAAAGTGTTTAAAATTTAAATAGAATGATCAGGGATGGTCTCACTGATAAAGTGATATTTAGGCAAAGCCTCAAGGAGATTAGAAAACAAGCAATTCAGTTATCTGGGATAAGAATGTTCCAAGCAGAGAGAACAGCAAATTCAAAGGTCCTAAGAGAGAAAATATAAATAATGAGGAAAAGAAACATATGTCCATTTCTCACAACATACATAAAATTTGGGGTTTTGTAAGCAGACAATATACAACAAACAACATTGCATGAATGTGGGCAATAGACATCTGGAATATATGCATTTTAAAGCTAGACATACAAATTTCTGAGGTAACAAATAACTGATCCTACTTGGAGGAAGTGAAAAAGTCTTACTTAATAAGATAACAATGAACATTCAATGAAATTGGCAGACAGTGAGCAATTTTATCATGCTGCTATGTTAATGTTCTTTGGTCATTTTGAATAAAAGTTATAATCAGAATAAATTTCTTTTCTAAAAATTTTGTTCTAAGTCATGAAAACATAAAATTTAAGAAAATAGTCTAAAAACAAGTCACCTATTTGAAAAATTGTGTATTCTAGCTATCAATTCCCTTTCTAATGGAGTTTTGTCTTTATTTCATACTAAAATATTTTTAATTATTGTTACAGAGAATATTCAGAATTAAGATACATTAACTTGTTCTCTAAATAAGTGAAATGTAGTTAATTCACTATATTACATTTTAGAATGTATAGATACAGTTATAATAAAATATATATAACTAAAAAAATAAGTTATATTTCACTAAACAAAGTTTAGTATCTATAATAGTTGAGCAGTAAGTATCTTGCTTTGCATTTTGCCATAGAGATGAATAAAGGTCAGGTATAATAAAGTTGATATTTATGTATACAAAAAGCTAATTTTTATTATCTATTACTAGGGCAATATTCCAAAGTCTCTTTAGGAATGTCAAACTACACATGAAAAGAACATAAAGATTCCATCAGCAAATAAGTCATTTCACATATTTTTAAATTTAACAAGAGCAGGTAGACTGACCAGTTTTCTTTCTTTCTACTTATGCTCTTTTATGTGAAAGATAAAATTCTGACATTTTAGAACATTAGGCTAGAAGATGAAGGAGGTATGTTGGATTTATTTCTGGGCTCTCTATTCTGTTCCGTTGATCCATATGCTTTTATGCTGGTACCATACCATTTTGATTACTATAGCCTTGTGGTATAGTTTGATATCAGGTAGTGTGATACCTCCACCTTTGTTCTTCTTTCTCAAGATTCCCGTGGTTATTCAGGATCTTTTATGGTTCCATAAAAATTTTAAGATTTTAGTTCTCTGAAAAATGCCATTGGTATTTTGATAGGGATTGCATTGAATCTGTAGATTGCTTTGGGTAGTATGACTTTTAACAACTCTTTTACCTCCTTGGTTAACTTGATTCCTAAATATTTTATTGTTTTTGATTCAATCATAAATGGAATTGCTTTCTCCTCTTTCTGGTAGTTCATCACTGATGTATAAAAAATATAACTAACTTCTGAAAAATAATGTTCTATCCTGCTAATTTATTGAATTCATTTATCAGTTCTAACAGGGTTTTTTTGGGATGAATCTTTAGGGTTATCTATATGTAATATCATGTCATCTGCAAATCATGACAGTTTTACTTCTTCCTTTCCAATTTGGATGCCTTTTATTTCTTTCTTGTCTGATTGCTTTAGCTAGGACTTCCAATACTGTGTTGAACACAAATATCCTTGTCTTGTTCCTGATCTTAAGGAAAACGCTTTTAGCCTTTTCCCACTAAGTGTAATGTTAGCTGTAGGCTTGTCATACGTGACCTTTACTTTGTCAAGGTTATGTTCCCTTTATTCCCACTTTGCTGAGGGTGTTTAACCTAAATGGATGCTTGATTTTTTTCAAATGCTCTTTCTGTATCTGATTTTTACCTTTTAAAACGTTAATTGACTCACAGATATTGAACCAACCTTGCATCCCAGGAATAAATCTAACTTGGTCATGGTGTATGAAATCTTTAATATATTGCCGAATTCGATTTACTAATATTTTGTTGAGAATTTTTTTTTCCATCAGTGTTCATCAGGGATATTGGCTTACAGTTTTTTGTACTGTCTTTGCCTGGTTTTGGAATCAGTATTTGGAAGGCTTCCCTGCTATTGAATGTCTTGGAAATTGAGAAGAATAGCTGTTAATTCTTCTTCAAATGTTTGGTAAAATTCACTTATGAAGCCATTCTGGTCCAGGACTTTTGTTTTTTGGAAGTTTTTTGATTACTGTTTTAAGTTAGTTGCTGGTAATCAGTCGGTTTAGATTTTCTTTTTCTTCTGGATTTCATTTTGGGAGATTTTTATGTTCCTAGAAATGTATCTATTTCTTCCATATTACCCAATTTGGTGGCATGTAATTGCTCATAGTATTTTCTTATAATCTTTTGTATTTCCGTGGAGTCCATAGTTACTTCTGCTCTTTCATTTCTGATTTTGTTTATTTGGGTCCTCTTTCTTTCTTGATAAGTCTGGTTAAAAGTTTCTCAGTTTTGTTTATCCTTTTAAAGAACAATCTCCTGATGTCATTGATCTTTTGTAATGTTTTTCTAGACTCTATTTCCTTTATCTCCACTTTGGTATTTATTGTCATCTTCCTTTTACTACCTTTGGTTTTTGTTTGCTGTTCTTTTTCTAGTTATTCTCAGTTTAAGGTGGGACTGTTGATTTGAGACTTCTGTTTTGTTTTTGTATTTTGTTTTTGTTTTTTTGTTTTTTGGTAGGCATGTATTGTTATGAATTTTCCTCTTAAGACTGCATTCGTCGTGTCCCATAAAGCTTCAGCTGTTGTGTTTTCATTTTCATTTGTCTCTAGGTAACTCTTGGTTTCTTCCTTGATCTCATTGTTAACCCATTCATTGTTGAATAGCATGTTGTTTATCCTCTATGTGTTTGTGTATTTTCCAGTTCTTTTACTCGTAGTTGATTTATACTTTTATACCACTGTGGTCGGAGAAGATGCTTGATATATTTTCAATCTTCTCAATTTGTTGAGATTTCCTCATGGCCTAACATGTGGTCTGTCCTGAAAAAATGTTCTAAGTGCACTTGAGAAAAATGTATATTCTCCTGCTTTGGGGTAGATGTTTCATAAACATTAAATCCATGGTATAGTGTGTCATTTAAGGCTGCTGTTTCCTGTTTGGAAGATCTGTGCAATGGTGTCAATGAGTGTTAAAGTTCCCTACTATGAGCATATGAGTGTCAATCTCTTCCTTTATGTCGGTCATGTGGGTGTTCTTTTGTTGGGTGCATATATGTTTACTATGGTATATCTTCTCATTGTAGTCATCCCATTATCATTATGTAATGCTCTTCTTTGTCTCTTACCATAGCCTGTGTTTTAAAGTTAATTTTGTCTTATATAAGTATTGTTGCCCCAGCTTTTTAAAAATTTCCTTTTGCATAAAATATCTTTTTTCATCCCTCTACTTTCACGCAGACTGTGTCATTTGATCTGAGGTGGGTCTCTTGTAGACAGCATATGTATAAATCTTGTTTTCTTATTCATTCAGCTACCTTTTGTCTTTCGATTGGAGCATTTAATCCATTTACATTTATAGTAATTGTTGATAGCTACATAATTATTGCCAGGATCAATGTACCTGTAGTCCTGATCAGGCCAAGATCATACACACCTTTCCTGTGTCTGGCCCTTTAGGTGCCTGTCAGGAATGCCTCTGTGGCTATGCATCAAAAGGCAATGTTCCCAAATAGGTGCAGGAGTAAGATGAGAGTGGCCAAAAAATATGTTAAAAAACACACTTACAATCATCAATACTTACTACAAAGAGCATAAGGATTCAAGGTTACATCAAGCATACAGAGACATAAATTGGTTCAAAGCAAATCTCTAATCTTCTATATTTTTTCATATTTTGATAAATATTTCTACGTGTAACCATATATATTTCTATTAAGCTAAACATGAGTTCATACTGATGTGTGCATAACTAATTCACTATTATATGAATAATTCTAGCCTTTCCTCTTGTGTAATAAAATATCCTATACATAATGGATTTTTAAATGCAAAGCCTTAACTTAAGGTACTCCAAGCACCCCAGAATGGACCGTGAGCTTGTGTGGAGACTCTAGCAGAGTGTTATACCTGTACATAGTCATTTGCTTGAGTGATGCACTTCTGCTGACTCATAAAATTATCTTCTTCGGGTAACCCTTCTGAAAAGACTATATGGTCAAATTATTCACCTCTGGCAATGAAGTAAACCTGTTGATTTATCTTGCACATTAATGGTTCTTAAACCTAGAAACTCATTAGAATCACCTTGCAGATTAAAGAAGAGAAAAGGCAAAGTGACTGAATCTAAATCCAATTTCAGAGAACTATCACAGAAATATGTACCCCAAATTTATGAAACTCTGTATTCACAAATTTGGCAACTTAGATAAAATTGACCAATCCATTGAAAAACACAAACTACTGAAAGTCACACAAGGAGAAATAGATAATATGAATATGAATATACCACAAATAAATTGAATCAGTAATTAAAAACCTTCCAAGAAAGAAATCACCAGGCCCAGATCATATCACTGTTGATTCCTACCAAATATTTAGAAAGATTATACCAATTCTCTAAGATCTGTGCCAGAAAATAGAAACAGGCAGAATACTCATGCTATGAGGACAGAATTACTCTAATACTAACACAAGACAAAGATATTACATGAAAGAAAAACTATAGACTAACATATTTTAAGAACACAGTTGCAAAAATCCTCAACAAATTTTAAATCAAATCTAATAATGTGTAAAAAATTATACATCACAAGCAAGTGAGGATTACGAGATTGGTTCAACCTTTGCAAATCAATTAATGTAACTCATTTTGTGGAACAAGTAAAATGATGTGATTGATTAATATGTTTAGTACTTGGATTGTGATTATGGTATCACAGTTGTATGTATATGTCCAAACTTATCAAGATATGTGCATTAATTGTGTGTAATTTTTGTGTCACTTATACCTAAATAAAACTTTTAAAAATGAAAAAGAAAACATCTGATTATATTAATATATATTAAAAAAAACACTTGACAAGATCCAACATCTATTCCTGATTTAAAAAAAAAAACCTCTCAGCAAACTATAAGTAGGAAACTTCCTCAAATTGACCAAAGGTTATGTTATTAAAAGAAAGAAATAAAGAAAAAAAATGAAGGAAAGTAAGTGCCAACCAAGCAAAACTCGATGAAATAGTTAATGAAATTTCAAGATGTTGACATATTATTGATATTACGGGTGATTTGAATTGTTGAACATAAACTGACATTCAATAATGAGAAATATAATCTATATTGATTAATTGCAGGCATTTTTGGTTCTAGATATATTTTGTTGTTAAGAAACTTATTTATCTCTTTCTTAATCATAACTAATATAAGTATCTTCCGGTATTCTCAATATTGGAAGTTCCAATAGTTAGAACTGTTATAAAATAAAACCAGAAAAAAAAATTGAACTGTTTTGAGAGTTACTTTATTATAATTTCAAGAAGTCTTTCGTTGGGAATGTTTATTTAAAACTAACATACAGGGTCAAGTATTTCAGTTCCTGGTCTAAGAAACTATTATTTTGGGGGGCCAGAAGTGAAAAAGTATCTGTTAGAGAGGTGAGGAAAATTCAGGCACCCCTTTCTTTACTTTAACTCTTTGGCTCATGACAACCGAAGACATTCTTACCTCTCCATTCATACCCTTTTGCCTTTTTCCCAAAGCAAGAGCAGTTGATAATTTAATTCAAGACCTAGTATTCATTGGGCTGTGCTTCACAATGGGGAAGAGTTATTGTACCATTAATCTATTCTCCCTCACATCCTGTTTCCATAAATTAAGTAGACAATCACAAAGCAACCTCTTTAAAAAGCACTTCTAGTATCCTTTTTTGTTCTTTCCTCCATGAAAAAGCAAGTATGGTCCGTCCAAAGAGACAATAAATCTCAATTCAAGCCTCACATCGATTTTTAATCATAAGCTTCATTCTCCAATCCCAAATGATACTAGAACTTCATCCTTGAGTATCATTGACATATTGAGATTTCATATTATAGCCCATAAGACAGAACCTTCAGATTTTTGGAATAGCAATTTAACCTATATTTCTATGATATATGCTCAGTTGCATTCTCTAAGTAATGCAATCAAAAGTTGGGGGCAAAGGATGGCTTACATTGGGAGCAGGATAATTTAAGTTTTGGGTATACTGGATTTGAAGTAATTGTGAAATATGATAGATAAATCTCAAAAACATAATAGATCTGTAGGAACATTTCATTAAACCTCAGATTAAAAATAAGGATCAAAGATACAGAGCTGAGTTTCAAAATATTAAAACAGTTTTGTAATTGAACATCTGAATAAAGATCTTTGAATCTCAGACTCTGGTTCCAAAGAATGTAGGAGAAATGTAAAAGAATATTAGGGCTTTCTACTCAGACTGAATAATGAAAAGTGGTGGCATCTGCCGGAGCCAGCCGGCTAAAGTCCAACAGCACCCGAGAGGGGGAGTGGGGATTAAGGAAAAAACAGAGAGAAGAGATACCTTGTCGCTATCTTACCATGCTCTTTCCCATCCTCAAAGAACCTTCGGTTTCTCTCCCCAAAGCCAAGTGTACCTCCTCCCAAATCAGCAGACTGCACAGCTTGCCAACTCTGCAAAACTCCCAGCGTTACTGGCAGTTTCATACTGCCTTGAAATGGCTCCCAACAGGCATCCAAGAGTGTTTCTGAAATTTAGAGTCAAGGAGATTTTCAAAAGTTTCTTTTACTTTGCCACTGGAAGTTTAATTGAAGACTCTTTGTTTTGTTCTAAACTTTGTAACAATTCATATGCAATTTGTGATCTAATTGAATCATATTAAATAACAAGCACTTGTGGCTGTTATGAAGGAGCTGAAGAAAGTCATACAAATTTGAAGATCATAACTTTAGAGTCATTAAGCTCTTCTTGCCTCTGGAACAAACTCTGAAATCATGGAAAGCATACAGAGTGTATAATAAGTAGAGCTCACCTCTCTTCCAACTGTACTACTTTCTAGCCATATAATCTCAGGGGAGTCACTTAAGCCCTTTGAGTTTCAGTTTCCTTATTTGTCAAATGAGGATGTAAATATTAACGTATTATCAAAATACCTGGAGTTAACAAGAATTGTAACAAAACCAGAGAGGAACTGTTTGTAATGAACTGTAAACCTGAGCACTGCATGTACATCTTAGTTGTTATTAATTCTAAGTAATTCCCTGAGAAGTAACCAAAATATGTTTCTTTATTAAATATTTAAGTTGTTTAATATTCTGTAAGGGACATGAAAGTGTACACATATAAAAATACACGCAGGAATTTTCTTTAGAAATTGATGAGACATCTCAGAAAACTCTGGCCTCAATATTTCCCTGTGTACATCTCTCTCTAAGATAATATTTATTGTTTTCTTTCTGAAAATAGGTCATTATATAATTTTTAGTCAAAATGTGTTTAGCAAGACTTACCAAACCTGTCCTTACTAATTTTTCTCAGCATTCTCTGGACACAGACTTCAGGAAATAATTGCATCTTTTCTGCATAATATATATTGTGAGCTCAGTCTGAAAGGAATATATTTACAAGGCTCACTTAAGTGTTAGGATGAAATTCTTCAAATATTAAAGGTTATATATCATAGTCTCCTTGGAGAGCTAAAATGTATTAAGGATATATAACTATGGTATGAAGCAGAATTTGAACAATGCCTTCACAATGTGCTAGAGGAAAAGAGGAAACATGTTCAAAAGATAGTCACTAGACAAGTTCGACTGAAGCACAGTGTGCCTGTAGGGGAGCAGTTGGACATAAAATGATTAAAATAAGATGGGTTCAGATTGCTGGAGGCCTCAAATACTATGCTTAGGAGTCTGTACCAGATTGTTTTTTTAAGTGAAGGAATGATGTAATCAGTAGTAGGCTTTTGAATTAGAATCCATGAATGAATTAAGTGAAGTTCCTAATAAGAATCTCATTTTTCTCTCAGTTTTCCCAGAGTATCGTCATTGTTTATCATCCTGACTCTTTTCCAGAGACTTCAAATGAGAGCTCCAGAAAAATCTGGCTTTTTCATCAGACTTTCAAAGTTCTCCCTACCATAGAGAGTAGAGCAGAGTTCCAAAAGTAAACGATCTAGTGGGATGAGGTCTCTATTAAAAAGTGTTAAGGCCCTTGTGGGTAAGGTAGAGACAGTTTGGAGGGCAGCAGCGTGGAGGTCATTATGCAACCAGCAGAGTGTAGGGAGGGACTGGACATCACTGTGTTACTGTGATATCTGCCATGGTGGAAACTCATCATTAAAAAAAGAAAGAAAGAAAGAAAGAAATGTTAAAAGTTAATAGTACAAAATAACCAGGCTACAACTTGTGAATTTTTTTTTTGGATAATGTTTCTGTAAAACCTGCTACTTTTGATAACAATTTGTTGAGGTAAATATTTGAGATGAAATTGTAGGAATAATAAAAGAAAAAAAATGAAAAATATTCTGCTAAAGGAAGTCACAATTAGGCAGAAAGTTTTGAACCGGGAGGCAAACAATTTGGGTTTCTGAGTTTAATTCTGCCATGATCTTTGGGTAACTTTAAGGAATGCTCAGTTTCCTCTTCTATAAAGAGGAGAAAAGATGAGATGTGAGAGTTCTATTGATCTCTAAAATCATAAAATTAAATAGGGAGACAAATTCTAGGCTTTTATGAGACTAAAGCCTCAGCATTGTAACATTTTCGAAAGTTTAACTGCTTAATGTTATCTCCACATAAAGTAAGAAGACTTATAGAGAACCTCTTTTTTAACATTGCATTATATCATCAATTTCGATATTTTCTTAACTACTATCATCAAGAAAACAAGAAACAACAAGTGCTGGAGAGGTTGTGGGGAAAAGAACCCTCATACCCTGCTGGTGGGACTGCAAATTAGTACAGTTACTATGGAAAACAGTATGGCAGTTCCTCCAAAAATTAAGACTAGAATTACCATGTTTCCCAGCAATCCTTTGTCTGGGTATGTACCCCCCAAAATTCAAAACATTTATCTGTAAAGATATATGTGTTCCAATGTTCATTCCAGTATTATTTATGGTGGCCAAGACGTGGAAACAACCAAAACGCCCTTTGGTAGATGGCTGAAAAAGAAAATGTGGTACATATTTACAATGGAACATTACTCAACCATAAGCAGAGTTAAAATACTGCCATCTGTGACAACATGGATGGGTCTTGAAATTATCATGTTAAGTGAAATATGTTAGACTGAAAAAGTTGAGAAACATATGATTTTACTTATATGTGGACTAGAAAACTGAAAGCAACAAATGAACAAGACAAACAAACAGAGACTCATGGACACTGACAACAGTTTAGTGGTTACCAGAAGGCAAAGGGGGTCAGAGTTGAGGTAGATAACTGCAAAGGGGGTCAAATATGAGGACAAAGAAATTTAACTTTGGGTTGTGAACACACAATGCGATATACATATGAAGTATTATTGACTCGTTTACTTGAAACCCATATAACTTTATTAACCAATGTCATCCCAATAAATTTGATAGAAAAAGAAACTGCATTTTTAAAGTTTACTAAGCACAAGTTTGTCTTGGTATCTTTTGGAATGAATCACACAGTGTTTCTCCATTATTTTGAATTATCTGGAAATATCTAGAAGTATTTTTGTGACATATAGCATAGTGTTCCTTACATTCTATCTTAGTGTAGTACACATTATGAAGAGCATGTAACAGTTGGCCTCCTCAATGTTTCCTCAAGGAAGGAACATGGTTGATTGTTTTGCTCTTCACCACCTAGTCTAGTAAAACTTCATAACAAAGGACAACAGGAACAACATTTTACTTTAACAAAAATAGACTTTATTTATTAGAGCAATTTTAGGTTGATAAAATAATTGAACAGAAGATATACAGATTTCTCATATGCTTCCTGTGCCTGCACATGCATAGCCTCTTGCATTATCAATATTTCCTACCAGAACAGTACGCGTGTTACAACTGAAGAATCTACATCAATACATCATTATCACCAGAAAATAAGCTTACAGACATAGAAATATGCTACTTAAATAGCAGAATTCAGAATGTTGCTTCTGAAAAAACTATAAGAGATCGAAAACAAATCATAGCAATATTTTCAGGAATTGAAAAAAAAATGTAGATGAGAAAAACAAGGAGATTGAAACCCTCAAAAGGAACCAAATAGAACTGAAAATGAAGAACACATTGCAAGAATTGAAAAATAAAATAGCAAGCTTGGGAAATAGAGTTGACAAAATGGAAGAAAGAAACAGTGATATTGAAGACAGAAATCTAGAAATGCATCAGAAGGAAGAGGAAAGAAACTGAAGAATGAAAAATAATGAAAGAGAAATACAAGAAATAGTTTTTTACCATCGAGGAGAGGAAACATAAGAATAATAGACATTATCGAAGGCGAGGAAAAGGAGCAGGGACTAGAAAGCATTTTCAGACAAATAGTGGACAAGAATTTCCCAAATCTAAGGAATGAGCTGGAACTTGGAATTCAAAAAGTCAACGGAACACCCAGTTATCTCAATCCAAAAAAGCCTTCACCAAGACACATTGTATTAAAGTTATCAAAAATCAATGACTAAGATAGAATTCTCAAGGCAGCCAGGGATAAGAAAATGGTAATATATAAAGTTAAAGCCATTAGATTATCCTTGGACTTCTCAACAAAATCTTACAAGCCAGAAAGGAATGAAATCAAATATTTAAACTATTAAGTGAAAGACTCTACCAGCCTAGAATAATGTATCCAGCTAAGCTCTCCTTTAGATATGGAGAAATCAAGACCTTTTCGGACATACAAAAATTGAGGGAATTCTCCACTACGAGATCTGCACTAAAAAAAATACTGAAAGGGGTCAGTTCACCTAAAACAAAATAACAACAACAATAAAAATACATAATTAGGAGTAAAGTGACTATCAGGCAAATAGAAGCAGAGGAGTGGCAACCCTTACTAAGAACAGGGAATAATATCTGAAATAATGAGAAGTGAATTGTTATGACAAGATAGTAATGAATATTCAGCATACATAGGGACAAATTGAGACAACAATGACTAAAAAGGGGAGGAATTAAAGATACAAATTTGCAGAGAATGAAGATAAGGTAGATGCAGAAGAAAACTGACGACTATATATATATAACTATCCTTTTCATATCCGTAATCGTAACACACACCAAAGATTCAGAGCTGAAGTATATAACATAAAACAAAAATAACCAGAGACAAAAACCACAAAAGCCAACCAAAATGAAGAAAACAGAAACACAGGAACAAGGGAGCAATGAAAACACCGAGCTTCCAGAAAGCAAAAGATAAAATGGCTGTAAGAAGACCTCATATTTCAATAATCACTCTAAAAGTAAATGGACTGAATTCACCATAAAAAGGCACAGAGTTGCAGAATGGGTCAAAAAACAAAACTCAACCATACACTGCCTTAAAGAGACACATCTCAACTCCAAAGACAAATATAGACTCAAGTTGAAAGAATGGAAAATGATATTTCAAATAAATGGCATTCAGAGAAAAGCGGAGTAGCATTACTAGTATCAGACAAAATAGACTTCGAAAGATAAAAGGTAAATAATGTTACTGAGGGACACTTCATAATGATAAAGAAAATCATGCACCAAGAAGACATAACATTTATTAATATCTATGCTCCCAATCAGGGATCCCAAAATATGTAAAGCAATTACTAACAGAACTAAAGGGAGACACAGGCCAAAACGCTTTTGTAGTAGGGGATCTAAATACACCACTGTTGCATATGAACAGATCATCCAAACAGAAAATTAGTAAGGAAATAACATTCGTAACTGACACATTAGACGTACTGGATTTAATTGACAATTACAGAGCCTCGCATCCCAAAATAGCTTCTTCTACATTCTTCTCTAGTGCACATGGAACGTTCTCAAGAATCAACCACATACTGGGACACAGAGAGAGCGTCAACAAATATAAGAGTGTTGAAATCATACCAACCATATTTTCTGATCATAATGCTTTGTAATTAATGATAAACTGTAAAAATAAAGCAGGAAGATCCACGAATAAATGGAGATTAAACAACATGCTACTTAAAAATAACTGGGTCAGAGAAGAAATAAAAAGAGAGATCAAGAGATAAATAGAAAAGAATGATAATGATAGTACAACGTATCAAAACTTTTGGGACATGTCAAAAGTGGTCATAAGAGGAAAGTTTATATCATTACAGACCTACCTCCAAAAACAAGAATGAGCCTAAATAAACCACCTAATGCTTCATCTTAAAAAAAAAACTAGAAAAGGAAGAAAAAATGAAGCCTAACGTCAGCAGAAGGAAAGAAATCATCAAAATTAGGGCAGAAATAACTGAAACTGAAAACAAACAAAAATGATAGAAAAAAATAAATGCAACGAAGAGCTGGTTCTTTGAGAAAGTTAATAAAACTAACAAACCCATGGCTAGACTCTCTAAAGAAAAAAGAGAAAAGACACAAATGAAAAAAATCAGGAATGAAAGAGGAGAACTTACAACTGACATCGCAGAAATGCAAAGGATCATACAAGAATACTATGAAAAATATATAACACCAAATATAATAACCTAGAAGAAATAGACCAATACCTGGAGAATACAACCTTTGAAGACTGAATCAAGAACCGGAAAATCTAAATAGACTGATCAGCAGTATGGAAATTGAAACAATCATCAAAAACCTACCCAAAAGTAAAAGTCCAGGACCAGATGGCTTCACCGGGGAATTCTACCAAATGTTCAAAGAAGATTTAATACCCGTTCTCCTCAAACTCTTCCAAAATAGCAAAGAAGAGACCATAATTCCCAATTCATTTTATGAGGCTGATATTACCCTGATACCAAAACCTGATAAAGATAACACAAAGAAAGAAAACTACAGATCGATATCTCTCATGAACACAGATGCAAAAATCCTAAATAAGATACTAGAAAACCAAATACAGCAACATAGTAAAAAGATTATACACCATGATCAAGTGGACTTCATCCCAGGAGCACAGGGATGGTTCAACATACGCAAATCGATTAATGTGATACACCACATAAACAAATTAAAACATAAGAATCATATGATCATATCAATAGATGCAGAAAAAGCCTTCGCCAAGATATAGCATCCACTTATGATCGAAACACTTAACAAAATTGGTATAGAAGGAAAGTACCTTAACATAATAAAGGCCATCTATGACAAAGTCTAAGCCAACATTATACTGAATGGTGAAAACCTAAAAACCTTTTCTCTAAGATCAGGAACAAGCAAGGCTGTCCACTATCGCCACTCTTATTCAAGATAACATTGGAGGTCCTAGAGAGTGCAATCAGGCAAGAGAAAGATATATAAGGCATCCAAATAGGAAACAAAGAAGTCAAACTGTCACTATTTGTGGATGACATGATTCTCTACCATAGAAAACCCTAAAGACTCCACAAGAACACTACTAGAAACAATAAGCAAATACAGTAAAGTTTCTGGTTACAAAATCAAAGTTCAAAAATCCATAGCATTCCTATGTTCCTATACTCTAACAATGAAGTGTCAGAAAAAGAAGTGAAAAAAATAATTCCTTTCACAATTGCAACAAAAAGAATGAAATACTTAGGAATAAATTTAATGAAACGAGTAAAGGATCTATATAATGAAAACTATAAGACCCTATTAACAGAAATCAAAGCACATACAAAGAGATGGAAAGATATTTCTTGTTCTTGGATTGCAAGAATCAACAGAGTTAAAATGACCATATTACCTAAAGCATTATACAGATTTAATGCAATCCTCATCAAAATCCCATTGGCATTTTTTAAAGAAATAGAACAAAAAATCATCAGATTCATATGGAAGCACAAAAGATCCCATTGCCAAAGCCATCCTGAGAAAAAAGAACACGGCTGGAGGCATCACTCTGCTTGACTTCAAATTATCCTACAAAGCAACAGTAATCAAAACGGCATGGTATTGGCAGTCGAACAGACGTGCGGACCAGTGGAACAGAATCGAGAGTCCAGAAGTAAACACATATTTATATGGGCAAATAATTTTCGACAAAAAAGTGAAAAACATGCAGTGGAGAATGGAAAGCCTCTTCAGTAAATGGTGCTGGAAAAACTGGAACGCCACCTGCAAAAGAATGAAACTAGACTGTTGTTTATCACCACACACCAAAATTAACTCAAAATGAATTAAGCACCTGAATATAAGATCTGAATATAAAATGCATAGAAGAAAACATAGGCACTAAACTCAAGGACCTTGGACTTAGAGAGGATTTATGAATATGACTTCAAAGGCAAGGGAAGTAAAAGCAAAAATAAATGAATGGGACTACATCAAACTAAAAAGGTTCTGCTCAGGAAAAGAAACCATCAACAAGGTAAAGAGCTAACCATCTGAATGGGAAAATATATTTTCAAGCAACACCTCTGATAAGGGCCTAATATCCAAAATTTACAAAGAACTCATATGACTCAATAACAATAGCAACAAAAAAAATCAAATGATCCAATCAAAAAATCGGCAGAGGACCTGAAGAGATACTTCTCCCCAGAGGACATACAAATGGCCAACTAATATATGAAAAGATGCTCAACATCACTAGCTATTAGAGAAATGCAAATCAAAACCACAATGAGATACCATCTCATACCTGTTTGAATGGCTATAATCAACAGAACGAGTAATAACAAATGCTGGAGAGGATGCAGAGAAAAAGGAACCCTCATATACTGCTGGCAGGACTGAAAATTGGTACAGACACTATGGAAAACAGTATGGAGTTTCCTCAAAAAACTAAGAATTGATCTACCATATATGATCCAGCAATCCCACTACTGGGTATTTACCCCAAAGACTAAAAAAATCATATGTAAAGATATTTGCACACCAATGTTCATAGCAACATTATTCACAGTGGCCAGGAAATGGAAGCAACTGAAGTGTCCTAGGGTAGATGATTGGATAAAGAAGCTGTGGTACATATATACAATGGAATATTACTCATCCATAAGAAGAGATGAAATACTGCCATTTTTGACAGCATTGATGGACTTCAAGGTAATCATGCTAAGTGAAATAATCCAGACAGAAAAAGTTGGAAATCACATGATTTCATTTTTATGTGGGATATAAACCTAAAAGTAACAAATGAACAGGACAAACAGAAACTCTAGTGGTTACCAGAGGATAGAGGAGAGTTGGGAAGGGTGGAGGTAGATGAGGTAAATGGACTCAAATATAGGGTTAACTGAATAAAGAGGATCAAATATATGATAAGCTGAAGGAAACTAGATTTTGAGTGGTAAACACACAATAGAATATACAGATATTAACTTATAATGTACACTTGCAAATTATATAATTGTTTTAACGAATGTTACCCCAATAAACAATTAAAAATAAATAAAGAATAAAAAAATAAATAATAAAGTAACATTGTTGTATCATAGATTAACATTTAAAATTGCTGTAATACTATGTAAATGTAAAACTACCAGCTTTGTGAGGGAATGTTTGTGGAAATTTTTTTCTCTAATGTATATTAGTGTTATATTGATTAAAAATCTTCCAGAATTAAAGAAACACACACACACGTACACAAAACACGCTCAGGCTCACCACAGCCCTATGAATCTCAATCGGCAAACTAAGGCCCACAGCCAAATGTGCATAGCTTGTCTTTAAGTGGGTTTATGGGTTAATGAAAAGGTTTTACATTTTCAAATAGTTAAAAACTCGAAAGAAGAATAATACCTTATGGTACATAAAAATAATTAAAATCAAATTTATATCCATAAAGTATTATTGGAGGCAATCATACTCATTTATTTATTTACATATTGTCTGTAACTGCTTTCCCTCTTCTAATCATGGTGGAGTTGCGCAATTAAAACAGAAACCATATGTGGTCTGTAAAACCTAGACTTTACTCAAAAAATGGTTGACCCCTGGTTTAGAACAATCCCTGTGCATAAGATTTGATGAAATAAATAATGATGAATGAGTGTCTTTCTGCTCTTTTAAGAATATACCTTTTTCAGAAATCTGAAAACTATACACAACTTTTGTCTGATGAAAAAATCTAACTTGTTAATGATAAAGGAATTGGCACAGAATCTAAAAAATATACTACAAGTAGAAAAGAGAATAGAATAAAGAACAAATAATAATATTATAGCATAGTATATAAAAATTATGACCAACTATATCTCTAGGAACTTAAACTTAATGAAATATTCATCTTCATAAGTTACATTATCCCTAAATCTTAATTCATTCACTTATTCTCTTTCTTCTACTATAACATAACTCAAGTTATTCTCTGATACACCCTCTCCTTCAGCTCACCTAAACATGTCTCTCAGTTCCCCCAAAATATCAGATATTCTTTATTTCAGTAAATCCATTTTCTGCCCTCTGCCTGGGATATTTTTTCTCTTTTACCTACCTAATGAATGTTTGCTTGTTATTCAAAAGACGAGGGCTCAAATACCACCACTACCTCACCACCTCATTGTGAAAACTTCTACACCTGATTGCATATATCTGCATTCATTCATTTGTGTATTTATTCATTCATCCAACAAATATTTGTTGGACAACACTATATGACAGGCATTCTTTAGATACTGGTCTATAGCAGTTATAAAGAGAGATTACACTCTACTTTCATGAAGCTAACATTTTATTGGGGGAAAAGATAATACAAAATTTTAAATAAATGATATCACAGTGACATGAGCAATCAAAAACAAAAATAAGTTTGAATGTGATGATAATGATGACAATACATTGTAATCCTGTGCTGCAAAACACATTATTCGTATATCTGTTACCATTTACAAATAGCATTATGTGGGACTGGGTTTACATTGGGCCTCCAGAAAGGATCTGTCTAATATTTCTTTTTATTCTCAGTGCACAGCAGTTCATGGCATATTATTAGTGTTGGATGGACATTGGGAGAGTGGTCGAAGGGTGGATAATATATCTTAGTAGTATGATTTCTCTATGTAGAAAATGGCGAAATAACAGAAAATAACTACATGAGCATTCTGAAAAATTAGAAAATATTATAAATATTAGAAAAATGTGCACTGATATCAAAATTATGAAAGTTATGAAAGAAATAAATGATGTTAAAAATTACAGGTATTTAAAGACCTATTTTTGAAAGGAGAGTGAAAGTAAGAAGGTGCAAAATATCAGTACAAATTTAAAATTATGTGAGTAGAACAAATTTCTATTGTTAAAACTGAATCAGATAATTTTTTCTTAATCAGTTGATTCATTGCTTTGCAACTTATCTATGTAGCTGGAATCTGGGAGTACCAGTTTCACATAGTATTAAAATAGCCTTTATTTTTTAAGTTGGACTGATCAGTTTTTAAGATTTCATTTTTTTCCATTAATCCCCTGCTACAAGAATAAGGAAAATAAAACACTGTCTCAAGCAGATTATTTTCATTATTTTCATAAAAAATTCAAAGGCATAAGTGTCCAAGAATAATAATATTCTGAATTTAAGATTTGACCTTTAAATTAAAAAAAAAAAAGTAGGTAAGTAAATTCCATGCTCGGTTTCCGCAATTTCATATTCAGTATATTCAAATGTTTCAGTAGATTCAAATGATGTGAATTAAATAAGCAATTGTAATTTTTTCAGAAAACTTTATTTTCATTTCTTAGAAACAATTTCTATCAATGCTACTAATAATTTTTAGCTCATACATTTCAAAGACATAACCTAAAAATACAAGTCTATTTTTCTTTTTTTTCTAATTCCAGTTAACATTCAATATTATACTAGTTTCAGGTGTATGTCATAGTGGTTAGGTTTATATAACTTACAAAGTGATCCCTCAGGTAAATCTCGTAACCATCAGAAACCATATATAATTATTTTAATATTATTGACTATATTCCCTATGCTGAATTTTACATCCTCAGACTATTTTTTAATTTCCAATTTGTACTTCTTTATTTTTTTAATGTTTATATTTTTAGTTTTTCAATTATAGTTGACATACAATATTATAGTAGTTTCAGGAGTACAACACAGTGATTAGACATTTATATAGCTTACAAAATTATCACCCAATAAATCCAGTGCCCATCTGACACCATACATAGTTATTACGACACTACTGACTATATTCTGCATGCTATACTTTACATCCCCATGAATATTTTATAACTACCAGTGTATATTTCTTAATCCACTCACTTCATATCCCCCCATCTAGCAACCATCAAAGCGCTTTCTGCATCTATGAGCTTATTTCTATTGTTTGTTTGTTTGTTTGTTTATCCTGTTTTCTAGATTCCACATATAAGTAAAATCACATGACTATCTTCTTTTCCTGTCTGACTTATTCCACTCACCACAGTACTTTCTAGGTCCATTCATGTTGTTGCAGATGGCAAGATTCATTCATTTTTATGTCTGAGTAATGTATATATGTACCACCTCTTCTTTATCCATTCACCCACTGATAGACATCCAGGTTGCCTCCATATCTTGCCTATTATAAATAATGTTGTAGTGAACATATGAATACACATGCCCCTTCAAAGTAGTATAACACATTTTAATGAGTGAGGACAGAAAGAAGGCCTTGACTCAAAAATTGACTTTTTTTCTACTACAAGAGAATCCCTATTTATGGGCCTTGGGGATAATGTACAAAAAGAACACCTTTTGTCTCAGTTTCTGAGATTTAGCAGAAAAATGCAATTAAATTACCTGGAATAACATTTTTTTCTATTCATCTGTTTAATTAATAGTTTCTTCTATTTCATTTTTGAGTGTGTAAAGGGTAACTACCTTCTTACACAATGTCTCTGAATTTCAGTTTTCTAAATCTTCAAAGAAATTACATAATTATACAAAATAAATAAAGTTATTACTATAACTTTATGACCATATGCCCAACATTAAAAGCAAAAGATATCTGACAATCATCTGTTTGGATTAAACTGACTTTTGATTCATAGAAATATTTAGAAGATATTTCTGAAATGATTATTAAAACTGTTATTATATTAATAATGACTCTGATTCTGACTGGCTATATGAAAACATGATTGATTATTGGTTAGTCAAGGAGCAATTCAATCTTTTTCAATTAGTAAAAGGAAGTTATAAAAATGTGCTTGGAATATTGTCCATCTTGACGTTGCAATCATCTAAAAGTCCATTTAACAATTTTCACAACCTAAATGCAATGGGTCTCCACTGAAATCTCTCAAGTATTAATCATTATTATACCCAAAGAGAACAAAGCAAAATCAATAGACAGAGAGCAAATCTATATTGCCCAAGAAATAGCTCAATCTGGTTTTGACATAAGCTAAAGAGCTGTGCTGCTGATAATAGAAACATCTAAAAGATTAGAATGATTAGTTTTGCAAGGCACCACCTAAACAACTGAATAATGTCCTGGTACAGTGCAAATTTTCTTGGTATGAGTAATAATTTGTTCCTTGAAATATTTAATATTTGCAAAGCATAGACAATGTTCTTGGTTCAGTTCAAAACTCAGAGGACATAGCTTCTGGATGGCACATTGTTTCCTTTTCCCACCCATAAGAACTGTAACTGTTATTCCCCCTTGACATCTTTTTCTTAATAACCCTTTTCTCCACTCCACCCCAGTACATATCTATCTCATGATGATATACTGAAAAGATTTTAAAAAAACTCAACTCACACAATGCTTGATTTGGTTCTTTCCGAGGCTAAAGCCTGACTCTAGATATTAAACTACCTCTTTAAGAGGAGACTTTCCAATGTATGAAAATAGTCATATTTATATATATGTATATATACATATATATGTATATATAAATAATATGTTCTCATTAATTTTACCTATTTATTTAATAAATATGCACTGACCTTGTAAATGTGCTAGGACCTGAAGATTTAAAACCAAATGGCAAGTTCAAGACTTTATAAGTAGTTACATTTGGCTAGAAAAATATATTAGCTTGGAGAAGTAGATAATTGGGCATTATCAGTTCATAAAAAGCTATACATGCTAAGCTAAATGATTTTGAACTTTAAAACCTGAAAGTTATAAAAAGCTATTGACACCATATTGACCAGTTACTACACACGTAATGACATTGATGTTCAAGAAAGATCATCATTGCAGAAGTATGGAGGAAGCCCAGATTAGAGACAAGGAAAAAAGACAGAAGGAGGCATCAAACAAGAGAATAAATGATTTCTTCATATTTCTTATTCATCCATCACAGCATTTTTTTAACTTGGAGTCTTTTTACTTATAGAACATATTTTACATCAGAGATGATATTTATTTTTTTCTTAATAGAAGAAATCACACTGGAAATTAATACACACAGGTGTCATAAATACATGAGTAATCACACAGAAACTACATCAATAGTGTTCTCAATCACATATTCTTTCTTTCAAACTCATTGTGATCACATTTTTATCTGTGATTTGAGGGAATTTTTAGTCTTTTAAAAAAAACTTAGCTGTCAATAGATATCATATAAGAAAATAAACCTCTATCAATGCAGCTTTGTAAGGAGGCAGTAATATTCAGACAGAACCAACAGTGTTAAAACTCATATTTTAGGTAAACGTTCCATGTAGGCTAAAATAGTAACATTCTTATAAACTTAGAACTTCATTCAGATTTTTCTAAATGTCGACTTTGGGGCTAGAATTTGTGTATTTTCACATAAAAATAATAGGAAAAAATGAAGCCATTCCTATCACTAAACTAACTGTTCAGTACAACATATATTTGTTAAGGACATGCTACATACAGACACTATGCTCATGTGTCAGGAAAAAAAAAATGAAAAAGAATCCATCTCCATATTCAAGAATTTTATAATCTATAACAAGGGAAAAAATCATAGCCAACCCCTTGATCTGTAAAAGAAGGGCCCAAATCCACTTTGTGAACCATCTAGAATTAGGAACATTGCTAGAGTTCAAACTTCTTCTCCATGAACCTGATCGAGTTACTCAAACCCTTTAATCATCCATCAGGTGGAAATAGTTCATTTCCTGCCTCATTATGCTTTGGAGATTATTCTATGAAGAGAAAATGAGATAGCACATGTACTTGTCACATTCTCAGGCAATAGCAAAACTCAACAAATGTTAACTATAATGTTCATAATTTTAATTATTTTAAAACTTTCAGCATGTTATTACTGCTAATAATATGTGTCATTATTGCTATTTATTCATTCCTTATATTGTCTGTATAGACACCGGTGATTGTCAATTTGACACAGTTCAAATAAAAAATTCAGTTATTTAATATATATCATTACAAATGTATAATCAAAAGGCTATGCAATTTCATCTAAGATGAAACTAATCTTTGTATATTGAAACAGTGTTTATTTTTTTTTAATAAATATTCTGAATGTAGTCCCAGTCTCCTAGATCTTTCTGGATCTAAGGAACACAATTTTATTTATGCCATAGGAAGGTATTTTTATTTAAAATTTTTATATTGATTTAAAAAAACACATTAGCTTCTTAAATATACCAAGTACTTACTTCCCATTATTGTAAAATAATATATACTGTCAGTGATAGATCACTATAAGTGAAATAATGACCGTCCATTTACCATTCCAATATTCTGCTTCTCTTGCAGCCACACTTCTTGAAAGGTTTATTTATACCTCAGGCCTACAATTCTTCACTTTCCATTACTTTTCAAACAGACCAGTCTGCTTTTTCTCCTCACCTCTCCACTGAAACTCCCTTGTGAAAGAACTAAGAATTTTGCTTTTAACACATTTATTAACATTATTCTTTCTTCATCATATTCAACCTGTCAGCAGAAAAGTTTTGGTTACATCTTATGTTTCTCTTGGGTGAAACATAATACTCAGTATTATACTGGAAAATATTTAACAACTGGCTTTCTAGGGGAGAAAAATAGTCCAACTTGCAGTGTTAGCTGATTTTCATATTTTAAATTCTTTTACCATAAATTATTTCAAGCTGCCAACATGACACTGCTAAACAAAGAGACACACACCGATGCTCTAGCACACTACTTGATCTGTGAATTAGCATCGAGTGGCACTGAATACTCAAATTGCAAATAACTTTATTTTTATAAAATGCTATTAAGATGTAATTATATGTTCAAATGAATAAATTTTTAGTTATATTTAATGATTGTGACTTAAACATTTGATATTAATTATCATTTATATTTTATTTTTGAATTTTAAAAATAATATTAAGCTCTTTAAAAAAACAACTTCTCTGGAAAGCCAAATAAAACATATTTTTATGAAAAAGATAGGTGTATGTATCCTTTGGCTAGAAATACATTTAATTCTTTTTCCTCTTTAGATCACTACTTACAATAGAACACAATATACTTGAAAATATTGTTAAAAGAAAAAGTGAAACTTGAGATGAGAATTTATTTGTGAGGAATATCACACTTATTCTTTCTCCTATGGTAAAATCATTTTATTTCCTTCTTAACTTGCACCCAAATGTGCTAAGTCTTTGGAACTCAGCTTAAGCCACCCTCAGGTGGTATGTCATTGTCCTTGGAGCCTCAAATATCTGATAATTCCCTCTTTGTTATTAATTTTTAGGTTGCAAATTATTTCATATGGGGAAAAACAGAATTTTAAAATAGGACACCTGTCATGTTTTATTCTCACACATAAAACATAAATGCTTTACACCAATAAAATGTGATGCAAAGATATTTCTGGAAGAGAGAAGACAAAGGCATATATACTGCAAAGGCCATAAACACCATAAATAACATGCTATCTGAGCTCTGCAGTGAGGTTAAATGATAGCTACAAATGGCATTAAGTTATTTTGGTAATAAAATTCAAGTGATTACTGATAATCCTTTTATCATCACTTTAATTGAGGACACCATTTTGAATCACTTTAAGAATTAAGAATTTTCCTTTCACACAATTTTGAAGAAGGTCTGCCTCGGAAATAATATTTTTATATTTGGTTTCCTAGGAAGATAATGTTCCATGAGTACTTCAAAAGCAAGTTTCCTATTATGTTACCATGTTATGACAAATGATGTCTTACTTACTATCTTTCAGATCAAACTGAAACACTGTCTCTGCAGAAAGACCTAGCATAATTACCTAATCTCGATTTGGTCACATAGATTTTTTTTTTGTCCATACAATGTTTTTATTTTATTCAACTATAAGCAAATAGCATAATTAACACAACATTTAGCAACTCCAGGTTTAGGTCCCACCATTTGAAGAAATGCTAAGCAATAAGGTTGAATTTTTATGGCCTCTTAAGTTCCTCTTGATTAAGAAAGTTATGACAAAAAGATTCAGAATGTGAGCAGTCTTGTTCATGCTATTTTCAAGAGTTGACAGTATTTACATCAACCTCTATAATCCTGAGCACATTTATTTCAATTTAAGTCTATCATTTACTAGACTTATGGTGGTTGCCTAAGGGTAAATAAGATTTTCAGACTTTAGTTTGAAAAATTTAATTCGGATCCTCATAGATAAAAATTATTTCTTAAGTGTAGAAAATGTTTTGTTTTCTATTTCTTGGTTTTGTTGAAGTCTGTACTCACTGGGATTATATGATGGACTTCACTTTGGCTCAACATGAGAGCGTAAATAATTAGATAATGCCTATAACCCACCCCCTTCCCAAACTGAATGTGAGGTTCATGTTTTATTCATCTTAATGTCTTTAGTCTCTAGGGAAGTGCCTGGCACATAGCAGATGGCCAAGAAATATTTGTTAAATTAAAAAAAGAAAAACATGCAATAGTGCCTCATTCATAGGTCATCCTTTCTCCACATCTTCAGCCCCACCCTTAATCTTAGTAGATTAGAAGAATCCAAATATGTAGGGTCTGTTTGGAGTCCAGATGACAGCACTATACAAAGAATTAACAGAAAGTTGCTAAGGACTTAGAGAAGCCCTTCCACACACATCTCCCAGAGAGATCAGTCACAGACAAACTCTAACAAGGACAAAGCAGACTTATCAATTTTCTGCAGTATATTTTGGATATGTGATGTGAGTGGCATTGAGATAGGATAATTCTAAAAGACTCATGTTAAACTACAGCAGCAAATTAACTGGGGTCTAGAACAGGGTTTTACACTCCCAGGATAGGTTCTATCCTCGGAGACAAAGAACATCAGGAAGACATTACCTTCCCTGGAGGAAAGTCATTTTTAATTTTTTACTGCCATCTCATACCCCTTAGACAATCCGAAGAAGGTTCTAGACCCTCTGAAAATTGTTGTGTCCTTTGGTGGATGGGAAAAATTGCTATCTTATTGCAGTATCATGGGAGAGCTTGGCACCTTTATCCTTCAACATACTATAAGAATACTATCAAATCCCTACAATATGTGCAGCAAAGCTTTTAAAAATAGTGAGCTGATGATTTTTTACTGGTCCTCTCAAAAGAAAGAAAGAGAAGAACACGCACAAATAATTAAATGATTAAGTATAAATAATTAAAGTGGGGCAAAGCCTGACACCCACAATGCTTGGTGTTAGCTTTTCTCTAACTCTTTATTTTACATGAAAATTCTTAGGAAAATTACATGGGGATTTCTGAGCTTTCTATACCCCATTACTCGATCAGCTCCAGATGGAGTGACTTACCAATTTGATACATTTAGTAAGAATAAATGAAGCTTGTCTTTCCTCTTCCTCTTAGGAGCAAACCTAGAAGCAAGCTGTCCCCAGGTAATGAGAGTGGCATTACACTTCTCTCATGCCTAGGTCTTAATTTGTGCAAAACCTTGATGGGGAAGGAACTTTTTATTCTTAGAGGCCTCCACTAGTTGGTACAAAGTGGTGCTCAGTGGATGTTGTACTTAGTTTCATTGATTCATTGATGTGCACAGGTTCTGATATTAATAAGTCCCTTTGACATCGCAGCATTAATCTGAGAATAATTATAAGGGGAAAGTTTTTATGTTCTTTTATTCTATAGAATCTTTTAAAATTATCTAAATTATGTCAATTCTATTTGAAATTTGAATATAACCTTGTACGAAATTAATGAGAAAAAATGAACAATGGCTCCTTGTTTAAATAGCCTTGATAAAATCCACTTTAGGACTTGTTCAGAGCAAGAAACAATTTATTTTGGACTAGTAGTTAAGATCTTCAAATTCACGTATGTTTGTTCAATGTCAATATACTCTACTGTGGTTGTAGTTGTCTCTGCTGTTTTCTTAGCATTTGTTAGTCAGGATCTTTTTTTTTTTTTTTTTTTTACTTATTGAAAAGACTGGTTAAAGGGTGATATGTCGGAAAAGTAAATGATAATTGGCCAAAACTAATTTTTTAAAGTGTAATTGCTGAGATAAAGCTCTGGAAATTACACAAAATCCAAAAGCCCAGGCTGTATAAGGATGTAGAAGTAGATTACTTTCTTTATAATCATTCAAATTTATGATAAATTTAAACCTCACAGATAACAACACAGTCTTTACTAAAAGGATTTAAACACTGTTCAAATGAATATTATCTAAACACAGCAGCTAGTGAATAAAAGAACATGCCAATGTATATCCAGTACTTTGGTGATGTTTGGCTGAACGAACATCTATTCTAAATGGTATGTTATTAAGAACGAGTTGAGCAGGTCAGTCCACTTTCTATCAATGCATGTTATCAACAAATACTGATTAAACTTCAACTCCACATTAGGAGACTTTTGTGGCTGAGAACATTGAAAGTATGTGTAATAAAGGAAATGCATTTTCAGAATAGTTACCACCAGGTATTTGGTAAATAATGCTTGTGTCTACGTTAACAAGATTGAATGGTAAAACATTTGATATAAACATTATCTTTATTTTAGAAAAGTTTAAGTGCATTATCAAAGGCGCCAAAACCTATACACAATAAAAATATCACTTATTTATACCACATGTTGTTATTCTGAATATATTGCATTCAAAGAATGATTTGAGCATTTGGATTTGGGAGTGGAGAAGGCTTTAATCCATAAATTGTTATCGAATTGTCATTATAACTACAGATTAGTATTTCACATTTTATATAAATTTATTAGTCTCTAAAATACACAAAATATCTTATAATGTCAAAATTTAACCAATTTGAGTTATTTCTTTAAGTACCTAGTCATTAATAAATGTTTTATTTCTTTTCAAGTCATAAAAAATAATCAGTGCAAATAACTTATTCTGTAACTCTGATTTCTGAAATGCTAAATTAACTGAATATTTAAATGAGTTTAAGTTTGGGTTAGATATTGGTGGTAAGTAAATACAACTTAAGTGAAAGAATTATAAAAATTTATTATAGTTGAATTTAAAAACTACATGGAATAGATGATGAGGAGAGGGAAGCAGATTCTGAGGCCACAATCTTTCCCCAGGCTATTGCAATTTATAATCCTGTTTTGTATTCTGTTTTTTGGTTTTTGGTTTTTGGTTTTTAATGACAATGAGCCAAAGCATCTAGAAGCATGGATTACAAGGTTTGAGCTCATTAGGTAGAATTTTAAGTGAATCAAGAGCCCTTAAAGGTGCCGCATATTCTAAACACCTGAGAAAGGGACATGCAAAAGATGAATCAGACAGAAGAAAACTATAAATAGAGAGTTGAGAAATTGGTGACAGAAGTCCAGAGTAAACATGATTAAAGCCCAGTCAGGAGTCCTTGATGAGGTAACCTGATTGAATGATTATAAAAAATATGAAAGAGAAACATGGTAGATTTAACACTTGTATTTCCCTCTATTTCCTCCTGAAACTGTACTAAAAATAGTGATAAAGGGATTTTTTAAAAGTATAAATCTCCAAAAACAAATAGAAAAGAGGATATAACAACAGCCAAATTTTGGAAGCTGGCAAAAAGGTGAATGAATAGCAACTAACTTAACAGACTACAGAATGCCAGGACAGGCATTGGCAGCAGAGAAAGACCAGCAGCAAGACCATCTGAGCTGCAGAAATGCAAAAAAAAAAAAAACACAGACATTAAAAGTATCATGTACATCTGAAAGAAAGGCTGTAGTTAAGAATAAAACTGAGAGGTCTTAAATATTCACATAGTAGCAGTTAATTCCCCAGATCTTGTCCTTTTTTCCACTAGCAGAGCAACTGCCCCTCAGCCACCCAGGCAGAAGACAAGTGTGCCTTCCAGAAAAGTTAAGTTAAGGGGACTGGTAGGCCAGGATCTAGGCTCCACTAGCAAGAAAGTTAGCCATTGAAACTGGAAACTGGGGATTCAAGTTGAAAATCTACATTGGAAAAGGAAAATCTCTCACCACTTTGCTCTGTCAACTCTGAGAAAACACTACTTATCTTTTCAGAAACAAACAAACAAACAAACAACAATGACAAAAAAAAAAAACAAAACAGAGAATTCCTTTCTAGAAAAACCAGCCAGACCAAGAGAGGAGACATACATATATTGACTATTGAGAGTTTCTCCAATAAAATAATTTAACTAGATAATTCCACAGTGAGATTTGTCCCGGAGAGTTCTCCTCCCTACTCATCCCCCACAGAAGTTTCAGTCAATTTATAATGTGAAAGACAAAGGCCAAAATAATCAAAGAAGTAACTCAAAAAAGAACAAAGAAAATGCAAGTAGCAGAAAAAACATTTCCCAAACTCTAATTAGTGTCTTCAATAATATAAGAGAATATATAGTATTCTTAAAATAGATTGTTATTTTTTCTTTTTTTAATTTAATTTTATTAGTTTCAAATATACAGTACATTGGTTAGACATTTATGTAGTTTATATAAAATGATCTCTCTGATTGCTTTTCTCTTCTCTGGCTCTCCATCTAGCCACTACATTAGTGCTAACTGCATTCCCTATGCCGTGTTCCCCATCCCCTTGAAAATCTATTAACAACTAATTTGTACTTCTTTAACCATTCACCCCTTTCTCCCAATCCCCCAGACCCCTCTCTCCTCTGTCCATCACCAGATTGTCCTCTATATTTGTGAAGCTGTTTTTGATTAGTTTGTTCTTTTTGTTCCTTAAATTCTGCATATAAGTGAAATGATGTGGTATTTATCTTTCTCTGTCTGATTTATTTCACTCAGCATAATAACCTCTAGCTCAATCCATCTTGTTGCATATGATAGGATTTCATTTTTTTAATGGCTGAGTAATATTTCATTGTATATATGAACCATAACTTCTTTATCCAATCATCTGTTGATAGGCATTTAGGTTGCTTCCATATCTTGGCTATTATTAATTGTGCTGCCTTAAAAATAAGGGTACATAGATTTTTATTAATTATTGTTTTGGTTTTCTTTAGATAAATAGCCAGAATTTTAATTGCTGGATCAAAAGATAGATTTATTTTAAATTTTTTGAGAAACCTTCAGACTTTTTCGTAGTGGCTGTACCAACTGGCAATCCCACCAACAGTATGTGAGTTCCCTTTTTTCACATACTTGCCAATGCTTGTTGTTCTTTGATTTATTGATATAGCCATTCTGACGGGTGGAAGTGATATTTCATTGTGGCTTTAATTTGCATTTTTCTGATGAGTAGTGACTTTGAGCATCTTTTCATATGTCTATTGGCCATCTTTATTTCCTCTTTGGAGAAATATCTGCTCAAGTCTTCTGCCTATTTTTTAATTGGATTATTTGTGGTTTTTTTTATTGTTGAATTGTATGAGTTTTTTCTATATTTTGGATATTAACCCTTTATCAGATGTATCATAAGTCATTTTCTTCTCCCATTCAGTCAGTTGTCTTTTTGTTTTATTGATGGTTTTGCTGTACAAAAACTTTTTGGTTTGAAGTCTCATTGGTTTATTTTTTTCTTCTGTTTCCCTTGCTTGAGGAGACATATCTAAAAAGAAATTACTGTTAGAAATATCAGAGAGTTTACTGCCTATGTTTTCTTCTAGAAGTGTTATGGTTTTTGAGCCTTAACATTTAAGTCTTTAATCCATTTTGAGTTTATTCTTGTATATAGTGTAAGAAGATGGTCCAGTTTCTTTTCTTTTCTTTTAATGTATCTGTTCAATTTCCCCAGCACCATTTATTGAAGAGACTGTCTTTACTCCCTTGTGTGTTTTTGCCTCCTTTGCCATGTATTAAGTGAGCATGTAAGTGTGGATTTATTATTGGGCTCTCTATTCTGTTCCATTGATCAATGTATCTGTTTTTATGTCAGTACCACATTGTTTTGATTACTATAGCATTAACAGAACATTCCAAAACAATAAAAAAACTTAATGAATTTTAAAAGATCACAGAAATAACATTTTTAAAATGAGTTGGAAAACAAAGTTGGATAAATTTTTGAGAAAGTAGAAGAAAAACTGAAAAGAAAAATACATAAAAAATTGAGATCAACATCAAAATAGAGACTTCCAGAAAGACAGAGAACAACAACAATAACAATAAAATAAACAAACAAAAAGAACTAGAGAAGAGATGTTTCCCCAGACCTAGGTATTATTTTTCAAATGAAAAGCCCACTAAGCTGTCAAGACAATACAAGATCTGTATAAAAACACAGTATGAGAAAAAAAATCCAGAGCTCTGTACATAAAGAGATAATTATAAAAAATTACTGAGAGGAAAAAAATGACCAAAATCAAAGGATTGAGGATCAAAATGCAATTAGGCTTCTGAATAACAGCATGGGAAATTAGAAAACAATGGAGCAATGCTTCAAAGACTTAGAGAAAATTATTTCTAACCATCACAAATATCATTGAAGGAGAAAAGTATAATAAAGATTATTTTTAGTAGGGCAAGGTTTTAAAAATTATCTAATGAATACTTGTAACTGAAAAATCCAGAAATATCAGTAGAAGCATTACATTTATAAATATGGAGGGAAATACCAAAGAAGCAGCTATGTGAGTTGAGAATTTTTTCTCTGAAGAGGGAAAATCAGAACTAGGGCAGTGAATACTATCTTTTCATTTTATACCTTGTAAAACTAATTTACTTTTGAAACCATTCACTTTTACAATATCAGATAAAATTAAATTAAATTACATTCAAGTACAAAATAAACAAAGATTTAAAATTAAGGTACTATAAAAATTAATAAAAAGAAATCTCATTTAAAATGAAGTTGGGAGGCCAAAGGGGAAAGCTCTCATGCCTCACAGCAATCTTAGAGCCAAACAGGAATAATTCTTTGTTTATAGTAGCTCCCTCAGCTTTCTATTCTCCTTTGTTTCTCTGGACTTGCATGTAGTTCACTATTAGAACCCATGTCCCAAATTACAATTCTTTCTTTTTCCCAAATAAAACCAATTTGATGAAGAAATATCTGGTTATTTGTTTAATTACAGTACAATATATATATATGAGTGCATACTATAAATTATACAGTATGCACTAATTTGAATACAAAGTATGTAGGTATAAATACCTGTATATGCATAGAAATCTCTGAAGAACAGAAAGAAACTGGTAACAATGACTGCATTTAAATATTTGGAGTTCCTGTCAAGGTGTAGTAGGTAAAGGCTGTACTTGTCTCCCCTACGACTGCATTAAAATTACAACTAAATTATAGAACAGTCAACCTGGAGAAACGTCTGAAGACTAGCTGAACACAACTCTTATAACTAAGGATATAAAAAAGAGGCCATATCGAGACTGGTAGGAGGGAAGGAAATGTGAAACAGGATGGTCCTACACCCTTGTGTAGTGTTTAAAAATTGGAAGTGGTATCTCCACTGTAGATATTCTTGAGAGGAATGAAGGTTCCGAGCCCACACCAGGATCCCTAGTACAGGGCTCCAGTGCTGGGAAGAAGAGTCCTCACAATATTTGGTTGTGAAAATGAGTGTGAATTCTGATCAGTTGAGTGAGAGGAAAGGCTACTAGAAACCCAGACATCTCCTTAAATGGCTCGAGCAGAGACTCACTCATTGCAGGCACTCACCCCGGGCTCTTGGAGAGGGATAGCAGATTGGTAGTTGCCAGAGACATACAGGGAAAGACTGAATTGTGTGGCTTCAGAGTGAAAGCTGAGGGCTACCACTATTGCCGCCGTATTGAGCCCCCCTCCTGTGCAGCCTATAGGCAGGTATCATCTTGCTTGTGCTGAGCTCTGCCTTCACATGGACAAATCTGAATCTGCATTAGATTGTTCCACCCTGGTGACTCCCTGAAACTTTTTGCTGGAGATGTTTTTATGGCTGAGAAATCAGCCCTATCCCATGCTCTCAGCAAAAGGCTTCTTCAACAGCAATCAACAGGCCTTGGCACAAGCAGATCTAGAAACAGTTTCAGTGATAGGTAACCAGCCCTTCCAGGGCTCCAGATGTTCTAGGACAAATCTCAGGAGTTGAAGAGCCAGAGATAAGCAGCAGCTGGCATCGGCATAATCTGAGATTTTTGTGAGGGGCCACAGGCTCAGTACTAGCACCAAATGTGAATCATTACTAATGTGGAAACATCACTTACCCAATCCTGGTGACTCCCTGAGACCCTGCTTCACCTGACTCACATACCACCCAAGGCTTTTTCACCTGCTGAGACTTGGGGTGCACTGGGCATTTTGCTGAGCTACCCCAGGCCTATTACTGGTGTGAAATAGATACATTTCTAGAAAAATACAATCTTCCAAGACTGAGTCAAGAAAAAACAGAAAAGTTGAACCAATTGATTACTACTAACGAAATCATGTCAGTAATCAAAAAATTGCCAACAGAAAATCCTGGAATGAATGGTTTCACAGGTGAAGTTTACTAAACATTCAAAAAAGAGTTAAATCCTACTCTTCTAAAACTATTACAAATAACTCAGAAGAAGGAAAGTCTTCTGATCTCATTTTACAAGGCCACCCTGATTCCCAAACCAGACATTACAAAAAAATATATATCTATATATACGATGATATCCCTGATGAACATATATGCAAAAGTCTTCAACAAAATATTAACAAACCAAATTTAGCTATACACTCAAAAATTTATACACCACTGATCAAGTGGAATTTATTCCTGGGATGCAAAGTTGGTTTAATATTCACAAATCAATTAATGTGATTAACAAAATGAAAGATAGAAATCACATGATTATATCAATAGATAAAGAGAAACATTTGACAAAATTCAGCATCCATTTAGGATAAAATGTCTCAGCAAAGTAGGAATAGATAGAACATAACTCAACATAATAAAGGCCATGTATGACAAACCCAGAGCTAATATCTTACTCACTGTGGAAGAGCTAAAAGCATTTTCCTTAAGACCAAGAATAAAACAAAGATATCCACTTTCACCACTTTTATTTAGCATAATTGTGGAAGTCTTACCCACAACAATCAGACAAGAAGAAAAAATAAAAGGTATCCAAATTGAAGAGGAAAACTGTCCTTATTTGCAGATGGCATGAAACTATATAGATAGAAACCCAACAAATATTTTACCAAAAAAAACTGTTAGAACTGATAAATAAATTTAGTAAAGTAGCAAGACACAAAATTAATATGTAGAAATCAGTTGCATTTTATACAACAATAATAAACTATCATATTGAAATTAAGAAAACAATTCTATTTACAAAATGAATCAAAAATATCTAGGAATAAATTTAACCAAGGAGGTAAAAATCTGTACTCAAAAAATTATGAGTCATTGAAGATAAAAATTGAAGAAGATACAATAAATAAAAACATATACCATGCTCATTAATAAAAAATAATAACATGGTTAAAATGTCCATACTACCCAAAGCAATCTATATATTCACTTCAATCCTATGAAAGTAATAATGGCATTTTTCATACAAATAAAACAAATAATTCTAAAATTTAGATGAAACCATAGAACACCCCAAATAGCTACAACAATCTTGAGAAAAACCAAACAAAGTTGGAGGTATCATACTACCTGATATCAAACTATACTATAAGACTATAGTAATCAAAACAACATGCATAAAAACTAACATATAGATCAATGGAACAGAATTGAGAGCCCAGAAACAAACCCACATCTATATGGTCAATTAATCTATAACAATAGAGTAAAGACAGTCTATTTAATAAAGTGTGTTGGGAAAACGAAACATATTTGTGCAAAAAAAAATAAACTAGAGCACCTTCTTATACCATATGCAAAAATAAACTCAAAATGAATTAAAAACTTAAATATAATACTCAAAACCATAAAATTATTAGAAGAAAACATAGGCAGAAAACTTTCTGATATTGCTCTTAGTAATATCTTTTTTTGTTATATCTCTTCGGGTGAGGGAAGCAAAAGAAAAAATAAACAAATGGGACGGCACCAAATTAAAGTTTTGACATCAAAGGAAACCATCAACAAAATAAAAAGACAACCTACTGAATGGGAGAAGATATTTGTCAATGATACATCTGTTAAAGAGTTAACATGCAAAATTTATAAAGAACTCATACAACTCAACATCAAACAAACAATCCAATTAAAAAATGAACAGAGACTTAAACAGGCATTTTACAAAAGAGGACCTACAGATGGCCAATAGACATATGGAAAGATGCCCAATGTCACTAATCATCAGAGAAATGCAAATTAAAACCAAAATGAGATGTCATCTCACACCTGTCAGAATGACTAACATCAATAAATCAAAAACAGCAAGTGTTGGTGAGGATGTGAAGAAAAGGGAGCCCTCATGCACTATTAGTAGGATCGCAAATCGGAACAGCCACTATGGAAAACAATTCGAAATTTCCTCAAAAAAGTAAATATAGAACTACCATATGACCCAGCAATTCCACTTTAGGGCATTTACTAAAAACAAACAAACAAACAAACAAACAAAAAATACTAATTCAAAAAGATACAGCACCCCTATGCTCACTGTAACACTATTTACAATAGCCAAGCTATGGAAGCAGCCTAAGTGTCCATCAACAGATAATTTGATAAAGAAGAGGTAGTATGTGTATACAATGGAATATTACTCCATCATAAAAAAGTAAAATCTTAACCATTTGTCACAATATGGAAGGACTTAGAAGGTATTACACTAAATGAAATGTCAGACAGGAAAGGACAAATAGCACATGATCTTCATTATATGTGGAATCTAAAGGACAAAATTAACAACCAAAAAAAATGGAAATAGACTCATACAGAGAACAAACTGATTGTTGCCGGCATGGAGGGCATTGAGGGCTGGGTGAAAATGGTGAAGGGATCAAGAAAATATAAATGTATAATTACAAAATAGTGATGAGGGTATAAAGTACAGCATAAGGAATATAGTCATTAGTATTATAATAACTATATATAGTGTGAGGTGGGCCAATTGGGGGATCACTTTGTAAATTATATAAATGTCTATTCCCTATGCTGTACTCTTGATACTAATATAAAATAATACTGAATGTCAGTTCTAATTAAAATTTTTAATTTAAATTTTTTTAATAAATAAAAAAAAATTTGGACTTCTGGTCAAGATGGTCAAGGAGGTAAACCATGAGCTAGACTCTTCTCACAACCACATCAAATGTAAACTAAATTATAAAACAATCATCACTGAGAACTACCTTAAGATTAGCTGAACTAAATTTCTACAACTAATGATACAAAGAAGCCATGTTGAAACTGGTAAAAGGGGTGAAGATGTAGACCTGAAAGTTTCCATATCCTCTGGGTGGCACTTAAGAAACTGGAGGGATATATAGGCTGAGAAGCAAGTGGTCCCAATCCTACTCAGAGCTCCCTAGTCTGGGCCATCAGTACCAAGAAGAGATGTCCCTATAACATCAGACTGTCAAAACTAGTGAGGATTGCATCCAAGAGAGACAAAATTCTACAGGAGGCCAAGATGCCTCCTTAAGGCCCCACATGCAGGTTCATTCACTCATAAACTCTTTCAGTATAAGGATTAGCACAGAGTCAGCAGTATGAAAAACTATGGAAAATTAAATTGACTAACACCAGGGCAAGAACTGGAAGGGCAGGAATTAGGGAAACTCTCCCTGGGGATGGAAGCACTGACAGTTACCATTGTTCTTTTGTTAAGCTTTCCTCCCATCCAGCTGACCTGAACAAGGTGAGTGCCAAATCTGTGCTCTCAATTAACCTGGTTAACACAATTTGTCCCACTCTGATGATTCCCTAAGACCCTGCCCCACCCAACTCTCTTGGCCTGGGTTCTTCAAATCTCTCCTCCACACAAACCCCCTTCCTTGGCTCATGCTGTGAACTTTCCCCCAAATCTGCAAAACTCACACAAGCGTCAGCCACCTTTTGCTTGAGATGCCAAGAAGCACAAAGTGCACTCACCACAAGTGGTGCATTTAATTTCACTTAGCTGTCCCCAATCCTGGCATAAGTGACAGCCAGTCTCTGCCTATAACAGTTCAGCTAAGGATCTACAAGCCTGGAACTAGGGGAAGTTGGCCTCAGTTTACTTTGTAGTGCCCACCAAACATTCCCAAACATGACATAAAAGCCAACCTAAGATTGCAGAGTAGCTTCTACCAATCACCTCCAAGGCCAGCACACATGTCAATCAACCACAGATAATTTGTACCTCCTACAAAGTGGCCCCATACCTAACACAAGTGGCTGCTGACCTTGGCCTGCACCAAAGCCCTTCCCCAAAAGTTTCAGACCCAACACACGTGAAGGAAAGCATTTGCTGGCACCAGAACCCCATTAAAGCAACTCATACTGCAAGGAATAAGCCCCCATACAAGAACTTCTCTGATATACCTGTTGCCAGCCCTCACAGTCAGTCAGCACAAGCATCAAACCCACCACCCACTGACATGCCAGCATCAATCAAAGCCCAACTACATAATGAGAGCACACACCACATACACAGAAGACACTCCTTGAACACCTGGCTTGGGAGATCGAAAGACTACATTACTGGGCTCCACAGGAAACCTTCTACTTAGGGCCATCATGTTAAGACCAGGAGACATACCAGATCTACCTAATATAGAGAAACAAACACAAGGAGTCAACCAAAATGATGAGACAACAACAACAACAACAACAACAACAACAACAGCAACAACATGAAATAACAGCAAAACTCGGGAAAAAATAAATAAATAAAATGGAGACAAGCAATCTACCAGAGAAGATTAAAAAATAATGGTTAAAAGAATGGAATGCTTAATGAACTTGGGAAAAAAAACAGATGAACTCAGTGAGTTCATCTTGGGAAAAGAATAGATGAATTTCAACAAAGAGATGGAAAACATGAAAAAGAAGATAAAAGACATAAAAAAGGACCAATAAGAACTAAGAAATACAATAACTGAAATGAAGAATACACCAAAGGGAATCACAACAGATTACTGAATTAGTGATCAGAAACATCTACTAGAACAACAGAAACAAAAACAAAAACAAAATCCAATAAAAATGAATATGGCTTAAGGAATCTCTGGGACAACATCAAACATACCAACTATTGTATTATGGGGTAACAGAAGAAAGAGAGAGAGCAAAAGATTAAAAACTTATTTGAAGAAATAATGACAGAAAACTTTCCTAACTTAGTCAAGAAAATGTACACTGAGGAAACACAGAGAGTCACAAACAAGTGAGCCCAAAGAGGCCCACATATAGAATAAAAATGTTGAAAGTTAAAGATAAAAAGAAAAATCTTAAAAGTAGCAAAAGAAAAGTAGTTGCATATAAAAGAACTCTCATAAGACTAGCAGCTGATTTTTCAACAGAAACTTTGAAGGCCAGAAAAGATTGGTACAAATTATTCAAGTGAGTAAAGACAAAACCTACAACCTGCATTACTCTACCAAGCAAGATTATCAATAAGAATTGAAGAAAAGAAGTTTCCCACACAAGAAAAAGTTCAAGGAGTCCATTGCCAGTATTACCAGTATTACAAGAAATGTTAAATGGACTTCTTTAAGTAGAAAAAAGAGAACAAAAATTTGAATAAAAAATAGGAAAGAAAAAAAAATGTCACTCACAATGGCAAACACTAAATAAAAGCAATGGATCAGCCAACTATAAAGCTAGTACAATGTTTAAAAGACATAGGTAGGAAGATTATGTGTAATTACAACCTTAAATTAAAGGATACGCACACACCAAAGGATACACACACACAAAAGATGTAAAAACTGGCAAAAACATAAACGTGGAAGGGGTGAAAAAATTGTAATGATTTTAGAATGTGCTCAAATTTAAGTTAACATCAACTTACAATAGAATGCTGTAAACACAGCTTGGAATATATAAAAATAAACATGATAACAAACCAAAAATCTATACGAGAAATACAAAAAAATAAAGAGAAAAAAGTCGTCAACCAAACAGAGCAAGAGAATAAGGAAGGAACAGAGAAGAACTATAGGAATAATCCATAAAAAGTAAAATGACAATAACTATATATCTATCAAAAAGTACTTTAAAGTAAATAGACTAAATGCTCTAGCCTGAGATATAAAGTGGCCGAATTGATTAAAAAAATAAAAAAGACCCATACATATGCTGCGTATTGACTCCTTTCAGATTAAAAGACAAAAACAGACTGAGAGTAAAGAGATGGAAAAAGATATTTTATGCAGATTGAAACAGAAAAAGCTAGGGTAGCAAAACTTTTATCAGATAAAATAGGCTTTAATGCAAAGGCTGTAACCATAGACAAAGAGGAGCATTTTATAAAGATGAAAGAATCAACTTAATAAGAGGATATTAGTAGGTGTAAACATATGCACACTTAACTTAAGAGTAGCCTCAAAAAATAAGCAAATATTGACAAGAGTAAAGGGAAATATCAACAGTATTAAAATAATAATAGAAAAAACTTAACACTCCATTAATATCAATACATAAATCATTTAGGCAGAAGGAAAGAGTAGTCTTAAAATATACATTAGACCAGGTAAACTTAATTAACATTTTTAGAACATTTAACCCAAAAGCAGCAGAGTATCTATTCTTTTCAAGTCCAGATGGAACATTTTTGAGGATAGACCACTTGTTGGGCCACAAAACAAGTCTCAACAAATTTAAGAAACCTCCCAATAAACAAAAGTCCTGCACTACATGGCTCCATAGGTGAATTTTACAAGACTTTCAAAGAAAAATTAACACCTATCCTTGTCAAATTATCTTTAAAAAAATAATGAGGGAGACCTCTCAAATTTGTTTTATAAGGCTAGCATTACCCTGATACCAAAAACCAGGCAAAGATAATGCCAAAAAAATAAAAAATAAAAATACAGGATAATATCCCTGATAAAAAAAAAAAATTCTCAACTCAAAATTGACAAACCAAATTAAGCAATACATTGAAAAGGTCTTATACCACAATCAGGTGAAATTTATTTCTCAGACACAAGATTGGTAGAACATCTATAAACCTAGGGGATAAACCACATAATCAAAATGAAGGATAAAAGTCAGATAATTATATCAATGCTGAAAAAATGCTTGACAAAATCCGACATCCATTTATGATAAAAAATAAATTCAACAAAGTGGGAATAGAGAGAGCATAACACAAAATAATAAAGGCAATGTATGAAAACCCCACAGGCAACGTCATACTCAATGGTGAAAAGCTGAAATCTTACTCTTTAAGATCAGGAAAAAGGCAAGGATGTCCACTTTCACAACTTTTATTCAACATAATATTAGAAGTTTTAGCCACAGCAATTAGATAGAAAAAAATAAATAAAAGGCAACCAAATTTGAAAGGAAGAATTAAAACTGTTACTATTTGCAGATAACATGATGCTATATAGAGAGAACCCTAAAGATTTCACCAAAAACAATAACAACTAATTAATTAATTCAGTAAATTAGTAGGATACAAAATTAATGTTCAGAAATCAGTTGTATTTAATACAATAATAATGAACTATCACAAAAAGAGATTAAGAAAGCAATCCCATTTACAATTGCACGAAAAGAATAAAATGCCTAGGAATAAATTTAACCAAGGAGGTAAAAGACCATATTTGAAAAATAATAAGATATTGAAGAAAGAAATAGAAGACATAAATAAATGAAAGGACATACCATGATTATGGATAAAAAGAATTAACATGGTTAAAATGTCCGTATTACCCAAAGCCATCTACAGATTCAATGCAATCTTTATAAAAATACCAATGGCATTTCCCACAAAACTAAAACATTAATCCTAACATTCATACAGAACCACAGAACACTCTGCAAAGCTAAAGAAATATTTTGTGAGAATAAAGTTGGAACTATCATGCTACCTGATATCAAACTATACTGCCGGGCTACAGTAATCAAAAAAGCATGGTATTGGCATAAAAACAGACAAAGAATATCTGATTGAGTAAAGACCATGTCTTCAATTAATTGTGTCAGAAAATTAGGCAGACATGAAAAAAATGCATTCCTACATTATATACAAACAAACAAACAAACAAACCTCAAAATGATACCTTTAAACTCCTAGAAGAAAACATAGGCAATAAACTCTTTGACTCTGGTCTTAGTAATTTAGGGGGTGTGGTAGGTCTCCTAGGGAAAAGACGACAAAAGCAAAAAATAAACTAATGGGATTAAATCAAACTAAAAAGCTTCTGCGTCATAGAGGAAATCTTAAAAAAAAAAAAAGGCAAACTATTGAATGGGAGAGAATATTCACAACTGATATATTTGATAAGGGATTAATATCTATGACATAAAGAACTCTTACAGCCCAACATTAAAGAAAATAATCAAATTTAAAAATGAGCAGATCCGAATAGACATTTCTCCAAAGAGGCCACTGGATACATGAATAGATGCTTAATATAAGGGAAATGCAAATCAAAACCACAAGGAGATATCATATCACGACTGTCAAAATGGCTATTATCAATAAGGCAACAAATGAAAAGTATTGGTAAGCATATGGAGAAAAGCGAACCTTCATGCACTGTTAATTAGTGAGATTGTAAATTGGTACATCAAGTATGGAAAACAGTATGGAAGTTTCTCCAGAAATTAAAAACAGATCTACCATATGATCTAACAATTTCACTTCTGAGTATTTATCTGAGAAATCTAACAGGTTGAATAAGTTAATGTCTCCGTGTTCCATAACATATTACTGTAGATGAGAATTGTACAATACAATTTACCATGATGATGAAAATGTATCTGAGTCATCTGCTATAGTCGCTAATAGTTATATGTGACTATTAGCACACTTGACATGTTGCTAGTGTGACTGAGAAACAGAATTTTTAACTGTATTTATTTTTTAAAATTTAAATTTAAATAGCCACCTGTGGTTAATGGCTGCCATGTTGGACTAAACAGCTCTAGACAGCCTGTTATTAAGGAAAATTTTAGTGTAGTCTATAAAAATTGGTATATGCATCCACTAGAGGAAAGTAATAGCAAAAGATAGGCATCTATATTTGCACAATTTGTTCAAATAGTGTCTTTCTTCCTTCTAAAGTCAGAAATAAAGGATTCAGAGAAAGTGAAAATTGCCATAAAGAAATTAAGTGGGATTTTTTTTATTACTTACTAGAACTAAGGATGGTTGAACTAACTGCACAAAATATTAGTGTTCTTTCTTCAAAAGTGAGTACCTTAAAATATTTTCAATATTCAATTTTCTTTTCTTTTACCTTTTTTTCCCAGCTTTATTGGAATATAACAGACAATTAGTCGCTCATATTTACATTGTACAATTCAATGAGTTTTTTTTTCAATTATACTTGGCATACAAAAATATATTAGTTTCAGTTGTACAGCATAGTGATTAGAGATCTTCGCAACTCACAAAGTGATCACTCCACTAAATCTAGTACCCTTTTTCCTCTTAAATATTTATTACATTATTAACTCTTTTCCTTATGCTATACTTTGCATCTCCTTGTCTATTTTGTAACTATTCATTTGTACTTCTTAATCCCTTTGCCCTTTTTCACCATCCCCCCAAATCCCCATTCCATCTAGTAGCCCTCAAAGTATTCTTTGTATCTATGAGTTTATTTCCAGTTTTGTTGTTTATTCTGCTCTTTAGATTCCACATGTATATGAAATCATGTGATATTTGACTTTCATTTTGCTTTAAAGTGATCAAACACTGTAGGATTAACTCAGAACATAGCCTCTCCACGTACTTAGAAGGCAGATGGCTGCCTGACCTGCAGCCATAAGAAAGGCAGAGTACAAACAGTTCTTGGCAGGGCCTGCTCCCAAGGACTTATTCTGCTGCTTCCATGGACTTTATCTGCTTGGTCCACTCAAGAAGGTGGCTGGTCTGCCATTCTCATGGACACTATCTGCTTCTGTAACTAAGCAGCACATTCTGTAACTAAGTTCCAATCTTTCTGAGAAGTCAGTGGCTCCCCCAATGAAGTAATCCACCCATATCCCCAACCCCTACCCTGCTTGAGGATAAAACATTGCTTGCTTTAGGCTGGTGCCTTTTCCTGTAGCTGTGACTGGCTGCTGCTGAAGCTTCCATGCCCCATGAATGATAAACAACATGTCACACCCCTCTGATCCTTCCTGGTGATTTTTCTGGAATATCTCAGTTACAGGTACCTGACCTGGACCTCCTGCATTACAAATACCCTCATAAATAAAAAGTTGGAGTGCAAAGTTAAAAGCACCCTTCTTTGGGATTCTGAACCTGCAACGAGGCTACCTGTTCATTGTCAGCTGTGAGCTGTGTTCATTCAAAGTAACACATGCAAGTGGAGTGTCCTAATGAAAAAAAAAAGTTTCCTATTTTTTATTCCTTTGAGTATTTCATCTTTTGTTCATTCTATAAAACATCCACAATGTAAAAACACTAATAACCCACAAAATTGTTAAATAATTTATTGTTAAAACTCTTAGCAAACTATGGGTACTAGGTGGTCAAGTCCTTGACTTTGGTGCTTAGAGAAGCTAATTAGCACAGAAGAAGAGGGGGAAAAAAAGCAAAAAACTGTCTTACAAATGAACTACAGATCTGAATGATAACATAAGTATATGTGGAGAATATTCAGGAAAATGATGCTCACCTTTTGGAATAAGGGACCAATGACTTTCATATATGATAAATAGAGCTGTTATAGGTAACACAATTCACATGGAAAAGCAAGTCGTGGAATTGTCACATAACATCAAGATAAAAATGTCACCTATTCTTTATCACAAACTATGTATTTCATATTTTCAATCCTTATAGATGCTTTTTGAACAACATAAATATAGATTAAATCAGGGTCACCTAGCACAGGTAATTACGAGTACTTCAAGACAGCCCCTATTTATAAGCTTTGCACAAACTTGGATAACTTACTTCTTTGTCTCTATCTGTAAAATGAGAATGATGGGAGTACCTATTTCATAGGGTTTTTAGGACAATTAAGTGAGTTAATACACATGAGAAGTACAACAGTGTCCTGCACATAATAAGCCCTCAACTAATAGCTATTGTTACCAGCTTTTCCTACCTCCTTACATTGGCAGCTATGTAGACTGTTCTCTAATATCCAAGAACTGTTAAATGTGATGATTTTTGAATCCTATCTCTCTTCACTATATCTATCCCCATGGTCATTAAGTTCTGTTATTTAATCCTCTGCAATTTATATGTTTCTTTATATTCTAGTCTGTGTGCGTCTTTCTATCTGAAGTGAAACTCTGGCAGGAAGCATATTAAAGGTCTTACTTTCTTATTCATTCAGCCACCCTATCTTTTCATTGAGGAATGTAATCCATTTACATTTAAAGTAACTGTTGATAGATATATAGTTATTATCATTTTATTATCCATATTTTTTATCTTTTATTCTTTTTTCTTCTTCTTAAAGAAGTCCCTACAACATTACTGTAATACTAGCTGGGTGATGATGAACTTCTTTAGCTTTTTCTTGGCTAGGAAGCTCTTTATCTGTCTTTCAATTCTAAATGATAGCTTTGCTGTGTAGAGTAATCTTGGTTGTAGGTTGTTGCTTTTCATCACTTTGAATATTTGTACCAAGCCCTTCTGGCCTGCAATACTTCTGTTGAGAAATCAGCTGACAGTCTTAGGGGAGCTCCCTCATAAGTATTTCTCTTGCTGCTTTTAAGATTCTCTATTTGTCTTCAACCTTTGACATTTTACTTATGGTGTGTCTTGGTGTGGGCCTGTTTGGGTTCATCTTGTTTGAGACTCTCCGCACTGCCTGGGCTTGTTCATCTATCTCCTTTAGCAGGTTAGAGAAATTTTGCATAATTCTCTCTTCAAATAGGTTTTCAATTCTTTGCTCTCTCTCCCTTCTCTTTCTGGTTCCCCTATTATACTAATGTTGGTATGTTTAATGTTGTCCCAGAGGCTCCTTAAATTATCCTTATTTTGGGAGGAGGCCTTCTTTTTTTGTTGTTGCTGTTCTGATTGGATATTTTCTGCTACTTTATCTTCTAAAGCACTGATTCAGTCCTCTGTTTCATCTAATCTACTGTTGATTTCTCCTAAAGTATTCATTTCAGTTATTTTATTCTTCATTTCTGACTGCTTCCCTTTTATGTTTTCCATCTCCAGCCCTTGCCCTGAAGCCAGAAAATTCAGTTTCACTTCATATGTTCCTGGAGCATTTTGAGCTGCTGCTCCAGTGCTGGAGCTCAGAGCGAGTGAGTCTGTCACTAAGTAAGTGGACCCTTTAAGAAGAATGTCTGTGACTCTTGCAGGCTTGTCTCACTCAGCCACAATCTCTGCTGGTTTTCACAGCCAGAGGTTGTGGCAACTACTCTTCCTGGCATTGGTAAAATGGGCTGGGGAGCCCAGTGTGGACCTGAGATCCCTTGCTCCTCCAAGGGGACCTCTACAGCCAAGATAACCCTCTGGATTCTCAACCACCACACGCCTTTGTGGGACTGGCTTGTTTCACATCTCCACTCCTCCTACTAGTCTTCAACATAGCCTCTTATGCATGTCCCCAGTTGTAGGACTTCTGTTTAGCCAGACCTCTGGTGACTCCCAATAATGGTTGTTCTGTAGTTTTGTTGTAATTTTGATGCGGTCATGAGAGGAGATGAGCACAGCATCTACCTTCAATGCTGTCTTGACCAGAAGTGCCCCCAGGTCTTACATTTAAGTTTTAAATCCATTTTGGCTTTATGTTTGTAAATGTTGAAAGAGAGTGTTCCAGTGTCAGTTTTTGACATTTAGCTGCTCAGTTTTCTCAACACCACTTGTTAAAAAGTGTCATTTCTCCATCATGTATTATTGCCTTCTTTGTCATAGATCAATTAATTATATAAGTGAGGGTTTATTTCTGGACTCTCTATTCTCTTCCATTGGTCTATGGGTCTGTTTTTGTGTCAATATCATGCTGTTTTGATTATCATAGCTTTGCGGTATAGTCTGAAATCAGACAGCATGATACCTCAAACTTTGTATTTCTTTTTCAATATTGCTTTGGTCATTTGTGGACATTTGTGGGTCTATATAAATTTAAAGATTGTTTGTTTCTAGTTCTAAGAGACCGTCATTGTTATTTTAATGTGATTGTATTAAATCTGTAGATTGCTTTGGGTTGTATGGTAATTTCAATGATACTAATCCTTTCAATCCATGAGGACAATATATCTTTTTATTTATGTGTATCCTCTTTGATTTCTTTCTTCATTGTCTTACAGTTTTCAGAGTATGGGCATTTCACCTCTAGTTAAATTTATTCCTAGATGTTTTATTATTTTTATACAATTATAAAAAAATTATTTTCTTAATTTCTCCTTTTGATCATTAATTATTAGTGTATAGAAATGAGATGGATATTAATTATACACTGTCAGTTTACTACAATCATTTATTAATTCTATACATTTAGGGTTTTCAAAATACAATGTTATCTCATCTGCAAATAGTGACAGCTTTACTACTTTTCCAGTTTGGCTGATTTTTATTTCTTTTGCTTCTCTGATTGCTTTGGCTAGGACTTCCAATACTATATTAAATAATACTGGTGACACTGAGCATTCTAGTCTTGTCTCTGACCTTAGAAGGAAAACTTGCAGCTTTTCACCATTGAGTATGTTGTTAGCTATGAGGTGGTCATATGTAACTTTTATCATATTGAGGTAAGTTCTTTGTATACACACTTTGCTAAAATTTTTATCATAAATAGATTTTTCTGCATCTATTGAGATAATCATGTGATTTTCATCCCCGGTTTTGTTGACATGATGAATCACATTAATAATTTTATTGATGTTAAATGACACTTGCATTCTGCTTAAATTCCATTTGATCATGGTGTATAATCCTTTTATTGCATTGTTAAATTTGTTTTGCTAGTACTTTGCTGAAAATTTTTGCATCTATGTTCATCAGGAATATTGGCATACACACACACAAACACACACATAATTTATAGTGCCTTTGTGTGGTTTTAGTATCAGGGTAATGCCGGCTTCATGGTATGAATTTGAAAATATTCCTTCCTCTTTTATGTTTTGGAATAGTTTGAAAAAGATGAGAAGATGGGTACTAATTTTTCTTAAAATATTTGGTAGAATTCACCTATGAAGTCATCTGGTCCTGAGTTTTTGTTTGTTGGGACTTATTTTTTTATTCTTTCAATTTAATTGCTAGCAGTTGGTCTGCTCAGCTTTCAGTTTCTTTCTAATTAACTCTTGACAGATTGTATGTTTTCAGGAATTTATCCATTTCTTCTAGATTGTCCAATTTATTGGCTTATAATGATTCATAGTATTCTTTAATGATTCTTTGTATTTCTGTGCTGTCAGTTGTAATCTTTCCTCTTTCATTTCTGATTTTATTTCAACTCTCCCTTTCTTTTTTTTTCTTGATGAGTATTGCTACAGGTTTGTCCATTTTATTTTCTTGTCAACAAACCAGCTCTTTCATTGATCTTTTCTATTTTTTTTTTTAGTCTCTATTTCGGGTGGAATCTTTATTATTTCCTTCCTTCTAGTCATTTTTTTTCTTTTTCTAATTTTTCTAGGTGTAATGTTAGATTGTTTATTTCAAATTTTTCCTCCTTACATAGTTATGATAGGCCTGTATAGCTATAAACTTCTTTTAGAACTGTTTTTGCTGTATTCCATAAATTCTATAAAGTTGTGTTTTTATTTTAATTTGTCTCAAGGTACTTTTGTGATTTCCTGTTTTATTTCCTCTTTGACCCACTGTTTTTTAGTAGCATTTTCTTTAATTTTTATGTATTTTTTTCTATTTCCTTTCTGTAGATGATTTCTGGTTTTATGCCATTGTAGTCAGAAAATTTGCTTGATATAATTTCAGTCTTTTTGAATTTATTAAGGTTTATTTTGTGGCCTAACATGTGGTGTACCCTGGAAAATGTTCTATGTGTACTTTGAGAAAAGTTTTGGGATGAAATGTTCTAAAAATGTCTATTAAGTCAATCTGATTTAATGTGGCATTTAAGGCCTTTATATTCTTATTAATTTTTTGTATGAATGATCTAATCATCGTGGTAAGTGGGGTACTAAATTCCCCAACTATTATTATAGTACTAATAATTTATGCCTTTATGTCCATTAATATTTGATTTACATATGTGGGTTCTCTCATATTGGGTAAATAGATATTTACAATTGTTATATCCTCTACTTTGATATACCCCTTTATTATTGTGTAATGTCCTTCTTTGTCTCTTTTACATTCTTTATTATAACATCTATTTTGCCCAATATGAATATTCTTATTCCAGCTTTCTTTTCATTTCTATTAGAATGGAATCTTTTTTCATTCCTTCACTTTCAGTCTGTATATTTTTTGATCTAAAGTGAGTCTCTTATAGACAGTATATAGATCGGTCTTGTTTTTTATCCATTCTGCCATCTTATGTCTTTTAATTGGAGCATTTAATCCATTTATGTTTAAAGTGATTATTGATAGGTATGTGCTCATTGCCATTTTGTTCATTGTTTTTGGTTGTTTTTGTTTTCTGTTCATTTCATCTTCACTTGATCTCTTTCCTTTGGATTTGCTGTTTTTCTCTAGTGTTTTAACTGGGTTCCTTTGTCTATTTTTTGTGCATTTTTGTAGGTTTTGGTTTCTGGTAACTATGAGGTTCATATATATCCATCCATATCTATGGCATCTATTAAAGTAGCTACCTTAATAACCTTAAAAGCTGATAGTCATTTAAGTGAAAACACATACTAAAAATAGTGCTTTTTACTCCCCCTTCACTTTTTGTGTTTTCGGCATCAAATTTTATTTTTGTTTTGCACATCTCCTATTTATTGTAGTTATAGATAATTTTGATCTTTTTTTGTCTTTTAACCTTCATATTAGCTTGTTATGTGATTGATTCAATCTTTACTGTATATTTGCCTTTACCAGTGAGATTTTTTTTCTTTCCTCTATTTTCTTCATTCCTGTTATTTTTCTTTTCTGTAGAGAAAAGGTCCTTTAATATCTCTTGTAAAAACAGTTTAGTGGTGGTGAACTCCTTTAGTTTTCGCTTGTCTAGAGAACTTTATCTCTCCTTAAATTTGAATAATAACCTTCCCAGGTATAGTATTCTATGTTGTAGTTTCCTTTCATTCAGCACTTTAAATATTTCTTGCCACTCCCTTCTGGCCTGTAAATTTGCTGCTAAGAAATCAACTAATAACCTTATTGGGTTTCCCTTGTATGTGGCTTATTTCATTCCTGTTGCCTTCAAGATTGTCTCTTTATCTTTAACTTTTGCCATTTTAATGACAGCGTGTCTTTGTGTATCTTGGGTTCATCTTGCTTGGAACTCTGTGTGCTTCCTGGACCTGCATGTCTGTTTTTTTCCCCAGATTAGAAAAGTTTTCAGTCATTATTTCTTCAAATATATTTTTGCTTCTGTCTTTCTCTCTTCTCCTGGAATTTCTATAATAGAATGTTAGGGTGCTAATTTTGTCACAGAGGTCTCTTACGCTATCCTCATTAATTTTTTTTTCATTTTGCTCTTATGTTTGGGTGAGTTCCACTTATTAGCTAATATACTGTCAGCTCCTTCTAATGTATTCTTCGTTTCAGTTATCATATTCTTTTTCTCTGATAATTTATTATAGGATCTCTTTGTCGAAGAACTCTCTGAGTTCCTCTATTCTACACTTAAGTTTGTTGACCATTCTAAGGATCATTTCTTTCAGTTCTTTATCATGTAAATTACTCATTTTTCCTTTCACTAAAGTTTTTCTTCAGAGTTTTTTCTTATTTCTTTATTTGAGGACTATTCCTCTGTCTCTCCATTTTGTTTGACACTCTGTGTTTATTGCTATGAGTTAAATACAATAGCTATCTTTCCCAATCTTGAAAGTGGCCTTGTGCAGAAGCAGCCTTTGCTGTGTGCTGGGTGGTTTTGTCAGGCCAGTTGGAGTTGGGAAAGACATGTGCAGTGCCACCTAGCCAAAAGAAGCAGATTCAGGGTAGGGCAGCCTAGTGTGCAAATATGTGCAGCAGTTCCCTATTGCTCATACTGTCCACAGCCAGATTGAAGTTAAGGCAGAGCACCATTGTAAAATTCAATAGTTTTCTTTTTTAATTATAGTTGTCAGACAATAATATATTAGTTTCAGTTGTACAGCATAGTGATTAGAGATCTATATAACTCACAGTGATCACCCCAGTAAATCTAGTGTCCCTCTTACCCCTTACATATTTATTACATTATTAACTATTTTCCTTATGCTACACTTTATATCTCCACGTCTATTGTGTAACTATCCATTTGTACTTCTTAATCACTTTGTCTTTGTTTGTCATCCCCTCAAACCCTATCCTATCTAGTAGCACTCAAAATAGTCTTTGTATCTATAAGTTTATTTTTGTTTTTGTTGTTGTTGTTATTTTACTTTGTGTTTTAGATTCCACATGTATGTGAAATCATGCAATATTTGTCTTTATCTGACCATTTCATTCAGCACAATACCCCCGAGGTCTATCAAGCAATATCTTTTTCCATCTCCTTCCTTTTAGCCTGTGTATGTCTTTAAAACACACACACACACACACACACACACACACACACACACGTATACATATATATGTATATGTATATGTATATATATTTAAATTAGTTTCAGGTATAGAGTACATTGGTTAGACATCTATATAGTTCAAAAAATGATCCTCCCAATCGCTTCTTCCTTCCCCTGCCCCTCCACCTAGTAGTAATATTAATGCTAACTGCATTCCCTCTGCCGTGCTCCCCATCCCCATGGCCAACTATCAACTACTAATCTGTACTTCTTTACCCTTTTACTCCATTCCCCCAGCTCCTCTACCTCCTTCCCCTCTTTCCCAACTTCCCTCTTCTCTGTCCATCACCAAATTGTCCATTATATTTGTAAGTCTGTTTTTGATTAGTCTTCTAATCTAAACTGAGTTTCCTTTAGGCAGCATATGTAAAGGCCTTGTTTTCTTATCCATTCAGCTACCCTCTTTCGCTTAGAGTACTTAATTCTTTTCCTTTTGAGGTAATTGTTGATAGGAATGAAATTATTACCATTCTTTATTCATGTTTTTGATATGTTTTTTTCTTCTTAAAGAAGTCCTTCCCACATTTCCTGTAATATTGGCTTGGTGTTGATAAATTTCTTTAGCTTATTTTTGTCTGGGAACCTCTTTATCCGTCCTTCAACTCTAAATGATAACTTTGCTGGATAAAGTATTCTTGGTTGTAGATCCCGGGTTTTCATCATGTTGAATATTTTGTGCCAATCCCTTTTGTCTGCATAGTTTCTTTTGAGAAATCAGCTGCCTGTCTTATGGGGTGCGCCCTTGTAGGTAACTAGCTGCTTTTCTCTTGCTGCTTTTAAGACTCTCTCTTTGTATTTAACCTTTGGCATTTTAATTATGATGTGTCTGGGTGGGAGTCTCTTTAAGTGCCTCTTTCTCAGGACTCTCTGAGCTTCCTTCAACTGTATGCATACTTCCTTGACCAGGTGAGGGAAGTTTTCCATTATTATTTCTTCAAATAGCTCTTCAACATCTTGTTTTCTTTCAGATGCCCTATGAAATGGATATTTTTACCTTTAATAGTGTCCCATAGACTCCTTAAATTATTATTATAGTTTTGCTTCCTTTTTTCTCGCGGTTCTGATTGAGTCTCTTTGGTTTCCCCTTCCTCTATATTGGTGGTTCAATCCTCTTCTTTATCCACTCTTTTTATTCCATATACTTTTCATCTCACATACTATGTCCTTCACTTCTGACTGGTTTCTTTTTATAATTTTCATTTCCATTTTTATTTTTTTATCTCTTTGTTAAAGTTCTCAGTGAATTCATCTACAATTCCCCTAAGTTCACTGAGCATCTTTATAATCAGTGTTTTTAACTCTGCATCTGGTAGATTGCTTGACTCCATCATTCCTGGATTTGTTCTGTTTTCTCATATGGTTTCTGCTTCTTTGTCTTTCCATTTTTGTTGCCTTTCTGTGTTTGTTTCTATGTACTAAGCAAAGCTCCTAAGCCTCTCAGTCTTAATAATATGGTTTTGTGTAGTAGGTATCCAGTGGCACAGTCCTGACAGGGTTCAGCTGCAGAACAAGTGTAGCCCCATCCTATGGCCCTCCATGGCCACTGGTAAGATTCAGCAAGTAATCCATAGATGCTGTGCTTACAGTTGCTTCTAGAGGCTATGCCAGAAACTGAGGCCAGATGCTACCAGTGCAGGGCTTGGAGCTCCTCATCGAGAGGCACAAGGCATGCCAAGAACACCACAGGATGTGGCTTAGGTGTAGCTGCAAGTTGGGGGAGGCAGAGTTTCAGGGAACCCTCTTGGCGGAGTGAACTCTCTTATCCAGTTTGATGAGGTATCAGCCATGGTGGCACTGCGACAGCACACCCAGAGTTGGGGAGGGCTCAGTGCAGGCACTTCTGCCCAGGAAAGAGCCTTGCCTTTGGCCCTCACTCCAACAACTCAGTGTCCCCTTATAAATTCTTGGTGCACCCTGAGCAGCCAATCTGGCTCTGATGTTCAGAGCAAGCAGTTCTGTCACCAGGAAAGTTCACTCACGGACTTGATCCCTTTAAGAGGCATCCGCAGATGCCAGCTGCCACACCCTCTGTCCCACTCAGCCACTGGGGGCCGGTCAGCCTTGTGTCTTTGTCCCCTTCTACCTTCTACTGTTGCAGGTTGATTAATTATTTCTCCCCTTAGTTGTAGTGCTTCTGTTGATCTAGATCCCAGGCAACTTTCCTTGCTGTTTGCTCCTTGTTTCTGTCATAACTTTGATTTGGTCTCAAGAAGGATGAACAAAGCCTCTATTATCTATGCAATTTTTTCCTGACTAGATCCAACTTTATTTTCTCTTTATATTATTTTAATTTATGCTATCATGAACTCGTAGACCAATCTATCTCCTAGGCACACTCCTATATTTCATCAGAATGAAAGCTGATGAACAATAGATAGAGATTTTCTATAGGTTTTTTACATTCTTGGACTAGACTAGAATTTATTTATATCTCTAGCAATGAAATATTGGAGAGCCATATAGAGCTACTAAACCCAAACAGCTCAATGAATACAGTTAAACTGGGAAATTTGGATACATGAATCCTGTTTTCACGGGAACTCATAATCTGTTATCTGAATATTAAAGCAAGAAAATGCCTCTTTTGTCATCAAATCATAATTATCTTCCACTACTTGCTTGATTTATTTTAAAATGCTTTTGGTCTTTGTCTTAATAAAATAATCCTCAGAAGCTCTCTTTGTCTTAATGAAATAATCCTTAGAAGCTCTCTTTGTCTCCTAATGTGCACTATCTGTGTTTCACTTATGCTACTAGACAATTGTTGAGATTAAATCCAAGATGATTTAAAAATAAGCTAGTTTATGTTTTTGGATAACTCCCTAAAAAGATAACTTTAAATCCTAAAGCTGTATTTCTTGAAAGATTTCTACTGCATATCTTACTCTAGTCTGCAAAAAAGAAAATAGAATGGGTTGTTTTGACATTATAATAATTCTGCTATTCATCAACAAAAGTAAAAATAAATAACTTCTAAAATGAGCATACTCCCTTCTGGTTCTTTAGGCCATTTTCAATGGCTACATAACAAAAGAGTTAACAAAATTCAACAAAGCTTTACATCATTAAGCTCCAGTAAGGTAAAGATTCAGTTCAGAGAACCACAAAAATATATGAATCAGGAATAAAATAAATTAAATCTTCAAGTTAACCTTCAAACAGAGCACAGTGTATCTTCTATGATACTTATCAGGGTGCTACTTATACCAAAGTATGCCATCAAAGTAAAATCATGATTAAAGAAATAGAGATACTACATTTATTTAAGTGCACTGTATTCATTAATTATTGAGCCACATGACTGAGCTGCTATTTTAACTTTGGTTAAAGATTAATTCTGGCTATTCTTAAACTTTCCTTAAAAATTATTACTTTGTACTTAAGTGGAAAGATTGTGCTTAAAGTTAAGTTCTATATCATAATAGAAAGGAAAGGAAATTGCACTAAGCAGAAAAATTTTCCTTAACTCAGACATATCGATCTAAAAATGAGGGCCAAATGTAAAAAAAAAAAAAGATTTGTTTATTTTTTATTTGATCTTTGTTCATCATTTATCTTAGTATAGATTGCAAAGCTTTCTTACTAAAAACTTCTTTTCTTGATTTATATTCAATATTATTAAAAAAATTTACCTCATCAATACAAATTGACACTTCCATTAGTTCTTTCTTAGGTACTAATATCTGTAAACTAAGTGTAATTAATTTTAAATTAAACATTATAATTCATTTCTCCAGAAGAAAATATTTACATTTTCATTTGTTATATTAACATCTTGAAATATTTATTAACTGCATATTCTGTAAGAGTACTTAAGAATTCCAATAGCATTTTGTAAGTATAATGTATGGATATTTTTATTTCATTTATATTAGGTGCTGTGAGCAGCCTCTGAGATGTTTTCCAATTATTCCTGCCTTTTGATGTTTGTGTCCTTGTGTAGACCCCTCCAAAATTGTATTTGGTTTGGTCTACATAAAAATTAGAATATGGCAGAAGTATGGTTTTGTATAATAAAGAATTTGCTTGGCCTTCATCTCTAGTTCTTGGGACAAAGGATTAGATTTAGTGTGTTATTCATAGTGGGCCCCTCAGACTACACTTGAGTTTATGGTAATAAGATGACTCATAATAGGCCCCTCTATGGATGCCAGCCATGTCAGAAAGACCTACCATGTGACTCAAGGTTTGAGACTTTGAGTCACATAATATCAGACTTACCTCCTGGGAGGAAATTTATATATGTCCCCATAATAAGTGAAATTATCCCTCTTCACTCTAAACCAACCTCCAAATCTCAATAGTGTGTTAGAGTAAGGTCTATTTCTTGATCACAGAGTAGTCAGATGTGGTCAGGGCATCTGTACTCTGAGCAATGAATCAGCAATCTAAGCTTATTCATCTTTTCACATCCCCACAAAAAGAAAGTGAGGAGGGTTTTACAGGGGTTTTATCACCAGGGTTGGCCAAACTCAGCCATATAGCACCAGTCTAAGGGAAGTTGCAAAGTTTGTTTTTAATACTTGGCCAGAAAGAGAAAATAGAATTTGGGACCATCAGAAAGCTCTGCCAAAGAGTAGAGATCTGTTTCCTTTGGAGGATACTGAGTTTGGTTAGCACATCAAAAGGTCTAAATAACAATATTCTCCACCCTAAATAGAAGACTTTTCATGATTAATAGAATATAGGTTGATGCAGTAACATTAAATATCACCATGAGATGGTGCTCATGGTATCATGATTTTTAATTTCTATTTTGATGAAAATATTATGCTATTTATACTGTCACAAAACAAATAGAATCAGATGTATTTTTTTTCTATTTTATGGGCCATTAATGCTTTCGCTCTATCACATTTGAGACAGTTACAATATTTATGTATTTATATACGACCTGATTGTGTGGAGTGGGTCGAAGGATATTAAAACCAATGCTGAGCTAGGTTGCTCAAAGACAAATATGATAGTGCCTAATTTCTCCAGCTCCTCTTATCTATAAGCATTAACTTTATATAACTGTCAGGCTTTGCTCAGCTCAGATACTGAGCCAGTCCTCATTACAGCAGTCTGCATTCCAATAGGTGTAGACACACCAATGTGCAGCAGGAGAGCACAATTAATCTTCTTCACCTAAATATATGCATGTCCCTCACCTGCTACCTTCTCCAATCCACACCCTTGTTCCATTTCCTCTCATCCTGCCATGCTCACACACATATCTCTGTGAGTGTCAAGTCCATCTACTTAGGCTTGTGTTTAATTGTATATCCATTTCTCACTCTGGAATTAAAGTTTTGGGCTAAAATGTAACATATGACCTTTAGGTAATAATATCTAATTTGGCTTTTGTTAAATTTAAATCTAAGATCTCCCTCCCCATTTAAGAGCTTTAATTTGGACAAAAGTAGAGGCCTATAACATATATTTCTGCTGCTTCTAGGCATGACCATTGCTGAATTCCTCCCCACATTCACAGATACTGAAAAAGCTGTAGCATGTATCAAGGCCAAGCCTCCAAGGATATGACACTATAGTATGAATGGTTTTATCCAAAGACCTTTGAAAGGGTAGGTGAAGTAGAGATACAAGAGAAGCTTTAAATTGGTGAATATTTACTTTTGAAAATTGAGAATTTTAAGTCATTTTTGGTACTTGTAAGAATTAAGAAATCACTGTAATATTGTATTTTCATATACATGAATGATAATGCTAAAATAAAATGAAGGATACAGAAATAGATAAAAATGAAAAAAATAGATCGTTTTGTAAATGAGAAATATAATATGTAATATTATAAAATATTAATTATGCCTTAAATCATTCTCTTTATATACTCATTCTTTAGTATCTGGGAACCCAGAAGAAAAAAATACATATATTATCCAAACTTTTTGGGGCTCACAGAGAACTTAGAATTTAAACCAAAAGTTGAGATTAAAAGTCAATTGTGTATGCTCTGATTTTTATTCAGATTTTATAAAAGTCAATTTTGTGGCTATTTGGCATACACCCTAAAGAAGAAAGGAATTTTCCAAAGATCCAGATTCTCCCTTTCCCAAAAATCTGTCTGTAATGCTAACTTGAACTTTAATGATGATAACAAGATTAAGATTTTATCATGTTTTATTAACTTACAAAAAACAGGTGAAGATTGGGGTAGAGAATGGAGGAAATGTGTGCTAACAAGCACATTAATTACCCCCTTTTAAATCTTGATTCATCTAGACTTTTCAAAACTGGAAACTCAATATTTTATCTTGAGCTCTGCTCTTTATCAGTGGATAGATTAGAGAAAGAAATTTCAAAAATAACATAGCCTCACGTGTTCTCATCTCTTTCGTAGGGCTCTGAAAATGTATTTTAAATAAACAAGCATGTAGTATTTTTCTTTCTATTCTCTCTGCAAGAAGAGAACAGATGGCAGAAATTCCCACTGTCTTTCTTTCTAAGCACTCTATCTGTCAACAATGCTTAGCAAAGAAAGGGAGCTGATTACATTATCAGTTCCAAAACCTCTTCTTACTAGGAAAGTCTGTATGAGCCATTAAACTGAAGACCTGGGCAAAAAGCCAGCTGTTTACAGGGAATAACTATTACAGTTGAGATAAAAAGAAAGCTGACACAGAAAATCTTAGAAACAAATGTAACCATTTCCATTCTGGAAGTAATAACTGAACCAATTTTGTCTTCACATTAAAGCTAGGTGGGATGGAAAAGACTTTTTTTTTCTTCATCATAAACCTCAAGTCTAAGTTTAAATTTCAACATGCACATGTAACTTGCCTTTTTCAAGGACCATCTTTCAGAAACAAAGAAACACAATAGTGCTTTTCACTATTTGCTGGTGGTTTTATATAAGAAACATTAAATGTGATATACCTACCCCCTGCCCTGTCCATTCTCAAGGGAGTACAGTGAAATTTTTTCATTTGTAAAAAATTTTAACACTATATTCTACTTAGAAACAGAAAGGTGAACAAGAGGGACAAGAGAAACTGTCTTGCCTTATGATCTGTTAAACTTTTATGTTATTTCTCCCTATTTAAAAGCTTAGTTCCAATGAAGCAAGCCCTGAGTGGTAGTTTGTCTACTCTGAAAGATTTTTTTCCTTCCTTCTTCCAAACAAATTCAAAATATATGTCTTCTTATAAGGCATTGAGCCAATGTCAATTTTCTTTGGGGTGTTCCAGCTCTAAATGTGTGTAAAGGGTAGGGGTAGGAGTCAGGAAGATGTGAGTGGGCCTCTTTAGCTTTTGAAAAGAACCAACATTTCCAATCCCTCAAATAGAGTACATTTCTGATAAACTATTGCCTTTCTGCCTAGGTACATGTATGGTCCAAAGATAGGTTGGAGAAATAAGTTCTAATTGGTCTCTTTGTCTTATACTATGCCACATCCTTGGCAGTGGCAGTCTTTCTTATAAGTCATATGCCTCCTTATATGTCACTCCTGCATGTTTGTTTCTCCTCATCTTGTATTCTCTCTTTCTTAAAGACATGCTGAAATTACATACACTCTCTATAACACCTGGGAGACATAACGAGAAATAATGTTCTGTTTCAACACTATTCTTTTAGAGATGCTATTTTGCTTCCCTCAAATAATAAGATTTAGCTATTCTGAGTGGTGATGGTATATTGGTATTTCCCACCAACAATACCAATAGGGTTTTGCTTTGCTTGCCTTTTTCTTTGTATTAATTCAGTATATTATAATTTTGATAAAAGGATTTGTAACAAAACTGAATGTAATTCTTTAATCAACAAATGTTTACTGAGCATCTCATGTGCCAGGGATTTTCCTGGCACAAACAGACAAAACAAACAAACAAACAAACAAACAAGCATAAAAATCCTCTCTCAGGGAGTTACACATCTACATATATTGCCAGCATGGGTTGTGTGAGTTTTATGTTAACTAAATAATGCATTGGTGAAATCTTTTGCAAGAAAATCAGAAAGACAAAGAGAGCAGTGCTTACTTAATCTATACCCAATACTCATTATCTCATTTAATTCTCACAATATCACCTAAGAAATCAATATTATAAAAAAAAATGGGAATTTAAGAGATTACAAAGTTAAGTGGTAAAATAACAAAGTTCTTTTATATCCACAACTCCCTAATACCTTTGACCAAAACAAAACAAAACAAAACAAAACAAAACAAAACAAATCAAAACGTGATTTGAAATGAGCAGGTTGGCCTTTGAAATATTAGTCTAGGATAACATAAGAAACATTATATGAAAATTAAATGAGCAGTGCTCAATATTCTCTTTATCTTTAACTTTTGACCTTTTAATTATGATGTGTCTTGTTGTGGGGGTGTTTGTGCTCATCTTGTTTAGGACACTATGCTTCCTGGACTTGGATGTTTCTTTCCTTTGCCAGGTTAGGAAAGTTTTCAGCCATTATTCCTTCAAAGAAGTTTTCTGCTCCTTTCTCTTCTTCTACTTCTCCGACCCCTATGATCTGAATGTTGGTACACTTGATATTGTCTCAGATGTCCCTTAAATTATCCACATTTATGTTTTTTTCTTTTTACTGTTACAATTGTTTGATTTCCACTACCTTGTTTCCACTGACTTGTTCTTTTGTGTCACCTAATTAATCTTCTGTTGTTTCTCTCTAGTGTATTTTTCATTTCAGTAATTCTCCATTTCTAATTGGTTCTTTTTTAAAATATTTTCTATCTCTTTGTGAGGTTCTCACTTGAGTTTATCTAGTCTCCCAAGTTTGTTAAGCATCTTATAACCATTGTTTTTAACTCTTTATCTGGCAGATTTCTTGACTCCATACCATTTAGTTCTTTTCCTGGGAGTTTTCTCTGTTGTTTTGTTTGGATAATATTTTTCTGTTTCCTCATTTTGGCTGTATCTCTGCATTTGTTTCTGTGAGTTAGATGAAACAACAGCTTCTCCCAGTCTTGAAGAAGTAGACTTGTGTAGGAGCTTTCCCTTCTTAAACTGTGTGTACCTGGTTTCTTTGGCAGGCCAGCTGGATCTGGAGCAGGTATGGGCTTCAGGGAGTTTTAAGGACAAGTGCAGCCAGGATCACCCTGACAGGCTAACAGGAGCTGTAGTAGAAGGGGACTCAGGCTGCAGGAAGTCCTAGGGACAAGCAGAACCAGGGTCTGGAGCTATAGCTGAAGTGGGTATGTCTGCAGGAAGTCCAAGTCATAAGCCGAACCAAAGCGGGATCTATAGCAATAGTGGGTATGAGCTGTGAGGATTCCAGTGGGCAAGCTTCACTGGGGTCACCTTGATGAGCAGGCTGAAAAGTGGAGCTTGAACTGGTCATGCGGAAATCCAGGAGTAAACAGCATTGGAACCTGGAATTATGACTGGAGAAAGTATAGTTTAAGGGGAGTTCTAAGGGGAAGCTGCAGAGCTGGTGTGGGCCTGGGGCTTGGAGCACATTGGGATGGCCTTGGCCAGTTAGCTAGAATGCCTGGACTATGCTGCAAAAATGGCACTCTTTGGTGCCTCCAATACCAGAGAAAGTTCCCACAGTTCCTCTCCCATTTGGTAGATGCTTTAGGATTAGTAAATGGATATCTTTCTGTATGGTCTAGGTGCCCTTAAACTACTGTTTTTTGTCTGTTTGGGTTTTTTGTTTTGTTTTGGTTTGGTTTGGTTTGGTTTGGTTTTTGCTGGGCCTCAGGGAAATCATGTTTGTGTGGGCCCTTCAGTGATCCCTCTCTACTGCTGCTTTGTGTGTAAGAGGTGGAATTTCTATAGTATGGTGTCTCTGGCTCTCTTGTTTCTATGTGGTCTCTCTCATTTGTTATGTAGAAGCTGATCAGTCAGCCTTCAGTTCTTCTTCAGGAGTAATTTCTCTGTCTGTAAGTGTAAATCAAAGTGTTCATGGGAGAAGGTGAGTTTGGGGTCTTTCTATACCACTGTCTTGGACCAGAAGTCTTTAGCAGTGCTCAATAAATGAAAATTCCTTCCCTTTCTTCCTCCTCTCTGTTTTCTTATTCTTGTTTTCCTTTAAATGAAAGGAGCCAGGTTTCTAAAAACCAAAAGTTAAAAAAAGAGTAATTTATAACTTCACTTAGTTTTTTAAATCACACAATAATTCAACTATCCTATTTCTCTCAAATACTTTTACATAAATTCTTTTTCCTGAAATATTTCTATATTTATTCCCCTTCCTTTATTTGACTCACTTACAATTTCTTCCCTGAAACATTGAAATCTCACTGTATTCCTCTGGCTCCTGCATGCCTTCCTCTAGTCACTAGTGGCAGAGTGTAGCTCTGTGTAGAGATTCCACTTTTTGTATAGTATCAGTCTCCAAAATGGCAGCAAAACAGTCCTATATTTATTAATCTCATAAAGGAATCAATAAGAAAAAAATGTTGTGTGTGTGTGTTCAAATTATGGAATCTGTCATTAAAACTCTACATATTACTGCATTTCTACACCATAAATGGGAGAGTTTTTAGTAACGTCACGAACATAATGTTACTGGGAGCATTTTGTGCTTCTTTCATAATGCAGATAAATTTGCAATCTGCTTATTCATCATTTGTCTTGTGTTAAGTTGTAAAATATCCTATGACAGATTCCATTTACTTTGTTTAGTTTGGCTTGGTTTTATTTTAATTCAAGAATATAAGCTTAGAGCCTGGCATACCTGAATGAACAATAAACAACAAACAACAAGCAACAAAAACAAGATTTGTGCTTGGAACCAAGGAGTAATTTTGCAACTTAGCTAATTGGCTGCAAACTCACAATTAATTAACAAGCATTTACAAGGTGTAGCACATCTGCATTTTGTCTGCCTATAGAAATGGATCTGCTTTTCAAACTTTCACCATTGCTTTTCTTTATCCTAACCAAGGTAGAAAAAGTTATGCAAGGGTGGAGAGAAAATAACTGTAGTCTACATGTTCAAACTTGATGATGTTTTGTTTTGGTGTTTGCATAATAAAATCTGCCTAGGAATGAATTATGTCAAATATGTGTGAGTTTTTTGCTTGCAGTGGTATCAGAAATCTTAGATCCTTCAAACCCTTGAGAAAGACAGACACATAGTCAGCCACCAACTGATGTAAAGGGAAGGTTTTCCATTTTGTGGGAAAGGAAACAGAGCTAAAGTGAATTTGCCCACAGGCATGAGTGAATCAATGAAAACACCAAGTTCATAGAGATTGGGCGACAAAAGGCAACATGCACCTTGTTGAAGGAGCTCATCTTATCTTTATACAATATTTTTCTACTTTTATTTCCATTTGAATGTCTATATCAACCACACTGAAACTGAATAACACAGCAAACAGATTTTGTGTTAGTACACTTATAAAGAATCAAAGGTTATTTAGTAGGAATTTTCTGACAGCAGTAAACCTTACTTTAATATAAAATTCAAAAGCATTTGGAAAGAAAAGGAAGGAAAGAGAATCAGAGGAAATCAAACAATGTGAAGTGAATCTTATAATTCAGAAGAGGGATTAAATCTGAGAAGATTCTGTCACTGGCCCTCTCTATCACTCTTCTCTATTTCCAGGCTCAATTCCATTTTAATCCCTGTGTCAAAAATTCAGTCTTTAGCTTTCTGTTTTCTTTCTTTTTTCGTCTCCACAGAGCAAGTGTTTTAAATGCAAGATCCATGAACTCCTGGACTCCATGAATGAACTTAGTGAGCGGAAAGTTTATACCCATGAACTCCCTGAAACTGCAAGAAAACTTTTGTGGGAATGTACAGATCTGCATTTTACAGGTAAGGGGTCATTAACTTTGATAACATTTCCATAATGATTAATACCACACAAAAATAAGTCAGTTACTGTCATAAATAATAAATAGCAAGTTTTACACAAGACTTATTCAGAAATCAAAAAATATTTTGTTTAGAAATACAAAGAAAGCATTAGTTGAAAAAAGTGTTGGCAAGAAAGATAGAATTGTAAATTGTACTACTGCTGTGCTAGACCTATAAGGGTAAAGTAGAATTAAATAACAGTAACTTCTCTCCCATAAAGGGCCACTTTCCCAAACTTGCAGGATGTACTCAGGCTCTTGCTTATTATGACTCAGTGATGGCTATACTGATGTACACTGACTTCTGATGTCTTTCTCTTCCTTTATGTTTCCAGTTGTTTTGTTTTGCAAAAGTCAACGCTTTATTTCTAATATCCTCTGAAATCCTCTTATCTCAAAGTATATATTTGTATGTCATCCTCTTCTAATAGTACATCTAACAGTTCATGATATGATTCTTTGTTTGCTATGATGATATCTCTTATATTGTCAAATTTCTATTATACATCTTCCTTTGTATCCTGAATGACTATAGTTAATATTCAGTGATGGATTTAGGGTCTAAAGAAATGCTCAGTTTTAGAAAAGATATTCATCTACAATTCATCTAAAATCTGGAATTTTCAGATTATTGTATTATTGTACTAAAAACTGATGAATCTAATTAAACACTAACTTCAGGCTGATCATGGAAAGAGATTTTAGAGTTAAGCATTCAAAAGTAAAATTCTCTCCTCAACTTATTATTGTAATTCTATAGTTGTAGCTAAGATACGGGAAAAGAAAAAGGACTCAGTTCTCTTTTTTTTTGTTTCTAAACATTTAACTCACAAATACACTGAAGACTGAGGCCATTTAACAAGTATTTGAAATGTAAATATAAAAATAAAAGCATAGAATAGGTCAAGGCTAGGTTAGAAGATATCCTGGTGGAATGGTGTCCTTAATCACTCTAAAAGATTTTCATCTCTACCCAGTAAAGAATAAATATTTTCCATGTACTGAATTAGGTAACCTATGCTCTTTAAGTCAATGAAACTATTAAATAACAGTTATCTTTTATTCTTTATTAGTAAGACTTTTTAAATGTAATTTATGAAAAGTCAATTCAAAATAGCCTAGAGAAAAAAATGGGACAGAGAGATTTATTGCCTTTCATAGTATATAAATATTTAAAACCAGCCTAAAATAGAATAAATCTAGAAACTAAAACACAGAGATATAAAAGAGCATTGGTCCAGGACCACTTGCATACTCCTTTGGGCTTACTCTTATTTCTCCTTCAGTTCTGAGTTTTAAGTGTTGCCTCCTCTTGAAATTCTTCCTGAAACCCTACAAGTCCCAACTAGATGACACCATAAGATGCTTTACATTTTCCATCATGGAATTAATCTCACTGGATTTTTTAAAATTCTAATTCCTAGGGAATTACTGATTGTTCTATAGCCATGGTAATAAGTAGCCGCCAGAAGTTTAAAATTGATTTAATAAATCACAGCTTGCCTCATAAAACATATTTTTGCAAACTGACCAATAAGTAACAGCTTTTCACCAGTCAGACAATCAAAAATAGACTCAAACTCGGTCTTCTAAACTCACCTCTAAGTGCCAGCAAATCTACAACATCTCATCTGAATATCTGTATTTCTACGGATTATGTTAACCCATTTACACACCTGAAAATCTGCCAAATTTTGAACTCCATTCTTTCCCTAAACCATATATAATATCAACAGTCTGCTCTTCTCAGAGACTGTGCCTGACCAATAGTTCTCCCTTATTACAGTAAACAATAATCTCATCTTTGTGTTTTTGTTTCTCATATTGAGTGGTCATCTCATAATTCTTTGACAGTCTTTGTTGCAATGTCCTGTTTTATTATCAGTACCCACAGCTAGACAATAGACTTCATGAGGACAAAACTGACTTTGTTTGTTACAATTGCGTTCTTCCTGTCTGGTAAGAAAAGGTACTCATGGCATTTGTTGAGTAAATATGTGGATGCATGCAGGAGTGGATGGATGAATGGATGGATGGATAGATGGATGGATGGTTGAAAAGTAGAATAATATTGTCACAAAGCAGGTACTGGGAGATGGCCCTCTGGGCAAAAAATCAGAGATTTCACGGGGGAGAAAAATAGCAAAGATAATGAAACAATTGTAATTATAGTGAGACACAACCAAATATTCTCAAAATAACTGGAGGTAAATTTTAACAGAGTCCTTTTCTGGTTCTCCAGAAGAAAAGATGAAATGATTCAGAGACAATAATTGCCTAATACACATTTAACCTAATTTTTACCCAACATCAGGTGGAATCAGAAGAAACTCATGTTACTAAGTCAACAAATCATCACCAAGCCATTTAGAAAGTAGAGAGTTTGAAGCCCATACGTTACGATTTGATTGTATTTAAATAACATTGTCTTAGGTTGAGTTTCCTGGGAGTAGAGCTTAAGATAGAGGTTCTTGTTCAAGCAGCTTTCATGAGATTGGGAAGAATAGAATCAGAAAAGTACAGGGGAGGAAAATCTAAACAAGAAGATTTTCATCATCATCACCAACTAGAGACTAGCTTCAGTGTGATTCCTCAGGAAAGCTCTAAAGTATGAATTACTAGACAGAGTTGGTTCGACCTTGAGGCAAAGGGACTGACTTTGTCATTGGCCTTGATCTGATGGTGGTTGGTTGGAAGGGACTCTTATCTTGTCTTATTGAGGTAGTTTTTCTTTGGCTGAGGGAAATTCTCAGAGAAGGACAAAAGGCATGAGTGCTTATCAGTCAACACTCATAGCAGCTGAGAGGTAGGTGTACGATGGGAATCTGTGCAAGGAACCAATAGTGTCCTATATGCAAGGCTAGAGCAGGGTTTCTCAAATTGTCATTTGAGGCCAGAAAATTCATTATTGTACAAGAGATATTTTGTGCATTGTAGGATGTTTAGAAGCATCTTTGGCCTCTACCCACTAGATACCAATAGCACCACACCTCTTCTCCCAATTGTGAAAAACAAAAATACCAATTATTGCCAAACGTTTTGTTGGAGCAAAAATCACTCCTATAGAAAAAGATTAAAAAGTGAAAGTCAATTAAGTAACTTCATCTTCTTAAACAAAGAACAGTGTGTGATACAGAAGAGTTACTCATTAGTTATTTTTAGACAATATTACAAATTGCAAGATAAAGAAAAGAACTCTAAAAGAACAAATTCAGAGTTAACTCTTCATTAAGACTTATCTTAACAATTTGCTCTTTCCAAGTACACAAGTATACACCTATTAATTGTTTTTAATACATAAGTAAATGCTTCTAACTCATTGTAATACATTTATCTCTAAAGTATTGTATGTTTTCAAGTCACAAGACACATCACCATGGGATTTTCTGACAGTAATAATTATCATACTCTCTTATTATTGAAACTGAGAAAGTAAATATATATATATTATACACACACACACATATATATACATATATATATTATATATAATATATATATGTATATATATATATTCAAAAATAGGGCTCAGAGCTGGGGATCAGGCCAGACAGGACATGAAGCAGAAAATCAGAGTATAGTAAACGAAGCTTAAAGTAAAACATCTGTACTTGAGACAGAAAGAGGGCACCAGTTGCATTGATGCAAGAGTAAACTGAGGACATACCTTAAGATATTTCTGCCATTAGTGGCTCAGCAGGGTAGGTGTCAGATTGCTCCAGCAGCAAGGACCTGAACTAGTCATGGGGGAATCAAGTTTAGTGATGAGATGCTCCCCAGGGTGTCTACTTAAAAAATATGTATGAACCCCTCCCTCAAGATTCAGATGAGTTCTCAGCTTCACTATGAAAACCTCCTTCCCTGCTCTTCTCACAGAGATGAGGTCTTCTTCCACTTGTTTCTACTGCTTTCTTCTGTTATATTATTTACCTATTGTTTTGTCACTGTTGGACTGTTTGTCATTCTGCCCAATTAAATGGTGCGCTTCTTAGAATAAGCTTTTTTTGTTTGTTTTATCATTCACCAGAATTTCAATGACTATTTTCTATTATCTAAATACTGTCTGCCTCAACCTTAATGCTCTGTTCTACCATCTTACAATAAAGGAGAACACGCTTCCCCAACTATCCCCCAAAAAGAAAGTATTATTTCCATTACCTTGAGAATAACAAGTCACCCTAAATGTCTACATGCTTCTGTGATGGGCTCTGATTGCCATTCTCCATCCCAGAAGGAGCTGTACCATGATGGATTCAAGTGTCTCATGACGTCAGTATGCCCTGGGAAATCCCTATGAAGGAGCAAACACAGAGTTAAGAATCCTTGCTTTAGATGATTATCATTGTACATGTCATGTGTGGCTTTGTTATAATGAACGTTATCAGCAAAGTGGTATATTGCACTTGCTATATCCCTTATAAATTGCCTGATCTTTATTGCTAGTTTTTAAAAACTTAATGTAAGTCAGCACCACCACTTCTCATAAAACTTGAAATTTTTCTAATAGTATTAAAATCTAATGTCATTTTAATGAGATTAGAAAAATTATTTCATTATATTAGAGCAGTCAAACTAATTCTAATATGCCAATAGTTGTTTTTCTTTATTCACATAATCGGTATTAGGTACATAAAATATATTCCAAGATATTATATTCAGAATCTTTTCCTTGGAGTAATTATTTATTTTAATAGTCTGATTTTCCCCTATCACATGAACTCCATAAATGACATCATAATATTATGTAAAAATATTTTATAAACTCATAAAATATTTTTGTTGTATATACAATAGATATATATAATATATATATGCATGTATTTCTATTATTCTTTAATATATCTCCTACAGTCAGGGGCCAGAACAATAGAATCAGCAGCTAAGCACACAGAGAAACCTGTCTGAGAGCACAGTAATACTGTGAGGATTGTAAGCTACATGTTCTGGGGAACACAAACAGTAAGCAATTAGAGTCAGCTATTCCACAACGGCCTACAGTGAAAAGATGATCTTCTGTAATATCATATACCTATATCAGTATACCTGTAAAAGTTATATGTTTCTAGACAAAACACAGAATCCAAATATTTATACTGTAGGCCCCACTTATCCACAGGGAATATGTTTCAAGACCCCCACGCACCCTCATGGATGCCTAAAACTGTCAGTAGTACAAATTCTATAATATATACTATGTTCTGTCCTGTATGTACCCACTTATAATAAAGTTTAGTTTATAAATTAGGCACAGTGAGAGATTAACAACAATAACTGATAATAAAATAGAACAATTATAACAATATACTCTAATAAAAGTTGTCTCTCTCTCTCTCTCTCTCTCTCTCATATGCTGAACAGAGAGATGATTCATGTCTCAGGCAGGATGGAGAGTCATGGTGTGAGATTTCATCATGCTATTTAGAATAGTACTCATTTTAAAACTTATAAATCATTTATCTCTGGAATTTTCCTTTTAATATATTCAGATCACAGTTGACTGCAAGTAAATGGAAAGCAAACCATAGATAAGGTAGGACTACTGTCTATTTTTTCTTGGTTAAGACTCATCTACTTTAACTGCACGTTTTTATAAAAAGCATCGCCCCGCACTGGAAAGCTGTAGTCAAATATACAGCCAGACAGACATCAACATAAAGAAACCTCGAGGCATTAGAAAGAATAAGTATGAATGTGCCAAAAAAAAATTGATTTGGCTATATAATTTAAAGAAGATAACTTCTAGAATTTAAGTGTCAAGGTACATATGTTTAAAATATAGTAATTATATTATTTTAAATTCTAAAACAGTCGTGCAAAGAAAATGCTCACTGGATTTTGAGACATTACAATTCTCCATAACCAGAGCCTATTATGAATACCTTTGAGCATAACAGTTTTATACCAGGAATAGATCAAAGAAACTTAACAGCCTTGGGTATATAATTATAGCCTTCTTTCCTCTGATGACAGTATGTAGGTGTGGGTGTGTGCAAATATATGTTAACACATGCTCTTTTGGAAAAAAAAAAAAAAAAACTTGGGGCAAAAGTCTCTTGCTTAGGCCATGTTGAGTTCTAATTATTTGGGCCCATTAAAACTTCTTATATGCTAGAGCCCTACTAATTCACTTCTGTTCCTTGTGAAATCAGTTTTTCACTCTTTTAGTTAGAATTTATAAATCTATCTTCAATTATTCTCTCTTCTTCAATCCCTATACTTCTGTGTATTTGTAGCATAGCGTTCAATAATTATTTCTTCAAATTACTTAATGTGAATATATTTTTACTTTAAACCTTATGGACTTTCTTTTTTCTCCTTGTTTCTGCAGCAACTTTATTTATTCCACCACAATCATACCATTGCAGTGGTTTCCTAAGCATCACATTTCATTCATCATACAGAGCCAGTTGCCAGATTAATCTTCCTAAGATATTGCTTTAATCATGGATCACTTTCAAAATCTCCAATAGTACAGATATTTTAGTTTTCAAATCTGAATGCTATTTTTTGGTGACTCTTAACCTGAAAAACCACAGCCTATTCAATATTTTTCTTTATACCATTAAATAGCTTATTTTCACCATGACTTTTTGCAAGTAGGGTACAGGTTTAACCATACCTCTGAACTTTCTCTCATGTACTCACTTGGCTTATAGGATCATCTCTCTTTCTTTAGTTATTTAAATTTAATTGCAATCTTTAGTCTACCTTGCAACATCATTATTTAATTATGTATTAGTCTTAATTCACTTCTAATTTGCTTTTATTACCTTCTAATTATTCTGGCATGGTCTATCCAATTTGGTGGTGAAATCCTTAAAGGTAAGGACAAATTTTAGTAACTATTTCTATGCTCAAAATCATAAACAACAAACATGTAAAAATAATTACTCATCTTATCAATTCTATATACTGATTTTGATGCACTGTCAGAAAATGTCAGAGCAAAACAATCGAAAGAGAAATAAAAAACAACTTTTTTCCTTTCAATAAATCAATGTCAATGAAAAGTATTATGTATAAGTTACAAAAAATAGCAGGTGCATTAAGTTGAAATCAACATGAATTTGGAAAAACTAAGAATATCGAGAAATTGCTTCAGTAGAGTTTACATTTCTTGTGCTTTCAGTCAATAGTAATTCTAATAAGTTTTCTTAAGTTGTAAAACAAAGAAGGCAAGAAACCTGAATACTTTTATAAGTAGTGGAAAATAATATGATTACATTTTATAAGACAAAAAAAATTAATAATTAGAAAAACATGTTTGGAGTTAAGTTCATTTGTAAAAGGTATTGGATTCGGCATTAAGTTAAAACATATTTATTTAAAGTAAGATGGGGAAATTTCCAGTCAAGATGATAAAGTAGGTAAGTGCTGTGCTTGATTCCTTTTACAACTACATCAAAAGTACAACTAAATTACAGAACAACCATTATCGACAAACCCCTGAAGTCTAGCTGAACATAAATAAGTCTTATACCCAAGAACACAGAGAAGAAGCCACCTAGAGACTATTATGAGGGAGTAGAGACATGAAACAAGATGTCCTCACATGTGCATGTTGCAGTCACAGCCTCAAAGCTTCCCCCGGGAGGAGCAAGTGGTCCCAGCTTTACCCCAGGCTCCCCAGACCAGGGTTTCAGTGACAGGAAAAGAAGTCCCTACAAAACCAGTGGATATTGTGGCTGAGTAATAGAACTGGGTGCTAGAGTCTCAGGTGCTCCTTTTAAAGAGTCCACATGCAGACTTACTGACTGACTCAAGTGCTGAAACAACTTGAAAGGCACCAGGGACTTACTGGGAGGAACTGAATTATCTGGATTCAAGGCAAGAGCTAAGGGACAGCTTTCTCTCAGATAGAAGTCCTGACTCAGGACGTTGTTCCTTTGTTGAACCCTCCCCCTTCTCAGTGAACAGATGCAGGCAGCTGCCATATTGGAGTCTCCATCAATTTGATAACATGGTTGCCCCACACTGGTGATTCTATGAGACCCCACCCTACCCAACTTGGGGGGTCCACCCAAGACACTTCCAGTAGCTTTTCCATACAAACAACCTATATTGGTTCATGCTGCAACTTCTGAAGATCTCAAAGGCTCACAAAACCCAAATTAGCATCATATGGCCTTGGTGTACCCTGTACTTCTTGCTGAGCATCCCCAAGCCTGGAACTAGCAACAGCCAGCTTCAGTTCACAGCTTGGCCTCTGGAGGCGCCTCCAAGACCAGAGCAAGTAGAAGTCATCTGTTGATAGTTGGTAGGTCATGCCAGGTAGCCCTGGGAAGGGCACAGGCTGTAGCTGAACTTAGCCTGCCGTGGGGACCCTCCCGGGAAGCTTCCAAACCCTGTGGTTATCTTCAGGCTGCTTAACAAGAGATATGGGCATGCTGAAGCCATATGCTGCTGTTTGGGTTTTGCGAGCCTTTGAGAGAGTTTGCCACTCCAAAAATATATCTCGTTGGGGCTACTGATTACTTTAGGCTGGTTAATTTTAAGAAATAACCAGGAGCTGATATCTTAAGAGAAAGTGGAGGTGAATTACAATCTTTAATGTGATCAATATCTATCTTAAGCAACTGTGCTGAAGCATGTTGAATTATTGTACAAATTCGGTTCAAGAGTGGGGCTTCAGTTTACCTTTCAAAATATTTTCGTATAGATTTTAAGACAAATATAAATAAACATTTTAATTTTAAATATTATTTTATTATAAATTCAACAAACGTGGCAACCAAAAAGAAAAAAATTGAGATCAACAAACCCGCTTGTATAGCTCATTAATGCTTTCCCTTTTGCATATTCTTCTAGTTCTTGTCCATATATTTTACTATTTATATTGCACTCACAGGATATATATTTAAAATTATTAATTTTCCATGTTACTACTTCACATAATTATTTTTAAAATATATATCAATATAATAAATATAGTAGATTTTAATTTATCTCTTCATTTTATTTTAGACACTGCTTTTATTTGTGACTTCCTTTATTTCACTAAACTTTAATCTTTATGCCTTTTCTCCAAGATACAAGTACTCTTATCATTAAATTACATTGTGCATCCACAATTACAGTATTTTATGTTTTCTCAGAAACATATAATCTCATTACAAATAAATAACTTTCCCACAACTGCTCCAATCTTGTTATTATTTGTCATATTGATACTAGACATTCTTACAGGTATGAGATGGTATCTCATTGTGGTTTTGATTTTTATTTCCCTAATAGCTAGTGAAGGTGAGCATCTTTTCATATGTTTGTTGGTTGTTTCTATGTCTTCTTGGATGAAGTATCAGTTCAGGTCCTCTGCCCATTGTTTAATTGGATTGTTTGGTTTTGTGTTGTTGAGTTGTAGGAGTTCTTTATATATTTTGGATATTAACTCCTTATCAGAGGTGTTTTTTGCAAATATCTTCTCTTATTCAGAAGATTGCCTCTTTGTCTTGTTGATGGTTTCTTTTGCTGTGAAGAAGTTTTTAATTTGATATATTAATTTATTTTTTGCTTTTACTTCTCTTGTATTTGAGGTCAATTTCATAAAATCCTTTCTAAAACCAAGGTTCATGAGTTTAGTACCTATGTTTTCTTCTAATTTATTGTTTCAGGTATTATATTCAGGTCTTTCATCTATTTTGGGTTAATTTGAGTGTGTGGTGATAGACAGCAGTCTAGTTGCATTCTTTTGTATATGGCTTTCCAATCTTCTCAGCACCAGGCTTTCTTTTCTTCATTGTATGTTTTTAGCAGCTTTGTCAAAATTATTTGCATATATGCATATGCAAATAATTTACATTATAAATAATTTATATATAAAATTTATACATAAATATCAATATAAATAAATATAGATATGTTTATTTATGGGCTCTCAATTATGTTCCATTAATCTGTGTGTCTGTTTTTTGTTTTGGGTTTTTTTTTTTGCCAATTTTGATTATTGTCTCTTTGTAGTATAATTTGAAGTCAACCAGAGTGATTAATCTGGCCTTCTTTTTTCTCAGGATTGCTTTGACTATTCACGGTCTTTTGTAATTCCAAATCTGATGATTTTCTATTTTTTAAAAAACTTGTCATTTAAATTTGATGGGGTTTACATTAAATCTGTGTATTGCATTGGGTAACATGGCCATTTTAACTATGATGATTCTTCCAATCCATGAACATTTCATTTCTTTGTGTATTTTTAATTCTTTAAAATAATATCTTACAGTTTTCAGTTTATAAATCCTTCACATACTTCATTAAGTTTAATCCTATGTATTTTATTCTTTTCATTTCAGTTGCAAAAGAAATGGTTTCTTTCTTTTTCTGAAATTTTATTGTTAGAATGTAGACACAACGGATATTTGTATGTCGATTTTGTATCCTGAAAATTTACTGTATTTTTAAATTGTTTTTAAAGTTTCTTTGGTGGAGTCCTTAGGATTTTCTATATAAAGAATCATGTCATCTGACAAAAGTGACAATTTGACTTCTTCTTTCCCAGTTTAGATGCTTTTTATTTCTTTCTCTTGCTTGATTGTTTTAGCTACGGCTTTTAATCTTGTATTGAATAAGAGTGGTAAGAGCGAAAAACCCTTTCTTGTTCCTGATCTTAGAGGAAAAGCTTTCAGATTTTTACCAGTAAGTATAATATTAGCTGAGGGTTTGTCACATGTGACCTTTTTTATGTTAAGTTTCTTTCCTTTTATGCCCATTTTATGAAGTATTTTAATCATAAATGAATGCTGTACCTTGTCAAGTGCTTTTCTGCCTCTATTGATATGATCATATAATTTCTATTCTTTATTTTGTTAATGTGGTATATCACACTGATCGATTTGTATATGTTGAACACCAATACACTGCTGGTGGGAATGTAAATCGATACAGCTGTTATAGAAAACAGCATAGACGTTTCTCAAAAAATTAAGTATAGAATTACTATATGATCCAGCAATCTTTCTTCTGGATGTTTACCCCTCTCATATTTGAAAACATTTATCTATAAAGACATATGTACCCTGATGTTCATTCCAGTATTATTCACGGTGGCCAAGACATGGAAACAACTAAAGTATCTTTTGATAGATGATTATATAAAGAAGATGTGGTAAATATATGCAATGCAATATTTCTCAGCCATTGGAGAGATGAATTACTGCCATTTGTGACAACATGGATGGATCTTGAGATAATTATGCTAAGTGAAATAAGTCAGATGGAAAGGGTTGAGAAACATATGATTACACTCATATGTGAAATATAAATCTGAAAGCAACAAACAAATAAGACCAAAAAAACTCAGAAATACAATCAGTTCAGTGGTTACTAGAGGGAAAGGAAGGAGTGGGGGTGGCAGATAAGCGTAAAGAGGATCAAATATATGGTGACAGATGCAGATTTGACTTTGGGTGGTGAACACATAATGCAATATACAGATAACATATTATTGAATTGTATACTTAACACCTTATTAATCTATGTCACCCCCAAGAAATTAAATAATTAAACAAATAAACAAATAATTTTGTGCTGTATAGTTTCATTGGCTCCTAAATAGTTTCTCTAGTGGGAACAATGAGTATTTTCTGTTCTTTAAGAAACTAGTATATATAAATGAACCGCTACATGTTTAGTTAGACTTTGACAAAAGCTAAAGATGAAGCTTTTGGGTGCTTCTACAATGCAATCCAGATATGCACTTATATATTCATATAGTGAAGAATGGAATGATAGAGATACATGCAATCCTTTGCAAATCATAATATATTCTAATAGAAAATAAAAACCTGTCACTAACAATTGTTTAAAAGAGAAAAGAACCAAAGTCAAGAAAATGTTAAATATCTACTTTTAAAAAGAAAGATGTGTAGTATAATACAACACAAAGATGAGACCTAGAAATTCTAAAAACACTAATTTTAATGCTTTAAAAGACAAAAAAAAAATAATAGGTAGATGTGAGGAAGCTGTAACAAAATTGAACACAACACAATTTGACCTCATAAAATTTTACAAGCCTTCATATTTATAATAATATATTAATGCCCAAAATGTAAAAAATACAAAGTATGATTTTCCCCCTTAGATTTATAATAAACTTCTGTTTAATACATTTATTTTTATAAGCCTTCTCTCTCGAACAACATATTCTATAAAAATACATGCATGCCAGTATTTTACCATGAGAATTTTAGTTTTCATCTCATACTAGTGGCTTGCATTTCTACCCATAGCTATATAAATATGATTTCCATTATATAGCACTTAAGGCCTTTCTATTGATAAGTTTTAATCAACATATTACATTTAAAAACCTTGATTTTCAAAATAAATTGTTTTAGTACTGTAGCATGATGAGTTTAATTAAATAGTTGAAGGATAAAATGGTAAATACATTGTACTATTTAAACTATTTCAGAACTGTAGGAAAATGTTTGATATTTAAAATATAATCAAGATGAGACTGCTTAGTCATGAGCAGTAAAATACTAGAAAACAGTGAGTGAATAAATAAGATGATTTTTATCAGTGGCCATTCATTATTTTGTTCTTAGGAAACTGGAAGATATTGTCTTCTTTGAGTTTCAAATATTCTGGTAAAGCTAGTTGTTTCTTAGTTTCCTCAATGTCACCTTGAATTGTTGAAACAAGTGACTCTGAAAAAAATCAAAATTCTTTTCTGATCTGAGATAGTCAATGTTGACCACATCGAGAGTTTCCCCCATAGAACTCTTCTTTAAAGGTATGCATGATATAAGTTTCCAAGGATTTTTTTTGTATTATTATAGTATGAGTTCCATCCTATGCTCACTGCCATCTAATGAACATTACTTCCAACACTGTGCAGCATAGTAAGTGCCAGGGGATATATACTCTGTAAGATTATCTACTACTTGCTCAGGAAAGTTAGTTGTGGGGATGCCCAACTTCTTGAAGATGTGGCCAAAGCCCCATAACGTTTGGCAGAGGCAAAAATAAGGCAGGTACTTCATGGCGCTGTCCACTTGCACTGACCGGAGACAGGAGAGGTGGAGTCGGGATCCAGGCGGTGCCCTGGTCCCGGACTAACAGAGTGGAACTCCGCTCGCCCTCTGAGCCTATGCGCGACGGACCTGGACGGGCCCCCAACGCCGCCAGCCCCTCACGCTGCTGACCCAACAGAAGCTGCCAGGAGACTCAGATGCAGCATCTTCACCTATAGAGCGGCTCTTTTATAACATTTTAAATCAATATATTACCATAAACATCTTTATTTATACATAGCTTATTACTTTGAATTAGTTGTTAGTATAAATTCTTAAAATTGGATTAACTATTTCAAAATAATAAAAATATCATCTCACTGGGAACTAATATACTAAAAATAAACTGATTCCTTCCTAACAAGTGTGGTAGCAGTGTATAAACAAACCCTCCATAACTTAGCTTTTCTATTTTTTTTAAATTTGTGTTGTTTTATTTGATTTTCTGAGAATTTAAGAGATAAAAATGAAGCTGGGGATCTTTTCAGTTAATCTTTTTGTGCTGTTTCAAAATATGTTTAGCTGGATAATGTAGCATGTTTTACTTTACAATATCTTAGAGATACAAATAAAGGAGGCACTATGTTGACAGGCAAGATTATCTAGCTGAACTCAGTTACTGGATGTGTACAACCTGGGTTCAAATCCTAGCTCAGAAATTTACCAGTTATGAAATCCAAGAAAGCTATTGAGCTTAGGTGACAGTTAAATGCTGAAATCTAGATAGGAATCTGGAATTCAGAGGCCCTGTTACAAGATAACAGAGCTGTGCCTTGAGAGAGCATTATGGTACATACCACTTTCTCAGAAATTATAGGAGCTACCCAATATCTTTTTATTTTCTATTTGCTTAATTCAGCCAAAATCAGTTCCTGTTATTTCTAAGAAAACTGAATAATATGCCTGGATGCCTTGCAAAACTGTTGTGAAATCTGAGTTGTTTCAAGGGAAATTCCTTGAGGAAGAATAAAATGTGATCTAATTTCATGCTGCCTCTGACCACAGAACCTTATCATCAATAACATTTATTTTCAGATGAGAATTTAATATTTCATTATTTTATCAATAACCATAATGCAAAATATATTTAAGCATGTAACAACTTGTTATTTTCTATGTGATTTAAAAAACAACAACAAATAAGACATTTACCCCTCAAAAATAATAATTCTTAAGAATCACTCCATCACTTCAATCAAGGCAGGCTAAATTAAAAAGTCAAAAAATATTAGTTTATTGATTTCCTTAAAAATAAATGTAGACCTCTATTCTTCTTACCACAAAACAAAATATTGAACTCTGTCCTTCATGCATATTTCAAATGCTGATCTTATTTTTCATTGCTTGTAAGTCAGAATTGGGCTTTAAAAGGAAGGAAAACTCCAGAGCCACTTGGGAAGTCATAGAGGTCAGGCCGTTGGCCTGGTTCTGGTCAGAACGCACTGAGAGTCACAATGCCTGAATAAGGGCCACTTTCAGTTGTCATTTTTCAATCAAAATACATACCCAGAATTTGAAATACCATATATAAAACACCATATTCTGAAATTGATATTCCATTTCACTTGGCATCTTCCTATTTGTTTTACTTGTAAAAAGAAAATAATACGTATTTTCTTTTCACTCAATTTGAATTCTATGTGAAATAATAAATAACCATAAGTTATAAAATAGTAATGCCAAAGCAAATTGGAGATTATGAGTTGGATGGGGTTTTCTCATATGTCGATCATATTGGCCACATTTCTTCTATTTTCCTGAAATGTTTATTTTACACTAAATTGTGAAATGTATTCATCAGTTGTAAAAAGGGGAGTTAAAAGCTCTCCCAAAGTACATAATATATATAATAAACTCAATATGAATTCAATTAACTGTCATTTTTTTAGATGAGTGTTTCTTTTTAAGTCTCTCTCTCTCTCTCTCTCTCTCTCTCTCTCGTCTCTCTGTCTCTCTTTTCTTTTTGAAAGATTGTAGAACTTTTCATCTCTTGATTCCCAGGGACAGACACTGCCCAGTAGGCTTCCTGGAGCACAATCTAACATCACCTAGTAATGCTTATGTACAAAGGCAGTGGCCTGGGAAATAGGTCTCTGTGTGTCAGGAAGGGATCAAAATCCTGGACTGGAGGAGCTCAGCCCAAAGTCACAAAAGGATTAAATGGATAAATGCTTCTTACTGAAAAGTGCCCACGTATGCACCTTATATCTTCATTTTAGACTGAAGTTTAAAAGGGCATAAATTTCTTATACTTCTCTCTTTCCCAAATCTAAACTATCTTTAAGCAGAAAAGGAGTAGGATGACCATTTTTTCAATTCTATAGTCCAATTAATAATCTGATCATTATTTTTGGAGAGAAAAGAACATTACCAAATGAAACATTTTGGTCAGTATAAGCAAAACCGCTCAAGGAACTAATCTGAAAACGGTTGGGTTTTAACTGTGAAGGCTTTGGGGGAGGGGAGTGAGGGGGAGAGAGGGTAGTTAGAAAATCTCTCAGGGAATCTACGCACATCAAAAACCGGACAAACACAAGGGGGCAAGAAGAGCTAAAGCTCTGACTTCAAAAACTGGCTGACTGAAATGGGAGCTAATAATCTATTTTAGTTCTCTCTCTGGATATTAATTCTGTTGGCATCCAAAGAAATGTGATGCTGACAAATGGGTTTAGTTTGTATTTGGTCTAATTACTGCGAGGACAACAGGGACTTCTCTAATGACAGCTACAACAGCTCCGGCTTTGGAAGAGCCTGGGGCTACATTCCCTAAAACTTACTCTTTAGTGCTAGTCGCGCGATTACTATCAGACTGCATTTCTCACGCATTCCAAATACCCTTTTTTACTTTTACTCTGTGAACTTTGTAAAGGAGGGGCTTGTTATAAACTCGGTAATCCAAGGACTGCACCAACTGTAATTTACGAGGAAATGGCAGAGTGGGGAGGAATCTGCTCTAGCATTGTCTTTTTATTTCATCTGTCCTTTTGCAAATATGCCTTTAGAGTTTCCTCCCAAACTGCAAACTGTTCCAGGTTTCTATTCAAACTCAAGCGGCACTGCATATAATTTTCTTCTCGGGTTTGCAAGATTCGGTGAGAACCCCTTACGCGGGATTTCATTGACTTTGAGGGATGGGGGCTAAAAATGGATAATTCTGGATCGAAGTCTGCTGAAGAAGTGAATCTAGCCCAGCGGCTAACAGCCCAGAGAGCAGCAGTCCTAGCAGCCAGAGTGGAGCGCGAGCAAGGGAGTGCAGCTCCAGGCCTCGCTTTCCCCTCACTTTCAACAGTCTTTTACCTCCTCCCCTTTCGGCGCTTTCCCCGCCTCCGCCCCTACCAGCTGATTGGCAGAAATCGCTATCCAATCCACGACTCCAGGCTTCCCTCTGGGACCAACAATTGGTTTCCTGGAGGACGACAGCTAAGGGGGTGCCGGGGGAGGGATTTCCCTCAAAACTCAGGATCCCGGGACTTCGGAGCGCGGAGTGGTGCCACTCAGTTCTCTGCGACCCTGAACCGCGAGTGGCTGAGGCCGACGCACGGAAAGGGCTTGTCCTCTGCTGCAGCTACAGTCCGGACCGCACCACGCAACTTTCCCGTCTTTCTGGCCCAGCCTCCGCTACAGCAAAACCCTGTGCAAACAGAGCGCAGAGTTAGTTCCTGGCTCTTTCCGGAGTAGTATCTTGCTCCCTGCCCAGCGACTGGCTGCGCGCTCTCAGGCTGACCTGTCTGAGCCCTACACTTAGACCATGCACGCAGCCAGGGCCCCCGGGATCGCCTCCTGCGCGCACCAGGCAGCCAAATGCATCAGTTTTCAACCCACGGCTTCACCTCCGCCGCGGATCCGGCTGATACTGCTGCTGCTGCTGCTCCTGTCACTGGTAAGCCGCGCTCGGGCACAGCCCAATGCCCCTGGGAGGGCGTTGCTGTCCTCGGATCTCGCGGGGGTTGCAGGGTTCCCCGTCGAAGAGGTTATAGTGATGGCGAACCGTGGGCTCCGAGTACCCTTTGGCCGTGAGGTCTGGCTGGATCCGCTACACGACCTGGTGTTGCAGGTGCAGCCAGGGGACCGCTGCGCGGTTACCGTGCTAGACAACGACGCGCTGGCCCAGCGACCCGGCCACCTGAGACCCAAGCGCTTCCCATGCGACTTTGGCCCTCGAGAGGTGAGCTACTCTCACCTAGGCGCGCGGAGCCCGTCGCGAGATCGCGTCCCGCTGCAGCTGCGCTACGATGCTCGGGGAGGGACGGCAGTGCTACCCTTGGTGCTAGAGGTGGAGGTAGTTTTCACTCAGCTGGAAGTTGTGATTCGAAACTTGCCCCTGGTCGTGGAGGAGCTGCTGGGGACCAGCAATGCCCTGGACGCGCGGAGTCTGGAGTTCGCCTACCAGCCCGAGACTGAGGAGTGTCGTGTGGGCATCCCGTCTGGCTTGGGCGCGCTGCCTCGTTATGGGGAACTCCTCCACTACCCTCAGGTCCCAGGACGCGACAGCGAGATGGGAGCCCGGGAGCCTCTCCTGATGGACTGCAAAGCTTTCCAGGAGCTAGGTGTGCGGTACCGCCACACAGCCCCCAGTCGCTCACCAAACAGGGACTGGGTACCCATGGTGGTGGAGCTGCGCTCTCGAGGGTCTCCTGTGGGCAGCCCTGCTTTGAAACACGAGCACTTCCAGGTGCTGGTGAGAATCCGAGGAGGGGTCGAGAACACCGCACCCAAGCCCAGTTTTGTGGCCATGATGATGATGGAGGTGGACCAGTTTGTACTGACGGCCTTGACCCCAGACATGCTGGCAGCTGAGGATGCTGAGTCTACCCCTGACTTGTTGATCTTCAACCTCACCTCTCCATTTCAGCGTGGCCAAGGCTACCTAGTGAGCACTGATGACCGAAGTCTTCCCCTCTCCTCCTTTACACAGAGAGACCTGAGCCTCCTGAAGATTGCCTACCAGCCACCCTCTGAGGACTCTAACCAGGAACGTCTCTTTGAATTGGAGTTAGAGGTAGTGGACCCGGAAGGAGCAGCCTCAGATCCTTTTGCCTTCATGGTGGTGGTGAAGCCCATGAACACTCTGGCTCCTGTAGTCACCCGGAACACTGGCCTCATTCTCTATGAGGGCCAGTCTCGGCCCCTCACAGGCCCTGCAGGCAGTGGACCACAAAACTTGGTCATCAGTGATGAGGATGATGTAGAGGCAGTGCAGCTAGAGGTGGTGGCTGGGCTCCAACATGGTCACCTTGTCCTTCTGGGTGCCTCCAGTGGCAAATCTGCCCCTAAGACATTTACAGTAGCTGAGCTAGCAGCTGGCCAGGTAGTCTACCATCATGATGACAAAGATGGCTCACTAAATGACAATCTGGTGCTTCGAATGGTGGATGGAGGGCGCAGACACCAGGTGCAGTTTCTGTTCCCTATCACCTTAGTACCTGTGGATGACCAGCCACCAGTCCTCAATGCCAACACTGGGCTGACACTGTCAGAGGGTGAAACAGTGCCTATCCTACCCTTTGCTCTAAGTGCGACTGACATGGACTCAGATGACTCTCTGCTGCTTTTTGGGTTGGAATCTCCCTCAACTACAGGGCATCTGCTTCTCCGCCAAGCACATCCTCCCCATGAGGTACAGGACCTTATCAGGAGCCCTTGGAGGAAACAGGGAGTATTCTATGAGAAAATAGTGACAGAGTGGCGGCAGCAGGACATAATGGAAGGGAGGCTGTTCTATAAGCACTTTGGGCCCCATAGACCTGGGCCAGTGATGGACCAATTCACATTTCGAGTCCAGGATAACCATGACCCGCCTAATCAGTCTGGGCTACAGAGGTTTGTGATTCGCATTTATCCTGTGGATCGCCTCCCTCCAGAATTGGGCAGTGGCTGTCCCCTTCGGATGGTAGTGAAGGAATCCCAGATAACACCACTAAGGAAGAAGTGGCTGCGCTATACTGACCTAGACACAGATGACCGAGAACTACATTACACAGTGACTCAGCCTCCAATGGACACAGATGAAAACCATTCACCAGCTCCATTGGGCACCTTGGTCCTGACTGATAACTCTTCTGTTGTGGTGACCCACTTTACCCAAGCCCAGATCAACCACCATAAAATTGCTTACAGACCTCCAGATCAGGAACTAGGAGTGGCTGCCCGAGTGGCCCAGTTCCAATTCCAGGTGGAGGATCGAGCTGGGAATGTAGCTCCAGGCACCTTTACCCTTTACTTGCAGCCAGAGGACAACCAGCCACCTGAGATTCTAAACACTGGCTTCACTGTTCAGGAGAAGGGACACCACATCCTGAGTGAGTCTGAGTTACATGTGAATGATGTAGACACTGATGTAGCCCACATCTCTTTTACTCTAACACAGGCACCCAAACACGGTCACATAAGGGTATCTGGACAGATACTACATGTAGGTGGGATTTTCCACTTGGAGGACATAAAACAGGGTCGGATTTCCTATGACCATAGTGGGGATGAGTCCCTGACTGATAGCTGCTCCTTGGAGGTCAGTGACAGACACCATGTTGTGCCCATCACTCTGAGAGTGAATGTGCGACCAGTGGATGATGAGGTGCCCATGCTGAGCCTTCCTGCAGGTACTCTGGGGTCCTATCTAGATGTTTTAGAAAATGGGGCTACAGAAATCACTGCCAGTGTTATCAAGGGGACTGATGAGGGCACTGATGATTTAATGTTGACTTTCCTCTTGGAAGATCCACCCTTACATGGAGAAATCCTGGTCAATGGAGTTTCAGCAGAGAAGTTTACCCAAAGAGACATCCTGGAAGGCTCTATTGTCTATGCCCACACCGGTGGTGAGATAGGCCTATTGCCCAAAGAGGACTCTCTTAACCTGAGCCTGTCAGATACGTCTCAAGAATGGAGAATAGGTGGCAATACTATCCAAGGAATTACCATATGGGTGACCATCCTTCCTGTCGACAGCCAAGCCCCAGAGATTTCCCTGGGTGAACAGTTTATAGTAATGGAAGGTGATAAAAGTGTTATAACCTCAATGCATATAAGTGCTGAAGATGTTGATTCCCTAAATGATGACATCTTGTGCACTATAATTATTCAGCCTATCTCAGGTTATGTTGAAAACATTTCTCCAGCACCAGGCTCTGAAAAATCAAGAGCAGGAATTGCCATAAGTGCCTTCACCCTGAAAGATCTCAGGCAGGGCCATGTTAACTACGTCCAGAGTGTCCATAAAGGAGTGGAACCTGTGGAAGATAGATTTATATTTCGTTGTTCTGATGGCATTAACTTTTCCGAGAGACATTTTTTCCCCATTGTAATCATTCCCACCAATGATGAACAGCCAGAAATATTTGTGAGAGAATTTATGGTGATGGAAGGCATGAGTCTGGTGATCGACACGCCCATTCTCAATGCTGCTGATGCTGACATTCCCCCGGATGATCTAACTTTCACTCTTACCCAATTTCCTACTCATGGTCACATCATGAACCAGCTGATAAATGGCACGGTTTTAGTTGAAAGCTTCACCTTGGACCAGATCATAGAGAGTTCCAGCATTATTTATGAGCACGACGACTCTGAGACCCAGGAAGATAGTTTTGTGATTAAACTAACAGATGGTAAGCATTCTGTGGAAAAGATGGTCCTCATTATGGTTATCCCTGTTGATGATGAGACCCCCAGAATGGCCATTAATAATGGACTAGACATAGAAATTGGGGAAACAAAAATTATAAACAACAAAATATTAATGGCAACTGATTTAGATTCTGAAGACAAATCCTTGGTTTATATTATTCGTTATGGGCCAGGACATGGCCTATTACAGAGACAAAAACCTACAGGTGCCTTTGAAAATGTAACACTAGGCATGAATTTTACCCAGGATGAAGTGGACAGAAACTTAATTCAGTATGTCCATTTTGGGCAAGAGGGCATTCGGGATCTAATTAAATTCGATGTGACTGATGGAGTAAATGCCCTCATAGATCGCTACTTTTATGTATCTATTGGGAGCATTGATATTATCTTCCCTGATGTGATAAGTAAGGGAGTATCTTTGAAAGAAGGTGGTAAAGTCACCCTTACAACAGACCTACTGAGCACTAGTGACTTGAACAGTCCTGATGAAAACTTAGTTTTTACCATCACCAGGGCTCCCATGAGAGGCCTCTTGGAATGCACAGATCAACCTGGAGTGTCCATCACATCTTTCACTCAACTCCAACTGGCTGGCAACAAAATCTACTACATCCACACAGCTGATGATGAGGTGAAAATGGACAGTTTTGAGTTTCAAGTCACTGATGGACGCAACCCTGTCTTTCGGACATTCCGTATCTCTATTAGTGATGTGGACAACAAAAAGCCCGTGGTTACTATCCATAACCTGGTTGTCAGTGAAGGTGAAAACAAACTGATCACTCCCTTTGAACTCACTATTGAAGACAGAGATACTCCTGACAAACTCCTAAAATTCACTGTCACCCAGATGCCTGTTCATGGTCAGCTCCTACTTAACAATACCAGACCTGCCATGGTTTTTACCAAGCAAGACTTGAATGAAAATTTAATCAGCTACCGGCATGATGGCACTGAGTCAAGTGAAGACAGCTTCTCCTTCACGGTAACTGATGGTTCCCATTCAGAATTCTATGTTTTTCCTGATACAGTATTTGAAACAAGAAGACCCCAAGTGATGAAGATCCAGGTCTTAGCTATTGATGATAGTGTCCCTCAAATTGCAGTGAACAAAGGGGCCTCTACACTTCGCACTCTGGCCACTGGCCACTTGGGATTCATGTTCACAAGCAAAATATTGAAAGCGGAAGACAGAGACAGCTTACATTTTTCACTTAGGTTTATTGTTACAGAGGCCCCTCAACATGGATATCTTCTCAACCTGGGCAAAGGCAACCACAGTGTCACTCAGTTTACACAAGGTATGGTTCACTTTTCTTTCCTTATAACAAAAGGGCACTCCAGGTCTTATTTTTGAGGAAATGTCTGTTGCTGAACACTTTATTAAGTAGAACCTCAAATTGGAGTCCAAGAGACAGGAAGGAAAGGGAAATAAAGGGGAGGGAAGGATTCAGGGACTCTCTTTCTTGGGAGAACAGTTTCTTTCTTGTCATATGTCTCACTGCAGTGACCTTTATTAGTGGGAGTACTGATGTGTTTCGATAGCAGCAAGGTTTGTTGCCAAAGTGGGAGCCAGACTTTGGTAAATCAAAAGTCAGGCTTTCCAACTCTGCTCTACTTGCCATGCCTACCCTCTGAGCAGTCTGTTTTGCACCCTGCAAATTGTTTATGAAGCATTTTAGCGCCTCAGAGAGAGAGAATGCTTTCTAAATTCTGTATATTCAGATTATTATTATCACGTGCCATTTAAATAGAGCCTTCAAATTTATATTACTTTGATTAATTTTTAGAGCATTGTTCTACTACCAATATAGTTGTTAGAAATTTTGTAATGAAAATAAAAAGATATATTTATACTTTGCAAATTTCGTAATTTTTATATTTCATGACAAACACTTGTCCAAAGACAGAAGAGGTAAACTTCTATCTAGATTTATAAAAATTATATGTACAAGGCATATTACTATGATACACACAAAGTGAGAGTTTAAGAAGACATGATGTAAAAAAGACAGTATGTCTGTCACCAAAATATGCATCCACTTTATTATTAAGAACTTAAAAATTAATAGTATAAGGAGGAAATAATTTCCTCATTTTAGACCTTTGTCCTGTTTCAAACACAATGACAGACACTGGTTGTATCTGCATTAATTTGCATTCTTGAGGCTAAAGCATTTTTCTAACCTGGTTTTTCTTTGTGTAGACAGGAAGGGCAGGAGACCTATGCAGAGTTACTCAGTGACTAAAGGGAGAAGCTCATTCAAGCCTGCTTGCTTAAAAGTTAGGGCTCCATTTGCTAGAACATGCAACTTTCATTACAAAAGACTTTGGGGCTGCTTTCCTGAACATCTCACTGTGTCAGAATGGAAACCAGATCTGCCCTATGTGGACTCTGTGGGTAGAGATGGGGTTTTAACCTAGGCCATCCCAGTGCTGGTGTTCTTTTCTTGCTATAGTGCTGTGCTCTTAGATAACTAATGCTTTAATAAACATGGATGTCACTGTGTAATGTTAAAGTGAACCACTTCTCTGTTTTAGATACTGTCAAATAGCCTCACACTCCAACCTCCTGATTCTTGGCTGAAAGCCTGAATATATTCTAGGGCCTGCAGGGACAAGAGAACCTCAGAGTGCCAAGTGTCATGTTAGACCAGCAGGAAACTTTTATGTGAAGGCTTTCTGAGGCTAGAGATGCCATACAATCTTAGATTGGTTTATTTTCATCGAAAGTGAAGAGGATGAAAGGAATATATTAGAGGATAGAAAATGTTACTTCAAATCACTCCTCGGACCTGAAAAAGAAAAATAATTTTAGAAAATTTTTAAAGGAATTTCTGAATGAAGGTAGACAAATGATTTAATTTAAATTCTATAAACAAAGTCCAACAGCTTAAAATATTAGACTATCATTTCTTAAATATAGGGCCCTAAAATTATACTATTTCATTACAGATTGTTGTTTTATCTCCCACCAATTTGGATTCACCATGATTACTTTTTATGGTCATTTGTAAATGAAGAGTAGTTGTATATTTATTATAAAAAGTAAAGATAATCTTTTAAGATTACTTTTTAAAAATAAAGTATTACATTCCAATAAGAACTCAAGTATTGACTAGGAAAATTGTTGGTATTTAACTACACAGCACTCATTTGAACAAGTTGAGACTGGAGTTTGGTTCATAGCAGTTATTTATAGAGATTAGATAAATGAGTAAAAATGGAGAAAGCTCTATCATAGAGCTACCATGGCTGTTCTTCCAGTAGGGGAAATGAAAGTAGTGTCTAGAGTCAGGATTATGCTGCTTTTTTTTTTCTGTTTTTGTTTTATTATGAAGGGATAAGCTAAACTATATTTTGATGGATTTTCAATAAACTGAATTAAGTCAATTTAGCACATGTGGCCAGAGAAAGTTATTCCCAAATTAATTGACTGAATGATCAATAAGAGAACAAAATAATTCATTTCTAAAACATATTAAATTTCATTATCAGGAAAAGATAACAAATTAGGAAAATTAGGGAAATTATTTAGTTATTTCAAACTTTGCCTCTATGCCAAGGTGCCCCTGCTCTCTCCACCCTACGTCTAAATCATTTGTCTCAAGTACCTGGATTTCTTTTTTCTTGTGAGAGATAATTTATGAATCACTTTTAGACATTTTCCCAAAGAGTTTAAAGCAGAGTGTGGTTCCAGGCATGTTAATAAACTTAGATTTTTTTTAAAACCCATGGAATAATCGTGTAGGTATACCGAAATATATCTGATGCATGTTTAACATTGAGAAGAAAATCTAGCTAATTAGGTGTTTACTTAAAGAAGATGGCATATTTTGGCTACTACATTTTTATCTTTTAATACTTCTATGCCTTAAGAAGTGAATGTACACACACACACAGACACAGACACACACACACACACACACAAAATATGTTTATGTTATTTGTAGAGGTACCAGTAGAATAACAGCATTATGATCAAAGTCTTTACTTACTTCTAGAAATTTAAAAAGTTCCCTTTTTGAACCAGGAATTATTAATAGACTTATAAAAAAATGAAGTATTTGTTCCAGCTAATCAATATCGCATGTTGTAACTTGGAGGGGAAATTTGCCACCTGACTGTCATATAGCTGCATTCATATTCTCTTTACTTAAAATTAAAAAAAAAAAAAAACGTTTTAAAATCGTTTCACTTTTTAAATACAATTTAGATTTTTTATTTTTTATTTTTTTCATTTTCCATTTTGATTTTCTACTTTTTCCTTTTTTTCTTTTTTCAATTATAGTTGACATTCAGGTGTGCAGCATAGTGGTTAGACATTTATGTAACTTACAAAGTGATTCCCTGATTAGTCTAGTACCCACCTGGCACTAGAGATAGTTATTACAGTATTATTGACTATATTCCCTTTGCTGTACTTTACAACTCTGTGACTGTTTGTAGCTATCAATTTGTATTTCTTAATCCCTTCGCATTTTTTACCCCCCACCCCCCAAATCCCTCTCCCATCTGGCAACTATTAGTTGTTTTTGTGTGTCTGTGAGTCTGTTTCTATTTTGTTTATTTACTTATTTTGTTCCTTATATTCTGCATGTAAGTGAAATCATATGGTATTTATCTTTCTCTGTCTGAGTTCTTTCACTTAGCATAAACCCTCTAGATCCGTCCATGTTGTCCCAAATGGTGGGATTTCATTTTTTATGGCCAAATAATATTTCATTGTATATATGTACCACCTCTTCTTTATCCAATCATCTACTGATGGACACTTTAGTTGCTTTCATATGTTGGTTATTGTAAATAACACTGCATTGAACATAGTGGTGCATATGTCTTTTCAATTTAGTGTTTTGGACTTTTTTGGATAAATACCCAGAAGGGGTATTACTGGGCATAAGGTAGTTCTATTTTTAATTTTTTGAGGAACCTCCAAACTATTTTCCATAGTGGCTTCATCAGTTTCCAATCCCACCAGCAGCATATGAGGGTTCTCTTTTCTCTACAATCCATGCCAACACTTGCTGCTTGTTGATTTACTGAAGATAGCCATTCTATCATGTGTGAGGTGATATCTCATTGTGGTTTTATTTTGTGGTTCTCCGATGATTACTGATAGTAAGCATCTTTTTATATGTCTATTGGCCATCTGTATGTCCTCTTTGAAGAGATGTCTATTCAGATCCTCTGCCAATTTTTTTATTAACATTCAGTTTTGAGATGGTGATTTTTGTCAATGAATCTATCTACTAAGTACTATAATTGTTTTTTCTTAAGAAAACATTAATACAGTGAATGAGTGTACTAAACAGTTTTTTTTCTGTTCTCATTATAGAGCTTTTAGATTTTCTTATAAAATTAAATAAGGAAGAGGTATGTTGAAAAAGGATCTTCCAGATGACCAGAGGACATTGTCCTTATGTTAATGATGCATAGTTAGTATAGTTCACTTAATTTCTTACTGATAAATTAAAGATTGTAAAATCTAAGAGTTATTAGAGTAAATAGGTTAAGAACTGTGCAGGGAGCTTTACTGCTTATCCTTCAGAAACATCATACATAGGAAAGCAGAGATGCAAGTGTGGTCCTCTAGACCTCTGGGCTCTTTTATTTTAAGTTAAAAATATTTTATCTTTTACTGAATATTAGAACCTCGGCAAAGGACTGTGGGAAGTTAAGCTAAAAAAAAAACAGAAATTTTCAATCTTCTAGAAAAGGTAGCCATGCAGAAAGCTAAAAATGACACAAGGCAGAAATTGGGGAAATTATAGTGGAGTTAGAAGTGAAATACTAAGGGAGAATAAAACATTTGAAGTTGTTTCACCTCTGAGTATCTCTATTAGCGAGAAGTTACTATAAACTATTAAATCAGAGTTTCCCCTTCTTATATGTCTGATTACAGACGAGTCACCTTTCAAAACTATATGAGCCAAGGTAGAGCATACGCTTCACATCTGTAAAATGGAACTATAGATATTTATGGAGTAATTTGTTGGTTCTAATACCTTGTATCACTTAAGACTATTGTTTTAGAAAATCACTTTTTTAAAAATTATAAATAATGCCTTTAAACTCCATAACATAAACTTATTAGAGGTCTTAGGAGATGGAAAAATCAAAGAGCACACAAGAGACAAATATTACATACCATTGTTAAAGCAATTTTTTTAGCTATGATCTTGATTTTATGTAGCCTTGGAAATAATTTTTTATTCATTGGCCCAGATTAAATAACAGTCTGGTTTGAATATCACAGAACAGAGTATTTGTTTTATTATTTTGTCTGTGTGGCACTGTTAAGGAGAGGAACTGGTAGAATAGATGAATAAATTTAAAAAATTATATGTTATTCAATACTAAAAACAAACTATGCCAGTGAAGTTGATAGCTGGAGTAGACAACAACAGAAAGCACTTCTGAGGCAGAATAAATTCTCTATGAAAAAAAATGTTTAACTTTTATTAGATGTTTTCTGTTCTAAGTTCTCTCTGACTTTGAGTCATGATAGCTATTTTGATCTGGGATTTTTAAAAAATCTCTTATTTTTTCTTTCAAAAATTGGACTGCTTAAAAACAGCCTGCTAAACCAGGCAGGATAGGTAAGAAAGTTAGCTTGAGGGAGAGTAGAGGAATATCTTTCTTCTTAGGGACAATCCTACCGGGAGGCAAAGGGTGCGATTTCAATAGTGCCAGGAAATCTACCAACCCTTAAAATATCTCTCTTTCCACCTGTCATGAAGACTGACTATTCATATTTAGGCAGTCACTCCTTTGGTGCATGAACATGCAAATGCCATTGGAAGGGGAAACACCTTGCTTTTTATTATTACCTAATTCTTACACTCTATTCATCGGTGTAAGGGATCAGATTTTTATGAGACAGCTGAAATCAAGGAGCTTAGAGATATAAGAAATAAGATAGCACTGTTTTCCTTGGGAAAAGGAGATGGTTACAGAAAAGTAACAGCCAATAAAATTTATTCACAAGTCACCAATTTTGCCTTAGTAATTAATCATCTTGTTCACTGGTTATTTTCTAGCTGACATTGATGATATGAAAATATTCTATATTTTAAGAGAAGGAGCTAATGCCACAAGTGATTTGTTCCATTTTACAGTCGAAGATGGTGGTAAGTATTCCATTCTCTTGTTAATATAAACAAGGAGAGTAACTTTTACTGATTGCTCTTTGACAACTGATTTTATACTGAGTAAATTTGGCATTTGCTATAGAAAATCTAACATTTTCCCTCTGAAGCAAAATTATTCTGCAATGATTATAGATAAATGTTCTAGTTATGTTATTTTTGTCTTATGAGTTGTAAAGCATGAAAGACAAAGATGTATATAAATAGGATCCCATGTCCAGTTGTTTAGATTATGTTTTGCATGAGGCTTCCTGCTTGAGATGACAGAGAATGTTGGAATTCAGCTCAGCTCCACTTGCAAGCTATTTTCCTACCCAAGTGTGCCAACTGGAGTGTCTCTGCTCAAATACAAATTAAAACAAGGTGGCTTTTTCTAATTTGCACAAGGGTACTGACTAATGCTAGTGAATAACATGTTGCATCCGCCAAGAACTCAGTGCTAAATAAATGTATGTTTTAATCTTACCAATCTCAGTAAACCTAATGATTTCCTTATTTTGGGAGATTTTATGACAGTCTAGCTAAAATTTTTCTTGGTAAAGTCTGAAGAATACTGCAGAGAATAGGATATGATCTATAGTCTAATTCTCTTTAGCAATATTATTGTCATTGCTCCCTCAAAGCTCTGACTGTTGCTCAAGCTCTTCAGTTTTATTCCTAACTCTAGATTAGGAGGAAAAAGTGGCTATTTCTAGGTCGATCATAAAGATGGTTTTTTGTTTTGTTTTTTGTTTGCTGCTGCTGCTGTTGTTGTTGTTCCTCACATGCTCTTCAGAGAAGCAAAAGAACCTTGGGAAGAATGTGTGTTTTGTGAACAAAATACAGGAAGTGAGGGGACGTGTGAGAGAGAAAAGAGAGGGAGGAAAATAATTTAGATTGAGTCATCTGGTTCCTTATGATGTTTTTAAAATGGCCTGCTATTATGTCATCTATCTCAAAAAGATTACATGCTTACCCTTCATATTTTTGAAGCATTAAAATATCATTGAACTAGCATAATCACAGCTCTGAAAAATTACATTTGCTGGGTGTGTGCCAGAGAGGCAAAAAAATGTTAACTTGAGTTCAACTATTTTCATTTCTGCTATCGGATATTTAATAGACTAAAGTCTTTTATTTTTATAGTAATATTTTACTTTCCCCCTCATTATACACACACACACACTTACACACACTCTATTATTCTGTACATTTTTTCCCTTAGCTGGATGGAATGGTAGCAGTTACTTTAAAATTTGGGTCTATATTCAAACCTTGGAAAACATTATGCAGTATCATATTTCAAAATATTAAGTTAGGGATATCTAGCTGAAGAAACTGAGTTTATTTTTGGATTTGCTGAAAATGTAACTGAGTCTCTAAAGGCTGTGCTTATGGAAATAAGAACTAAATTATTTCAGGAGATTTACCAGAGTTAGTTTTCATGTGAGAGAGCTGTTTTTCTTTACCCTTCTCTCTCTACTGACATGACATTACATATGGGGCTCAGAAAGATTCTTGCAAATTATGGAGCAGAATTTATCTTGATTGCCCTGATATAAAAAAACCTTCTCTGTGATAGAATAAAGAGACCTGCAAGATTAAAAGACTAAAAGTCACATATGTATTTTAAAGTTATTTTAACCTGATACTTTAAAAAAAAATTCTCACAATGCAATATATATGTGCCTTCCTATTGAACCGTATACCTGAAACTTACTGGATTTTGTTAACCAATGTCATTATAATAAAAATAAATTTAAAAAAAATAAATAATTTCTGCATTGTCTTATAAGATATTCTATTAAAATGAAAAGTGTAATACTATTTAAATTCACAGAGTATCTATAGTGTAATGCTCTGGAAAGTGTGAGATATTTTGACAAACGAATGAAAAAATATTTGCAATATTTGTGGTAAAAGAAAAACAATGTGTTACAGCTCTTTTAGCATTTTTCTAGCAGATGTTTCTCTTCTCATCAGAAGACAGCCAAATTAATTAATTAATTAATTAATTAATGATAAGATAGCTTTCCCTTCTATAAAAACAATTTTAATTGAACAAAATTCTATAAGAATTTTTATTGTTTTCTGATCCATATATATTCCAGTAATAAAGGTATTAATTTCGATCAAAATATACTATAGGAAAGACCTATTTTTATGGACTATAGTATGAACATTTATTTTCAAAATCTTCAAATTTAACAATGTAAATTTAATGTAATAGAATACGTATTTATGAAGCTACATTTATGATATATTTTGACACTTCCCAAAGATATATATATTGTCTCAGGAATTATGGCAACTACTTAAATTCTATGAATGTGTATCTTTCTTTTTTAGTTGGAGAGATCTAGGACTCAGAGGGGCAGGTGACTTCTCCAAATGCATTTATCCATCCAAAAAGTAACAGAGCTCTCTCAAAGATACTCTTCTCATCTAGGTGATAACAGATTTTTTTGGATTGGTGTGTTTGGCTACTGAACTCACCTATAGTCATTTGTTATTAATTATTTTATACGATGATAGTAACCATATCTATAACCACACTCATGAAATATATGAAATGCTCCAGTATTTCATATCTGGGAAGCAAGTCAAGGCACCATGGTATAAAATTAAGAACTCTCTACTCCCAATTTTCTTTCCAATCCACTAAATTTACCTCTTTAAGTCAACAAGATTGATTTTAAGATAGTGACTATACAAAGAAATTACTGAGACAAATATAGTCCTCAAATAACCTTAAAAATAAAATGTAACTTTTAATTTCAGGAGTCAAGGATAGGAGAAGAGATTGAGAAGGACAGAAAATTAAAAGAAAAAATAGTTTCAGATTTAATTATGTTATCATAAGAACCTGGCTAGCCACAAAATTTTTCTGTTATGGTATAGTAATGTATTAGGACCACCCACCACTAATGGAATGGTACTTAGGACAAAATTATTCCTTTTTTTGGAGGGCTTTGGGGCAATAGCCAAATGACAGGACTAAAGAGTATGCTATTTGAAAAACAGATAATGTCAAAATTTTTACCTCAGGAAGTTCTACTGTGTTTGGACTTAATAAATGTCGGTTAATATAGCACACATATACAAATACACACAGATCCTTATACCTTAGGGTTCTTTCAATTAGATCTTAAACTTTATATATGATTTATTATTATTTATTCAATTTTGCCCTTATAGCATCCCTGAGGGGTAAGTAAAAACAAATAAACAACAATTTTTTTAAAAGCATTATTATTACTATTTGACAGATGAGAAAACTGAGTCACAGAAGTAACCATACATTTAGAGACCAATTTGATTCCCAGAATCTTTCCTCAAAAAATAACTTGAACACTTATTAAAGATAGGCATGAGATGGGAGGAGTTGAGGAGGGATTTAAACTTTTCTAGGTTTGCGAGACCTAGTTTTTAGGAATGCTTTATAGATGAGAAGGAAGTCAGGGTAGGATCACCTGATAGATAAAAAGTTCTGTTCTCTGGAGTGTAGATTTATTTTTTTAGAAAACTTTAAAAGTCACTTAATATTCTTTCCTGGTATTGAAAGCCTTGCTGGGTAGAGTTTTCATGTTTATAGATTCTTGTTTTTCATAACTTTGAATATTTCTTGCCAGTCTCTTCTGGCCTGCAAAGTTTTTGTTGAAAAATTTGCAGACATTCTTATGGGGATACCCTCGTCAGTAACTAGCTGCCGTTCTCTTGCAGCTTTTAAGACTGTCTCTTTGTCTTTGACCTTTGGCATTTTAATTATGATGTGTCTTGGTGTGGCTCTGTTTGTGACCTAGAGGTTATTATGCTGAGTGAAATAAGTCAGACAGAGAAAGATGATTTCACTTATATGTGGAATCTAAGGGAACAAAAAGAACAAACTAATCATAAACAGGCTCACAAATATAGAGGACAATCTGGTGAAAGCCAGAGGGGAGAGGGGGTTAGGGCCTGGAAAAAAGAAGTACAAATTAGTGTACAAATCAGTATTTGATAGATAGTCACAGGGATGGGGAGCATGACATTGGGAATGCATTCAGCATTTAGCATTTATGTAATGCCTAGGTGTAGAGACAGAGGAGAGAAAGAACAATCAGGTGGATAATTTCATAAACTATATAAATGTCTAACTAATGTATTGTATACTTGAAATTAATAATAAAATAAAAATTTTAAAAAAATCTAGCAGTTAAATACCCAATAAATATAGAAAAAAGCTTTTTAGTAATGACATCAACATAATAAAATATTATGCAGCTTTTAAAATTCATAAATCTATCATAGTGTATTATTAAGTGATCACTTAATAATAAAATGTTTACTGGAATGTGACGAATGTGAACATTATATCAAAATAGACCATTCATCTAGGCGTTCTGGGGCCAGATGACATACAAATTCATAGTTACAACCTGTAAGGTCAGACTCTGAGGTTAGGAGATGTGCTCCCATTATCAGTGGCTTCATCTAAGGAGCTTATGAATATGAGTATATGTAGCAATTACATATGGATTTAGCTAAACTGTCTTCCATTTCTTTTTGTTTTTCACCCTTTATGTCTTTATGAGGGTAACTCATAATGTAATAATAATACAGATGTGGAAAATTTATTCTCCTTTGAAAATTACCTCTTTGAATTCTAATTCCACATCTAGTACTACAGAATTCTATGAAAAGAAAAAAACCTTGTATTTTATCCCCTTCATGACAGAACATAGTATTTTTATCTGATTTGCTCTCAGCATTATATTCTTTATAACTTCTCTATAAAGCATTTTAAAATGAAAGTTCTCCTATACCTTTTCAGTTTTCCCTACAAGGAACTCCTCTAGCTCTTTATTATGATGAGAAAACCAGTCTGACATTACCATTCCAGATATGTCCCACCCTCAACCCTAATAACTATTAATCATTCTTCAACACCAGGCTCAAATGTCATTTCCTCTCCAAGGTTACTCCCAACACAATGACGAGGAAGTTAGTTACACCCTTCTGTGTGCTTCTATTCCTACCTTTATTTACAGCCAAAAATGTTACATTCTGATTATTTGCTAATATGAAGACTTTTATTAGTAGAGAGGAACTTCTTCACATTAAAAAAGGCATCATAGATCTTTGTACCATAGTGCCTACCCAGGATTGAATACATAGTAAATATTTGACAAATATTAAAATGAATGAATAGATAAATAGGAAAAGGAAACTCTTTTTAAATATAAGGGTCAATTAAAAGGTATTCTAAGAAAAGCTCCTTTAAATAATTCCCAATGTACCCTTTGCATTCCTTTTGAACAGTCACTTATCCTAGCATTAATTTAAATCCCTGTGGCACCAAAAAAGATTTTTAGTAAAGCTTTCACATTTTGGAACACATGAAATCAACTGCTGTGAAAATTCCTTTGAAACCTTCAGTGAAATAAACTTAAGATTGAAGAGTCTCACTGTAACCACAAGTACAAAGTTCATGTAATTCTTAAAGAATTCTTTTCAGAATAAAAATGTTGTCAGTATATTATATAAATATTCATACAATTTTAAAATTTAAATAGAAATAGACATTTTCTATAGATCACTGAATTTTTTAAGTCAGCACCACTACCTTAAGTATTTCTAGTTACCTAATATTTTTGTGTCATGTGATATGAGACATTGTAACACGTAGAGAAGTAGAAAGCTGTATTAACATAAAGTATCCCAAGACCTCACTAAAAAGTCCTTATGTAAATTTTTATTAGTTTCTTGTTTGTTTGCTTGTTTTTAGTCTTAAGGCCTCACCATCAGATATTTCTTTGGGGGCATAAGAAAGAATTAGGATATGTGATCCGGCTTCATATACTGAGTAGTGGGAGCCCTATGAAAAGTGGTTTTCTTCTTCCTCATCTTAACTCTCATATGACATGGGCATGCAGTCAAAGAGAGTTCTGTTTCCTGGTTTTGGTACTGAACTGGGGTGTCAGACATGATATATGTGTTGGCTGTTATAATACATGTGGTCCATAGCCAGACCTTTGTTGCTTCTGTCTTTGATTATGCCTGATGGTGCCCAATTTTCTATCCACCAAGATTCTTAATTCTTATGCTATTGAAAGATATAAATAGCATCTTGACACAGTAGAAGAAGCTGCTAAGTCATTTCTATAAATGAAAAGTCAGTTAAGGTCAAGGCTCTTGGATTTTTATTCCATAGTTGACAATCAAATACTCAGACACAAAAAAAGACTGGAAGCTCTTCATTCTAGTTAGAAAGAGCACCAGTTTTTGCTTAAAAGTGACCAGTAACTTTAGGGTTTTAGGTAAAGTTATTATTGATAATTAGCTTGAATTGAACGCAAGGGCTAGTAAAATATAAATAAGTACAATAAGTTGGAAAACAGTGTCTGAGTACACGCATTAAAAGATTATACAGACATATTCAGCTTAGAGAAAAAAGCAAGTAATTGCTAGTGACGTGAGAACCAGAGGAAAGATACTAATATCCTAGGGAGTTGTAATAAGATGATGAAGTAATGTCAGGCACCAATACAAATATTTTTAATCTTTAAAAGAGCTCAAGATCTGCTAGAATACAGATCCTGGAGAGGAGCTACCATGTATAAACTAAATTTTATTAGTTATTATTGTTTAGATTCATTTCAAAATTACATATCATATGAATATACTATTTTTATTGACTTTATTTTAGAGAAACTTCTCTTAAGTTATTAATTTTTTCAATGAATATGAATCCTTATTAGTCAAATATCTAGAGGTTTAGCACGGTTCTTTATTTATACTCAAAACAAGTGATAGTCAACTTTTAAAAGCTAAGCAAATTTTTCATAGGTTATTAAAATACCATAATATTAAATCAAATATTTATTTGTGGTATATATTTTATAGCTCAATAATGTCCCATTCTGTATCTTTAAGTTTGCTCTGGGTGCTGGGATAAATAGACAGTGATATTAAATGATCTAGTACATAGCCGAAATTTGTATAAGTCTATATCTACTAGAATCTCCTATACAATGGAGAACAAAAACACAATGTAAGAGAAGCCTTAAAGTTTCCATGGTAAAATTTACTTGCTAAAAAGGAATTTTCTATTTATTTATTTATTGAATTACTCAGCAAATATTTTGAGCACCCACTATGTTTCAGGTATTTATTGGGATCTGGAAAAATAATGATGAACATAACAGTTATGACCTTTAACTTAAGATTTTAATAGGTACAGATGATGATATTTAAGTTTAAACATAAATGAAGCTGAGACAGGAAGAAGAGAGGAAGAAATGTTCCAGGCAGAGGAAAAAGCATGTGTGAAAGCACTGAGCTTTGTGTGATCAAGTGAGCAGAAGACCAGCAACATGCCTGGAGCTCAATTAACAAAACAGAGAGCATCACGAGAGCTAGACTACAGCCCAATGGTGCAGAGCCTTATAAACCCAGGACAGTAATTTAGATTTTTTTCTAAGGGAAAGGGAAATTCCCCAAATCATTTTAAAGAAAGAGAGTAATATGTTCCAATTTATGTTTTGAGAAAAGAACTCTTGCAGCTGTAGAGAATCAAGGAGAAGGCAGCAAGGGGGAAAACAAGGAGACTAAAGTGGGACTACTGCAGTAAGAAAAATGTGATAAGGAAAAAGAGGACAGGCTTGTATGATTTCGAATCTCAGTCTATAGAAGTTACTGATGGATTGAATTATAGAGTAAGGAAAAGGGAGTATTTAGGCATATTCTGAGTTTCTTGGCCAGCAGAGAGTGGTGGTACCATTCATTGGGATGGAAAAGACTAGAGGATCATGGAAAAGATTTAAGGGAGGAAATTAAGAAGTCAATTTGAGCATATTAATTATAAAATATCTTACTTCTTCGAAATGTGTATGCAAGAAGGCCAGCCTTTTGACACTGTGTGTCTTCCCTTTCATCGTAGGTAGGAGCACAGCCTTTGGAGTTAGAACTGAAGCAAAAACTGGTTCTGCTCCTTGTAACAACTGATAATGTGACTCTGAGCCAAGTAACTGAAAGTTTCTTTTTTAGCCTTTTTTTTTTTTTGTAAAGTGAGAAAGTAATTGTACCTAGCTAATAGTGTTCTTTTGAAGGTTAAGTAAAATGATTCATGGAAATAGGATTGTGCATGCAGTACAGTTCCTGTTGGACAGGAATGACTGTGCAGGTAGCTACTACCGCTTTGAGACCACTACTATGAGAGCTGCTAGAGCTTTTCTTCCTCTTTTTACTTTTTTTCTTTTTTCACTTACTTACTTACTTATTTGCTTACTTACTTAATTTTCCCTCTGTTTCTCTCCTGTCCTTTTCTTTCTTTGTTCTTCCTTTCTCTTGTCTTTCTCACAGTAGCTGTGTGTAAAGTTTGACTGTCTGTTTTTGGTGGAGAGATAGGATATACAGGGATACAATTGGAAAGTGATGAATATTTCTACAATTCTCTGATTCTGAATTTAAAGGCCAAGCATGCTTCCAAAGTTATTTCATTGTTAGTAGATAGATAAACTAAGATTTTTGTTAAACTAATAATAATGAGTTTTCCCTATGGTCAAATAATGGAAATACAAAACACTCTTTCTTGAGCTCGATTTGCATGTTTGAGTTCTTTTTAATAACAGGGAGTATAAATTTTATAGGCTCCATGGTTACATAGTGTCACCTCCTTTTATCAAAATATAACGCTCTAAAACATCTGCAAAGGGTAGTGTTGATTTCAAGTCTAATACATGCACTGAGCCACAGCAAGCTGAAGACATTGATAACATGCCATGTTTGTTCAGGTCTTGGAATCACCTAAATATATTTAGTGAATGTTTGTGAAAGCTGAATTGCATATGTGAATGATTTGTAGTAAACATATTTCTTAATTTCATGTAATAAAAATATAAAAATCTTATTTTTCTGTGATATTATAGGAAAACTGTCTGCTTTCTTGTACCTCTAATATTTTTATAAATAATGATTGAATAACATACAGATTTTGTTTAACAGATATAACAAACTTTCTACCTGCTGAATATTAAAAACATTTGTTTTTCTATAGTATCTCATAAGGTCAAAGTAACAGATGTCACATGTAATTCTGATTGCAAATAAGGAAAAATGAAATTTATTAAAGTTTAAGTTTGTGATAAAGTGATAAATGAATGAGCAACACGAATAAAATGAATGTTTTAGTTCTTGCTGTAGAAATGTAGAGTAATTCCATAATGTACATTTCCTAGGAACAAACAAAAAAGTGTATAAATGAGAAAAAAAGTTTTCCTTAACATTTTGTTTTATAACAGTTGGTGTAAATTTACTAAGATCATTAACTTATTAATCTTTTCTGCCCCTAAGAATCAAAAACTTGATTGTAAAGTAGCTGTCTATAAGCAATTATTCACTAAGAGAATGACTCTCAGGTTAAGAAAACAACGTACCTTCAGATGGTTTACATTTAGAGTTCTTATATTGTTATTACAGGAGATTTCAGAATAAATCATTTAGTTATGACTAAGTACCATTTAACATGAGATTCACTTTTTGCAAAGGGTACTAGTATTTGTGGTACTAAAAAATTAAAAATAAAAAGATTAAGGGAAAATAATTATACAGCTATGTTTAGTTTTCAATTTTGAATTACTTTTTATTTTTCATGTTGATTTCCAACTAAATTTGGAAAATAACAGCACCTTTTGTGGTATATTTTGATGAAGGAAGCCAGGACACAATTTTTCCTCTTTCTGTTTCAAAAGAGCTCTGACTACATTCTTCTAGACTGAGAGAACAGAAGTACCTGCTCTCCATTTCTTTGCCGATTTTCTTAGTGCAGAGTTTGAATCATTTTTATCTTGGTAAATGCCACACCTGCTACCTATAATTCCACTTAGATAGCTGTTAGAAGCATGAACTGAGAACACTGAAAACAGTGTTTTCAAGCACAGCTCAAGAGAGTCACTTCAGAAATTGAAAATAAAGTGGTAAAACTGGTCAGTAGACTTCAGAAATGCAGGAGACAGAAAATAACCAATTGATGTTTCCACAATCCTCCTCTTGCTTTACTTTATTTTATGCAGAAATTGCCAAAAGTAAGTGCACTGCGTCATTGCTACAGACATAGGAAAATATGTTATTTAATCATTTAAGAAATTGTTATTAACCACTTAAGAGAAATTTAATCTTACTACTTAAACCTTGAGTCTTTTTTGTTTCACCATGCATGTCTATTAGTTACTAAGTTCAGTTCATTTTACTTGCTTCCTGAGTTTCTGTTGAATCTAATTCTTTCATTAACTCCATGGCTATTGACCCACTTAGAACCACACTGAGGTTTATCTTCGATAATTTAATAGGTATAAACTGCTTAAAATAATGACCGGCAGAAAACAAGCATTATATCAATGTTAGCCATTTTCCCACTATAGTATCTATGAGAACCAGGAGTTTTATCTCTGCTTTTCATTCAGTGTCTGGCACATATAGCTGCTCAATAAATGTTTTGAGTGAATGAATACATTTTTTCTAATGTGATTCTCCTAATGAATCTCTTTGTCTTTTGTCACTTTCCCCCCTGATCCAGATATACTCTCTTCCCATAGTTAAAAAATGCAAATATGATTTTTAAATTATCTTTTCGAAAACACTTTCATCCTCCCCTCTGCTGCCACGGTTAATTTTCTAAAGTGCAAATCTGATGCCATTTTTACTTTTCAACTCTCAAATACTCTTCCATTAGGTGCAGGATAGAATTCGGGTTCTTCTTAATGTATAAACTGGCCAAATCTGATCTATCCACCCACACAGCCCACTCAGGACTCCCACACATGCCATGCTATTTCATGCAGTCCTGCCTTTTCTTTCTTCCTGATTATCCTTCCTATTCTTTCTGCACAAGTATATGTCCAGATAGCACACTTTCTTCATGACTTTTTCTACCATTGTCCTTAGAGTCAGACATCACCTCCTCTACTCAGAGTTGTATTCAGGGATGATATTAAAAATATTGATTGATATAGTCATATATTGATCTTTATAATAACTTAAATCATATCAATTACAAAATTATACATACATACGAAAATATATATGTGTGTGTATTATATATACATATATATAAAATTGCTTACCAAGCAAATTTTTAAATCTTTCATATAAAGCAGTTTTCACAAGCAAAAGGATACCCTTCCTAGGCCATGATTTGACATGGAAGAGTCAAACTCTCGTCCAAAAGCATTGGAAGAGCCCTTAAACTGGTTGTTATTTAAGTGACTTGTAACCCCAATTGGTAGAAAATTGCTCTTAACACCAATGATACTGTTCATGATGCTAAACCTACTCTCAACTTTTCTTGAACTAAATCAATTACATGAAAATTTTTTCAAAGCCTTATGAAATATTTGAGACTCTCATATTGTATTCAGTGTCTCTATTTATAGAAAAGATCACTAAAGGTATCCATTAAGATGAAAGTTTAATTGTGGAACTTAATACTTCAGGACCAATGAGAGGGATACCTTGGATATTAAAGTAAGCTCCTCTGGATATTTTGGGCTAGAATTTTGATTCTAAAAATTTTAAGTAATCTTTCTGTCTACCTATTAATCAGTACAGATACATTCGTCATTTTAACAATCAGTATACCAGCTCGGGACATATTACTCTTTACTGGAACCCTTACATACATTTGTGTTTATAAAGCTTCTCCACTGCAGGAGCTACTTTTTTTCATATCCATGTCTCTTTGTCCAGTGCTATGTCTCCACATGGCACTTAGTTGGAGGTCAATAAATATTTGTGAAGTTATGAATAAATGATGAACATAACATAATTACTGGCTTCTATTTTCTCTTAAAGTTGTATATGGAGTAATTTCAGAAGTCAAGAAAGAAATCTAAGGGAAAATAGAATAGTCTACCAGGTTAAAAAATGAAAAATAAACATAAGCTTGTGTTTGCTTTTAAATAGCTTTCAAACACACACAGGTGTATATGAACATATACTTTTCCAATATTCTTTGCCTAGACTTTTCTGTAACATCAAACTCTTTGACAATTTCTCTTCTTGTATATTTATGCCTAGTTATGTCTCTGGTTTAGGGATTTATCTTTTAAACATTTCAACATTTCCAAGTGCAGCAATATCCTTGACTTAGTTGTTATAATAAGCATGCTGAATTTTATTGACTTATGTTCTAGACACCTCTAAGAATGATATATTTTATCCTTATCTTAATATACTTACTTTACTCCCCCTTTCCCTGCATTACTTTGATAAAACTGAGACAACCACAAGTACTTTTCCCTCCATATCTCATCTCCACCTCAAGTATGTGTGTGGTAAAAGTCAATCCATAAGAAAAGGTACAAAGTCAATTAAATGACGCATGATATCTGTTTCATTTTATTTGGGAGAAAAGGAAGACTACAAGAGATGAAGTAGATTAGCAAAACATTTTATACTAGAGCTTTTTCTATAAGTGATGTTGCTGAATGATATAAAAAAATCTCTAGAAACCAATAACTTTTTAAAAAGATGTTGATTTTTATAAGATTGTTTTTACCTGCTTGGTTAGGTATTCATTGTATGAATATATGTAGAGAATGCGGTAAAGACCATGCGTTATGGAATTTTTAGAATTATAGATACCTATAACATTTGATTTTGAGATTTCAAAGAAATGATTGTCTTTTTTATTTTTATTTATTTTTATTTTTTATGATGACATTGGTTAATGAAATCCAGTAAGTTTCAGCTGTACTTTAATAATAAACATATATGCCATATATATATATATATATACACACACACATATATTTTACACTGTGTATTCATCTCCCATAGTTAGATTTCTTTCTGTCACAACATAGTTGACCCTCTTTACCCCGTCTACTTCTCCTCTTCCCCCACTCTCTACCCTCTGGTAACCACTAGTCTATAGGCCATGTCCATGAGTCTGTTTGTTTGTTCTGTTTATTGGTTGATTTTAGGTTTATATCCCATATTTAAGTGATATCATGTGATTCTCACCTGTTTCAGTCTGGCTTATTTTGCTTAACATGATTATCCCAAGGTCCATCTATTTTGTCGCAAATGGCAGTATTTCATATCTTCTTATGGCTGAGTATATTCCGTTGTACATATGTACCACTGCTTCTTTAGCCAATCATCTATCATAGGACACTTCGGTTGCTTTCATGTCCTGACTATTGTGAATAATGCTGCTATGAACATCGGTGTGCAGATATTTTTTCGGATATGAATTTCCAAGTCTTTGGGGTAAATACTCCATAGAGGGATTGCTGGATCATATGATAGATCAATTCTTAGTTTTTTGAGGAACCTCCAGACTGTTTTCCATAGTGGCTGTTCCAATTTGCAGTCCCACCAGCAGTGTGTGAGGGTTCCTTTTTCTCCTCATCTTTTCCAATATTTGTTATTACTTGTCCTAATATTCTACCAGGTGTGAGATGGTTTTAATTCGCATTTCCCTAATAGCTAGCAATATTGAGCATCTTTTCAAATTTTTGTTGGCCATTTGTATGTCCTCTGGGGAGAAGTGTCTCTTCAGGTCCTCTGCCCATTTTTTGATTGGATCGTTTTGTTGTTGTTGTTGTTGTCGTCGTTGTTGTGTTGTATGAATTATTTATATATTTCTGATATTAGACCCTTATTGGAGGTGTTGCTTGCAAATATATTTTCCCATTCAGATGGTTGTTTCTTTACCTTGTTGATGATATCTTTTGCTGAGCAGAAGCTTCTCAGTTTTGTGAAGTCCCATTCATTTATTTTAGCTTTTCCTTCCCTTGGTTTTGAGGTTAAATTAATAAAATCCTCTTTAAGACCAAGGTCCTTGAGTTTAGTTCCTATGTTTTCTTCTATGCATTTTATTATTTCAGGTCTTATATTCAGGTTCTTAATCCATTTTTAGTTAATTTTGGTGTATAGTGATACATAGCAGTCTAGTTTCATTCTTTTGCAAGTGGCTTTTCAGTTTTCCCAGCACCATTTATTGAAGAGGCTTTCCTTTGTTCACTGTATGTTTTTGGCTTTTTTGTTGAAAATCATTTGCCCATACTAACATAGACTTACTTTTGGGTTCTCAATTCTGTTCCATTGGTCCATGTGTCTGTTTTGCCGCCAGTACCATACCATTTTGACTATGGTCACTCTGTAGTATAATTTGAAACCAGGCTTGTTCTTTTTGCTCAGGGTGGCTTTGGAAATTTGGAATCTTTTGTGCTTCCATACAAATCTGATGATTTTTGATCTATTTCTTTAAAAAATGCTGATGAAATTTTGCTGGAGATTCCATTAAATCTGTATAATGCTCTAGGTAATATGTTCATGTTAACTATGTTGATTCTTCCAACCTAAGAACACAGAACATCTTTCCATTTCTTTGTATCTTCTTCATTTTCTTTTAATAAGGTCTTATAGTTTTTATTATATTAGTCCTTCACATGTTTCATTAAATTTATTCCTAGGTATTTTATTATTTTTGCTGCAATTGCAAAAGGAATTATTTTTTCCACTTCTTTTTATGACACTTCATTATTAGAGTATAGGAACACTATGGATTTTTGAACATTGATTTTTTTTGGAGACTTTACTGTATTTGCTTATTGTTTCTGGGTAGTATTCTTGTGGAGTCTTTAGGGTTTTCAATATAGAGAATTATGTCATTCACAAATAGTGACAGTTTGACTTCTTCATTTCCTATTTGGATGCCTTTGATATTTTTCTCTTGTCTGATTGCACTCTCTCAAAACTCCAATATTATACTGAATAACAGGGGTAATAATGGACAGCCTTGCCTTGTTTCTGATCTTAGAGGAAAGGTTTTTAGTTTTTCACCATTCAGTATAATGTTGGCTGAGAGTGTGTCATAGATGGCCTTAATTATGTTAGTTACTTTTCTTCTGTAATGATTTTGTTAGTGTGTTGACCATAAATGGATGCTATATCTTGTTGAAGGCTTTTTCTGCATCTATTGATATAATCATATAATTCTTATTTTTTAATTATGTGGTGTATCTCCTGAATTGATTTGCATATGTGAACCATCCATGTGCCTCTGGGATGAAGCCCACTTGATCATGGTGTATAATCTTTTTAATATGTTGCTGTATTTGGTCCACTAGTATCATATTTAGGATTTTTGCATCTGTGTTCATTAGAGATATTGGTCTGTAGTTTTACTTTTTTGTGTGTGTTATCTGTACCAGGTTTTGTAAGAATTTGAGGACAATGGGTGTTCAGTCTTCTTTGAATGTTAGTAGAACTCACTGGTGAAGCCATCTGGTCCTGGACTTTTACTTTTTTGGTAGGTTTTTGATGATTGTTTCAAGTTCCATACTGCTGATCAGTCTACTTAGATTTTTGCAATTCTTCTTGGTTCAGTCCAGGAAGGTTGTTTTCCTAAGTACTTGTCCATTTCTTCTAGGTTATTAAATTTTCTGTTATAGACTTTTTCTAGTATTCTTGTATGATCCTTTGTATTTCTATGGTCTCTGTTATAATGTCCCCTCTTGCGTCCTTGATTTTGGTTATTTGTGCCCTTTCTCTTTTTTTTAGCATGTCTGGCAAGGAGTTTTTCAATTTTCTTAACCTTCTCAAAGAACTAGCTCTTCGTTGCATTTATTATTCTATTGTTTTTTGTTTTCAATTTCATTTATTTTTGCTAGAATTTTGATGATTTCTTTTCTTCTGCTGACTTCAGGCTTCATTTGGTCTTTCTTTTCTAGTTTTTTAAGATGAAGCATTAGGCGGTTTATTTGGGTTTATTCTTGTTTTTGGAGGTATGCCTGTAATGATATGAACTTTCCTCTTATGACTGCTTTTGACATGTCCCAAAAGTTTTGATATGTTGTACTACCATTTTCATTCTTTTCTATGTATCTCTTGATCTCTCTTTTTATTTCTTCTCTGACCCAGTTATTCTTAAGTAGCATGTTGTTGAATCTCCATGTATTTGTAGTTCTTCCTGCTTTCTTTTTACAGTTTATCACTAGTTTCAAAGCATTATGATCAAAGAATATAGTTGGTATGATTTAAGCCCTCTCATATTTGTTGAGGCTGTTTCTGTGTCCCAGTATTTGGTCAATCCTTGAGAATGTTCCATGTGCACTAGAGAAGAATGTATAAGCAGCTGTTTTGGTTTGAAAGATTCTGTAGATGTCAATTATGTCCAGTTGATCTAATGTATCATTTAAGGATGTTATTTTTTTTTTACTGATTTTCTGTTTGGATGAACTGTCCATATCCAACAATGGGGTATTTAGATCCCCTACTATGATAGTGTTTTGGATTGTTTTTTCCTTTAGCTCTGTTAGTAATTACTTTACATATTTTGGGACACCCTAATTGTGTTACGTCTTCTTGGTACATGCTTCCCTTTATCATTATGAAGTGTTCCTCGGTATCTTTCATTACCTTTTTTATTTTGAAGTTTATTTCGTATGATATTAGTACTACTATTCCCACTTTTCTCTGAATGCCATTTGCTTGAAATATCATTTTCCACCCTTTCACTTTGAGTCTATATTTTTCTTTGGAGCTGTGTCTCCTGGAGGCAGCATATGGTTGCTTTTTTTGTTTGTTTATTTTGATCCATTCTGCAACTCTGTGCCTTTTTATTGGTAAGTTCAGTCCATTTACATTTAGAGTGATTATTGAAATAGGAGGTCTTCTTACGGTCATTTTATTTTTTTCTTTCTGTTAGTTCAGTGTTTCCATTGCTTCTTGTGCTTCTATTTTCTTTATTTTGGTTGTCTTTTGAGGGTTTTCCCTCTAGTTCTTGTTTTATGTTATATACAATGGTTCTGAATCTTTAGCGTGTGGTTACCATTATGAATATGTAAAGAATAGTTATATACATAGTTGCCCATTATCTTCTGTGCGTGACTTATCTCCATTCCTCTTTGTGAATTTGGATCTTTGAATCCTCCCCTTTTCAGTCATTGCTGTCTCAATTTGTCCCTATGTATCCTGAACATTCATTACTATCTTGCTATAGCAAATCTCTTCTTATTTTGAGCTTATAATGTCCTGTTTGTAGTAAGGGTTGCACTATTCTGCTTTTATCAGCCTGCTAGTCCCCTTACTCTTAAATATGTTTTTTGTCATTTTGTTTTAGTAAGCTGACCCCTCTCAGTATTTCCTGTAGTGCAGGCCTCGCAGTGGAGAATTTCCTCAATTTGTGTATGTCTGAAAAGGTCTTTATTTCTCCTTCATTTCTAAAGGAGAGTTAAGCTGGATATGTTATTCTAGTCTGGTAGTTATTAAGTGAAACACTTATTAGTTTGAATATTCGATTCCACTCCATTATGGCTTGTAAGGTTTGTGCTGAGAAGTCTGATGATAATCTAATGGGTTTTCCTTTATGAGTTACTGTTTTCTTCTTTCTGGCTGTCCTGAGAATTCTGTGTTTGTCATTGGTTTTTGATAATTTTAATACAATGTGTCTTGGTGAAGGCCTTTTTGGGTTGAGGTAATTGGATGTTCTGTTAACTTCTTGAATTTAAAGCTTCATTTCATTCCTTACGTTCGGGAAATTCTCATCCACTATTTGTCTGAAAATGCTTTCTAGTCTTTGCTCCTTTTCCTCACCTTCTATAATCCCCATTATTCTTATGTTTCCTCTCTTGACGGTGTCAGCTATTTCTGTTTTTCTCTTTCATTATCTTTCATTCTTCAGTTTCTCTCTTCTTCCTTCTGACTTATTTCTAGATTTCTGTCTTCCATATCACTGATTGTTTCCTCCATTTGGTCAACTCTATTTTCAAAGCTTGCTATTTTATTTTTCATCTCTTTCAGTTTGTTCTTCATCTCCAGAAGTTTTATTTGCTTTTTTTGTTGTTCGTTTATTTGTTTTTAGGGTTTCAATCTTCTCATTAAAGGACTCATCGTGCTTATTTAGTTGTTTTTTTCTATTCCTGAAATTTTTGATATTACTCATTGCAGAACTCACTGTTTTTTTTTTTTCAGAAGTGCTATCCTGATGTCTCTGTCATTTAAGTTGCATGTTTCTATGTCTGTACACTTATTTATGGAGATTTTTCTCTTTCTGAGATACTTTGTCACCTTGGTTGTTCATGATGTTTAACGAACTATTTTTCTGCCTGAGCATTAATGGAAGTGTGTTCTGCTTCCATTAAGAAGATTTCAGAAAGAAGATTTATTATATAAAGGTTTCTCTTTAGGCTGTCGCAAAGAAGGCACTTTACTTTTGTATTTTAGGATTTGATGTCTAAGCCTGTTCTATCCCTGCTTTATATGAAGCCTCAGTAATGCCTTTTTTTTTTCTTGTAGATGGTTAATCACACTCGCTTCCTCAGTCTTACTCTCTGTCAGTGTTAGCGACAGTTTTGGTAACATTTGCTCAGATTCCCCTGAGACTCCGCTGTGCTTGGTCTCAGAGGATTTGAAGGGGGAGGTGCCCTCTGTGTTGGGGATTGGTGGCTGTGGTTCATCCTAGGTTTTGCAACTGCCACAGGTAAAAATTAACTGTTGTTTCTCTGTTATCCTGCGTCTCTGCTTTCTGCCCTGATGACTGCGCCCTGCAGCAGGCCACATGGAGCTGACAGCACTCCCAGGCAGGGCTGTTCAGGGAAGTCACCGCATCTTCTCCTCTCCCCCTCCTCTTACAGGGAGCTCTGGTGGCTGCGAAAGGCCACTTTTTTATTTCTCCCAATCTACCACCAAACACTTGGATTTTGACCTGTAGTAGCTCTTATGCAGAGATCCCATGCTCAGACATGTTGGTGTAAGTTTGAGTGTTGTTTTGTTGAGTTTCAGATGTTCAGCTTATTGTTGTTTCAAAGAGAGAGATATGGGGACATCTCTCACTCTACCATGTATCTCCAAACTCTACAATTGTCTTTTTTTTTAATTAATTTTTATCAAGATAACATTGATTAATAACATTATCTAATTTTCAGGTGCACAACATTATATTTGACATCTGTATACTCTATTGTGTGCTCTCCACCAAAAATCTATTTTCCTTCTCTTACCATATATTTGACATTCTTTACACATTTCACCCTCCACCTCTTTCCCATTATCACCATTCTGTTGTCTGCAACTATGAGTTTGTTTTTGTTTGTTTTGTTAGTTTGTCTGGTACTTTTTGTCTTATATTGCACATATGAATGAAATCATTTAGTTCTTTTCTTTAAGGATCAACTTTTATTTAGTAAATTCCTAAAGTTTTAATCTGTCTATCAAACACTACTTTATTACATTGATGTACAGATAGCGCTATCTTATTACATACTAAAATATCAAGTCATTTTAGAATTTTAAAGCAATTTTTTTCTATTAAAATCACTGAAGTGAACTGAGTCCATATAATTATTAAACATGGATTTAAAATGGAATTCTACACATTATTACTATTCATAAATATCAATAGTGACCACAGTTTTAAATGCAATAGCTTATCTTGTAGATTTCTGACACTAAGAGTTAGAAATTAAATGCAAACAAGCCAGACAGGGGCTTTTCTGCAATACTCTATGAAACACAATTCTGCCTTCTTAGATATTTGCTTCAACCATGGTGATTGTGTTACTTAGCTTAAGTTTCATTTTTTGTGTTGTAAACAGTAGATGCAAATGAGTTCATGATTAAGGCTGTTTTTGAGTCTACCAAGATGGCTTAATATACGTTCTGCCATATTTTTATTTCTTGCCCAAGTATAATATATCCATGTAGACTCCTTCTGGTATTTTAGTGATCATTCAATATCTTTGTTAATTAGAATTCAGAAAGCAGTTTACATACATTTCTATTTTTAACAGAGATTTCTGTTAGATCCTAGTATAACTATTTGGGAACTAGTTTTACACTTTAATAGTTATTAACATTTTTTAGTACTAGTTCCAAAATTGACCTCTTAAGCAATAATATTTAAAAAAAAGCCTGAAAATATTTTATTACATTCTGAATTACTCCTAGATGGCTGTATCAGATGCTATTCTTCTGTTGTCCTCATTTCTTTTAATAATATGTCTGTTCTCACAATCTTCTAAATATCTTTTAATTTTCTTCTTCCATCCTTCATTTAATTAGTCCTCACAACCTATTATTCATTTGCATTATATCATTTGATCCTCTTTGCCATGCCTTCTGTGGGTCTCTTAAGCCTTTGCTTCCTCATTTTAAAAACGAAAACATAATTCTAATGTAGCAATCTCTCAGCAATTGTAAAAGGACTATATGACACAAGAAAAGTATATATATATATATATATATATATATATATAATGTAATGAATCTATGATGTATACTGTTGTTATTAGTTTATATTTCCTTGGCATCATTTTTTTGGTCACCCATCTACTCAAAACCTTTCGTTTTCATCCTCTATCTGCTGACTAGACTGTGCTATATACTTATTAGCCGAGTCATGCATTAAAGGTCAGCCACTCTATGGTCCCAACCAATCTGTTCTTTTTTTAATCTCCTCTTGTTTACCTGTATTCTCCATCAAATGGATTTCTTATCATTACACCTATTTATAATTTCATAAGTCAACACATTCATTCAAGTTATCTTTTTTTTAAGGTGTAATTTCGTGTTTCTCTACTTGCCTTGAAAGCATCATTTATAAGCCTTAAACTTTACGAAGCCTTGTCAGAATTCTTTATCTCAGCAAGCTCTTCCTTCTCTGTCTATGCCAATGGTTCTCAACTTCAGGCAGTTTTGTTTCCCAGAGATTATTTGACAATGTTTAAAGACATTTTTAACTTACCAACTCAAGGTAGGGGAAATGCTACTGTCATCTAGTGGGTAGAAAAGCCAGAGATACTTCTGAACATCCTATAATGCAAGGGATGGCTTCCTACAGCAAAGAATTATCCAGTCTAAAATGTTGGTACTGTCATTGTTGAGAAATGATGGCCTATACTACTCTCAAAAAATGTATTATTGCTCACTGGGCCTTTTAGTTGTTGATTTGTTAATCTGATGATAAATTTTGGAAGGCAGAGACCTTATCAGAATCATATTTGTGTTTCGAGCAGTACAAAACATAATGCTGTGCATACAGTGGCCAAGCAGTAATATATTCACATGAATAAAATTGCTCAATAAAAATATCTGCGTGAATGAAGTATTAAACCTTATGTCCATCAATGATAGAAGTAAAATTAGAATCCTGAGGTAAAAAAGTGTCCATAGAACATGGGGCCTATAAAAACCTCATTTAAAATTATATCAGATACATAATCACTAAATGCTCCTGAAAGTAAAGTTGTCATTTGTTGATCAAAAATATTCAATTGTATTTTTAATGCTCAAAGTTATGAGATTGGTTAAATATTTTATTCAAAAATTTCATGGGTTTCTGGATGTATTTTATAGACTCACCTTTAAAATTTTGAAGTCATATTTATGCAAACATATTTTAACAAATGACTTTCATGAGAAATAAGGAGAACCAATCCAATTGAAGAAAGAAAACCCCAGAAATCCCATTATATTTTGCAATGGTTGCAGTTCTGGTTAAATACAAAAGAAATAGTTCTAAACTGGGGAAGAGTGAGTGAAATTCATTTGATATTGCTAAATGAATATAAAGCACAATCTTTCTCTAGGTAAGGTAGGATAGTTCAATAGACTGAGTCCACAAGCAGAAGGAGATGTGTGTTGTCTTTACGAGCTAATTTAGAGTTCCCTAGACACCACGAGTTAGCAAAGGAGTCTATGGAAAGATCTAATAGCCCCGATTTGTTTCTAGATCTTAATCTATATTTTTAATCTGCCACCAATCACTTCTAATGAACCAAGTTTGTTTTCCTTAGTAGAGGGCATTTATTTTTCACATAATAGAACTATTCAGGTGTCCATAATGCCCCTATTAATTGGCTTAGAGGCCTTTATATTTCAAAATCCATAGTACTCTAGAGAGAATTCAGGACCTAATGCCCAGAGAATAGGTTTAAATACTACTTTGGCCATTTATTATCTATAACTTGGTCAAATCTCTTAAATTTTCTAATCTCCAATTTCTCACATATGGATAAAAATATCTTTTGTATTAGGTAAATTAATTTAACATTAATCTAAGCTTTAAGTAACATCAATGGAAATTTGTTGCAAACTTAAAGTGCTACGTGAATATATAGTCTAGCTTTAAGTAATTTGTGCTTAAAATTTTTTGAGTTTCAAAGTTACACAGTTATTTAAGAGTTGATTTAAGACAGTATTGACAAGAGGACAAATAATTTATTTAAAAATAGCTTAAAGGGACATTAGGAAGATGTGACTTTTTTCTCCTTTTATATCTTGCCTAACTAGGGCGAATGAGTTCCTAAGAAACTTAGAAATAAACTCTTTCTATGTGACTTGAATATTTGAAAGCTTCCTTTTCCTGCTCATGACAAAGGCCTTTACAAAGGTCTACTACCTTTTCTACACTACTGGTTTTTACTATTTTCCTGTGATCCATCCTACCAGCAGTTTGTGCATTGTGTTTTTCTATCTTCAACCAAAAATATATGCATAAGAAAAATTCTTATCAGCCTGCATCCAGCTACTCCCATACCCCCAAACCATTAGGATACATCTTTATGGTTTCATAATCAACAGCATATTCTTTTTTTATATATCTTCCTTCTCTTTCTCCTGTTCTCATGCTTATTCCTACCTTATATGTGCATGTGTATGAAACACACACAAATTTGAATTAGATTCCTTTTTAATTTGTTCCCAATGCTGCACATCCAAGTAAAGAGAGCTTTTATTATAAATGAATTTAAATATCAAATTTGAAGCCACGACCAAAGTCTGGAGTAGGAGAAAAATATGCTTTGACTAGCTGTGAAACGCTGCCTGAAATTCAAGTGAGCTGTCATAATTTTCCTGTCCCCAAAAGTATTCAAGTCAAGACTGAATGAACATTGTCAAGGGTGTTAAATCTGATTTTTAGATGAGATAAGACTGGATTAGATATTAATTCCAAATTTCTGTGATTCGAGCTTCACTTAAGAAAATGACCTTTGAGATAAGGATAGTTAAATCTTTATTTTGACAAATATAAAGGAGGTTAAGAGCTTTTCCTTGAAAACATCCTATTTTACTGCCTAAGAGACTATTAGAGTGGATTTTTATTAATGCTATTTAGTTATGATTTTCTTTTTATACAACTACACATATCCATTGTGAGAGAATTAGCAAATGCAGAACTAAAAATCATGTGAATTATCATAATTTCATTAAACCAGGAAGAATCATGATTAGCATAGAGCTGTGTATCTTTCTACATCATGTGTTTTACAAAGTTAAAAATAAAAGGTGTTGAACATATACTAGTCTGAATCTGGCTTTCACATCTCATAGCATTTTCTGAACATCTTTCTAGAATAACAAACAGATCTACAGTTGCTTTTAATTATTGCTTTGTATCCCACTATATAATCATAGTCTATAATTTATCTATACAATTGCAGACATTTTTTAAGGTCTATATTTTTAAAGAGATAAACTATTCAATGGCTTCGATGCAATTAATATTACTAATTATATCACCCCAACTCCAGGGGTAAAAGATATTTTTGGATTCATCTATAATCTCTCTTCCATTGCTAACAGGTGAAATCAAGCTACATTCTTGCTGCTTTGAAGAGTTGATGAAATCAAGACTCCCTTTAGCATTCTTTTCTCTTTTTCACTTAGTGGGGAAAAAGTATGCCGTATAATGATCTTTTGAACTTTGAATTCCTGAAATGCTTATTCAGAACATCTACATCAGAAGTTATTTAACATCCTCCAGTGATAAGCTGTACATAAACAATTTCTTTAATATTTGCTAATGGCTTTTGTTCTACCAGTTTCTCTTCTTCCCTTTTCTTCAATATAAAAAGTTACTAAATACATATAAGAGATGCTTCTACAAAATCTATTAGACAATTATCTGTTAATGACATACCCTGAGTTGTGAATGTAGTCATCATTGCAATATTCATGGTGACAGATAAAGAGAACTGATGTATTGAATACTTCCTATGTGACCAGCAATTTACTCAAGTCAACTCATTGGATTATTATAAGAGCATTGGTATTTTCCCCTATTTTATTTTAGGAAGAAAGCGAGACTCAAAGAATTAAAATAAACTTACCAGTCACTACATTAATTTTATATTTCTACTGTAACAAATTACCACAAACTTAGAGACTTAAAACAACACAAATTTATTACCTTACACTTTGGACATCAGAATTCAAAAATAGGTCCTTCCTGTATACTGTGGATGGCTCAGAGGGAATAAATTCTTAACCCTACTAAGGTATCAGAGTAACCTGGGGTTTTTAAAAATACCAAAGCCCAAGCCAGTCTCAGAAACCTGAATCTCTGGAGCTGAGACACAAACATTGGTATTTGTTTTAACTCTTTAAGTAATTTTAATATGTAGCCAACATCGAGAAACACTGACTTAGAAAGAGTAAGTTCTAAATACTGCCTGGAATTCTGACTTCTTTTTAAAAATACTGATTTAACTGATTAAGCTAAGTCTATATTGCTTGAGCAGTGACTGTCAAATTTTAGCATGCCATCAAAATAACATGGAGGGCCCCATCCCCAGCGTATCTGATTCAGTAGGTCTGGGTTGGAGCTCAGGCAATGCCAATGCTACTGACATTGAAAGCACATTTTGAGAACCACTGTTCTAACAAGATGATCTAAAGATATTCAAGCAGAGTTTATATACTAAGTAACAGAGTCCCCATTTCTAGCCAGGGATGTTGCTGGGGGAAAAGGAAAAATGTCCTGGAATGGAAACATTTTTAATGTAAATTATACCTGTTTTGAAATATGCTTTTTAGGGCAGGAAAGAAATGGATGGAGTTATAACTAAGATTTTTGGAGAATTGTATATAAACTCAGCCTATGTTTTATAAGCCACACTCAGTAATCTGGATGGGTGAATGGGAATACACACACACAAACTGATCTTTTATTAATTCATTTATTCATTCATTAACTGTTCACTGACAATTTTGTGTCAAGTATAATACTAGGTGCAGGATTTAGATCAATGTAGAAAACATAAGGAATCCCTGCCTTCATAGCACTTACATACATGGGAAAAACAAAAAAAGTAGCAGGTAAAAATTTTAAAAGGTTATAAATCATGATAAGTAGTATAATAAAATGAAACAAAAATGTGGGCGAAATGAGGAATAATGGAAAAAAGGGTAAATACAGAGGGTACTTGATCTTTCCAAAGCATAGCTAGAGAAGGCCCTAGTTAAGCTGTGTTCAAGATCAACCCTAATAGGTAAGGATCTAGCTAACCCTGAAAAGACTTGAAGATAAATGAGTCGCTCAAAAGAAACAGTGCAGGTCACTTGTGCAAAGTTCTGAAGTAGAAAAGAATTTCACTTCAGAACTTAGAGATCAGGGTAGCCAAAGCAAAGTGAACTAGAGGATAAGTGGGAGAACTGAGCAGAAGCCAGAGTATTCAGAGCTGTTCACCCTCTTATGGACCATGGAGTCAGTTTAAAATACACTGAATATCATGGAAGGTTTTTAAGCAACTAAAGGAATTAATCTTTTTTACTTCTGCAGATCTATAAAGAACTAAATTGGGAGATTTTCAGGCTCAATCAATTGGATGAATTGCATGGCTTTTTACTGGCAAAGGAGATGTGATTTGGGGAAAATCAAAAGTTCTGCTTAGACATGTCAAGACTGAGACATCTATGAGAGAGCTGTGAAGTGTACAATTTCAGATAGAGATGCCGGAATTTACAAAAGCCTGGAGCTATTTTTAAATGAGGGTTGTATTGTTATTTATATGTGGTAAGTTAAAAAGATCAGGATATGACTGCCATTGAGAAGATAATTTGTTGCTCATAGTTCCCAAGAGGAGGGGGCATATGCCATACCATACAGGGCCACACGGGGAAGCAGCAGGGTGGGTCAGAAGTCATAGGGAGCAAGAAGAAAACATGAGTAGGAGACTATTGTGTTTCCCATGGGCAAAGTAAGGCAACGTAAACAAGTTTAGGATCAGGTGGTTTGAAAATTTTCAGCATGTTCTGAGATGTAGGGGCTGCCTCTAGTTTTCTGGTACCTGGCTCTGGGATGATTAGAGCAGAGGAGTTTTGCCTCCTGGAGTTTAGGAGTCTGATAGAAGAGTTGGTTCAGAGTACATGCTCTGGATTGCTTCGTTAGCATTTGAAAGACATGCTTCCAGGGGGAGTATTTGCTACGTGTTGGAATTAGCTAGCCATAAGAGGTAGTCTCTTTTCAGTCAGCAAGGCCCCAGATGTCATAGTAACAAGAATATGGAAAATAAGAAAATAATACAGGGTTGTGGGTATAAATTTGTCAATGGCATGAGGGGGTGGGAAATAAATAAATGTTTACGACTACTCACTATCTCAGTTACCCTTGGTAAATGGGAGAAAATGAATCCAAAAAAGAGGTTGGAAAATATTCTTTATATTATTTTTCCCCCTCTACTAGTAAACCTTATGGCTCTTGGGAGCTTAAATGAAGAAATTGCAGCTGCTTTCCTCACCCTACCCTGATGCCCAGACTGTCCTTATGTGATGTTTTGCATAGACTTATGATTGTGGGTGGGAGAAATAACAATATTTACCAATTATGCATATAATGAACTTACAGCTATCGCTACACCATAATTTTGAATCAGATGTTTCTAAAAGAGTTAAGTGGTAGTTCAGTTAATTGGTAAAACTTCTGAAAAATTGCTAAGTATTTTAATTAAAATAGTTGAAATGAAAGGTGGTAATTCTTATGCCTGGCAAAGTAAGTTTTCTACTTATTTTAATTACGGTGCAATGAAAAGTATTGTTTTAATTCCCTAAGGTTTATTGCGGGTAGTTTTTACTCCTTAGTTAAAATTTCAGCTGTACTCAACCAGAAATTTTCCTCTATTGCACAAAAACACCTCTAAATCATAGGTATTTGTTTTAGATTTCAGTCTAAGGCCTAGAAATCTTTACTACATTATCAATATAAGTAATTTAGAAAAAATCATTCTGGGTAATGTATTATTTTATTTATTTAAAATGCTGAAAAAATACAGATTAATGTTATGCTCTTTAAATGCATTTGAAATTTTTTCTTTTATAGATAGAATATTACAAGATGCCTGAGGGTAAGGACCGTGTTTGTTCACCATTGTATTGACCATGTAACATAGCCATGGCACAGAGTATGCTATAGTAAAACTAGTGAATAAATGAAGGAATGGACACCAAGGAAATTATAGTAGCAGCAATTTTTATCTACGTAAGGAATGTTGCTATGTCCTTATGCTTTTTGCAGCACATAGTCTCTCAATATCTTTCTTCAAACCTGTTTTGCTTCTGCCAATAATATTTCATAATTTTATTATATAATTTTAATGATGGAAAAGTAGAACAATTCAGAACTATAAAATTAATTATATCCTTTTTAAATTATAATTATAAGTTAATCCAAGTTTGTTATATGAGTATGGCTAATTACACAATAGTAACATTGCCAAAAGTTTCAGGCAAGTCACATTTAACCTTACAAGCACGTAAGATTAAACATGAGGTTGGTCTGTTTCTCTAATGAAAAATATTAGGCAAGTGGAAGCTTAGGGTACACTTAGCGTATATACATAGATAGTTAATGGTACATTCAGGACTAGAATCCTCAGGTAAGTCTTGCTCTGATTTATACATGATATCTTGATAGTGAATCTGTAGAGAACGCTATCAAGCATAATTTGGGGGAAACTCCAGCATAGCTAAGGAGCCTAGGGTTTTGGAAGTCATGCTGGCTTGGTAAATGCTAAGAAATATTACTGTATTACTGAAATATTGTTTTAGTAACTGGCAATTGTTAAAGAACTGTTAGGGGTGAAAATGATGCCAGAAAAGGATCTTTAACAAAGGTACTATGAAGAATTCTTCATCATAGAGTATTTGAGTTTCTGAGACAGGATGACAACAGATGATAGAAAGAGGGAAACTATAAGCCAGCTGCTGTGGCATCATCAAATAAAGAGGAAGGGTATCTGAAAGGTCTAGACTAAATTGTGGGATCAAAAGAGGGAAAGAATTTTCAAAGAATGGCAATAGAACCACTAGTTTCTTAGAGGCTCTGAGGAGTAAGGAATGGACCAGCACCTCCTCCTTATTTTGCAGGAAATGAATAGTAGGAACAGAGCGAGATCCTCTGTTGGACAGGACTTTAGGGACAATGGTGTTTTCTGGGGTTGGGCAGATTCAGTGAAGGCAAAACAGTGGAAGATAGAAGTGCCTAAAAGTGTTTGCCTATAATAGAAGAGGGATAAAAAGAGCACATCATTTCCTGAAATCATACTTATCCTTACTATCTACAACAAATGGGTATTTTCTATACTATTGCTTTTTAAAAATTTTTTTAAATTGATTTTTCAATAGTTTCAGGTATAAAACAGTGATTAGACATTTACATTTACAAAGTGATCACCCTGATAAGACTAGTACCCATGTGGCACAATACAAAGTTACTATAATATTATTAACTATATTCCCTATGTTGTACTTTATATCCTCATAACTATTTTTATAACTAGAAATTGGTACTTTTTAATCCTTTTCACCTTTTTAATCCATCTCTCCAACTTCCATTCCATCTAATAAATATCAATGTGTTCTCTACATATATCAGTTTGTCTCTGTTTATTTTGCTTTTTTAGATTCCACACATAAGTAAATTGTATTTGTCTTTCTCTGACTTATTTCATTTAGAGTAATACCCTTTACGTCCATCCATGTTGTCACAATGGCAAGAGTTTATTCTTTTAATGGTAATATTCTATAGTATATATATGTACCACATTTCTTAATCCATTCATCTGTTGATGGACACTTAGGTTGCTTCCATATCTTGGCCATTGTAAATAATGCAGCTATAAACATAGGGGTGCAGATATATTTTCAAATTAGTGTTTTGAATTTTTTCAAATAAATACCCAGAAGTGGTGTTTCTGGTCATAAGGTATTCTAATTTTAATTTTTGTAGAAAACTCCATATTGTTTTTTGTAGTGACTGTGCCAGTTTATAGTCTCACCAACAGTGCATAAGGGTTCCCTTTTCTTCATATCATTGCCAACACTTGATGATTAATTTACAATAACCATTCTAACAGGTTTGAAGTAATATATAATTGAATTGTCTTTTTGGTGTTAAGTCGTGTGAGTTTCTTATACATTTTGGATATTAACCCCTTATTGGATATATCATTGGCAAATATATTCTCATTTAATAGATTGTCTTTTTGTTTTGTTGATGGTTTTTTTTCTCAGTGCAAAAAACTTTTCAGTTTAAAGCAGTCCATTTGCTTATTTTTTTTGTTTCCATTGTCCAATGAGAAATATCAAATATACATATATATTGCTAAGACCAATGTCAAAGAGTTTATTGCTTATGTTTTCTTCTAGGAACTTTAAAGTTTCAAGTCCTACATTTAAGTCTCTAATTCACTTTGAGTTCACTTTTGTATATGGTGTGAAAAAGTAATCTAGTTTCTTTCTTTCTTTCTTTCTTTCTTTCTTTCTTGCTTGCTTGCTTGCTTGCTTGCTTGCTTGCTTGCTTTGATTTCTTGCTTTCTCACTTTCATGTTTCTCTCCAGCTTTCTCAACACCATTTATTGAAGAGATTGTTTTTCCTAATTTTTTTCTCTTCTTGACATTGATTAATTGGGCTCTCCATTCTGTTTCATTGATCTTTGTGTCTGTTTTTAGGTCAGTACTATGCTGTTATAATAACTATAGCCTTGTAGCACAGTTTGATATCAGGTAGTATCATAACTTCAACTTTGCCTTTCTTTGTCAAGATTGCTTTGGCCATTTAGGGCCATTATTGTTTCTGTACAAATTTTAGGATTATTTGTTCTAGTTCTTTGAAAATACCATTGGCATTTTCATAGGGATTACATTGAATCTATAGATTGCTTTGGATAATATAGCTATTTTAATGATGTTAATTCTTCCTATCCATAAACATGGTATATCCTGCCATTTATTTGTGTCTTCTCCAACTTTTTTCTTTGCTATCTTATTATTTCCTATGTACAGGTCTTTAAACTCCTTGTTTAAAATTATTCCTAAGAATTTTATTTTTTTTAGTGCAACTTTAGTTGGGATTATCTTCTTAATTTCTCTTTTTGATAGTTCATTATTAGTGCATAAATATGCAACTGATTTCTGAATCTTAATTTTCTATCTTGCTACTTTACTCAATTCATTCATTGGTTCTGATATTTTGTTGTTGTTGTTGTTGTTGTTGGAATCTTTATATCTCGATAAAGATACTATTTCTCTCGATATGGTATCATGTCATCTGCAAACAAGGACAGTATTATTTTTTTCCAGTTTGGATATCTTTTATTTCTTTCTTGTCTGATTGTTGTGGCTAGGACTTCCAAAACTATATTGAATGAAAGTGGCGAAAGTGGACATCCTTGTTTTGTTCCTGATCTTAAAGAATAAAATTTCAATTTTCACTGTTGAATATGATATTAATTATGTGTTTGTCATATATGGCCTTTATTATATTAAAGTACGTGCCCTCCATCCCCACTCTGCTGAGAGTTTTTAACAGAAATGGATGGTGGATTTTATCAAATGTTTATTTTTCTGCATCTATTGATATATAATTTTTATGCTTTATTTTATTTATGTGGTGTATAACATTAATTGATTCATTGATATCAAACCAAAGTTAGATCCTAGGAATAAATCCCACTTGATCATAGTGTATAACCTTTTAAATGTATCACCGAAATCAGTTTACTAATATTTTGTTGAGGATTTTGCATCTATGTTCATCAGGGATATTAACCTATAATTTTCTTTTTTTCTTATCTTTCTTTTCTTTTTTTTTTTTTTTTCGTAGAGCTTTTTCCAGTTTGAGCATCAGGGTAATAATTGGCCTTGTAAAGTGAGTTTGAGAGCCATCACTCTCTTTAATCTTTTGAAATAGTTTAAGAAGGATAGGTATTTATTCTTTGAATGTTTGGTAAAATTCACCTCTGATGAAGACATCTGGTCCAGGACTTTTGTTTGTTGAGAATTTTTTTTTTTAAATTTATTATTACTTATGCCTATAGCACCTGGTCTTCCTCGGTGGTCTCCCATCAAAGTGCTAACCAGGCCGACCCTGCTTAGCTTCCAAGAACAGACATTGGGCTTGTTCAGGGTGGCATGGCCATAGACCATAGACTGTGGCTCTACTGTGGTGTGAACCCAGGACCTTCTGCGTGTAAAGCAGCCATGCCTACACTGTGAAACCACGTCCTGTTGGGAATTTTTTGATTACTGATTTGGTTTCATTAATACCTATTAATCTGCTCAGATTTTCTGTTTCTTCTTGACTCGGTCTTGGTAGATTTTATGTTCCTAAGACTTTATCTATTTCTTCCAGAATGTCTAATTTGTTGGCATATAATTGTAATGTAGTGTTTTCTTATAACATTTGCTATTTCTGTGGTGCTGGTTGTCACTTATTTCATTTTTTTTTATTTTATTTATTTACTTATTTAGGCCCTCTGTTTCTTTATTGGTGAGTCTGGCTAAAGGTTTATCAATTTTGTTTACCCTTTTATAGAACCAGCTCTTGGTTACATTGATCTTTTGTGTTTTCTTAATCTTTATTTTATTTCCATCTGATATTTATTTTTTCCATCCTTTCAATCACTTTCAGCTTTGTTTATTCTTATATTTTTAGTTCCTTAAGTGTAGAATTTAATTGTTTATTTGAAAATTTCTTTGCTTCTTGAGGTAGGTCTGTATTGCTATGGATTTCTCTCTTCAAACCTCTTGCTTGTGACCCTTGAATTTGGATTTATGTGCTTTCATTTTCCTTTGTCTCAAGGTATCTTTCGATTTTCTTCTTGGTCTCATTGTTAACCCATTCATTGCTTACTAGCACCTTATTTAGCCTCCTTATATTTGTTTATTTTTCAGTTTTCTTCTTGTAATTGATTTCTAGTTTCATACCATTTTCTTGGTTAGTGAAGATGCTTGATATGATTTTACTTTGCTTAAATTTAGTTAAGACTTGTTTTTTGACCTAACATGTAGTAGTACATCCTGGAAAATGTTCCACGTGCACTTGAAAAGAAAAAAGAAAAAAGATATTCTGCTGCTTTTGAAAGAAATGTTCTAAAAATACCTATTAAGTCCATCTTATCTAATTTGCCATTTTAAGGCACCATTTCCTTGTTTATCTGTCTGGATGATCTATCTATTGATATCAGTGGGGTGTTAATATTCCCTTTTATTATAATACTATTGATGTCTCCCTCTGTGTCTGTCAATATTTGCTAAATATGTTTAGTTGCTCCTAAGTTGGATGTGTACATGTTTACAAGAGTTATATACTCTTATTAGGTTGACTCTTTTATTTTTATGAAATGCCCCTTTCTGACTATGGTTACAGGATTTGTTTTAAAGTCTATTTTGCCTAATATAAGTATTGCTACCCCAGAGTTTTTGTTGTTGTTCTTTCCAACATCTTTTAGCATCCCTTTATTTTGTCTGTTCTTCTCTTTGGAGCTGAAGCGAGTCTCTTGTAGACAGCATTTCTATGAAATTTTTTAGTGAATATATTCATTCAGGCACCCTATAGCCTTTGGCTTAAGGATTTAGTCTATTTTTTAAAGTAATTATTGAGAGGTATATAGTTATTGCTGTTTTTAAAATTGTTTTGGGATTATTTTTGTACTTCTCTGTTTCTTTATTCTCTCTCTTCTCTTGCATATTGATGACTTTCGATACTGTTATATTTGGATTTGTTCCTCTTCATAAATATGTTTAGTTGCTCTTTATCTCTTACAGATTTTTATCTCTTACAGATTTTTGGTTTGTAGTTACCACTTGCTTCATATATATCATGCTAGATTTATTTTAGTTTATTTCAAATTGATAGTTGGTTAAGTTCACACACATTCTAAAATGCCTACAATTTTTACTAACCCCATCTATGTTTGTTTTTGCAATTTTTATGTCTTTTGTGTGTGTATCACTAAATTTACAGTTGTAATTATGTGTGGTTTTGCTACTTTTGTTTTTGAACCTTTGTACTAGCTTTGGCTGATCCTCTGCTTTGCTCTCATCAGTGAGATTTTTTCTTTCCTATGTTTTCTTATTCATATTTTTGATATTTCTTTTCTACTTAAAGAAATCCCGTAAGTAGGTGGGGTCAAGGGAAGCTAGGTAAAAGTAAGTTTCCTCCTTCTATGACCACATTAAAATTACAATGAAATTATAAAATAATCAAGTCAAAGAAAAACCTGAAGTCTAGCTGATTATAACACATACATCTAAGGATATAAAGAAAAAGTCACATTGAAGTTGGTAGGAGGGGCAGGGATGTGAAATGAGCTGATTCTGGTGATTGAGCACTGGGACAGAAAGTGTGGCTACAGAGGCCTTCCTGAAGGAGTGAGGGGTCCTAGCCCCACACAGGGGCTCCACAGCCCAGAGCTCCAGTCCTGGGAAAATGAGTTCACACAAAATGTGACTGTACAAATCAGTGGTGATTCTGGCCATCTGGGTGATACCGAAGGAGCCTGAAAACCCAGATATTTCCTTCAAAGGGCCAAACAAAGATTTACTTGCTCGCAGACATTCATCCTGGGTGCAGGCATAACATACAAGGAAAGACTGAGCTGTGTGGTACCAGGATGAAAGTTGGAAGGATAGCTGCTATTGTTCCTTTGTTGAGTCTGCCTCCAGGGCAGTCTACTGATGGGTGCCTGTGTTGAACTCTCCCACCACAATTTTATCTTTATTCTAAATTGCATCTTTATTCTAAATTCTAAAGCTACATTGGCCCAGTGAGAGCAGCACTCTCCACCTCGTGTCTCCCTGAGACCCTGACCCACTCAAATCACAAGTAACCCATGGCAAGCCAGTTCCCTGGGCATCCAGCTCTATCCAATGCCTTCCCTGGGCAGCAAATTAATAGCAAACAACAGCCTTTAGCTCTCAGAGCCCACGTGTGACCTGTATATCTCGGGAGAGACTTTTGGTGGTGGGTGACAAGCATGACTCCAAGCTATAGTATTTCTTGAACAGATCTTGGGTTTCTTCAGGCCCAAGGCAGGCAGCAGCTGGCTTTGCTGTGATCTTAGGCTTTTACAGGAAGCAACAGATTCTGCACTGACACAAAACCTGATTCTGCATTTTCCAGGCAAAATCTGCTTACCTTACTCTGGTGACCCCATGGGTCCCCACCCCATCCAATTCACATACCATCCAAAGGCTCTTCCAGCTGCAGAGTCTTACAGGCAGTTGACAGGCAGCCTCAGGCCTTGAATGCACCGGTCCTTTTGTTAAGCCGCCCAAGGCTGTGACTTCAACTCACAGCATGGTATCTCCCTCTTACCTCAAATCCAACACAAGCAACAACCATCCATGGATCACTTCGTAGCTCCTACCAGGTAGGCCTGAGTAAACAAAAGCAGTGTCTACCCTTGACCTACACAGGAGCCCCTCCCAAGAGACCACAAACCAATGAATCCAGAGGCTGATATCAGATCACAACAAAGAACAACCTGAGTAGCTCCGTAAGAGGTATACTCAAAGGGTGATTTCAACACGTACATGACCCTTCAGGGACAAATCCTACTCAGAAGGGTCAGCCCCTACACAGTAGCTTATATTCTGTGGGTGTGGCCAATTCCTGCAACCAGTCAGCTCCTAAAACAATCTTAACATTGCTAACAATAATCAAGGCTTAGCCACAGCAGGAGAATATGCACGACCCCCACAAAGAACATACCCAGAGTCCCAGGCACAGATGATAAAGGAAAATATGCCACTGGGACACACAGGACACACACTACATAAGGTAACCTTGCGAAGGTTGCCAGAGACAGAGTTGAAAACATTAGTTATAAGGATGTTCAATGAACTTAGAGGGAGACTAGAAGATATCAATGAATACTTCAATAGAGAAATAGTAAACATAAAAAAGGACATAGAGACCATTAAAAAAAGTCAGAAATGAAGAATACGATAACTAAAATGAAGAATGCACTTGAAGTAATCAACGTATAGGATGAAGCAGAGGATCAAATCAATGAGTCGGAAGACAACGTAGCAGAAAATATCCAGTCAGAACAGCAAAATGAAAAAAGAATTTTAAAAATGAGGAAATTTTAAGAGACCTCTGGGAAAACATCAAATACACTAACATCTACATCATAGTGGTACCAGAAGGAGAAGAGAGCAAGGGACTGAGAACCTATTTGAAGAAATAATGACAAAAAAAAAAAAAAAGCCCTTCTCTAACCTGGCAAAGGAAATAGTCCAGGAAGTACAAAGATTCCCAAACAAGAGAAATCCAAAAGACCCATACTAAGACACACCATAATTAAAATGCCAAAGTTTAAAAACAAAGAATCTTAAAAGAGAAAGGCAGCTAGTTACTGCCATACAAATGTCGGCTGAATTTTCAACAGAGACTTAGCATGAAATATTCAAAGTGATGAAAAACAAGAACCTACAAGCTAGACTACTCTATCTAGCAAGGCTATCGATTATAATTAAAGGAGAGATAAAGAACTTTCTGGACAGGAAAAAGATGAAAAAATTTATCATCCATAAGCCAGTATTACAAATAATGTTAAGAGAACTTCTATAAAAAGAAAGGAGAAAAAAAACATAAATATGAATAATAAAATAGTAATAACTATGTACCAAAATAATCACTTTAAATGTAAATGTATTAAATGCCCCCAATAAAAAGACATAAGATAGCTGAATGAATAAGAAAATAAGACCCATACATATGTTATCCATAAGTGATCCACTTGAGATCAAATGACAGACACAAACTCAAAGTAAATGGATGGAAAAAGATATTTTATGTAGACAGAAATTTTAAAAAGCTGAGGAAGCAATACTTTGAAGTAAAGTTTAAAACAAAGGCTATAAGACAAAGAATGGCATTACATAATGATAATGGGATCAATACAACAAGTGGACATAAACCTAGTAAACATATACACATCCAACATAGGAGCACCTATATATATAAAGCAATTATTGACCAACATAAAGGGAAAGATTGACAGTAATAGACTCATAATAGGATATTTTAATACCCCATTGACACCAATGGACAAATCTTCTAGACAGAAAATAAACTTGGAGACAGCAGGCTTAAATGACACATTAGACCAGATGGATTTAATTGATATTTTCAAAGTGTTTCATCCCCGAGTAGCAGAATATACATTTGTCTCAAGTGCAAATGGAACATTTTCCAGGACAGACCACATTTTAGGCTACAAAACAAATCTCAATGGTATGAAACTAGTAAACTGCTAGAAAAAAAATGGAAAATACATAAACACATGGAGGCTAAATAACATGCTACTAAACAATGAATGGGTTAACAATGAGATCAAGGAAGAACTTGAAAGATACTTGGAGACAATGAAAATGAAAACACAACAACTCAAAATCTATGGGACACAGTGAAAGCTGTCCTAAGAAATTCATAGCAATATATACCTACCTCAAGAAACTAGAAAAGTCTCAAATAAACCATCTAACTTTACACTTTAAAGAACTAGATAAAGAACAGCAAACAGAACACAAAGTTAGTAGAAGGAAGGAAATAATAAAGATCAGAATGGAAATAAACAAAATAAAGGCCAGAAAAGCAATACAAAAGATTGATTAAACCAAGAGCTAGTTCTTTGAAAGGACAAACAAAATTGATAAACCTTTAAAAGACTCATCAAGAAAAAAAGAGAGAAGACCCACATAAATAAAATCAGAAATGAAAGAGAAGTAACTACCAACTCTACAGAAATGCAAAGGATCATAAGAAAATACTAGGAACAATTATATGCCAACAAATTGAATAATCTAGAAGAAATTGATACATTACTAGAAATATACAATCTTCCAAGATTGCATAAAGAAGAAAGAAAATTTGGACTGACTGATTACCACCAATAAATCAAATCAGTAATCAAAAAATTTCCCCAAAATAAAAGCCCTGGACCAGATGGCTTCATAAGTGAATTTTACCACAGTCAATGAAGAATTAAAACCTAATCTTCTCAAACTATTTCAAAAAAATTCAAGAGGGAAGGCTCCCATACTCTTTTTATTAGGCCACATTACCCTGATTTTAATACCAGGCAAAAGCATTACAAAACAAAACAAATAAAAACTATAGTTTGATATGCCTAAATCCTCAACAAAATATTAGCAAATTGAATTCAGCAATAAATTTAAAATGTCATATACCATAATCAAGTTGGGTTTATTTCTGGCATACAAGGTTGTTTCAATATCCACAAAATAATTAATGTGATATACCACATTAACAAATTGAAAGATAAAAATCATGTGATCATACCAATAGATGCAGAAAAAGCATTTGGCAAAATCAAGAATCCATTTATGATCAAAACTCTCAGTAAAGTGGGAATACAGGAAACATACTTCAACATAATAAAGGCTATATATGACAAACCCGCAGCTAACATCATATTCAATGTGGAAAAGCTAAAAGCATTTTTATTAAAATCAGGAACAAGACAAGGATGTCCACTTTTACCACTTCTATTCAACATAATATTGGAAGTCCTAGCCATAAGTATCAGACAAGAAAAATAAATAAAAGTCATCCAAATTGGAAAGGAAGAAATAAAATTTTGTGGGATTGCCAAGTGGTACAGTCACTATGGAAAACAGTTTGGAGGTTCCTCAAAAACTTAAAAATAGAACTATCTTATGATCCAGCAATTGTACTTCTGGGTATCTATCTAAAGAAATCCAAAGTACTAATTCATAAAGTTCTATGAATCCCTATGTTCACTGCAGCACTATTCACAATAGCCAAGATATGGAAGCAACATAAGTACCCATCAATAGACAATTGGATAAAGAAATTATTGTAAATATATACAGTTGAATATTACTCAGCCATAAAAACATATAAAATCTTACTATTTGAAACAACATGGATAGACCTAGAGGGTATTATGCTGAGCAAAATAATCAGACAGAGAAAGACAAATACCATATGCTTTCACTTATATATGGAATCTAAGGAACAAAAGAAACAAATGACAACAGATTCACAGATACAGAGGACAAACTAGTGATTTTCAAAGGGGAGGTGGGTTGGGGGACAGGGTGAAAAGGTAAAAGGGTGAAGAAGTACAAATTAGTAGTTATAAAACATTCACAGATACATAGAATACAGCAGAGGAAATACAGTCAATACTATTGTAAGAGCTTTGTGTAGAGCAGATGAGTACTATAATAAACAGGGAAATCACTTCATAGATTATATAAATGGATAACTATTGTACTGTATACCTGAAACTAATATAAAATAATAAAAAAAAAGAAATCCTTTCAAATTTTTTAAAATAATGGTGCAGTAGCGATGGATTCCTTTATCTTTTTCTTGTCTGGGAAACTCTTTACCTCTTTTTTAATTCTAAATGATAGCTTTGCTGGGTAGAGTAATCTTGGTTGTAGGTTTTTGTCTTTAGTCACTTTGAATTTTTCATAGCAGTCCCTTCTGGCCCACAAAGTTTCTGTTGAGAAATTAGCTGATAGTCTTATGAAGCTCTCTTGTACGTTACTAACTGCTTTTCTCTTGCTGCATTTAAGATTCTCTCTTTATCTTTAACTTTCAGCATTTAAATATGATGTTTCCTGATGTAGGCTTCTTTGGGTTTATCTTGTTTGGGACTCTCTGTAATTCATGGACTTGTATATCTATTTCTTTCATCGGGTTACAGACATATTCAGTATTATTTCTTTAAGCAGGTTTTCAATCTTTTTCTCTCTTTTTTTCCCTCCTGATACCCCTATTACGTGGATGTTGATATGCTTGATGTTGTCCCTGGGGTTCCTTAAACTATCTATTTTTTAAAATATTCTTTTTTTTTTTCTTTTTGCTGTTTTGATTGGTTGTTTCCTGCCTGTGTAGAGTTGGGACCCCTTCCTCCTCAGGGGGGAATTCTGCAACTGAGATATCCCTCCCAATTCTTAATCACTACACCATAAGTATGGACCTCCTGATCTGTATCTCTGCCCTTCCTATGCATCTCCACATGGCTTCTTTATATCCTTAGTTATAGTAGTTCTGTTCAGATAATCTTCAGGTGGTTCTCAGTGATAGCTGTTCTATAATTTACTTGTAATTTTGATGTAGCCATGAGAAGAGTAGTACAGAGCTTACTCACTCTACTAGCTTGATCAGATGTCTCATATCCTTTTAATTCTATTATATTCCTTTTGTTGAAACATTGGTTACAACCCATTCACTAAAATGATTTTACTAAACATTAATGAAATGTGTCAGGGAACCGTTACAGATTTTTCTTGTAACAACAACAACAACAACAACAAAAACAGTTTTTAAGAGTCTTTAATCCATGTGTAGCTACATAAAGTGGTACAATGATTAAAGCAGACATAATTTAATTCTTCAGTTCAAATTTCTTTCTTTTGTTTTACTGTTTTGAAAAGGTTATTGGACAAAATACCTCTGATATTTATCTTATAGAAATATAAGATACCTATATTTGACAAAATGTCTTATATAGAACTGCCTTTAATGCCTAATTAATGATAAAATGAATCATCTAGTCTCAAGCCAAAAAAAAGAGAATGTTTAGGAAACCCTAATAAACAAACCAAGTAAAATGTGTCAATTCTAATGAGGTTTTGACTTGTAAAAAAATAGAATGTTACCCTAACTTTTTTTTTTTTTCAGTAATCACATACATTTACTGAGCTTTACATGTTCAATACACATTTTGAGTCTGGCAGAAGATGAATAGGGCAATATGAGAAAGGAGAGATTCAGATGACTCTTTAGGAAGAATCTTTATGAAGAAATGTATTTCTTTTTTAACTATAAAGTAGTTTATACAACTACTTAAAGTGTTTGCTCTTAACCCTAGAGACTTTGTGATTAAATTATTGTTTGTGCATATGATGTAGCAGCAGTTCTGACTTTTTGGACCTAGTTTCTCTTTACGCTTTTTAAAAAAATCTAGAAGACCTCCAGGAGATTTTGTTTGGAATATATTTATTAATAAATATCATAATTTAAACTAAGACAAATTTAAAATGCTGATTTATTAATTCATTTAAATTTAGCAATAATACATCCATAACATATTAAATATTTTTTTTGTTTAAAATAACTGTTTTCCTAAATAAAATCTTAGTGAGAACAGTGGCATTGCTACTGTACATTTTTAGAAATCTCTTTAAGGTCTGGCTCATAGAAGACAACTGGATTCTCATTCAATTTGTGGTGATAAATCATTTTGGTTGAAGTATATTAGGAAAACCCAGTGTCACTATTTTCCCTTTTATGAAGAATTCTAATATCTTCATACTATATATAATTATTAGAAATTGAGACTCACTCTTATTTATAAAATGTTAAAATCATCTCAGTTTAAAACAATTGTTTTAATCCATGTTATAAATTTGCCACTTAGTTTAGAAATTATGTGGTCAAAAATAAATAAGCAGCAATATACACATTGAGTAATGGTTATATTTGAAAATGAAATTCATTAAAGGCAGGAATTATTTGCCTTCTCTGATGATTACATCTGTGAGAAAGCATACTCCTTTCTCATTCCATTTTCATTTTTTATTCTTGTCAGCAGGAAGTTATAGCAAAAGCTTTTTAAAAAGCTTACTCAGCAACTACTTACTTAAGACAACTTAAAAACTGCTGCATAGTCCAAAAATCAAAAATATTTGGGTTAGTCAGAGAATGGAGCAGATTTTAGAATGGACTCAGAACTAAGTTTATGTTATGAGAATCACTGTCCTAAACAGATGAGCATGTGACGGAGCTGGAAACACACACAGGATTAGGTAATCCTGTCTGCATTTCTCTGTCTCCCCATCTGAGCCATTATATCCATCCTTATTTCCTGATGAAGATAAAAGAGTGGGATTTAATTCACCGGACCCCCTCAAAATTACAAAGGTGCTGCTGGTGTGTAAATTGGAAATCCCAGTTTCTCCAAGGAACAGAGAATAGTCAATAGCGGTATGGTGGGTGCTCTCCATGGCTCTCTTTGACTACATGAAACTGCTTCAGTGTATGCTGACAGCTCCCAGCTTCAAGTACCTGGAACTAGGCTAGCTTGCACTGTTTGTTCAGTCAAGCTTTTCTTTGCCTCATAGGTTCTCTTAATGACACAAGATATCTCAAACCTTGAAAGATAATTTTTAACTAGAAAGTAACCTATTTGTAAGAATGATTTTTAGCAAGTGGTTCTAACTGGCTTATGTTTTCTGGCCTTAGGGTGCTAGAAAATTGTTTCAAAAGGAAACAAATGGTCTAAAAGCAGATGACTGGAAATAGGTGTTGAGAGACTAACATACGACGGAAACTTTTTATAAATATTCTGATCTTATTAAATGGTACATCATCAAAACTTCTCTCTGTAATCAGAGAGTGGGCATTGTTTTTTTGAAAAACTAGAGGAAAATATTTTTAATTTATTGTAATCTTTTATGTTTTTAACACATGAAAACTTTTTGATGACTTATGATGAAATGTTCTATTTTTTACACCCTCTCCTATTTATGATAGTATGGTCTCTCTATCCAATGTTAGGTATGTAACATAATATTATGTACCAAAACCAATTTGAGCATGTAGCCTGTGGAAAAAGTAAAGAATAAATGGATATTCCTAGCTTAAATAACTAATGAATTACCATCATGAAAATAAATTTGTACTGATGCTAAAAACCAACGCATTTTCCTTTGAATAGTGTTAACGTTTAACAGAGTATATACAGAGAAGTAACTCACATATGAATGGTTTATTTTTGTTTCTGCTACCTTAATTCTCTTTTTTAACTTATTTTCTCTCATACAGTTTTCTTTTGGTGGCCTCTGCATTCGATAGTCTCTCTGGCTCAAATACTCTTACTCCCTTGTCTATTTAAACTAAGTTCTCTTTGTCAGCATGGTCTCCTCTTTGAAACCATTAGTGACTAATGCGCCCCCTACCTATGATAGCCCTGTGCATACGTGCACCGTATGTGGGAAATTCAGTAGTTGGTTTTCCCGTTCATCTTCCCTTGGGGAATATGTCTCCTTTATCTTCATATTCTTTATCCCTAACACAGCCCCTTGCACATTACATATTTTCAAGATTTGCTGAATAAATGAATTAAATAAGAATAAATTTAGTTTTTGAACAAATAAGGACCCAAGAGGGCCTCTAAACAGTTATAATTTTAACACTAGATGAATGAAATGTACATGTTTTTATTATTAGATTTTTAAAGACAAATCTTAACGAAAGAATGAAACAATGTTAGTATATTTCTTTTGAATACCTATGAAAAGTACAAGTTGACAGAGTTTATATAGCGTACATAAAACCACAGAAAAACGTTGTTTTGCTTTATAGCTTATACAACAGTTCTAAACTATCATTTGAAAATTGGTGCTAATAGTAAATTAAAGCAAAGTGACTCTCAAGAATTTTTTTAGAAAACAGGATATAGAAGTGAAGGGAACAGTTTAGATCAGTGCTTGATATATAATAGATGTTTACTAAATGTTTATTAGAGTTGAACACATCATGTTTCTGGTTTAGTAGACAGTTTGGTGTGATCTAAGTGAATGGTTGGTGTGGAGGCACCAGGGGAATGAGACTGGAACCATATGGAGAGGGCAGATGATGTTTTTTCATGTTGTTCTAAAGTTTTGGACTTTGTCCTCAAGTCAAAAGTGATCTAATACAGGATTTTCACAAGGAAATAACATGATATAGGCTAATGTTTTAGGAAGATCACTGGAGAGGTAAGTGGAGAACATAGGGAAGTATAAGAGTGAAATGGGAGGCAGACACACAAGATAGAAAGCCATAGCAGGGAGATTATGTGAGGCTGACATAGGAAGTTGGCAAAGAAAAAGGGGGATGAATTCCAGAGATGTTTAGGACTCGGTGGCTGATTATATATGCAGGTGCATGAGTGAGAGGAGCCAATAGGTGAATCTAATTATCATGTTGCTCTTTGTGGTTTATCCTTCATTGCAACAACAAAAGAGACAAAGAAAATTACAGAGTCCTACTTGCAAGCATTATTCCTCATATGAAAACAAATGGATCATTCTGTATTCAGTTCTCTGATTTTGTTACAGTACCTGTCATGGGTTAAAATTTAGTAGACTTATAGTGGCCCTATGGGCAATCATAAATATTGATATTTCAAATTTTAATTACAGATAGAAATACAGTTGTGTGTGATTACTTTTTTAAAATTGAGACCTTGTATATTGAGGTTTTAGGAAATTTTTATACATGGCATTCATTTGGAAGTTTGTCCATTATTAGCGGTTAATATCTGAAGAAGATAGGAATGAGGACTGGACTTGAAACTCTTGACTCTTTGCCTACTTTAATAGTAATAAATAATAATAATAAGGAGAACAGTTTATTTGAAAAGTGAAGAATAAGTTTCATTGTTTGACAATGCAACACTGTGTACATGCAGGTCACACACACACACAATTTCCATAATTATATTAAAGAATATATACCTTTGTTTTATACTCATTGACTCCAAATTCTTAACCTATAAGGTATTTAGCCCCATGTTAAAATGTAGGAAACTGATGTACAGAGAGATTAAGATATTTCAAGTCACACAGAGTAACTGGCAGAGCTGGGATTTCAAACCTAGTCTATCTTACTCTAAAGCACATGTTTTTTTCTACTAAACTACTTGGCCCTAAGAGAGGAGAGTGTGGCTGCAAAAGAGATAAGTGAGGCTCATGCCTGATTCAGTATTGGGAGAGGGCTAGTAGGGGAAGCAGTGCTAGACATTAAGAAATATAAGGATGAATAAGTGCCAGGAGGATCCTATGCTCTAACACATTTTAAAACATAGAAGAAATATTATGGCTATCAAGTTACAAATAAGAAGAATTTCTCCCTAATGAAGACCTCCTTTAGTACCCTGAATTGAGTCATCAAATTACCACAAATTTTTGTCTTAATAAATTATTCTGAAAAATCCATATACAGAGACAATCAAAGTCAGCTCTCGAGTGTATAAAATGCAATACGTAGCAAACAACTAAAAGTGTGGACCACTAATGTTCCAAGGAAGTCATTGTCAGAAGTGAACCAAGGTACTGAGGATACTTGCTTTCAGTTTTTTTAGGAAACATTGAAAATATGAGATAGTTTTTACCTTACTAGCACTTCACTTAATGGGCTCGCTGACTCAACCTTTTGAAAGCATTGCTTTTATTTCTTTACCTGAGTTAAAGCAACTGTGTTTATCCATCATGGAAGGTAATTATCCACATGGAAGGTTATGTAATCACTGTTCTAGGCATGCATTTTTTAAACAATTTTTATTTTTATTTTTTTACATTGTACCATTCAATGATTTTTTTTTCAATTATAGTTGGCATACAATAATAGACCAGTTTCAGTTGTATAGCATATTGATCAGAGATCCACATAACTCACAAAGTGATCACCTCACTAAATCTAGTATACCTCTCTCCCCTTACATATTTATTATGACATTATTAACATCTTCCCCATGCTACACTCTACTTCTCCATGTCTGTTTTGCAACTATACATTTGTTCCTCTTAGTCCCTTTGCCTTTTTTCCCCAACCCCCCTCCCATGTAGTACCCTTCTAAATACTATCTGTATCTAAAAGTTTATTTCTGCTTTAGTTGTTGTTGTTGTTGATTTTGTTCTTTAGATTCTACATATATGTAATATCATGTGATATTTGTATTTTTCTATCTGACCCATTTCATTCAGTGCAATATTCTCCAGGTTCGTCAAGGTAATATCTTTTTCTATCCCCTTCCTTTTAGTCTCTGTGTGTCTTTTAATCCGAAGTGAGTCTCTTGGATTTATGAACATGGACTATAGGCTAGTGGTTACCAGAGGACTATAGACTAGTGGTTACTAGTGGGGCGGGAGAGGAGGGGGGAGGTAGATGGGGTAAAGGAGGTCAAATATAGCAGAATAGGAGCAGGATGAAGTGGGTAAAGGGGATCAAATATATAGTAGTTAAGGAAACTGGACTTTGGATGGTAAACACAATAGAATATACAGATGTCAAATGATAATGTACACCTAAAAATTATATAATTATATTAACCAATGTTACCCCAATAAACTTAATTTAAAAAAAAAATGAAGTGAGTCTTTTGTAGGCAGCATATGTAAGGGTCTTGTTTTCTTGTCCATTCAGTCACTCTATCTTTTGGTTGGAGCACCTAATTCTTTTCCATTTGAGGTACTTGTTGATAGAAATGTAGTTATTACCATTCTTCATTCCTGTTTTTGATACATGTTTTCTCTTCTTAAAGAAGTCCCTCCAACATTTTCTGTAATACTGGCTTGGTGGTAATAAATTCCTTTAGCTTATTTTTGTCTGGGAAGCTCTTTATCTGTCCTTCAACTCTAAATGATAACTTTGCTGGATAAAGTATTCTTGGTTGTAGATCCTGAGTTTTCGTCATGTCGAATATTTTGTGCTAAGCCCTTATGTCCTGCATAGTTTCTTTTGAGAAATTAGCTGCCAATCTTATGGGTGACCCTTGTAGGTAACTAGCTGCTTTTTTCTTGATGCTTTTAAGATTTTCTCTTTGTCTTTAAGCTTTGGCATTTTAATCATGATGAGTCTTGGTGTGGGCCTCTTTGGATTCCGCTTTCTTGGGACTCTCTGAGCTTTCTGAGGTTTTATGTCTGTCTCCTTCACCAGGTTAGAGAAGTTTTCCATCACTATTTCTTCAAATGGCTGTTCAACGTCTTGTTTTCCTTCAGGTAGCCCTATGACACAGACATTTTTACATTTAATAGTGTCCAATAGGCTCCTTAAAATATTACTATAGTCTTGGCTTCTATTTTCTTGCCATTCTGATTGAGTGTCCTTGGCTTTTCCATCATCTATATAGGTCATTTGATCCTCTTTTTTATTAACTTTATTCCATTTAATATACTTCCCAGCTTAGATAATGTGTTCTTCCTTTCTGACTGGTTCCTTTTTATAATTTCCGTTTCCGTTTTTGAGTTTTTTATCTCTTTGTTGACGTTCTTACGGAATTCATCTACACTTCCCATAAGTTCATCGAGCACCTTTATAACCAGTGTTTCGAACTCTGCATCTGTTAGATTGCTTTACTCCATTATTCCTGGATCTCTATTCTGTTCTCATATGGTTTCTACTTCTTTGTCGTTCCATTTTGGCTGCTTTTCTGTGTCTGTTTCTATGTACAAAGCAAAGCTCTTAAGTCTCCTGGTCCTATTAGTGCAGCTTTGTGTGGTAGGTGTCCAGTAGAAAAGTCTTGAAAGGGGTTCAGCTGCAGGCCAAGTTTAGCTTCAGCCTGTAACCCTCTGGGGCCACCTGTTAAGATTCAGCAAGCAATCCCCAGATGCTGTGCTTATAGTTGCCTCAAAAGACTACACCAGAAACTGAGGCCAGCTACCACCAGTATGAGTTTAGCACTGCTCAGCAAGGAGCACCTGACCTGCCAAGGAAACAACTGGATGTGCTTGGGGCGGGGGGGAAGCTGGGAGAGACAGAGTTTCAGGGAATCCTCTGGGCTGAGTGACCTCTGTTATCTAGTTTGATGACATCTCAGCTATGGCGGCGCTGAGTCTGCACACTGGAAGTGGGGTGGGCTCAACAGAGGAACAATAGATGCTGGCGACACTTCTGTACAGAGCGAGTCTCCCCTCGGCCCTCACTCGACAACTCAGTTTCTGCCTGTAAGTCCCTGATGCTCCTTGTGCAGTCGAACTGGCACTGGCACTTAGAGCGAGCAGGTCTGTCACCACAAAAGTCCTCTCAAAGACAGGGCACCTTTAAGAGGCATCTTCCGCTGCCACTGCCACTGCTGCTGCTGCAGCCAACATCCTACTCAGTCACTGGGGGTAGGGCAGCTCCACATCCTCACCTCGTCCTACCTTCTGCCATTGCAGGGTGATTTCTTAGATTTCTCCCTAGTTGTATGGCTTATTCATCTAGATCTCAGGCAATTTGGTCACCAGAGGGAAGAACAGAGCCTCTATCATTTATACCTTTTTTTTTTGAGCCTAGGTATCCATTTTTGTGAGGATGTAAATGTGGAAATTATGTAATCAAAACACCAGTGTAAAATCTTCCAAAGCCAAAGTGTGTAATTGTAGGCAGAAAACTAATATGTTGTCTGAAAATAGAAAGACACTGAAATGTTTCTGATTACTTTATCTATTGTTCTTCTAATAAATATTGATAATGAAAAAGATTCCTGTTGATTGGAGGTTGGATATACACTATGAGTAAACTACTAAAAATATATATTTGAATTATTGAAATAAAATCAGGCAAAGCAGCACTTTAATTGCAATACCAATTAGATAGTCATTTTCCTGTCGGTCAATAGTTATTGCTTACAGTGTTCTCAACTATTCAGGTTTTAAGTATCTCTACCAGTTACTGAACTTATGTTTAGAGTTCCTACCCAGCAAATGTGTTTAAAGATCCATTTAGGATAGTTGAATACAGATGGATGCAACTATAAGAGTTCTATAAAAATATGCATTTGCAAATCTACCTTTAAGTATTTCTGCCCTGGTATAAGGATTGTGAAAGTGAGAAATGCAATCGGATTCTTGATATTTAGAAATTATGTGAACTAAAATGAAAACCAGAATGAGAATTTGAGAGAGGGCAAAATGAGGCTAGCTGTGAGGAGCTACCTAATACCATCAATTTCTGAGCTTATTTAGGGTCCTTAGATACAAATTAGGTCTCTGACTTTCCCCATTGCTGATTTCATTTTTTATTTTCTCTAATCTTCTAAGTCTGCTACACTTTCCTATCTGCTTTCCAGCTTTCAAATATGTTTGCTCTACCATTATTTCCTATTTGTTTTTGGATTATGCTAGTTTATTGTTTAAAGGATTATAAATTTTGTGGAGCTTCCAGAGAGGGTAAAAACATCTGTGTCTAATCTGTGTGTAATCCTCTAACCATGAACATCAACCCTTGTCCTTCAGTACACTATGATTGTTCTTCCAAAGAGTTTTAAGTTTAGAACTTAAATTAAGGTTTAACTTGGTCCCCTATCTTCTAAAGTGGCAAGAGCAAACACTTGTGAATTAATGCAACTGTTAAATAATTGTCAGAGCAATGGCAATCATATTGTTAGTGGAAATAGCCCACTATCAAGGTCCGAACTCGGATTTCTAAGATAATTTAGACATTGAACTAGGAATGCAAATAACTGTATCATTTCATGTGTATATAAGTCAACATACTTGGCAAGTTTATCTATATAAACATTGGAAGGAGTAAGTAAGCAAAACAAGCTTTTGATGAACAAATTTGATGCCACCAAGTCCATGCACAGTCTCATCCACCTTACTCACAGACATATGCTTATGTGAAAGTCTTCTCTTATCCAAATCTACATTTATGATACAATTCAGGGATGCTTCAGCCAACTTTATACTTAGCATATTTGAACAGGTTTTTCACAGTGTGGTTAGTATGTTTTTTTTACCATTATACTATTTCCTAAAAAACTGTATGTGGTAAGGTTTCTCCCACTTGATTCACCTAGAGCCTGCAAAGTTCAGTTTGTCTCATTATTTCAGACCCCTGGAAGACTTCAGGAATAATGTTAAGATGGGAGGACAGAGTCTACTAAAAGAAGGGAATATTAATAACATAAGTGACAGTGAACAATATATTTTCATTTGGTTCTTCAGTGAATAAAAGATATTCCTCAGTAGAACTGCTTAATATCATTATAGCAACCATTTAAAATGTGAATCAATGACTAAAAGACGCCTTTCTGCTTCTTTCTAAAACTGATGAGTACAAGAGCTGTTGTATTTAATAATATTCTAATGGAAAGTAGTTCCTACTCAGGGTAAAGAAGTACAGACTAACGATGTACTCTCAAATTTTTTATTTGTTAATCAGCCTTAAAGTTTTTGTTATAACATTATCCTCTTTCCAAAACTCAGTTTAGCCCATTCTTCTCCTGCTGGCGATTTTAATAGCTTCAGAAATATTTTTCTTGGTAAGCCTTTAAACCCTTTATCAGAGTTGGGCAGATCGTAGGGTTCAAATATCCACAGGGAGTAAAATCTAACTGAAAATTGGAGGCTGGCATGGCTTGTTGTATATTGTTTGTGGTGTTAGCTGTGTTTTGGGGAACTGGCCAAAATCCTAAGCTTAGTCTCTTCTGACCTCTGACCCCACATTAGACCAATTTAAAAAAAGGAATGAAGACTATGCTGTTAAGACACACACACACACACACACACACACACACACACACACACACACAGCATATGTGTCTCTAACCATAAATGTGATCTCTAGGAAAACAGTAGTCGGTGTGTTTACTTGAACTTAGTTTTAATTTTCTTGGCATTCTACAAGTTAACATATTTACTTTGCTCTTTGAATTAGAAAGTAGAAGTCCCTAGAACCAGGATTTGTACAGCTGATAGGAGGGGAAAATCCCTTAATTTTATTGGTGTTCGTTCCTCAATATTATGAAGTACAATTCCAACTTATGGTGTTAAATATGGACAGTTGAAAATCATGTCATTTGGATGTGATTGATAGTACACATGACTCTCTGCTCATATCTGGATTGTAAATGGTTTATACTCTAAGCCAACTTGTCTTAGAGTTTATTCTGTGGAACAGAACCCCACATGATACCATCAGAAATAGGTTCCCTGTTAAAAGGAGTTTGGGAAATGCTGCTCTATCCCTTTCTTGTACATACTAAATGAACATTCTCATATTAAAGGCCTAAAGAATTGCTGCAGTAAAGAATTTTGTTTACATAGCTTAATCCCAGGATATATTCCTCCTAGTTGACATGGAGTCATTCTTCAACACAATACCTATTAACAAAGAGGAAAAATAAGGTTTGAAAAAACATGTTGGGAAATGTTTCCCTAAATTGTCCAGTGGAAAACCAGATAAAGGACTGTGTTCTATATTTCTAGAGAATGTTTTGGACAATGTTTTCATTTTTTATAAAGGCAAAAGTAAGAGTGTGTGTGTATGTGTGTATGTACACAAAAGCATACATATGCATTTGAATATGTAGCATTTTTTCTTTTAGCTACAAAAAGGCATGAAAAACTGAACAACTTATGTTCTATGCCTAGCTGTGCTTTCCTACAATGACCTTAGGAAGCCTCTCTACTTCACAGTTCCAACTCTAAGGTGTTCTGGTGAATCCTAATCTGGTAAAATACTCTAGAATGGAAATCATTGCCCACATATTTGATTTCATATTAAAATGTAAATTATACATAGAGTATCACTTTTACACAATTTGGTGCATTTCTCAAGATTCTCATTCCTAACTTCCTAGAAGATTAGTCATAAATTTTGACTAAATAAGAAAGCTATTGGCTCAACTACTTCTTGCAAAAAGATAATAAACCCTTTGTACTGGAAACTTTTCCACATCAATGGTGGATTTAAAAAGTTCTGCATGTTTATCATTTTATCACATGTATTATTAATTCATAAGAAAACATGGAATTTATAGAGAAAAGTCAGATAATGTTTACATTAGGTTATATATGTTAATATGTCAGAATATAATTAGTTTAGACCAGTGTTTCTCAGTAGCACAATTGACATTTTGGGCCAAGTAATTTAATTCTTTGTTGAGGTAAGGGGTCTGACCGACCTGTGCATTGTAGGTCCCTGGTCTCACTGGCCTCTACCCACTAGACTACTCTCTCAGTCTCCCCCTTTGTGACAACCAAAAATGTCTCTCAAAATTGCTAAATGCCCATAAGAGGGTAAAATCATGTACACTCCCACACAAAAGAACTACTGGTTTAAACTATGTTACGAGTTGTAAAGTCAATGCATTGGCTTTCCAAGTATACCTTTAAATGTTTCTGCAACCCATGAATTCTCTGCAGTCTCAATTCCTCAGAATGTTCATAAAATGCTACAAGCATTGTATATTAACCAAAAGAAGAAAAATGTGGTTTATCTTGGCCTAAAAGAGAATTTTGTCACATCGATCCTAATTTTTTAAGTAGGGGGAAAGAGAAAATGGGGCAGATGAGAGAGTAAGAGAAGAGAAGAGGGGAGATTTTTTCTCCAAAAAATGTAGTCATTGTTACTTTTTACTGCTCTAAATGAATGAGCTCTTAGAGTACCTTCCTATGTACCATTGGCTTATGGACAAAAAAAAAAAAATGTTAGAACTTCAGAATTTAAGTATATTTAAATAAGGCCTGAAATTCAAACCCCTGAAAACAGAGAATACCTTTAGATAAAGGTCTTGGTTTCTTACCCTGGCTTATTATATAATACTTATGAAAATTACTAATAAAGCTTGCTAATGATGTTTATTTAAAAGTTCCTAACCCAGAAGGCCATTGAAGGATTACTGAAATATTTTATCCTTGCTACTAATAATGGCTTCCAATTACTAATAATATATTTCTTCTTCAGTAAAAAAAGGAAAAAAAAAGTAATTTTGTTTAAACAGACAGGAGTAGAAAATTAAACACAAACTTTTTGCAGCCAAAAAGTTACTTTTGTTTGAAAGCTAGTATCCAAGTTATAAATTATTTTTCAAACATAACACTGTTTTTCAAAGTTTTAAAAGGACATCAGTGCCTTTCTAAAACACACTTATTAAAAAGTACAGATTGTAGACCTTTTTGCTAAAATTCACTGGAGGGATAGGGCCCTTCATTTCTTGACTTTCATTCATACAAAATTACTTGCCAAAAGAATTTTAATGAGAAGGAATTTTGTGATGTGACAGTTTGGCAAAAGGTCGTCTCCAATCTAATTCGAGTATTCATAATATTGGCTACGTATGGTGGGCATAATTTTAGTTAGTTATTTTATTTGTTCGTGGGTAGATTTTAATATTCTAAGGATTTCTATTTTGGACAAAACTTTTATTTTTCTTATGGCAATATTTATAGACTTGTTTGTAAAATAATGTAAATTTTCTCTTCCACTGGCAGGAAACCTAATTTGGGGTTATTTGTGAGTGATGTCTTTGATTCCTGGTCCATCTTTATTCTAACAATTCCTTGAATAATTCTACCAAATTAATATTTCTTAAAGAGTATTTCAGATTATGTCTTCTCTCCACTAAGTTTTCTTTGTCGCTCCCTCATTTTTCAATATACCTCTTCCTTCACCGCTTTGTTTCCACAAACTCTACAATGCTGGACAATTATATTGCTTTTCACACAGTGCTGTTCTCCTGAACCTGTTTTCTTATGATTCCTTCCCCTCGAGGTCCCTCCATAGCACCCATTGTGCCAAGTGTTTAGTGAACTCCCCAGCTGATGTTCTCCAATCCCTCCTCTAAAACCCAGGTACTGGATATTCACAGTTTTACCTTACATTTCCTATTATAATTTTGTAGGATATTTGGTTTACCGTCCTTACTAGAGGCTAAGTCTTACCAAAGGGACTATATGTGAACCATTATTATTCTTCATAACATGTACACTCTGAACTCTGTTCAAAACATACATTGCTATATGTTGTCTAAATTTGTTTCCTACAAATTCGGGTGCTCTAAGGCCATACCAACTTGTCTTTATATATATTGTGCCTTTTTTTTCTTATGGTGGGTAAATATGTAAATGAATGGCTTTTATATTAATCAGAAACAGTAAAATCACCAAAGAAGGGTATATTTGTAGCTCTGGCATAATTTCTAGAGGATCAGAGCAGTCATGAAAGGGTTTGACTAAGTAAATAATACACAAGTACAAAAGCTACCTTTGTAAAGCTAATCTGAAATAAATGAAAAATGTGAAAAACAAACATATGACATTAATGGTATTATACTCCATCCTCTTTCTTCTTTCTCTGTCCTCCTCTCTTTCTATTCCTCCTCTTTCCTCCTTCCCTCTCTCCTTTCATCCTTGACAGACATCAACAAAAAGACTTTTTTAGTTTCCACAGGAGCAATAGCCAGGAAACCAGCATATTTCTTTTCAATTTTAAGTCCAGAAATCTAAAACTTCTAATTAGTAATTTGGCTGCTGAGAACAAATATACTTATAAACATGTTACCAACTCAGATTTAAAAACATCAGTAATAACAGATTAATCTAAAAATATCTTCGGGGAGTTCTCATTTAGCTCAACCATTCTAGAATTTCAAGTTAAAACTCACTCACAATATTTTAACTTATAGAATTGCTTTTATGCCATTATCTCACTTTAATCCCTCTATCCCAACCATTGAATTGAACTTTTGGTAAAAAGAGAAACAAGATAGGTTAAAGGTGGTTTCTTTTTTTAACAATCAGATAAGGCACTTCTGGGTTTTTTTTGTTTGTTTCTCTTTTATATGTTTGTCTCAATGTGGACGTAACATATTTTCAAAAGATAATCCAAAATATAGCTCAAACTTAATCCTTGTTAATGCAATAGCTGTGTCTTATAATAATGTGCATGGTGCTATTATACAAATAGAAATTAGAAAACAACCTCACTTTACAGAATTAACTAAATGGTGCTAAACCGGTTACTCTGAAAGGTGCTCAGAGAACCACTGCTTTTATGTCCCTGCAAAGTCTCTTTGGAGTGGGGGGAGATGTCTGGCGCCACAAAAGGAATTAGGCTTTGGTTTGAACAGAGACCTGAGGGCTATTAAGTTTATTTTAAGAATGTGTTGCCAGAGATCTAATAAATTTATATGTTGCTTCAGGCGGTGTATGCATGAAGTCTTGCTGCACCAAGTGTTTTGTTTTGTATTTATTCCTTTCCCCAGAGGCAGGGGAATGTGTGGATCTTGGCAAAGCTAACTCAGCTTTTGGTAAAGCAGGTACTGGTTTTACAAAAATATAGGTTATTTTGTTTTGTTTTACTTCTATTTGCTAATGGAAAAAAATAAGAAAATTAGTTCTGAGCCGCTTTAAAGAGAAAGAATTAAGTCTTTCCAAAATTATATATATATATAATATATATAATTTATGTATATAAATTATAAGTTCATATCATTTTAAACACAGTTTTTATGATTTTGTGCTTAAAAACAATATTCGAGATCATAATATATTATATGGCAAGACTACTAGACTAGGAGTGAAAACCCCTGGAAATTTATTTCTCATCTGCAAATAGCTGCTTTATAATCTTATTTAAATCACAGCCTTTCTGCATCTTGGTAAAATGAGGCAGTGATAAAAGATGCAATCCAGGGTTTATTCTTTCTCTAAGATGCTTAGAGTTTATATTTGTCTTGTTCACTAACGTAATTATTTCTTGAATTAATTTTATGTTCTTGTTTAAAATATAGTATCACACTTCCATTTCTAGAAAATTAATTTCCCTAGCCACTCATATTACAGCATTAAAATAATGAAGTTAGCTTTTTAGTCTGCACATGATCAGCTAGTAATGTGCATGTTGTAAATGAGAGTTCACCTTGCAATTATATATTTGCTTTGTCCTTTGTCCTCTGTAGATGTACACCTGATTTCCTCATCCTAGGTGTGCATACCAACAGTGAAGTTTTTTCATTCCACTGGGTTTAAACTTCTAATTAAGAAAGCTAATACTGCACAATTAAATTGATTTGATTAAGGAAATATTTTTAAGCCCTAAGTTAGAAGATGTAAACACATGGGTCTCCCCATTTTATTCTTTTAGTTACAGGCTGAAAAATAAGCACATTTCTTTTCTTTCTTTTCTTTTAATGGATGGGTTCGGATGAAGGGACCATACTTAGAGAAATGTAGAAGATCCCTGCAGGCTCAGACTTGCCGACTCTGACCCAGCTGTGGCCTGATGGAGTACATCATTCTGCCTGGAAGAAGCATTTTTCTGTCATCTTCCCTGATTTTTAACTATGGCCCCAAATTCATTTATAAAGCAAGAAAATCTTACCATAAGCTTGTGTTAACTTTTCTATGATTTACTAGCAGGCTGTATTTGAATCCTAGATCTATCAAATATTTAAGAATTTGAAGTGAGTAATTTAGCCTGACAGTGATCCATAGAATATGAAAAAGTCTAACATGCAGAGTTATTGTGAGATGCAGTAAGATAATGTACATGTTATCAAAATCACCCTGACCATAGCCCCCATGTGTCCAGCCCGCCTCTTTAAGCAGTTCAGGGTCCTCAAGGCTAAGCTGACATTCAGCCAATTTATACCTGTACTCCAGTAAGTTCCGGTTGTTTGTGGTCAGGGACTCATGATTGGTCATTGCCAATATTGTTTCAATTCTGGTCAGTTAAAGCCCATGCTTCCACCCAAGGGTAAGTTTCTCCACAATAATCCCAGTCCTACAGTATCACCACAGCTCTGCCAGGAATCCCAGTCACTACATACAGTTTGATAAATCTTATGTCCTAAAGGCTTAGTGATTAAAGAAGCAGACATACAAAGGTAGAGGGTAGAAAAAGCAAGTAATTCACAATGCTATTAACTGGGCAAAACCAGCTTGAATCAGAAAAAACTATATGAAAAAACATGAAGTTTGTATGATTACATGATTGACTGTATATCAGCCTCTGGGATAGTAGATGAATAGGAATTCAAGTCTTTGGAATCTCATGTAGAAATACCTATTGCATACCATTCGTGGGTGTGTATGTCATCAGACCATTTCCCTAAGGAGCAAAACCACATGCAGTAAAGTGGGTGGTCATACTCATCTTGGCTTCTCAGGTGAACGGTGGTGTATTTGTCAGCTCCATCCCCATCCCGCAAATCATCTGGTAACTTTTTATCTTTAGAGCCTACAGAAGAAAATAGAGTATTATGTGAACTAATCCATACTTGAGCTCAATTCCATTACCAAGATATCATAGTCTCATTTATGCTTTTGGTTATGGAGGATGTGCCTTTTCTGAGAACAGCCTAAAAGACTATCACAAGATTATATACAAACAAGATTGTATGTATTGAACAAAGGTCAATTTGTGCTGTGCCTATTTCTCTCCACCACTGGGTCTTTATCACACTTCTTCTCTTTCAATACATTTCTATATCTATTCTCTATTTTTTTGTGGATCTGATACTTCGTGCTGTGCAGCCTCTTTTTCAGAATGTGTATGGCAGTTGTAATGATGGGGGTGGATGTGTACAAAATGGAGGTAAAAATAATATATTAATTATCAAAAGTTGTATTGTCAGTAGGTTTTGAATAGCTTAATATCAAATTAAAACAATCATTGGAATTAGTAAGTAGTCTACAAAATTATAAAATCTACTGACAATTTTCTGGGTCTGTTTCCTTGTTATTTAGGAGCTCTATCAGTCATACTAAGGCACAGCTTGCTGCCTTAGGTCAAGATAAAAAGAGACAGAAATAAACATTTAGTAAATGTCCTGAGCTCCTACCAAATTGAATTGTTTAAAGTTCCTCCTTTTCTACTGGATTTCTTATCTTTATTCTTATACTGAATCTTCCAGAAACACCTTCCCCCATCTCTCTGGATGTCTGAATACCACCTGGTACTTAATGCCCAGTTGAAACACTGTCTCTTCCAATGTGTCTTTGATCTCCTCAGGTTAATGTAATCCCTCACTCTTGTGAACACCCACAGCTCATTATCAGTGCCTCTCCAGAAGCATTTGTCAATCTCTAGTTTATACACACTATCTATGTACTTGTGCCATCTCCTATAGCTGAATGCCAACTTCTGGAGGCAGAGGAAAATATGTTTAAAAGCCAAGTTGGCTTCAGTTTAGCACTGGGTGGTTTTCAATAAACTGTAAAATCCACCTGACTTTAAGAGCCAGAGGACAGGATACCAGAAGCTCTCAGAGATTCTCATATGGAAGATTCTAGGGTAAAGTAAAGTTTAAAAGATCATCATAGCATAGAAGTAGCAAGAAAATAAATCCTTTATTTTACCTTTAATTTTTGTATTTTGTTTAATTAGTAACATTGATGTCGATGGTAGTTGCATGGTCACTAACCACTGTTCTTGTCTTCTAAGAGAACAAGACTGCTTAAAAATCAAGTTATTTAATTTTCCCTGTAAATTAGATAATGTTGTTATATTAATCTTTTTAATGTAAATATTTTTTTTTTGTTGCTGATTTAAAAGATGACATACATCTTTTAAAATATCTGTATATTTGATTTCCAGTTTAGCTTCTAGGCTAACTTTTTTTCTGGGCAAATGGGATTTTAGCAATCTAGAAAATCTTAGCAAGCTAGAAAACTATTACCAATAGAATTATATTCTATTGATAACTACCTTTTCTCCAAGAAAAAAAAAGTCAAAATTTTTGAAAAAAATTGTCAAACATAAATAGATACCCAGAAGTTACTCTTTAACGAGCACAAGTCAAAGTTGTAACACAATTTTCATAGTGAAGAACTATTATACTCTGTCTTAAGAAAAATCAGGCAGCCTTATGTTTAGGGAGAGCTAATTGAAGGCTGTGATTGTTATTCTAAAAAAAAAAACAAAACAAAACAAACAAATGAACAAAAAAAAAAAACTGTTGCATTCCCACTGAAAAAGAAAATGAAGAAGCCTAAATACCAGCTGGAAATGTTCAAAAGAGGTATTTTCATTAAAAACTTAACGGCTGTAGTTGTCAGGATTTGGGGACAAAGCATTTGGGAGTGTGGTCATCAGTTGTCAGGCACCTGTTGCATGGATTTATGACACAAGTTACAGACATTAATTTCCAGTGAAATGTTGAAACTTGATCCTTGTACAACACAGATAACAGAATCTACTTTAGAAAGGCAAAGAATCATGAAGTAAGAATTTCTGTTTTTTTTTTTAAGTTGTTTAACTTAAAAAATACATAATTTAAATTTTAAATTTCATATCCAGTAAGCTGTAGCTGTTGTTATTTAAAGTATAAACATGTATTATGGCCATAAATTGAGGTTTTAGAGGAATTTGCATGGTATATAATAAATGAATAAATAATGTATCTTTCCATTCAATTGTTCAAGGTAGAGTTAATAAATTTCGATAACCTACAGCTTAGTTCCTCAAACTCCATATCAGTCCTGAATAATAAATAGTACCTATGGTTTTATAAATTTTGCAACATAGAAGGATTTACGTGTATATAAATCAGAAGTTATAGAGCATTTAATTCTATTCAGAGTTAAGCTTTATGTACTTAACTTCATATTCTCTAACAAAAAATTCTCTATTTAAAAATCCCTGGTTGAGAGTGAATGCTGAACATATAAAACAATTACCCTAGATCAGGTTACTATCTCACAAAACAAAGTTTCTTGGCATTGTTTTTAAATTTTATTTAAAATAAAACCTCAAAGTGGCTGACATATGAAATCTTGGCAAACTTATTTAGTGGTGTGCCACTCAAAATCCCTGATTAAGCAGTAATCTGGCACCTTTATCCTTTCAGAAAATAAGCACCAACAAGAAAATAATTTTTTAAAAACTCCATAAGTGATGATGAAATTAGCTGTCCCTAAAACTGTCCATACCTCATAACAGAACAGAAGGATTAAATAGAATTTTAGTTGCCAATAATCCCTGGTGTGCCACTTGGATAACACAAATTCCAGCAGTTCACATTTACAGGTAGTCACCTAAAATCTTTATATAGTGTCCAAGAATAGAAGTATGCAAGACATTTAGAAAAGGTGTCATTAAAAAAAAATGTACATTTAGAAAAAAAGACTCAGTATCAAGTTATGTTACATTTATATGGGATATTTATATCACCAGAAAAATAAAGCACTAATGAATTTCTTTCAGCCAAGACATCAGAATGTCTAATTCACCTAATAGACATTTTTCTTAAAGTGGGCCTACACTCCTGGGTCATGTGTTTCAATAGGGAGAGATAAAGTGAACAAACAAAAAAGTAAACATGTATAAGATATGAGGTTGTGGAAAGCACTGTAGAGAATAGTTAATCAGTATAAAGGACTAAAGAGGACTGGGGTTCGCATTGGGGCTTGCTGTTTCATATAGAGTGTCATGGTAAGCAGGCTTTATTGACTTAGTATTCTTAAAACATGTAATATCTAAAAGAAGGGTGATAATTTCTGTGATATTTCAAGAAAGGATTAGAACCAAATCTTAAAATTAGCTGAAAAGTGCCCAAACTTAGAGAAATAGAGAAACTATATACTTGGCGATCTCTTATTCTTGGACATAGGGGAAAATAAATAGAAATAAAGTACACAGAACTGTAAAATAAAATTAATTTGTTGAACACAAGAGTTCCTGAATAGGTCTGAAATCATTAGTCACAAGTAAAAAACCTGTAGTATGTGCTTTGCGTAAGCTAAAAACTGTTATGGAAAAGGAAAAAACAAGCAGGAGTTACTAAGTGGCCATTTTACTAAAATTCATACTTACTACATAGGTTTCTTCAAATAATAAGTCTTTAGTCCTCATTGTGTCCCAGGCAATGCATAAGACTTGGAGACTGGAAAGACTAATTTGACCAGTGTGTGCCCTGGGGTACTCAGGCAGTTAGAAACAGACATAGATATTTAAATAAAGAAAGAATTAATCCAATAATTTGGGATATAGAAGTACACTCCAATAAACTAGAAAACCAATTTTTCCTACAGAATGTCATTTGTACTGGGTGTTCTCTTTAATCTTTAGTACATATCAATTGATAACTCAAAGTTGCTGCAATTTTTATTTTTAAAAATTTCTAGCAAAGATGAATATTTTTTTCCTGTTTTTTTTTTTTTTTTTTCACTCACTATGTTTCCCTTTGTGCAGATTTTTGTCCGCCAAATGGACAAAGTCTTCATGGTTTCCTGTCTCGTTTCTTTGTCTCCAATGTAGTTCTCTCTACGTGAACTCAGAAGAGAAGAAACTGGAATTAAAATTGGGCTTCTAGCTGTGTTTATTATATGGGCTCTTTTCCAACCTTTACAGAAAAACTTAAAAGACATTACTGATGTCTTTGTTTATAAACCTCACAGTCCTCTGAAATAATTGGTGTAGATCAAAGGATGTAGAGGCATATGTGCAGAGTGATCTGCTGATAAACATTTCTTCTTTCATTCACCTAGCATAGCGCTTTCACATAAGAGAAGATCACACGCAAGGTTTATTTCCTCTTGTTAGGCAGCCGGCTCCATTTTGGTAGAAAGATGGGAGGAAAAAGCTTACCTTCATAGAAGAACGTAATGAATGAAAAAAGCTGTTTGCTCTAAGGAATGAAGTGGAATATATAGTAGGCGAAGGGAGGTGTGGAAGGAATATTTGTTTTGTTTTTTTTTTAAGTGGTTATATTTAAAGCCTTCGACCTAAGTGTAAATCAGTGAACCAGAAAAAAAGTTATTTGTGAAGTCTTGTGTGTGTTTTTAGCATCACAAATGAGCATTGCAGCCTTCTTTATAGAAAAAACTGCTCTCTATCGGCACCTTGTGGGAAGTAAGTTATCCTGCAACTTGGATATTGATTCTATGATTAAACTAAATTGCTTTTGTTAGTTGTGCATTCCTTCCCCCTTGTCAACTTACCCTCCTAAAGATTAAGAAATTTTGTGAAGAATTATTTCAGCTATTGTATTTCTGTACAACAATCACTGAACAGTAAGCTTTATCTCCATTATTTATCCTAAAGTTGTGTATCAAACCAAGTACCTTTAGTGATTCTTAAAGTAGTCTGTGGAATTTTTAAGGTCATGCATTCAAGAAAACATTGATTTGGTGCTTTAAATTTTTGTTTTCCAGGTGGAAACAAGTTAACCAAGCAGCATTTTCATCTGAACTGGGCATGGATCTCTTTTGAAAAGGAATATTACCTGATTAACGAGGACTCCAAATTCCTAGATGTCGTTCTTAAACGTAGAGGTTACTTAGGAGAGACTTCATTTATAAGTACGTTTAATTCCCACATCTATCTTAAAATCCCATTTTCCTAGCAAAAATTCAAAATTTTATAATAATTAAAATATGTTTAGTTTACTGCTCTAGTTTTAAAGGTTATAGAGATGTTAATATTTAAATGCACTTTATCTGCTAAAGAAACATGTTAAAAGTTTTATGTGAAGGCACATTGTTAGAAACAAAAGGCTCTAAAAATAGGAAATGTGTAACCAAAATATATGCCTCTTCAAACCTACAAATGATCTTTCTGATATAAAATAACTTCATAAAAATGGCAATAATCATCCATAGGTTAAAAAAATTTTAATGTATTACATCTTAGAGTCTGTTTAGGCTATCATATAATTTATCCATAAGATCAAAGTCAGCAGAAATATCATTGTAAACATATGTGAAGGCTACTTTAATAATAAGTAAATAAAAAACCATCAGTAACCTATTAGGTATTGAAGTGTAATTTACTATTTGTTGCATTTGAATGGTTTGGCAAGTCAATAAAGTTTCAAGAACCCCAACACTACTCAGGCATACTGCATCAAAGGTATGCACTGTGACTTTTTTCTAAAACCAATAATGTGTTAAACACCAATCATTTTCTGCTGCTTCACCCTTTTAAATAAAACTGAGAATCAAAAGCAAATGAATAAAATCTTTTTACAACTTCAGTTCAAGCTCACATTCAATTTCATGTGAGCATAAACAGATATTTTACTAGTAGGTATACTAGTAATTTTAAGTAGCAATATATTTGGCACTAAATACTTGGCTTATTGAGGAAAAATGATAGCATCCCAAGCAAATATGTTATTTTTGGTATCATATAATACCAAAAATATGATTTTTATGGGATAAGAGCTTTCATTGAGTGAAAGTATCAACCAAGGTAGAAATCTAGAAAAATGTTGGCAAAATAAAAAAGGTGACTGTCTTCAAAGTGATTATTTGAAATTTTACTGGTCCTTGAGATTCAAATGCTTTAAACAGTAGAATTCTATCAACACATACAGACATGAGCACACATGCATATACATCTCACCCACCATACTTTTGCCACAGCCGCATTCTCACCTGCCCCCTATGATTTCCCCTGATGTTTGGATGCTGGATTTAATTATCCTTTAATTTAAAAAATACTTTGTTTTTTGACTTTAGAAGAGAGATTTTCACACTATGCTCTGCTGATCTTTTAAGGTTACTCTGACTCTAGGTGAAGCTGGTCCACCCACAGATCCAACACAAAGTAGGGGGAGCTCTACTCCCATCTTTATTTGAATGTGCCTCTTTGTGGGCTGTCATTTATACTCTCTTTGTTTAATCTTAGAGCATAATGAATGCTTTATTGCTTTCTCTTTTAGAAGCATGCTCTCTCTCCGCACACAAACACATGCTCTGCAGATCAGAAATATGATCCTGTCTTACTTGTTGTCAGTAAGAAATTAGCCTTAACTGTGCTTTGTGCTTAAAAATAAGTCACAGGGCACTTTAGTAATTAATTCTTAAGGATGCTTTCATCTATCTGTATTTTATGTGAATTTCCCCTCCTAATGAGTATATTTAATTACTTACTCACAAATAGCCCATTGATAGTAATGAGGAAAAGTTAATAGTTGCAAAATTTTTTAAACTAGTGTTTCAGATATTTCTCTCCATTGTCTTTTTAAAAGCCAGATGCTAAAATGTCAAACAGGAGTTTTTATTCTTGTGAAGTTATTTTTTTCAATGAACTATTATTTCCTACATGTGGAGATCAGCACCAGCAATTCTATAAAGGCCCTATAGCTAGCAGGTTAGTTAATCTACATGTTACTTAGTAACCTAGGGAGTTAGAAATTTGGAAAGACTTCTGTGTGTGACTCACATGCATCAATCATGGAAGATAGTAATAGAATCCATGCTAGGACTGGGAATAGAAATCAGATTAAAGTGAAGGGGAGCGTCGTGGGAATTCTACAATGAATATGTTTAATGTTCCTGTTCTATAACCTCCACTTTTATTTATGGACTTTTAGAATTAGATAGTTTACATTATAGCTAAAAGCAGAATATTACTTTCCTTCAGAAATACAGTTAGTAAATCATAAAATTACATAAAATTTGTATACGTATTTTCTCAGAGATGACTATTCACTTTATAACCTTTACAGCCATTAATAAATTAAATATATATTTGCATTTCACAAAAGTATTGGAATTTCAAAGATCTTATTACTACCAGTTAATAAATGTGAGCTATTCCATTTAAGCACATTAATACTCTATACCTTTACTACTTATAACAATCCTTTATTCACTAATGCAACAAATATTTTCTTGAATGCTTATTAAGTGCCAGACACCTTGTCAGGTTATAGACAATGAAGTAATAATAATAACTAACATTTATTGGGTTCTTATTATGTGCCAGGCCTAGTTCTCAATTCATGCAACATTAATCTCATGAGAAGAGTGTCATTATATCTTTCATTACGCAAATAAGGAAATAAAAAGATTGTCATCTGCCAAAAGTTACACAGTTAGTAAGGGAGAGAGCTGAGATTTGGCTCCAGGGCTGACTCCCTCAACTACCAGACCATTTTGCTCCTTATATTGTCTACAACTGAGGAAGTTAATAACTTACCTGTGATCCCATAGCCACTATGTGGCCAAAGTAGGATATAAAACTTAATCTCTCATTCCAAAAGAAACTTGTTTAACCTTTATGCAGTTTTTCCATGTCAGAGAAAAAGACTAAAATTGTAGTGTCAAAAGTGACTAAGGTAAATCAAAGTAATATGTTTTGTTTAATAATTAATTTTCTTTGGGGAAAAAAAGAATCATACATTTAAGCCCAACTTGTAAGCCTTTTGATTTTTAGAGTTCTTTTTGCCCCATCTAATAATATTATTTATAATATGTATGGTTTACCAGCTGAATACATCTCTAAGTAGGAACATATTTTAACAATTAGTGTGCTTGACTATCTCATCTACCAGGGCAAGATGAAAGTGGACTGATAAGTTTCCTTCACAGTCTATACACCATTCTTTCATCTTTTATTAAAATGGGGTATCTATTTTGTGTTGGGCCTCATGGAGATGTGAAATATTTAGTATGTGTCTACTCACCCCGGGAATCTTGCTAAAGCGTCGATTCTGATTCAGTAGGTCTTGGATAGGGCTGAAATTGCATTTCTAGCAAGCTCCCAGGTGTTGCTCACACTGCTGTTCCACGGGCCACACTTTAAATAACAAGGCAGACTAACACTCCACTCAGAGTAGATATTATATGTTAATTATAAAAAGGAATCTTTATTTTTAACCCAAAGCAAAATTAGTATTCCACTTTAGAGATTCTAAGACAAATGGTAGAGCAGAATCATGAACTACTCAATACCTACAACGGAACACTTTGATTGTAGGACCTGTACCCAATTATCCATTTCTTGGAATCAAAGCAAGATCTACTTTGCACTGCAGGATGACGTGACACACAAAAAGTTAATACAGAATATTTTAATAATCCAATTGAAGATGAAACTAAGAAAATGATATTGTTTCCATGAAGGTATTGGCACAAGAGATGGGACTGCAGAAACAGAAAAAGACTTTAAGGGCAAAGCACAGAAACAAGTACAGTTCAACCCAGGCCAGACCAGGGCTACATGGAGAGTGCACATCATGAGTGATGGGGAGCATGAGCAGTCTGAGACCTTCCAAGTGGTTCTCTCAGAGCCTGTACTGGCTGCCCTGGAATTCCCCACAGTGACTTCAGTGGAGATTGTTGACCCAGGAGATGGTAAGTGCAATCATCAACTTGTATTGCTGCTGTTGGTTGGGTTTTTATAACAAAATGCCTTATAAAGAAAGTTTTAAATTCAATGTTTGGCCTTTCCGTAAAGAGAAATTTCTAGATTAATGGTTCAATATTCTCAGTATACTGATAGAAGAGGGAACCCAAAAATTAATGAAGGGAATCTATATGTTTTTAGGTAAATGAACTATAAATAAGCATAGAATTATCACATGTTCTTTCTCTTATTATAATTTTATCCTTTAGAACCAATATTGTTTATCTCATTTTTCTTAAATAAATTCATTACATTGAAAAAAATTTTAAATGTCTTTTAAAATGCTCTTTAAACAAATAGTTTAAGAATTAGACCATTTTGGGTGTGATTTGTTCCCTATATTAGACTTAATTAGTCAAGTTTCCTTCATATATTCACCATTCAAAAATGCATTTGGCCGTGTTTTCAAATTTGTTACATAATACTCATCCAACCCACCCCTACTCCTTGCTGAATACTGTTTGAAGCATTGCTCTTAATTTCTATTGTATTACATTTTCTTGTCAATGCACACCCCAGGTAAAAGTAAACCTCACTGTTTTTGTGTGTAATTTGACCTTTTTCCTCCCCCTGGCACACTTCCACAGCCCTGGTTAGTCTCAATGCAGTCAGGGGGAAAAAAAGTTGATAGGCTTTTTGAAAGATGGTACTTATGAAAAACTTGAAAAGACTCTTCTAAAGCTGAAATCCTGTCAGGATCCAGACATGACTTTCTTTTAAACTGTCATCCTACTTTACTTTGTCAGAAAATTCTTAAATATTCTGTGTAGATACAATCTACTAAGTACATATGTGGAAATTTCTAGGTTAAAAGACTGAGCATAATTAAAGAAAGAAGATAAGAGAACTGAAGATCTGTATCTGTTTATTTAACCAACATCTCTGGTTTTAGTTCAATATGAAGTTCAATTATGTTTATAATTTCCATTAAGAAGCACTTAGCATTTAATTATATTTAGTTTTATCTGTATTAACTAGGAATAAATAATTAAATTTTCTTCTAGTCCTGAGTTTTAGGTAAGTGCTAGCATAGTAAACCTTCTCTCTTTGAACAAGCCTGTGACAGCTTTAATACATGTAAACTGGCCTGTTTGTTTAAAGTCATTTCTTGATATTTTATTTTATTAACTGATGTGTTCTTTAATGCCTGCTATGTTTCACATCTTGTTGAACACCATTGGTCTTGAAATTACAAGACCTGGGTTTGATTTCCAACTCTGCCATTTCTAGTTGTATGGCCTTAACCAAATCAAAGAGCTTTTATTAAGATTTAGCTTCCTAATGCACAGAATAAGAAAAATTAATTATTCTCATGTTGCAGCATTCCTGTAAAGGATGTAAATAAGTGATTGCAATAGAATGTGATGTGGTACAACAAAACATGAACAAAGTGCTATGGAAGCAAGAAGGTGGAGTAATCAACACTGCATTATTTTAGAATGGGAACTGCTTTTACTTATTCGACAATTAATATAGAGACATATAAGTACATACTTTCCCAATCCTTTACTTACCATAACTGGTACTAATAATAATAACTGGCATTCACTGAGCACAAACTATGTGCCAGGCAGTGTGCTTAACACATTAAATATATTCTTTCATTCGTCCTTTTTTGCCTCACTACCATATAAGCATATATACCATTTTAGGCATTTTACTTGATGTTTATAGGATGCTCTCAATTTCATGTGTGACAAGTTTTAGAATATTGGTTCCAAATTTTATGACAAAAAAAACTTAACATAAACTCTCTGTACATACACACAAACGTATACATACCCTCATATGTCCAGGATTCTCACATGTTCATAATTATACTCTTATAATATTCTCTATCCACTTATATTTTTAAAATTACATAGCTGTGAGTTAAAGATTTTAAATGACTATTTTATTTGATACATAAGTATCTATATTCACTGAAAAAATAATAATACATTTATGTGCTTATTTATTTAGTCTGAGGGAATGCTCAGTACCCATGTGAATGCTCTGTAATACCTCTCATGCCTTCAGATATTTGTGACTTTCTGGTTGGGAATCATGACTCTATAATCAATAGTATTGACCTCTCTTTAATGAGTGAGTTCAGTCATCATGTTTTCCACATCATTTGTGCAATAGCACAGCCTACTTCAATGAGCAGACAGTAACAAAAGCCTGGTGTAAGTGTACCCAATCCTTGTCCCCGACTGTCCTGGGAGATTGTGAATCGTATGGAACTAAATCCCTTGAACAGCCACATGTAGCTCTTGCAGCTATCCTGCTATCTGCTGCTGCCAACCAAGGAGAGACCATCCAAGCACTGGCTAAATGTCAGAAAGGGCTTGGAAGCCTACATTTTAGTCTGGAACAAATACATTTTGTTGCATGGAGGACTGAGTAGGGGCTTTTCTTACAACTCGACAAAATTCTGTGGGGTCACAGGAGGAATGCACCCATTCTGCCATGATTTGGATATTAATAACTTCCTAGACAAATGGGCTCAGTCATTTATTCAATATATAAATAAATTCAATTTCCTCATAAATTAAAGCCTATGGTACAAAGAGAAAAACTAGAATAAGAGAACAGACTGCTTAGCGGAGATGTTAACTTTCTTTGTCATCTCCCATGTTTAAGGCTGCCGGGTGAACATCCAGGTATAACATTTACATAAGCCATACAAAGAGTATTAAAACAGTTATCTTATATATCTTCAGTAATCATTAACGGTTAGATTGTATAGAAAAACCTAAACAAGTATAACAATTATGGCTAATATCATTAGCAGACATGTAAAAACAGTCAAAATGGCCTCTGAATTCAACATCAGTCTGTAGGTATACAGCCCTTGTTATTGTCTTGGGATAGCTGTCTACCTGATTTTAGTGGCTTCTCATCCTAAGGGAGTTCTTAATGCCCATTTTAGGCAAAGGTGAGTGAAGATCAAAGATGAGGAAGGTGTACATTCAACGTTGAATGCCTTTTTTAGATAAGAAATATGAATCCAAGAGTTAAACCCTTTAAGTGTAGCTTCACTTGTTTTAGTAACATCTGATAAAGTCCCTTCCACAGATGTTGGAGAGAGTGACTTCTATTTTATGTCAATTCCAATAAACAAAATCTCCAGATGGTAGTCGATGATTTTTAAAATCTTCATCTCCTGTGAAAAGAAGCAGTAACCTATTTTCTGCATTTTCTTAAATATGTCTCTTTTCAGTCATATCAGCTTATGAGCTTTTTCATCTAGTTTAATTTCAACTTAAATATACTATGATACATGAAGAAATGAAGAAAATGGTTTTCCAGGGTTTTCCATTGTCCTGACTATTCATTTAATTTATATCCATTGTTTACCCATATAATACATACACTAGAAGTTTTTTGTTACTTGTTTTACAATGCTTCCCATGAAATTTACATGAAAAAAATATTTTGAGGTGTTCCAGGAACCCATCTGAAACCACAAACTTATTCCTACATATATTGAGATTTTGATCCTTTAAGCCTCAATTTCTAATGAAAACTAAGAAGTAAGAAATTAGCATTCTTTAGCTTGGACATTTTATAACCTCTAGAAACATTTTTCATAGACATCAAAGTCAATTATTAACATGGATTTATTTTTGTAAAACCTGGATAAAATATAATATTATATTTAATATCAATAACTTGAAAGACATGTCTGTTCTACTTAAACCAACAAACTTAAACAGACTTATTTACTAAAGATAATTTTAGAACACATGAACTAGAAAAGCATTTGAATTAGTTTCTATACTTCTGAGAATGTTAGAATATCCAATCCTTACAAGTGCTTACCTTTAAATTAATGTTAACAATACCATCTAGAGGTAGAAACCTATCTCTCACATGTACAGCATACATATATAGACATACATAGACAGACACAAACAAGAGATCGTTTAACCATGAGAAAAATTCACTACTTTATCAAAGATTGGTGTATCCAAATTTCATTTGGGAGCATTTACATTTAATATCTGTCCTTGACAAGTCAAATGTTAAATGACCTTCTCCTTTTAAAATAAGGACCATTTTTAATTCCTTGAAGAATTGGGTTGACATCTAAATGGCATCATAGGTTGATCCATTTATCTAAATCATCTTTTTTAAGCTTTGAGAGACCAAGTAAATATGTTTTCCATTCCTTTGGCCTAATTTTATAGCAGTCTTTTTCTAATTGTCCAAGCAAAATATTATTTTAGAAGTATCAAAGGATCCTCATCATGACATGATTTCCTATGTTAATTTTAGTTTTTCATTTTAAATATGCAGAGTCTGAGGAAACTTTTAGGAAAAATCCAAAAAGCCCTTACATGCATGTCTCCAGATGAACCAAATGTGATGGATATCCCCATAGGACTGCTTCGTACCATGGAGGAAATTTTTCCTCAATCAGCCTCATAAAGATTCTTAGTCACATGAAAGTACTTGAGATTCAGGTTAGGGAAACAAGTGCCCTTCCTCTTTGGAGCTATAGAGAGTTCAGTTTCTCATTTAACCAGCAAAGATTTTGTTCAGAGTCTCAGTAAGCAATCAAATAAAAAGCAGAAATTAAAAGTGGCAAACCATTTTTCTCTCCTTTCCCTCAAGTTATCTCAACATTTATCCACCTCAAGGATTTTCTAGGAGCAGCTCAAATAAAGTCAGGACCTGACCCTTAAAGCAAGGTGGTCTGGGATTCTGAGATAAAACTTACCCAAGTTCACTCAAAATGAAGCAGAAAATTGGTGGGATATAAGGGGCCCCTGCTGGTACCTAGCAATGGGTCCAGGTCTTCAGGGTGGTCCCAGGTAGACTTCTTCAGAATCCTGCCACCTACGGCAAATAAATGATGACATAAGAAATGTGTAAACTTGTAGAGAATTTTTATAAGTATTCATTTAAGCCAAAGTGACAACAATGCCAGGAAGCAAGATCTCAAATTCTGCAAGGAATGACAGTTTTGAAGTTTCTTCTACACATTTGGAATTAAGAAAGCAATACAGGAAAGATTAAATGAAGGTGGGAGAAAGCAAGGTGGGAATTGGATTACATATAGTTAAGACTATGTACTCTCTTGAGAGTCGTTAGGTTTCTGAGGGGTCTGAAAAAGAGTCATTTACAGGTATATTAACCCAGATGCACAGAAACAATGGACAGGGCTTGCTGAAGGCAAAGATAAAACTTTTATTAAAAAAGTTATATGTCTGGGGTATGACTATTCAACCTACGAGGACTTGTCCAGTTAGGAATTTATGATTGAATCTGCCTCTGAGGTTACTTTTGGTTAGATTTATTAAGAGCCCCTTTTTCATCTACACCAAGAAGTCCTTGTTGGTTATTCCATAGGCCAAGGATCATAGTGGGTACTCATATATAATAGACATTAGTATTATAATGACTATCTATTAGGAGCTTTATACTCTTATCTCATTTAAGCTTTATGTTTGCAATTTATATACCAATTTACAAATGAGATCTCCAAGGTTCACAGAATTTACTTCTCTAAAGTCCCCCAGCTGATAGATTCCAAAGCCAAATCATAATTAATTCATATATTTTGCCACACCAACTTTATTTATCTATTTTTGTATATATAGAAAAAAAACAAGAACAACAAAGTAATGTCTTCTCTTTTTACTATATTATCTTTTGTCTTTATATATCAACCCCAAACGTGTTAGTATAGGTGAATAAAACCAAGCATTCTAGGAAAATAATCAAGACCAATTCAGCCCTTGTATAATGTATCTGTATGTTTAATAAATGTTTATTGGGAATCTGCTATATGCCAGGAATTCTGCTAAGAGCTATGGATGTAAGTGCTAGAATAAGGAAGGAACACTAGGCATGAAGGGTCAGATAAGTAGATGATTACCTTGTACTAAATTGTTACAACTAGCAATACAGAGTGAAATATGCTGTGATAAGGGGAAAATCCATACCCATGGAGAAGTATCTAACCTAGCATAAAGATCCTTCTCTTCCTATATATTACTTTCCTCAACTGTCAGATATTATATCATCTCTCCTCAGTTTTAGGAGCATATATATATTAATTAATATTAAACATTTTTATTCCTTTTATAACTAAAATATGTAAGAGCTAAAATTTCTTATTCGATATAAAGGTCTCATTGCTTTTTTACTCTGTGTAATTTCTAATCAGAGTAAATTGAGTTTTATATACATTCCTAGGAGAACGTAACCTCAGCTATAGGTGTTTGAGTACTGATAACTAGTATAGATATCTAAAACCTGAAAATATTTTATGTAATTATTTAGTTTGTACAGTTGAAGTATCTTGCAAACTTCTGATTAAAACAGGCTCATTCTGACAGTTTTATGATACCAAAATATAGATATGAACTAGTATATTAAATATTTGATCTCTCTAGTCATTTATGGTGGGGCCAGATTAGGTTAATACTATATAATATTTAGTATAGATTAAACATAGTATTCTAGAGGAAAGTAGGACTTACATCTCAATAACCCTAACTTTATTTGATACAAATTAAAGAAAGACTTTTATGTTCTGAGTGAAGCAAACCCTAAAGATCCCACCAAAACACTATCGGAACTTAAAAATGAATTCAGTAAAGTAGCAGGATACGAAGTTCATATTGAGAAGTTGGTTGCATTTTTATACACCACTAAGGAACTATCAGAAAGAGAAATTAAGAAAACAATTCCATTTGTAATTGCATCAAAAACAATAAAATACCTAGGAATCGATTTAACCAGAGGGATAAAAGACCTGTACTCAGAAAATATGAGTCACTGAATAAAGAAATTGAAGAAGATACAAATAAATGGAAGCATATACCAAATTTATAGATAGGAAGACTTAACATCGTCAAAATGTACATACTACTGAAGGCAATCTATAGATTCAGTGTGATCCCTATCAAAATACCAATGACATTTTTCACAGATCTAAGACAAATAATCCAAAAATTTATATGAAAACATAAAGATCCTGAATCTTCACGGCAATCTAAGAAATAAAAACAAAGTTGGATGTATTATGCTACCTGATATCAAACTATACTACAGGGCCAAAGTAATCAAAACAGCATGGTACAGGCATAAAAACAGACACATGGATCAACAGTACAGAATAGAAAGCCCAGAAATCAATCCACTCCTATATGGGCACTTAATCTATGACAATGGGGTAAAGACAGTCTCTTCAATAAATGTTGTTAGGAAAAAATGATGAGATATATGCAAAAAAAAAAAAAAATGACTACCTTCTTACACTATAGATAAGAATTAACTCAAAATGAATGAAAAACTTAAATGTAAGACCCCAGCTATGGTGGTGCTGGGAGAGGGGAGGGCTCAACAAAGGAATAATGGATATCACTGGCACTTTTGCCCAGGAGAAAGCCTCACCCCTGGCTCTCACTCTGACAACTTAGTGTCCCCCTGTAAGTCCCTGGTGCCCCCCGAGCAGCCAGCCAAATGAGTAGGTCTGTCACCGTGAAAGTCCGCTCTTTGACATGACCCCTTTAAGAGGCGTTTGCCACTGCCATAGCCTCTGTCTTACTCGGCTGCTGAAGACTGGGCAGCCTCACGTCTTTGCCCCCTACTACCTTCTGCCGTTGCTGGGTGATTTCTTATTTCTCTCCCTAGTTGTAGTGCTCTGTTAATCTAGACTCCCAGGTGACTCTGCTTGCTGTTTGCTCCATGTTTCCATCACACCTTCGATGTGGTCATAAGAGGGAATGAATAAAGCCTCTATCTTCTACATCATTTTGCCCGGTCTCCAGCGAATATTTTTTAAAGATAATACAATAATATCTCTTTTTGAGATTTTATACTTAAAAAGTTATGCTTATTCGTGGCAGTCTAAATATGAGCTTCTAATATATATGTGTGTATATATATACACACATATATATATACACATACACACATACATACACATACACACATACATACATACATATACATATACATATATATGTGTATATATAATGTATATATGCTAATATATGTGTATATATAATGAGTTGAAAAATAATGGTAACTGGAAAGTCTACCAAGAGGGCCTTTCTTTAACTCTCTTTTTCTAGTTTTTCTCCCACGGACCACACATTTCTACAAGAAGTTAAGTCAAAAGAGGACCATACTTGGTGCTGGGCCTGTTATCCCGTCAAACCAAGTGTAGGAGTGGATTTGAGAGCTAAGGACAAGCTCTGAACACCCAGCTTTCTTTTTTATTTCTAATTCAAACCCACTCACTCCAGCAAGAAGTCCTGGCTTGCTTAATCAATCCTCCATGGGTCATAGTGTGTAGGAGGAGCCAAAACCTAGGTACTCAAGGTATTAAATTAAAATCCCACATGTGGGATTTTTCTGAATAACTTATTTGGAAAAAAAAAATGGCCAGTATAGATTAGAGTGTAGAATAAACATATAATCAACTCTGTCTTGGTTAGCTTGGGATTCTAGAACAAAATATCACAAACTTAGAAATAAATATTCCTTGCAGTTCTGGAGGCTGGAAGTCCAGGATCAAGTTATTGGTAAGAGCTCTCTTCCTGGCATATAGTAAGAAACCTTCTTGCTGTATGCTTATAAAACCTTTCTTTGGTACTTGTGCTGAGAGAAAGAAAGAGAGAGAGAGATCTGCTTCTTATAAAGGACATTAATCCCATGATGAGGGCCCTATCCTGATAAACTCATCTAAACCTAGTCACCTCCCAAAGGCCCCACCTAGAAATATCGTCACACTGGGAGTGAGAGCTTCAACATATGAATTTTGACCCACAAGAAACTTTAATAAATAAATGAAACTTTCTGTGATATTTCATACTAATGCCATTCTGTAAATTACCTGAGGACCGCCAACCCCAAGATGATACCAGAGTTAATTTCTGTAAGTCAATTAAAGGAAACTCACTGATTTCATTAGATACTTGACTAGAATATTTTATGGCACTTTGTGTAAAATTTTATACTGAAGTTTTATGATGATTTCTATGTTTAAATTTTATATTTGGTAAAAATCCTACTATTAATAATAGAAGTAATTTTTACCCTTACTGAAACTCATCTTAAAAATAAGAAATGATATTTCTCTAGATATCAGTCTGGTCCCTTTTAAAGCAAAACTTCTTGAAAGAAATGTCTATGCCTATTTTCTTCTAGTCTCTCTCCTTCCAATCAGGCTTTTGCCCTCTTTACTCCACAGAAACATTTCTGGTGAAGATAACTAGTGACTTCTCTTTGCCAAATCTAGCGATCAGTTCTTGGTTCTCAATGTACTTAACTTGACAGCATCATTGGAAACAACAGATCACTTCTTTTTTTTTTTGAAACACTTGTTGCACTTGACTCTAGTACCCACACTCCCTTGGTTATCCTCATCACTGAGAACCTTCCAAGCTTCTTTTGCTCAGTTTTCTTTAATACCCTGACTTTCAAATGCCCTAGTTGGTCCCTGGATCTATTGTCTTCTTTATCTATGATTCCTCCCTCAGTGACTTTGTTCTGACTCATAGCTTTATATACCATCAACATGCCAGTGGCTCCCAAATTTATATTTCCGATATGAACCTCTCCACTGAAATCCAGGGTTGTATATACCCACCTGGTTAATTTGACATCTCATCTTGGATATCTAAAAGACACCAAATTTTAGTATGTCCAAAATGGAACTTCTGATTTCCAGCCCTAAATTTGATTCTCCAAAGTCTTTCCCACATCTGTATTCAGGAATTTTATCTTTCTACTTGGTTAAGACAACAAAATTTGAGGTCGTCCTTGATTCTTCTCTTGTGTACCACATCTAATCCATTAGAAAACTCTTTTGGCTCTTCCTATATATGTTCTGCAAATGGCTGTATTATACCACCTCCACTGCCACCACCTGGTCCAACATTTCTGATCTCTTCCCTGAATAGTTGCAAAGCCTCCTAACTGGACTCTTTGCTTCATCTCCTGGCCCCTAATGTCTATCTCACAACAACCAAAAATATTTTCCTTAGATTATGTCAAATTATAGTACCCCTAAGTTCAAAACTCTATTGTAAGAGACTACATATATAAACAAGGTCCGATTACATTTTAAAATACAACTTTGACCTACAACCTATAGCAACTAGGGAGCCAAATCATATCTTTTAGAGCAATTAGCCCAAAATGATCAGGACTTGATCAGTAACTGACAGCTTCTTTAATTTTCATCCCTACTTTCAGTCTAAGCCTAACCAGAGAAAGCCAAAATCCTTCCCTAACCAGCCAGATAAAATTCTTCACTTCTACAACATGTCCAGTCAGAATAGTTAGCATCAATAAACTAAAAAAAAAAAAAAACCACACACACACAAAAAACAAACAAACAAAAAAAAAACTAGTGTTGGTGAGGATGTGAAGAAAAGAGAACCCTGGTGCACTGTTGGTGAGATTGCCAACTGGTACAGCCACTATGAAAAACAGTTTGGAGGTTCCTCCAAAAATTAATTGCACTTGTGGGTATTTATCCAAAGAAAATTTAAACACTGATTCCCATATTCCACCTCTATGTTCACTGCAGCACTATTTACAAGATATGGAAGCACCCTAAGTGCCCATCAGTAGACAATTGGATAAAGAAGACATGGTACATGTATGTGTGTATATGTGTGTATGTATGTATGTGTGTGTATATACAGACACACACACACATATACACACATACATGTACCATGTCTTATATATATATATCAAACATTGATATATATATATAATACATATATATGTATGTATTTGTGCATGTGTATGTATATACACACACACACAAATACATACATACACACATATACACACACACAATGGAATATCACTTAGCCATAAAAAGTTGAAATCTTACCATTTGCAACAACATGGATGGACCTAGAAAGAATTATGCTAAGTGAACTAAGTCAGGCAGAGAAAGATAAATACTATGTGTTTTCACTTACATGTGGAATCTAAGGAACAAAATAAATGAAGGAACAAAACAAAAACGGACTCAGAGATACAGAGAACAAACCGGTGATGGCTAGATGGAACATGTTCTTTGGGCCTGAGTGAAAAAGGTAAAGGGATTAAGAAGTACAAATTGATAGTTACCAAATAGTCAGGAGATGTGAAGTACAGCATAAGGAATATAGCCAATAATATTTTAATAACTATGTATAGTGCCAGGTGGGTATTAATTGGAGGATCACTTCATAAATTACATAAATGGGTAACCACTATACTGTCTACCTAAAACTAATATAAAATAATATTGAATATCAATTGTAATTTAAAAATAATATTTTTAAAAAATGCTTTACTTTTAGTTAGCTCACCTACAGCTTCCCCATACCAACAGCTTGTATTCAGAACGTAGTTGCAGCTTTCCCTTTATTCCACTCAAAGCTTTTTCTCTCCTCCATCTGCCTTGGAGTCTCTGCTAAATACAAGTAATGATGGCTGACTTCCTTACTACAGCAAACTGAATAAATATCCTTTGCTTGTTTTCATCCTATTGGGTGGTCTTTATTTCCACAATTTCTTTCTTTACGTAAAATACAAAGTCTTTCCAATGGTTCTGAAAGTTCCAGGTGACCTGCCCACCACTCACTTTTTTGATCTCATGTCCTACCCCCTCCTCCTTGCCCAATTTATTCAAACCACATTAGCCCCCTGACTGTTCCCTGTACACACCTAGCACAAGCTGACCTGAGGCCCTTTTCACTTATTCATCTGTTTGCCTGGAATTCTCTTCTCTGAGTTATTCACATAGAGTGTCTCAACCTTGGATCAAATAACTAAATAGAGATACTTTCCATGAATTTTCTACATAACACTCATGGTATATACCCTACCTCAGCCCTGCCTTGTTTCCCTCAGCACACTATTTTCTTCAAATCATTTGGCCCTTCTTAACATATGATATATTTTATTGTTTTTTGTTTATTTTTTTCCTCCTCTCTACTATAAAAGTAAAACAGGAATTTTGTTTACTTTTATATCCCTTTCTTGCAAGTAGTTGCCCAGTCAATGTTTGATAAATAAATGATTAGTTACAAAATCTTATATCCACCATTTTAATGGTGCCATTTTTTAAATTGGTGTATCAGTCAGAGCCCCAGAAGAAAACAAATGTTTCACTCAAAATGAGTAACTTAAGAATTTTTAACATACTATTTACAAAAGTGAGGGTAAGGATTACAAAACCTCCAGGTGTATCATTAGCAAATATCTTCTCCCAATCAGTCAGCTGTCTTTTTTGTTTTGTTGATAGTTTCCTTTGTTGTACAAAACCTTTTTAGTTTTATGTATTCCCATTTGTTTATTTTTTTCTTTTGTTTTCCTTGCCCAAGGAGATATAGCCAAAAAGAAATTGCTTTTAGCAATATCAAAGAGTTTACTGTCTATGTTTTCTTCTAGAAGTTATATGGTTTCAGATCTTACATTTAAGTCTTTAATCCATTTTGAGTCTATTCTTGTATACAACGTAAGAAGATGGTCTTCTTCTTCTTCTTTTTTTTTATGTCAGTACCATTCTGTATAGATTACCATAGACTTCCTCTAGGCCTGAGGGGTAAGGGAAGAAGAAGTTAGCTGAATCCAGAGAGTCAGCTAGGGTATCCAGGAGACACTATGACCTTTGCATGGGGCTGTGCAAAGGGGAACCCCAAGGAGAACCAGGAGAATGAATGCTGACCTTATTCAACTCTTGCACAGCCCTCTGAGCCCTGCTGTGTTCTTCTTTGGCTGACTCAACCAGAGCACGAGGGAAACCTTTGATGTGGTTCACATTAATTAGTTCCAGGGGCACAAGGTAGGGTGGAAAAGGATGGAACATGGACCTCAAGGGCTGTGTTCTCTATTGCAGTAGTATTTTATAATGATCAGAAGCAGTGTGACTTACTGTTTTAAAAATACCCATGAAGTATTTTCTATGTGTATATGAAACTTTCAGTGAAACAGACTACAGGCAAAGTATCTGTTTGAGGATTATCATATCAAATGATTGAATTAAATGTTTTATCGAACTAAACATAGTTTTACATTGAACTGTGATTTTTCAATAATTTATACTACTTTTTATTATTTAGTGTACCTTTAAAATACCTTAAAAATGAATCACTGAAACATATAAATATAATGTTATGTACTATGTGTTATTGTTATTCCTCTAGGAGAGATAGGAAACCACAGATTTGTTCCTTATGGCTGATAAAAAACATTTATAAATTCTAAAGGAACTGTTATTTAAAAATCTACAAACAAAAAAAACATGTTGAATAATGCATTAATATTATGTTTTAACCATCAATCATTCAAAAGGAATACATTTTAAGTAAAAAGAACAAATATAGTAGACATTACAGGCTCTGAGTTTTATTCTTGACTTATCAGGAAGACTCCTTGAAAAATATGTTCAACTCTATGAGTCTGAGTTTCTTCATCTGTAAAGTAAGAGGTGGGACAAAGATGACTTCTGAGGTCTCTTCACATCTAAAATTTGACTACTCAATTAAAAGGTGTTGATTTGTACCAAGAGAACAAAATTGGTTGTAAAGGAACGTATCCACAGCACGTATTAATTAGAAGAGAGCCATTACTGGAGATAAAAGCAATGTTGGGTTTTATTTCTAGGTTAAGAATTCGTTGGCCCAGAGCCTGCATGTTTTATAACTACTTCTTCTCCACTCTTCTTCCTCCTTCCCCTCATACTGTGTTATTCTAAAAGAATATGCAAGGTGGGAGGTGAGGAATCAATCATTAGAACAATTTTAATTTGCATAAAATTGTTTCAGAGATAAGAAGCTCAGTGGCTGTGATTGTGTTTTCTCCTTAGAATCAAGTGTATTTATTCCCCAGTCTGAATACTTCATCAAAGAAGATGTTGGTGAACTGTTCATTCCCATCAGGAGAAGTGGAGATGTGAGCCAGGAGTTGATGGTGATCTGTTATACACAACAAGGTACCTCATTTGCAAACAAACTAAACTAAAATGTCCCCCAAAGATATAAATAAGCTTCATTAACATGTTAGAGACATAACATTATGTCATGAGTGATATAATCTATTATTATAATTTTCACAAGGAGAAAAAAAGCATTGATCCAGAGGTTTTGCTTCACTATGATACCTTCGAGGACCCCTCTAAAGAAGACCTGGAAGGACCCTGCTGCCACTTACCAAAAACATTTCTGATTCACTTAGCTGCTTATTCTAATTGTCAATGCTTTCTGGATTGCAAGAAATTGAAGCCTCCTCCCCTGTCCAGGCCTGCTCAACTAGAAGGGAGTAATTGTTAAAAAAAAAAAAAAAAAAAAAAAAAAAAAAAAAAAAATGAAAAGAAAAAAGTAGGGGCAAAGAAATAGATACCCAAGGAAATAAACTAATTTCAAACTCGTTTGAAACTCATCTCAGTCAAATTTCAAAATACTTGTCTTTGCTCATGGGTGAGCATCCCCTGAAGGGTGATTGTTTGTAATACAAAATTAAAATTAATACATGATATTCATTAATGTGCTAAACACCTTTCTAGAAAACAGGAAAATTTTCTAAAAATGCAAAAGTAAAAGTCATATACATTATTGAGATCTGAGCTGACAATCTTTAAAATTTCCATTAATGTATGCGAATTGAAGGGTAGTAGAAAATAGTGATTTAAATTTCAGACTTCAGAGCAAGCGGTTTAATTTCTGTAAATCCCAGTTACCAAATGCATGAAACCCAATAGAGTGCTTGAGAGAATTACTGAGGCAATGTGTATAAAATGCTTGGCACTTCACTGCACACAGTAAGAATTTGAATAGTAGGAACTAATATTTTGTAATATCATGTTGTTCTAAAAGACCACTGACAGAATGTAGATGATAAAACACTTGAAATGTAATATTTGCCATATGGTTGAGACCATTATGAAGCTGACTCATGATGCTAGAACGGTATACAGGTGCTATTGCAATTTTCAGGGGTATTCATAGATATTAATTGACCATTAAAATACTGCATGTGAAAATGATTGTTTCTGAAAATATCTTTGTAAAATGTTTCTCATAAATACCTTTTGGGTTTTCTCTGCTTCGAGGAACGGCAAGTGGAACTGTGCCAACATCAGTGCTTTCCTATTCCGATTACATATCCAGGCCTGAGGACCACACCAGTGTTATCCGCTTTGACAAAGATGAGTGTGAGAAAGTGTGTCGGATTGTTGTTATTGATGACTCTTTGTATGAAGAGGAGGAAACATTCCATGTCCTTTTGAGCATGCCCATGGGTGGAAGAATTGGATCAGAGTTCCCAAAGACTCGGGTTACAATCATCCCTGACAAAGGTGATGGTAAGTACTAATTTACCTAAAAATGATTCCTCCTAGCAGGGAAGACCAACACAAAGCACAGACTTCTGGACATAAAAATGAGAGTGTAAAAGAATATCACATGTGCCTTTATTTTATGCTTGATTTTATGGTGTGATTAAGTTTGAATTTGGCTGCATCAGTCAATTTGTCTTTTTTGATTTAATATTTTTAAAAAGCAAAAATTATACCTGTGTGTTTTCTTTTTTTTTTCTGTATGGTTTATTTTACAATGCCATTTGCCATTAGGTGGTTAAATTTTTTAAATGTCATGATAAAGAATGGCAGCAATTTTAAAAATTTTAATCTACTTTTTGTTTTGCGATGCTTTTAAAAGCTTATATTTTGTAACTTTAATCTCTGTTTGAACTCATTTTTCAAAGAAACCCATCAGACAAGGCTGTTAAATGAATAACTAGAAAGGTAATAAATATATGGAAAATTTTAAATCCAACAGACATCTCTGTGCCCTCAAAAAGGAAGGGTATCCAAGACTACTATTCCCGAAGGAAATGACACTTTCACAAGGTAATCCCTCCTGAATAGAAAAAGGAGCAAAAATATCTTAATCTTTCCAGTTCAAGAAATATTTGTTCTTTCTTGTGAGGAAAGAGAAAACAAAAGAAAGATTGTGATTAATCTAGTGAGAAAAGTGAGAGCAGTGAACTAAGAGATAGGACCCCCAGTACTTAAATATTTTTCTTTTCCTCTTGAATTTTTCCTCATGGTACATGAAAGAGGAAGAAACTGGTAAATAAATTTTTTGGTTTAGAGAGAAGCTAGATAAGATTCAAAAGACTTTAATTCAAAATAATCTTAAAACTCAAGAAGTTTCTACCTAAAACTTAGGTAATACCTTGCATGTAGAAGCTACTTTAATATATTTAAATACTGCCTTAGTTTTTTAGTTTAACAAATAATTCAATTCTTTATTTAAATAAATACAGAAATTTTATTTTTAAATTCAATTGGTCTTAGAAAGGAAGCTAGTATTTTAAATGTCAGCCAAAACAGAATAGTCCACACTAAATGCCTATCTGCTCACTTGTGCTCCTCTCTCTTTTCTGTCTCTTTCTCTTGCGCTCTCTCTCTCTCTCTCTCTCTCTCTCTCTCTCTCTCTCTCTCTCTCATTCTCTCTCTCACCTCCCTATCTCTATTAATATAGAAAGATAAGGATAGACTTGATTTTCAAATGTAAAATAAAATTGATTACCTTATTTCAGTTTGTTTTGTTAGCAAAATTTTGTTACCATCTGGATTGCTATAAGATGCATATGGGGAAAAAAATAAAGGTACAGAAAAAAATTTTTTTGAGGTATAATTGTCATACAGCATTATATTTGTTGAGGTATACAATATAACGATTCGATATTTGCATATATTAGGAAATGATCACCACAATAAGTATAGTTAACCTTCATCACCATATATAGTCCCCAAAAATGCTTTTTATGTGTGAACAGGATTTTTAAGATTTAGCAACTATTAAATGTTATTAACAAATATTAGCAACATCCAAATATGCAAAACAGTATTATTAACTATGGTCACCATATATATTGTATACATGTGTATTCCATCCTCATGACTTGTTTATTTATAAGTAGAAGTTTGTACCTTTTAATTTGCTTTACCCAGTTTTGCCTATCCCCTATCTCCTGCCTCTGACAACCACAAATCTCTGTATCTATTGAGTTTGTCTTTTTTTTTTTCTCTTTAGAGTCCATATACAAGTGAGATCATATAGTATTTGTCTCTCTGTCTTATTTCACTTAGCATAAGTTCATACATGTTGTCACAAATAGCAACAGTTTATTTTATTTTTTGGCTAAATTCCATTGTGTATATATGACACATTTTTTTATCCATGTATCCATCTATGGACACTTAGTTTGTTTTCATATCTTGCTATTGTAAATAATGCTGCAATGTACATAGAGTACATATATATTTTTGAGTTAGTTTTGCTTTGTTCAGATAAATACCTAGTAGTAAAATTGGTGGAACATATGGTAGTTTCAATTTTAATTTTCTGAAGAAACTTCATGCTATTTTCTATAGTGGCTCCACCTATTTAAATTATCATCAACAGTGCATGAGGGTTCCCTTTTCTCACATCCTTGACAACACTTGTTATTTCCTGTCTTTTTGATAATAGAAATCCTACCAGGTGTTAGATGATATCTCATTGTGGTTTTGATTTGCATTCCCTGATAATCAGTGATGTAGAGCATTCTTTTATGCACTTTTTGACCATTTTTATGTCTTCTTTGTAAAACATCTGTTCAGCTCTTCTGTCCTATTTGGGGAGTTTTGCTATTAAGTTATATGAGTTTTTATGTATTTTGGACATTAACTTCATATCAGTTATATGTTTTGCAAATATTTTCTTCCATGATGTAGGTTATCTTCTCATTTTGTTTACGGTTTCCTTTCCTGTGCAGAAGTTTCTTGGCTTGATGTAGTCCCACTTGTTTATTTTTGCTTTTGTTGCCTTTTCTTTTGGAGTCAGAGCCAAAAAATCATTGCCAAGACCAATCAATGTCAAGGAGATTACTTTTTACGTTTTCTTCTAGGAGTTTTACAGTTTAAAGTATTACATTTGAGTCTTTAATACATTTTGAATTAATTCTTGTGTGTTGTGTAAGATAGTTGTCCAGGTTTATTCTTTTGCATGTGGCTCTCCAGTATTCTCAACATTTATTGAAAAAACTGTCCTTTTCCCATTGTATGTTCTTGTTATAAATTAATTAACCATATATGTGTGGGTTTATTTCTGGGTTCTCTGTCCTATCCCATTGGTCTATGTGTCTATTTTTATGCCAGTACTATACCGTTACAATAGCTATGCAATATAGTTTGAAATTAGGCACCACGAAGCCTCTAGCTTTATTCTTCTTTCTCAAGATTATTTTAGCTTTGGGGTTTTTTGTAGTAGCATACAAATTTTAGAATAGTTTGTTCTATTCTATGAAAAATATCATAGCAATTTTGATAGAGATTGCATTGTCTCTGTAGATTTTGTTGAGTAGTTTGGACACTTTAACAATATTAATTCTTTCAATCCATGACCATAGAATAACTTTCCATTTATTTGTGTCTTCTTCAGTTTTTTTTATCACTGTCTTCTAGTTTCAGTGTATATGTCTTTCACTTCCAAGGTATTTTATTCTTTTTGATACAATTGCATTGGGATATAATCCCTTTTTTTTAGTGTACTTACTATTTTATTTATGTATTTTAAATTTATCAAGTACAGGTGACATACAATATTATATTAGTTTCAGGTGTATGACACAATAATTAGACATTTACACTTATGCAGTGATAACCCTTATCACTTATCAATTTGGTACACATTTGACACCATGTATACTTATTAAAATGTTATTCACTATATTCCCTATTTTGTACTTTACATCCCATGACTGTTTTTACAACTGTTAGTTTGTACATCTTAATCCCTTTTTATTTTTCACCCAACTCCCCTCCCATCTGGCAACTACCAAAAGGTCCTCTGTATCTATGAGGTTGTTCCTATTTTGTTTGTCCATTTACTTGTTTTTGAAATTCCACATATAAGTGAAATTATATGGTCTTTTGCTATCTGACTTATTTCACTTAGCATAATACCCTCTAACTCCAGCCATGTTATTGCAAATGGCAGGATGTCATTCCTTTTTTATGGCTGAATAATATTCCATTAAATATATGTACTACTTCTTTTTCTATTGATGGACACTTAGGAACCTTTCATATTTCGCCTATTGTAAATAATGCTGCAGTAAACATAGAGGTGCATATGTCTTTTCGAATTAGTATTTTCGATTTGTTGGGACAAAAACCAAAGTGGGATTGCTGGATTATCTATGGTAGTTCTATTTTTAATTTTTTGGCACATCCATACTGTTTCCTATAATGGCTGTACCAACTTTCAGTCTCACCAAACAGTGCACAAGTGTTCTCTTTTCTCCACATCCTTGCCAACACTTGTTTGTTGATTTATTGATAGCCATTCTGACAGGTGTAAAGTAAAATCTCATTGTGGTATTAATTTGTATTTCCCAAATGATTGGTGATGCTGAGTATCTGTTCACATGTTCATTGGCCATGTTCTTTGGAGAAATGTCACTTCAGGCTCTCTCCTCATTTATATATATATACACATATGTATATATATATATATTATATATATATATGTATTTTTACTTATTTATTTTTCATTTTTTATTTTTCAATTACAATTGATATTCAATATAGTATTAGTTTCAGGAGTACAACATAGTTGTTAGATAGTTATAGAACTTAAAAAATAATCCCCCATTAAGTATAGTACCTCCAGACACCATACATAGTTATTACATTATTATTGAAGATATTCCCCAGGTTGTACTTTACATTCATCTGACTACTTTGTAACTGCCCACTTATACTTAATTCTCTCACTTTTATTACCTATACCCACTTCCATATGGTGACTATCAAGTTATTCTCTATCTATGAGTTTATTTCTGTTTTGTCGACTCATTTATTTTGTTGTTTATATTACACATATAAGTGAAATCATATGATATTTGTCTTTATCTAACATATCACTTAGCATAATATACTCTAGGACCATCCATATTGTCACAAATGGTAAGATTTCATTCCTTTTTATGGCTGAATATGTTTGACTGTATATATGTACAACATCTTTTTTACCCAATTGTTTATTGATGGACATATAGGTTGTTTCCATATCTTGGCTATTGCAAACGATGATGCAATAAACATATGATGCATAACTTTTTGAATTCGCATTTTGGATTTTTTAAAAGTAAATGTCCAAAAATGGAATTGTTGCTTCATAAAGTAGTTCTATTTTTAATCGTTTAAGGAAACTTCATACTGTTTTCATAGTGGGCACAACAATTTACAATCTCACTAACAGTGCAAGTGGGTTCCCTTTTTTCCACATTCTCGCCAACACTTGTTATTTCTTGATTTTTTTTTTTTTTTGATGACAGCTCCAACAGGTGTGAGAGGATATCTCATGGTGGTTTCACTTTGCATTTCTCTGATGATTAGCAACATTGAGCATCTTTTCATACGTCCATTGGCCACCTATATGTCCTCTTTGGAAAAAATGTATATTCAGGTGCTCTGTTCATTTTTTAATTGAATTGTTTGTCTTTTTGGTGTTAAGTTGTACGAAGTCCTGCTATATATTTTGAATATCAACCCCTTATTGAATGGTGAATATCTTTTTTTCTTTCAACAGATTGTTTTTTTGTTTTGTTAATTGTTTCCTTTCCTGTGCAAAAACTTTTTAGTTTGATGTAGTCCCAGTTGTTTCTTTTTTCTTCTGTTTCTCTTACCTGAGGAGGCATTTCCAAACCAATATTACTAAAAGCAGTGTCAGAGACTTTGCTGCCTATATTTTCTCTTAGGAGTTTTATGGTTTCATGTCTTACATTTAAGTCTTTAATTCATTTTGAGATTATTCATGTATATGGTGCAAGAAAGTGGTCTAGTTTCATTCTGAGTGTCTTCTGTTCAGTTTTCCCAACACAATTTATTGAGTAGACTGTCTTTGTATATTTATTCCATTGTATATTCTTACCTCCTTTCTTAGCTTAATTGACCATACAGACATGGGTTTATTCCTGGGCTCTCTGTTCTGTTCCATTGTTCTATTTTTCTGTTTTTACTGCCAGCACCATGCTGTTTTAATTACTATAACATTGTAGTGTAGTTTAAAATTAGGTAGTGTAATACCTCCATATTTGTTCTTTTTTCTCAAAATTGTTTTGGCAATTTGGAGTCTTTCATGGATACATATAAATTTTAGGATTATTTGTTCTAGTTCTGTGAAAAATTTCATTGATATTTTGATAGGGATTGCGTTGGGTGGTATGGACATTTTAATGATGTTAACTCTTCCTAGCCACGATCATGTTATATCTTACCATTTATTTGTATTTTCTTCAAGTTTTTTCTTTAATGTCTTATACTTTTCTGAAGTTATATCTTTTACCTCCTTGGTAAAATTTATTCCTAGATAGTCCATACATTTTTGTAGAATTATAAATAGGATTGTTTTCTTAATTTTACTGTCTGATAATTTGTTATTGGTATATAAAAATGCATCTGATTTCTGAATATTAATTTTATATCCTACTACTTTGCTGAATTTAATTATTAGTTTTAATAGTTTTCTAGGGGACTCGTTAGGGTTATCTATATATAATCATTTTATCTGCAAATAATGACAGTTTTAATTCTCCCTTTCAAATTTAGATGCCCTTTTTTCTTTTTCTTATCTTATTGCTATAACTAGGATTTCTAATACTATGTTGAATGAGAGTGGTAAAAATAGATATCTTTGTCTTATTCCTGACTTTAAGGAAAATGTTTTTAGTTTTTCACCATTTGACTTAATGTTAGCTGTAAATTAGTCAAAAAATAGCCTTTATTATGTTGAAGTGTGTTCTCTCTGTTCCCACTTGAATGAGAATCTTTATCATAAATGGATGCTGGATTTTGTCAAATGCTTTTTCTACATCTGTTGATATGATCATATGATTTTTATCCTTCATTTTTTTATGTGGTATATCATGTTAATTAATTTGCAGATAATGAATCAGCTTGCATCGAGGAATAAATCCCACTTGATCATGGTGTAGTATCTTTTTTTAATGTATTTATGAATTTGGTTTGCTAATATTATGTTGGAAATTTTTGCATCTATGTTAATCAGGGGGTATCGCCATATAATTTTATGGTTTTATAATGTCTTTGCCTAGTTTTAAAATTAGGGTAATGCTGTACTTTAAAATGAGCTTGAGAGCCTTCTCCCCTATTGAAGTTTTTGGAATATTTGAGGACAATGTGTATTAATTCTTCAAATGTTTTGTAAAATTTGACTGTGAAGCTATTATCTAGAACTTTGGTTTGTTGGGAGGCTTTTTAAATTATTATTATTTATACTATTTTATTGGTAGTTATCAATCTGCTCTGATTTTCTGTTTCTTCTTACTTCAGTCTTGAAAGATTGTATTTTTCTAGGATTTTTTAAAATTTCTTCCAGGCTATACAATTTATTGGCATGTAATTGTTCTGAGTATTTTCTTGTAATCTTTTGTATTTCTGTGGTGTCAATTGTCACTTCTTTTTATTTCTGATTTTATTTATTTTTGTTCTTTTTTTCATAATGAATTTGGCTGAAGATTTATCAATTTTATTTACCTTTTCAAAGACCCAGTTCTTGGTTTTATTGATCTTTTATATTGTTCTTTTAGAGTCTATTTCATTTATTTCCATTCTGATCTTTCTTAGTTCCTTTCTTCTTTGAGCTGTTTGTTTGGCTATGTTTGGGCCTGTATAACAATGAAGTTCCCTCTTAAAACTACTTTGGCTGTGTCCCATTGATTTGAGGTCGTTGTGTTTTCATTATCATTTTTTTCAAGGTATTTTTTATTTCTTCCTTAATTGCATTGCTAAGCCATTTATTGTTTATTACCATGATTTTTAGCCTCCATGTAGTTTTCTGTTTTTCAGTTTTTTCCTTGTTATTGATTTCTAGTTTCATACCATTGTGATGGGAGAAGATGCCTGGTATGATTTCAATCCTAAATTTATTGAGCCCTGTGTTGTAGCCAAATATAAGGTCTGTACAGGAAAATATTCCATGGACATTCAAAAAGAATACATATTCTGCTGCTTTGGGTGTAGTGTTCTAAAATTATCAATTAAATTAATCTGGTGTAAGGTGGCATTTAAGGCAGCTGTTTTCTTGTTGACTTTCTGTCTGGAAGACCTATATATTCATGTCAATAGGGTATTAAAGTCCCATACTATGACTGTATTACTGTCAATCTCTCCCTTTATATCTGTCAAGATTTGCTCTATATATTTAGATGCTCCTTAGTTTGTGATGTGTAAATGTTCACATGAGTTATATCTTCTTGTTGGATTTAGTCCTTTATCATCATGTAATATTCTTGGTCCCTTATTATAGCCTTTATTTTAAAGTATATTTTTACTCATTTAAGTATTGCTACCCTGGCTTTTTTTCATTTTCGTTTACATAAAATATCATTTTCCATCTCTTTATTTTCAGACTGCATGTATCTTTTGATCTGAAGTGGGTCTTTTGTAGGCAACATATATATGGGTCTTTTTTTTTTAAATTTATTCAGCCACCCTGTCTTAATTTGGGCATTTAATCCATTTACATTTAAAGTAATTACTGATAGGTATATACTTGTTGCCATTTCATTATTTATATTTCTGAGATTTTATTTTTCTCTTAAAGAAGTCCTTTTATTATTTCTTGTAATACTAGTTTGGTAGTGATAAATGTCCTTTTTTTCTGTCTAAAAAGCTCTTTATCTCTCTTCAATTCTAAATGAAAGCCATGTTGGGTAGGGCAATCTTAGTTGTAGGTCTCAGCTTTTTAACACTTTGAATATTTCTTGCCAATCTCTTCTGGCCTTCAAAGTTTATGTTGAGGAATCAATTGACAATCCTATGGAAGCTCCTTGTAGGTAACTAACTGCTGTTCTTTCAATGCTTTTATGATTCTCTCTTTGTCTTTAACCTTTGACATTTTACTTAAGATGTGCCTTGGTGTGGACCTCTTTGAGTTAATCTTATTTAGGACCCTCAGTGCTTCCTGGACATGTATGTCTAGTTCTTCACCAGGATAAGGATGTTTCAGTCATTGTTTTTTCAAATACATTTTCAATCCCTTATTCTCTCTGTTCTTTCTTCTTCTGGTATCCATATTGATATGCTAGATTTTGTCCCAGAGCTTCCTCAAACTATCCATGTGGGGCTTTTTTTTTCTGCATAAAAGGGGGTAATTTTTTTTTAATGTTTTGATTGTTTTTTTTTTTTCTGCTACCTTATCTTTGAAACTGTTGATTCAAATTTCTGTTTCACCTAATCTGTTGTTGATTATATTTAATTATTTTTATATCAATTGTTCTAAAATCATTGAACTTTTTTATAACCAGTTTTTTTTAACTCTGTGTCTAATAGATTGCTTGCCTCCATTTAGTTTAGTTCTTTCTCTAGAGTTTTCTTCTTTTATTTGGAGATGTTTCTTTGTTTCCTCATTTTGGCTGCCTCCCTGTGTTTATTTCTATGTTTTAGGTATATCTGCTACATAACAAAGTCTTGGCTAAGTGGTCTTATGTAGTAGGTGTCCTGTGGGGCCCAGTGGTGTAGTCTCCCTAGTCTACAGTTGATCTTCCTATATTAAGGCAAAACACTTTGGTTTGGAATTTTTATTTATTATTCTTCAGATCTCACTAATGTCCTCCATTATGGGAAGCAACACAGGTTTTCCAAAGATAACATAAAACAAAGCAAATAATAATAATCCCTTCCCTGAGAAAGCTTTCATTGTAATGGAGAAACATGGCAAATGCACACTTAACACACTCCCAAATAGAAAAAGTTCACCCGAAAATACATAATTAAATAAAACCAAATGCAATGGTATCCTCTATTTAAAATAAATTCACAATATAAAAAAAATTAACTTAATAATATACATAATATACAAAGTTAGCTTTGGAAGAAGAAACTTGCCACTTTAAAGATTTCCTAGTGCAGTGAATCAAGAGATGGAATCCCTGAATGTTACGTTGCAGTTTACCAAATATTTTTTCATTTGTTCAGGAAATTTTATTTTGAGAATTCAATATGTACTTATTCATACACATTCTTTCAAAAATTGTAAATTGAGCACCTCTGCACTAGCATATTGTTAGGTGCAACCACAAACAAAAGGACCACAACTTCTAAACTCATGGACTTTTCAGACTTTGAGGTAGCATAAAATAAATAAGTAAATGGGCAAGCATAAAACAAATGTGATAAGTGCTCTTCTATGGAAAGAATAACTTTCCCAACCCAGGTTCAGGAAGGGATTCTTAGAAAACATGATATCTTTTTTTTCCTATCTGTATAACAAAGAACTCTTAATTTTGTAACTATGTAGCAGAGAAATCTTAATTTTAAAAAGTTAATCAATTTCCTAAAGCCAGGTTTTTCCTCACTGAAATTATAAGGTGACTTTTCTGTGCCTGCAGAGTGAAGGACCGCGACATGGATTATAAGTGTTTTATCTTAGGTACATATGTCTAATAATCTCAGGAAGGGACTAAAGGTTTTCTCTGTGCTAACTCTTAGCAGTATGAGAGTAGAGCAGGGGCTTGAAGCACAGAAATATGTCCTGAAAAAAAATCTGTGTTGCATTTTTAAGAACCAGGTAAACTCTTTACTGTATTTGAAAGAAACTTAATGTGAGGAGCACACTGATTTAAGAATGATGCTGTGTTTTGTGAAGATAACCTAAGCATCTCATATCAATGTTTTTAGTCCTCAGTACTTCAATAAAGGTTACGATTTAATACTACAGCATTCATTCGTTAGGATGAGTATTAAGTTAGTGTTAACAATATTTTACTAATCTTTGCTGTCAGTTTTTGAAAGTTAATTTAGGAACATGCAAGCTGAATCCACTTTCAGCTTTTTTGTGACAACCTACAGGGGGTTTAGCTAAAGTGGCTGGCTTCCTTGACTATCATAGAAAAATTACCATTTTAAATATGAGCCAGGGAGATGTAAAAGGCAACATGGTGAGCCCTGTGGTAAATGTAACTCAATTCAGTACCATTCAAAAGCTTATTAACATCAGAAAACCTTTCTCAACAAAGGGAAGAAAACAGTGCTGGAAAAAATACATAATGGTATTGTGTGTAGGTGAAATATGTTTTATTCATTTGTGGTGAGCTGAAAGACTTGGTCACCATCCTTTTTCTTCTTGATTACTGCTTTGTAGTTGCATTAGTGTAAACTCCAAATAAGTAATGCCAGGCCAGTCATTGTAAGGAATGGCCAAGTTCAATGAAAGTAACAATTTGACAAAACAAACTTACCTTTGTATTTAGTGTGCTTGAGTTAGAACAATGTTAAAAATCAAGAAATGGAAAAATGTGTTTTAACTTTTAAATATTATAGTATTGCAGCCATTAAAAAATTATCAACATAATTGATGATGCTAAGGATTCAGTGAAAGCCAGTAGATGTTTAGTGAATCTACTCTGTGGAAAGCAGTGCAAGAGTGCACTAAATAATAAACATTATTCCTGGTTTTCTAGATGGGAGGGATATTAGATATGATAATGTAAATATTACTCCCTTTAAAAACAAACATAAAATAAAGTAAAAAAGCATATATGAAATGCTTTGCCATTTAAAAAAAATCTAATCTTACATACTATACGATCAACACAGCAAATATCTATTGTGTATCTACCAAGTGTAATAAGTAGAGACTACAAAGATATTTGTTAGATAGGCCAGGATCTCACAATGCTTAAAATCTATTTGGGAATAAAAAACTAAGGATATAAAAAGTTAAATGAAAATAAAGTATTTCAATAATTATTTAAGTTCATAAAAATGAAACCAAGAAGGTAGAGTGTGACTAAAAGCAATCATAAAGAGGATTGAATATATTGGTGACAGAAGGAAATTTAACTTTGGGTAGTGACTACACAGTGAAATATACATATGACATTATTGAATTGTATACTCGAAACTTCTATAATTTTATTAACCAATGTCACCCCATTGAATTTAATTTAAAAAGAAATCAATTGTATGATCACTATGAGTCAGAGGAAGAACAGATGAGGACTTTAACATTTGGAAAGTATTCCAACTGTGCATGTGTAAAAGTATGAGGGAAAGAAAGTCTTTTGGGAGCAATGGACAAAACAGTTTGGACAGGTTACCTTTTCTAGGACAAATTTAGTGCCCAGCTTTTGGGATTGGGTGTTAGGAGACCTGGGATGTGGGTACACTTTTGCCACTTTATAGTCAAGGAAACTTAATCTACTTTTCTTCTCAGGCTTGTTTTCCCCATTTGAAACATGAGCATATTATTACCTGAATTTTTTACCTTACAGAATTTTTGTGAGGTCCAAATAACATGATCTGTATGAAAGCACTATAAACACTGGCTAAACAAAAGAAAGGTAGGAATTATTAACAGTAGAGTCTGGAAAAATGAGTTTGAAGCACATTGCAGAAGCCATTGAATGAAACAAGGAGTTCTGAATTTATTTGATAGGGAGCACTCAGACGTTTTTGAACAAGAGAGTGAAATAATCAGAGTGGTGTTTGGAGGTTAATTAGATATCAATGTAAGTGAACAGAATTGGAAACAAAAAGGGAAGTGGAAATATAGGGTGAGGACAGTGAGGCTGCAAACAAAAGGACCCATTGCTGAGAAAACTCTGCTATGACTTGGACCTCATGTACAGAAAAGGGAGGAACGGAATTTGAAAAATGTACATAAAAAAATTATGCTTCAAAGAATGGAAATGCAATTTATCATAGTTAGTTAGGAGAAAAAACAGTCAAGGAAAAGGAAGTTAGAAGAAGATGAGAAATTCCATTTAAATATGCAGAGTTCAAGCTCTTTAGAAGATATATATAAATTTAACTGGGCAACAGGCCTCTATAATATGGAACTGACTAAGCTGGAGTTAGAGATTTGTGTTGTTGCATCAGATGTTACACACCTGATGGTGATAACTATAACCAGAAGGAAACATGAGAACTAGAAGAGAGGAGAGGGTGAAAAGAGTAAATTACTGTGCAGTAAACTTCACATATATTTATAATAAATTAAGTATGTAAAGCGGAATAAAAAAGGTTATTAGAATATGTAGTTCTGCTAAATATTTATATAGAAGTTTTTTGACTGTTAGTCGCAAATAGTAATTAAGTATCCTTTGTTATATAATAAGAATATTGTACAAATATGCAAAATTAAGTACATTATTAGAGTTTTCAAATAAGTACGCATTTAGACCCTGTAAACAAATTGGTTTTAAATGTTGCCTCTTTATAAAATAAATAAAAACTAAAACAGTGTGCTTTAGTTCCTTCATTTTGTATGTCCTTACAGTTAAATTTAAATCATTTTATGATAGCCACTTCACATCACTTCTTTAAAAAATTATAATGGTTTAATGAGAGGGGTTGCAAAATTACAGAATCAGTTCATTTTTAACAAACTCATAAGTGGAAGAGGGTAGGAAAAAAAGAGCATTTGTGAATTTTAATGAGTGAGTCACTCACTAAATATGAGTTGAAGGGTCTAAAGAAGTGAGACTTCCCAAGCTTGGCCTTTGGGAGAAACCACAGGGTCTCAATCCCCAGTCCTCTCTATTTAATTCTAGACTCAGAGCCCAGCAAGCCAGCTGTTAACAGGGAATGGCTCCACAAGGGGTTGAGTTGTAGGGGCATATCTTAAAATAAAGCAAATGAACGATGGTCCCAGGCTGCTGGAGTGGGTTCATTAGCAATGGGAGTACATTTGACTCAACCTATTATAGTCAGTACCTCTAAAGGACCTTGCTGCTATGCTGTTGTGAACTCCTCTGGTCTCTTTGAAGCTGTTGATACAATGTGCTGCTCACAGAAGAAAAGGCATTGAGAGCTTTGTTCCACTGCACACACATGTGTTCGGAAAGCAACCACTTGATTCTCTCCAGCTGGTCACATGAAAACATTTACTGTTGCTACCAGAAAAGGCAAAGGCTCCAGAGTTCTTCATGAGAACAGATAACCATTTTTTATTATCTAAAATTATCTTTTGGCCAATAAGAAATTGAACACAGGGAACTATACCAGGACATAGGGCCAGTTCACCCAGAAATAAGTTCTCAAATTCATGGAGTGTACATTTGCAGACATTTAGTCTGCTAGAGTGTCTCTATGATATTAAGAGTACAATATTAAATAGTACCCATACTGTTCACGATATTGAATTAACCTGTGTCTTTGTATTGCAGGGCTTCATAGATATTATATACGTCATGTAATAACAATAACTAATATGAGCACCTTCTTAAGTGTGGTAAGCCTTTTACTTGAATTATTTTATTTAACACATAGACACAAACTGTGAACAAAGTTGTATTATGTTTCAGTTTCATCATCTGTGAGCCGTTAGGTAACTTGTTCAAGGTTAAATAGCTGGTAAGCATTTATTCAGGTTGACTACAGAGTTTATGATATCACTAACCACTATGCTACCCACCTCATATTATACTGGCAGTGTGTATACATAATGCACCCATCTGCCTTCTGAGTCTACACTGTAATACTCAAAAACAATATTAACTATCCTAATAGAGAACTTTATACAATGAAACAAGTTATATACTTGTATATGCATATAGCACATAAGGATCCTAGAATAATTAACATGTTAACAGTTACAGATATTAGGTTAACTTACACATGAATTGTTCCAGTTCACCTTTTACCAATTATAATTCCTTAAGGATCATTAGGAGAGCATTTTATAGCAGTCTGGTCCTTCAATTAGACAAGGAATATTATTTAGCAAACTGCCAAGTAAAAGGGACTGGCCTTCCAAAGGATTGGATTTGGGCTTTCTTGTCAAGTCCTTCTGGATAAGTGCCATCTTGTATTTGTTTTCTCTTTTTCACCGTAACTGCCTGACTCCCATCTCTTCCACACAGGAGAGTAAATACTGGACATGTAATACCATCTTGTAGATGTCAAAAGATAAATACATTGCTGATTTATTATCATTAAAATTCTGAAAGCAGATCACTAAACATTTATGGGAACCTCAAGATCTCAGTTACAGATGAATTTCATTTTAGTGCTATAAATCACATCAATCTGAGGAGGAAGTTCTCAGATACTAGACTTCAGATTTTATAAGCTTAAAATTATTTTTAAAAGATGTTACAATAAAAAGAACACATAAAAAGTTGAATAATTAGAAAATGTCTCTAATAATGTTGTTAGCATCATAAATTCCTAATTATTTGCCAGCAACAGATGTCTAATGTATCCTTTTATTGAAATCGTAAAGCACAATGATGATAAACCAAAAGCTACAACCTGACTGAACGCAGAGTAGTTTAAAATCTTGCCCTGTATGCTGCATGATGTAAAGAGACCAGAGCCTATGAAATACTACAGTGAGCTTACAGAGGTATGATTATTTATTTAGTAAGTTTATTATTTTATGAAGTATATGTGGTACACTGTTGAAAACATGTACTTAGTAAAATCCATTACTAAATGGACAACAGAATTTCCTATTATAGTGTTAGAATTTTAAAAATCAAGAAAAAAATATATGGAATATATGTACTGTTTTCTGCCACTATTGATATACCAATTGGTCAGTGTAGAAATGTGAAACTTGTTACTTTACTACCTTATGAAACCTGTCACTAACCAGAAGTAGTTCTTCTCCAGGGGTCCTTACAGTGTCACCAGTTTCTCTGTGTACCTTCCTTTCTCTTTATAGATAAATTATCTTTCACAGGATACAGATAGATTTAATACTTTCTCTCAGAAGCAGGTGTTTAGTCTTACAGAAGCAAACATTTTAATCTCTTTTTTTCTTTCTTTACTTCTAGTTTATAAATGATATACATACCTTTTTTTTTTTGTAACTGGCCTTAAATCTCCTTTTAAATTATGAAAACAAATAAACGAACAAACAAAAAAACACTTGCTACTGACCTGGAAAGATACAGGTTTGTCCACTAAAGTAATAAGAAATACATTTGATAAAACTGATGAACATCATATACAATTTGAAGTACTTAAAATTATAGATAAAACTTTCCCTTCACACTTTATAAAAATAAAGCATTTTCTTCATCCTTTCTCTAAAAAATAAATCTTCATTTTGCTAAACTGAAACAGACATTTGAAATAATATTTGTTTAGATGTTTATTCATAAAAAATATTTGCTGAGCATCTCTAATGTACCAGATGCTGTGTGAGGGTAAAAGAGACCAAGGATTTTTTCTGCCCTCACTCTACATATTTCACATAGTTCTCACATAGTTCAGCACAATGTAGCACCTTAATGCCACCCATATTGAGAGGAGGGCATTATTCAAGACACTAAAGACAGTGGTGAACAAGATGGGACCAATGTACAGAGGGTCCTGACAAGAAAAGAGGCAAACAGATACAAAATGGCAACTAGGACCAGGCTCTACCACAATAGGTGAGTCAAAGGGGCATCCAGTGCAGCCTGGGGTTCCTGAAAGGCCAATCCACATAAAGAACGAAGAAGACCGAGTCATGTGATTTGGCAGCTCACAAAATGATGTGCATTGTCACATGTCTCCTTAGGTTGTGACAGTCTCTCAATTGTGAAGACAACCTCACTGTTTGGGATGAGCCAGTCACCATACTAAGATCAGCAGTCACTAAATTTAAATACAGTCTATGAAAAGAAATAAAATGGTTAGAACTTTATTAGCTAGTATTTTTTTAAAAGTCAGAATAGTCAAACATAGGCATTTCAGAGAAAAATAACCTTTTTGTATCTCATAGGGCTAAAATATATCTGTTTTAATTTCCCTCAGGGTGTTTCACAATCAGTTCTACAGTCCTAGGATGGATACCATAAAGCTAAAGCTCTGCGGTTAAAATGACAAGAAGCTCATTCTTTTCTTCTTCTTCTTTTTTTTTTTTAAATCTTATTCAGAGGGACAAGCTTCAGGACCATGCTGACTGCCAGGGAAAGCTTTAAAAGAGCCAAAGCCATAGAATTCTTCACATTTTGAGTGCTGCAAGGTGATCTTTTAAATACAAGATAAAAGTATAAATAGTGTAGGTGTTTGTTTTGTAGGTCTTGGGTGCATGTTCTCCAGTTCAGCAAACTGGTAAAATACTATCTACATTACACAATAGCATTTAAAGAAATACAGTTTTAAACCCACTTTCCAGAAAGTCACTATCTTCCCAATAAACCTAGCTTGCATGTTTTAACTTACATTGGTCCAGAATACATATTTTGAAGTTCTCAAAATGTCAGTACATCTAAAAAACAATATGCTGTGGATATGGTCCAACACACTGAGGAAACAAATAAGCTCTTAGCAGAAGTGTTTGATTAATTATCTGAGGAAAGCTTCAATGCCTTGTTGAAAACATTGCATCCTTTGACATTATTGTGAAGAGGGAAGCTCCATCAAACTCTTGAGTTATAATTATGGAAGACCCAAAGTTTACTTATATAGAGAATCTGTTGCCTCTTTTTCTTTTCAAACAATAAAAGGAAAATAAAATAGGCACACAACTTACCAAGGGCCTAGAGCCTTTGCTTCTGAAAGAACTCAAAGGAAATCAGGAAAAAATTAGCAAAATAGAATGGTTGGTCCTTACTCTAACCTGCCCTTTCTCTTGTGTTCATTATCTTGGTGAAGAGTTGTTCTAACAGTACTAGACTCCTTTATATCTTGAATGTTATATCCTTACTATTTTCCCCATCTGAATTGCCACCACCTTGTCCTAGCCAGCTTCATACCTTCCCCAGATTCCTGCAGTTGCTGTATTATTAATCTTTGCTTCTAGTTTGCTCACTCCCAAGCCCATCCATCCTCCAGACCCCTTAAATGCATGTTTTATCACATCATTTCTCTTTTTAAAACTGAGTACAACTTTCCCCTGATAACTTCTAGGATAAGGTTCCAACCTCTTGGCTTAGCACACAAGGTCCTGTATGATGTGGCCATTGCCTTCTGTTTCCCTTGTCCCCCCATCCCGTTGAACAGTCTACCACACCATGCCAAATTCTCTGCAGTCTCCAAACATGTGAAGCTGCCCACTAATCCTCTGTTCTAGCTCTTTGGTACTTATTCTGCTTCGAAGCCCTCCCACTCCACCTCTTCATACTTCACCTGGCTAATGCATATCAACACCTCAAAATCCAGCCGCTAATAATCATAATAACTGACACTAACTGAGAACTTACTAAGTGCAGGTAACATACTAAGTACTTTGTGGTCATCTTCTATTTTGTCCTTTGAAATAAAACACCCACAATTAAGGAACAGATGAGACATTAGAGAATAACCAGAGGAGAGTGTTATCACAGAAGGAAAAGAATAAAGAGATTCAGGCAAACAGGTATGGTCCAGTGTTAAATTCTGCAGAGATAAAAAAGAACAAAGATTCCCAATAGTCTGTTGGTTTTGCAAAGATTAGGGCACTAGTCAACTTGGATAGAATATTTCTGAAGTATTTTGAAAGATGAAATCATGTACCAATAGGTTTCAAAGTTAATGGGAGCTAAAAAATTGAAGATAATGCAGTCTTACAATTTACTGTTCAAGAGAAGGGGAGAAAAGAGAAATTTTAAAATCAAACAGTGGTGCTTGTGGAGGTGTTATAAAGAATAAATTAATATATGTAAAATTCTTAGAATACAAATATGCTATCATTATTATTATTGTCAAGACAACAGGACGATGGTAGGTTTACTCTCTGTTTCAACTATTAGACCAGAAACTTTTTAAAGATAAGGGTAATGTCCTTATCACCATGTCCATCATGGAGCCAAGTGCCTAGCCCATAACAGGTTTTCAACAAATATGTAATAAGCAAGTGGATTAATATATGGAAGCAGGCAGGTTGTCAGGGCCAACTCTCTTACTATTTCTATAACAGAAATTTTTTTTCAGACAAAGAGTATAAAGCTCTACTTATCAAAAATATTACATGTAATATGTTTACAAAATGCCAAAACTTCTAAGAACAAAATATATTGCCTTTCAGCCTACTTGAATTTTCCTAGGTCCTTCTCTAAAACCAATGGTTAGTCTTCCAACTAAAGGTTGCAAAGAGGCATTGTCATTGTTCGATTATAAATGCTAAACAGCTTTTTAGTGACAGCATTTTTATCTGAACACTCACAGCTTTGAATTGGCTTTTAAGTTTCCTAATTTAAGCCATTTACTTAGCTGTTCAATTCCATTACCGACCTTCTCTCTGAGCTACTTTTTAACCACTTAGCTCACACAGCTCAGCCATGACCATCCCTCAGCCCTAACTCAGGGCTGCTCCTTTCACCTTAGGAGATGATGTGGCTTTATTTATTTTATTTTATTTTTAATAATATTGGGTAGTTTTATATTCTCTATGAATTAAAAACAAACATAAGTTTAAATGATTAAGCAAGGTGCTATCTTAGGAGCCATATATGTTAGTGAGTAAATTCTATCTGAATATGAGAAGTCGTATGAAAATCATAATGTCTACATCTTATCATCTTGGTTTATGATTTCTCCTTAGTTTTTAAACAACTTATGAAACAAGAATTGTTTTCTAATCCTATTTTCCCTGAGAGAAAACAACTGTTTTCTTTTCAATAAAGAATGAAGAAAAAAAGGATAAATGAGTTGCATGAATCTTGAGTGAGGGAAATAGCTGCCAAAAAAGAAAAACAACAGTCTCTGAGAAGGGCAAGAAGAATGTACACAGACCTGAAAGTTTAGTAATCTGACTTCACACAGTCCCAACTGGATTATCTCATATTGCAGACCAGAAACTCAAGAACCAAAGAGGTTGATTTTCCCAGTATCAGTAACTGAAAGGGGGGCCTGGTACCCATGGCTTATAGAACAGTTTTGTGTATTTTTCTCCTATCACATCAAAAATGAGGGAAGACGCCTAGGACCCCTTTTCATGTGGTACTTAAAATAGAAAGTAAGATAGCAGAGTTGACAGCTGCTGCTGAGTAACACAAAGAGAAACAGGGATTCTTATGATAAAGGAGCACTTTCCTCTCACCTTGAAATGGACTAGCTTTAGCTATTTATTCTGGAGTCCCTTTCTTTGCTACCTGCAGATATATTTCAAGTATCACTTGTTGAGCAGTCTGTGGTCAAGATTACTTATTTAAGGTCAACTACGTTTTATTCCTGAGACATCACACAGATTGTGTTAGACATCATGTTAGTCATAATCTTTCTTTGTTCAGCTGTTAGGATTCCCACATAAATCACCCTGATATTGAAGTCTCTATTGATTCTGAAATCTTATTTACAAAATTCACGTTAGGCAGCAGGAATAAAAATGTACATACTCTATAACTCCAAATTGATGAATGTTGGAGCAGTAACAATTTTAAAGGTATGGGAATTTTAAGCATAAAGTGACATCACATTTTCTATCCCATCCCTCTTCCTATGATGGTATTATCTTGTTTTACTTAATGAAAAAAAAAATGTGTCTTCAAAACTGAGGAATATGGCATAATTTAATTTCCTCACATACAATATTGTTTCTCTCTTGTCACTCAAGTAAATTCTATAAATCTTTAAAGAAGATAGTCTAAAAATGTTCACTTTTCCAGATAATCATTTTCAGAGAAAGTACTACTTAATGAAAAGAATACAAATTTTGCAGTATTAGAAATGTATGTTTAAATTCTTTTTTCATCACATGCTATGTGACATTGAGCCAGTTATTTAACCTAGGTCTCATTTTAATTTTGTTTATAAACACCAGGTAAAAATAATTATATTATAAGGCTCTCATGGGCACTGTGTAACAAAGATTCTAGATTCTGATGTGACTTGCAGAGGCAGACACTCAGTATATGTAGTTATTATAATATTATTATCACATTAATTATAATATTCATTTGTGTCTCTTGTAGGCAGCATATGTCTTTTAATTGGAGCACTTAATTTATTTTCATTGAAAATAACTGTTGATAGAGACATTGTAATTGCATTTTATTATTCATTTTTTTTAATCTTTTCTTCTGCTGCTTTAAAAAAATAAAAAGTCCCTTTAACATTTCTGGTAATACTGGTTTGGTGATATTGAGCTCCTTTAGCTTTTTCTTGTCTGGGAAGCTCTTTATCTGTCCTTCAATTCTAAATGATAGCTTTGCTGGGTAGAGTAATCTTGGTTATAGGTTCTTACGTTTCACACTTTGATTATTTCATGCCAATCCCTTCTGGCCTGCAAAGTTTCTTTTGAGAAATCATCTGAAAGTCTTATGGGACCTGCCTTGTAGGAAACTGTTTTTCTCTTGCTGCTTAAGTTTCTCTCTTTGTCTTTAACATTTTGGCATTTTAATTAAGATGTGTCTTGGTATGGACCTCATTGGGTTCATCTTGTTTGGAACTCTCTGCTTTCTGGAATTGTATGTCTATTTCTTGCACCAGATAAGGAAAGTTTTCCATCATTATTTCTTCAAATAGGTTTTGAATTCTTTGCTCTCTCTCTTCTCCTTCTGGTACCTCTAGGATGTGAATATTGGTATGCTTTGATGTTATTTCACAGGCCCCTTAAACTATCCACATATTTTTGGATTCTTTTTTCTTATTGCTGTTTAGATTTGTTGTTTTCTGCTACTTTATCTTCTAAATTTCTGATTCGAAACTCTGCTTCATCTCATTTATTGTTAATTCCCTCTAAGGTGTTCTTTACTTCGTTATTCTCCATTTCTGACTTTCTTTTTTATGTTTTCTTTATTTTTATGTTTCCTATTTCTTTGTCGAAGTTCTCACTGAGATCATTGAGTATTCTTATAATCAGTGTTTTGAACTCTGCATCCAGTAGATTGTTTGTCTCCTTTTTGTTCAGTTGTTTTTCTGGAGCTTTGTTCTGTTCTTTCCTTTGGGACATTTTTCACTGGCTGCCTCTTTTGGCTGCTTTCCTGTGTTTGTTTCTATGTATTAGGTATAACTGCTTTGTCTCCCAGTTTTAGTAGAGTGTCCTGATATAGTAGGTATCCTGTGGGGCCCGATAGTGCAGTCTCCTTGGTCACCTGAGCCAGGTGCTTCACCAGGTGCTCTGGTGTGGGTTGTGTGTGCCCTCTTGTTTGCATATCAATGAAAGGGATTGACCCTTGGGCTGACTAGTTGTGAGGACTGATTGTGACCAGTGGAGAAGCTGTTGTGTAGGAGCTGACCTTATAAAGCAGGATTTACTTCAGCAGGGCTCTAGTGCCTGCCTAGTCTGCCCTTTGTGTGGGTCATCTGTAGAGGCAGACTGCATAGTGTTCAGGCTCAGATTGAAGCCAGCCACCGGATCTCTCAGCCCTGGGGCCTACTGGGAGTGACCCCACTACAGGCCAAATTAGCTGCTGTCTGTGCCCAGCTAGGGGCCACTTGGCATGGGCCATAAAGTGATATGCAGATGTCTTCCACCCACACTGGGTTTGGAGATGCCTGGAAGAGGTTTAACTGCTAACCAAGGCTAGCTATTGTAGTGCTGAGTTTGGAACCACTTAGCAAGAGGTACAAGGCATGCTGACACCAGATGCTTTCTGTTCGAGGTTTGTGAACCTTCGAGAGATTTTAGGAACAGCATGAGCCAAGATATGCCATTTGTTGAAAATCCACTGGAAGCCTCTTGGAGCAGCATCTCAGGGAATCATCAGTTCAGGGCCAATGGTTTTAGCCAGGTCAATGGAGACTCAGATATGGTACACCCCTTGGGTTTGGGGAGGGCTCAGCAAAGGAACAAGGTCTGGGAACACTTTCGTCTAGGAGAAGGCTACCTCTCCAGCCTTCACCCTGAATCCAGACAACTCAATTTCTCTCTATACATTCCTGGTACCAGTACAAGCTGCTGCACCAGTGCTGGAGCTTAGAGTGAGCAAGTGAGCAAGTACATCAAAGAATTAGTGTATGTGCTGGCCCTTTAAGAGAAATGCCTTCATCCACAACTCCATCTCACTCAGCTACAATCTACTCTGGTTTTCACAGCCAGAATTTGCAACTAAAGGTAGAATGAATGAATGGGTCATCCTGGATGTACCAGATATTGCCATATGTCCCTTAAATTGCGGATCAATTTGCATTCCCACCAGCAGCATCTGAGAATGTGTTTTCTCATATTGTTGAATGATTTAGGTTTTGCCAATCTTATGAATATTAAATAATATCTCATTTTAAGATTATTTACATATAACAATGAAAGTTTCCTCTTCTGAGACTTGAATTTCTATATGATTATCTAATTTTTTCAATTTAGATTATCCAATTTGCTGTTACAATTTTTGTTATGAGAATTTTAATTTATTTTAATTTTAATCTATTTTAGATACAATCTTTTGTTTTGGGGAACAGGGATACAGTCATATATTAGACAAAGATTATGTTGTGAATTTTTTTTTATTTCACTAAGTTGTCCTACTTCATCATTTTCAGAGAGTTGTATGACATAAAATCCACTAGAATTGTAGATTAATCAATATTTTCCTGTAATTTTAGCTTTACATATTTCAATATAAATTTAAGATTATAACAATCTTGATGGACTGTCTTTTTGTATTATATAAAGTTTCTGCTTTTAATGATTTTGTTTTAAATTGTATTTGGTTTTGCTAATATTGCTATACCATCTCTCTTTATTCCTCTTGGCCTAATATATACTTCTTATGTCCTTATATTTTTTATATTTCCCTGCAATTTTGTTTACAGCTGTTTTTTATAGGTCTTATTGTCTTTTTGTTTTTAATCCAATCTAACAAATATTTTTTAAATAAGAAAAGTTAATCTGTTTATACATATTCTACTTATGGTAATAATTTGAGGCTTTTAACTTAGGGCTTTTTCATATGTATTTTTTCTTTACTTTTTTTCTCCTTCATAGTTCCTTGGTATATCAAAAAAATTTTTTCTTATCCTTTGTTGTTTTCGTTTTAGCTGGTTTCTGGCCTTTTTGTGGCAGATCTCATAACTTTAACGAAGATACTTTACTATCTACATAACAAAACTTACTCCCTTGAATGAGACAGACAGTAAAATAGTGTAGCTACCCAACGAACTCCGTTTATAACCTTCTTACTGTTGTCTTAAGTTTTAGTTTCAGCATGAAATTTAAAAATATCTATTATGATTATTTGTACTTGTAGTCAAAGGTTGGATTACTTAGCATATGTTATTGATTGCTCAACAAAGTTTCTTGCATTCACAGTTCTTCCCTTCGAATTTACTTTGTTTCTGTGCTTTTAACAAGTTCTCAGTGTGCATCTTAAATGAGTACGACCTTCTTTGATGCCTCAAAATATCTATATTTTGTCTTCATTCTTTTTTTCTTAATTTTTTTTTATTTTCCTATTTGATGATAGTTGACATTCGATATTATTTTATATTAGTTTTGGGTATACAGCATAGTGGTTAAACATTTATATAATTTATAATGCAATTCACCCCCTCCCCCTGTTAATCTACTATCTACCTGGCACTATACATAGTTATTACAATATTATTGACTATATGCTGTATTTTACAGCCCCTTGACTATTCATAACCACAAATTTGTACTTCTTAGTCTTTTCTACTACTTCACTTATCTCCCTGGCTCCAGTCTCAATTGGGAATCATCAGTATGTTCTCCATATCTATGAGTCTTTTCCTGTTGTGTATGTTCATTTATTTTGTTCTTTAGATTTAATATACAAGTAATAGCATATGATATTTGTCTTTCCCTATCTGACTTATATAGCTTATTTAACTTATTTAATTAACTTTCGCTTAGCATAATACCTTCCATCCATGCTGCCACAAATGGTAAGATTTTATTCTTTTTTTTTTGCTTAGTGATATTCCATTGCATATATGTAACACCTCTTCTTTATCCAGTCATCTATCAATAGGCACTTAGGTTACTTCCATATTTTGGCTATTATAAATAATGATGCAATAAGCATAAGGGTGAATACATGTTTTCAAATTAGTATTTTGGAATTTTTCAGATAAATACCCAAAAAGAGCATTACTAGATCATAAGGTAGTTCTACTTTTAGTTTTTTGATGAACCTTCATACTGTTTTCCATAGTGGCTGCACCAGTTTTTGATCCCACCACAATGCACGTGTTCCCTTTTCTTCACATCCTCACCAACAACTATTTGTTCATTTATTGATGATGTCCATTATGATAGGTGTGAGGTGATACCTCGTTGTGGTTTTAATTTGCATTTCTCTAATGATTAAAGATGTTGAGCATCTTTTCATATGACTATATTGGCCATCTGTATGTCCTCTTTGGAGAAATGCCTATTCAGGTCCTTTGCCTATTTTCAATTGAATTGTTTGTAGTTTTTTGGCATTGAGTTGTGTAAATTCCTTATAATTTTATATATGAACTCCTTATCAGGTGTATCATTGACAAATGTCTTCCCCTAATCAATAAGTTGTCTTTTCATTTTGTCAATGGTTTTCTTTTTTGTGCAAAAACTTTTTAGTTTGATGTCCCATTGTTTATTTTTTCTTTTGTTTATATCAGAAAAAAAAATTACTAAAAACAAAGTCAAAGAGTTTACTGCCTATGTTCTCTTCCAGGAGTTTAATGGTTTCAAGACTTATGTTTAAGTTTTTAATGCATTTTGAATTTATTCTTGGGTATGGCATAAAATGGTGATCTAGCATCATTGTTTTACATGTATCTGTATCTGTCAAGTTTTCCCAGCACCATTTGTTAAATCGACTGTCTTTATCCTATTGTATATTCTTGCCTTCTTCGTCATAGATTAATTGACCACATAGGCACAGATTTATTTTCTGGGCTCTCTGTTCTGTTCCATTGATCTATGTATCTGTTTTTATGCCAGCATCATGCCATTTTGATTACTATAGGCTTGTAGTATAGTTTGATATCACCAACTTTGTTCTTTCTGAAGATTGCTGGTGGTATTCAGAGTCTTTTGTGGTTCCATATAAATTATAGGATTATTCGTCATTGGTATTTTGATGAGGATTGCATTGAATCTATAGATTGTTTTGGGTAGTGTGGACATTTTAACAATGTTAAGTCTTACTATCCATGAACATTTATTTGTATTTTCAGTTTATTTTTTCAATGTCTTATAATTTTCCAAGTACAGGTCTTTTATCTCCTTGGTTAAATTTATTCCTAGATATTTTATTATTTTTGGAGACAATTTAAATGGAATTATTTTCTTATTTTCTCTTTTTGATAACTTGTTATTGATATATAAAAACGCAACTGATTTTTGAATTTTAATTGTGTGTCCTGCTACTTAACTGAATTCATCTATCACTTCTAATAGTTTTTTGATGGAATCTTTAGGGTTCTCTCTATATGGTATCATGTCATCTGCAAATAATAAAGGTTTCCATTATTACTTTCTAAAATGGATGCCTTTAATTTCTTATTTTTGTTTGATTGCTGTAACTAGCACTTCTAGTACTATGTTGAATAGAAGTGGCAAAAGTGGACATTCTTGTCCTGTTTCTAATCTTAAGGAAAATGCTTTTAGCTTTTCCCCCAATGAGTATGATGTTAGCTGTGGGTTTGTCATATATAGCCTTTATTATGTTGATATATGTTCCCTCTATTTCCACTTTGATGAGTTTTTTTTTTTATTACAAATGGGCTTTAGATGTTGTCACTTGCTTTTTCTATATCTATTGATGTGATCATATGATTTTTATCCTTTATTTTCTTTATGTAGTATAACATGTTAATTGTTTTGAAAATATGGAACCAGCTTGTATTCTAGGAATAAATCCATTTTGATCATGGTGTATGATTTTTTTAATGTGTTGTTGAATTCAGTTTGCCATTATTTTGTTGAGAATATTTGCATTTTTATTCATCACAGATATCAGCCTATAATTTCTTTTTTTTTTATAATGACTTTGTCTGATTTAGGAATCAGGGTAATGGTAGCCTCATAAAATGAGCCTGGGGAGCCTTCCCTCTTCTTGAAATTTTTGGAATAACCCGAAAAGTGTAGGTGATAATTTTTCTTTGAATATTTGGTAAAATTTACCTATAAAGCCATCTGGTCCAGGACTTTTGTTTGTTGGGAGTGTTTTGATTATTGTAGTAATCTGTCTGTTCAGATTTTCTATTTCTTTTTGATTCAGTCTTAGAAGATTGTATGTTTTAGAAATGTATACATTTCTTCCAGATTGTCCAATTGTTGTCATTTAATTGTTTATAGCATTTTCTTTTAATATTTTGTATTTCTGTGGTGTCATTTGTCACTTCTCCTCTTTAATTTCTGATTTTATTTGTTTGGGTCCTCTCTTTTTCCTCGATGAGTCTGGTTCAAAGTTTATCAATTTTGTTTATTGTTTCAAAGGACCAGCTCCTGGTTTTATTGATCTTCTGTATTTTCTTAGACTCTATTTCATTTATTTCCACTCTGATATTTATTATTTCCTTTTCTACTCACATGACTTCGTTTGCTGCTTTTTTTCTAGTTCCTTTTAGGTTAAAGTTAGATTGTTTATTTGAGATTTTTCTAGTTTCATGAAGTAGGTCTGGATTGCTATAAAATTCTTTTTTAGGACTGCTTTTGCTTTGTCTTATAGAGTGGCTTCACTCTTGAATTATGTTTTTGTTTGGTTTCTATGTCTCAAATATTGATTCACTGCCTGACTCCAACCTTAGAACCAGAAGAACCATTCACTTTTGGATCCATTATCTCCCGATGTTCACAGGTATTATTAACAATACAGGGGGAAATATTCAAAGCTATGAAATATAAGTGGCTTATTACCTTTAATTTTTAATCTATCATTGCTACTGGTGAAGACAAGTAGAGAGTGTAACATATAAAATCACAAATCTGCCTTTAATCAGACATATCTCCATTAGCATTTTTACCTAAAAAAAAAAGAAAAAATCAACATCATTGCCTAGTATTTCATTTTATGAACTGTAATTTAATCAGTCCTCTTTTGATGCATTTTGGGCTTATTTCCACCTATGCCCTAATACAAATAAATTACAGTAAACACTCTTGTCTATATATGTTTTATACTTGTGTTAGTATTTTTATACCATAAACCCCCATATGTTGAATTTCTGGGTAAAAATTATGCTCATTAAAATCTTGTGAAAACCATTTGCATTAAGACTCCTCTCTTGCTTTAATTAAGGACACAGGTGATATTAGTTATGACTTCTAGTCCACTAGTTCCCTGATAACTTTGGGTATGTCTCTTAATCTTTCTAATTGTTAGTTTCCTTGTCTGTGAAAACAAGGTTACAATAGTACATACCTAAGAGGGTGGCTATGAAGATTTAGTAAAGATACTGAATTCAAAATAAATAGTGTGATATCTAACAGTTATTATTTATGAAAGATACAGAAATGAGCTAAAACAATGTGCAGACTGCTGATACTTGTAGAGACTTTTAAAAACACTGGTGCTATTTATGCATGGGGGCAGGGTGTATATAGGCAATTACAGTACCTTCTCAATTTTTATTTGAACCTAAAACTACTAGAAAAATATATAGTCTATTTAAAAGAAAGAAAAGAAAAATACTGGGTCTGGGGGCTGTCACTGAAAAATATGATTTCATAAATTGAAGGCGAAACGTAGCATCAATACAATTTGTAAATCTCCTTGGATGACTCTAATGCACATCTAACTGGAAACCCCTGGAGGTAAAGTATTAAAAAAGGAAAAAGTAAATGTCCCTTCTCTTTGAGTTCATTATGATTTTGTTCTCTTTCTTTTGTGAACTTCCTTCAGATTCAAAGGACAGCCTTTGAATCTAGATATAAAGTCATTTAACTCCAAAGACATCAATTTGCTCCTCCTTCTGAGGCTTCTTAACTCCCATGCCAGATGCTAAGAATGTTTTCTAACTCACTCACTTCAAAGACATATTTATTCATTCAGTCTGACAAATAAATAATGCTATTTTACTTGATATCCATTCACTCTACAAATGTTAATTCAGCACATTGAGCACCTACTGCCAGGCATTGATTAGGCTGAGTGTTGGAGAAACATCAGTTAATAAGGAAGGCTTTATTCCTCCCCTTAGAGAACTCTGAACCAGGAACACAAGCATGATTCATTGACTGTGGAGAGAGGCACAGCTTTGATGGGGACAGCAAGGTGCCTCCCAGCACAAGTGACTTCTAAACAGAAGTCTGAAAAGAGCAAGTTATCCACCAATGACTGGAAGTGATACATTTAAGACATTAAAGACACTAAAGACAAAGATTATTATTGAGTAGAAATAGCACTAAATGACATTTAAAAGGCAAACTGAGATCAGATGTTTCAGTGTCTTGTAAAGCATGTTAAAGAGTTGGTGAACAATCCAAAGAGCAATGGGAAACATTGAAAGATTTTCAGCAAAAGGATAACCATGATGAAATTTGCTTTAGAGGATGTCCTCTTATATTAAGACTCTGGTTAAGTGACTGTTGGGGGAGTTCAAATAGCACCGCATCTAGGTTAGTGGCACTGAGATAGAGAGGAACCAAAGGGCTGGGACTGGAAGTGACTCTACCAACTCTAGGGGAAGTTAAACTTGAGGTGCCCATGACATGAGATTTAGTAAGCAGTTATTTATCAAGGTCCACAGCTCAGGAGAGAGATCTGAGTTAGAAATTATTTGGGGAGGCTTCTTTGTATTATTTTCAACACTGAACCAAAAGACAGCATAAAAGCTTTCATTTCATTCAGTTCCAAGTACACATGTTAGGGCTACAAAGCCTACTTGGTTAATAGTCCATATACGCGTGAATAAATAAGATTTGGCTCCAGATAGCCATTACTACTGACATCTCTTTTTTTACATCTTGTAAGACAATGTAATTGTAAACATCAATCTAGACACCACAGACTCAGAAAAAAAAATTAAAGTTTACCTTTTCTCTATGAAGAAAACTTAAATTGATTTCCTTTTTCTTTGTATGTTGTATGGCTTGCCAAGCCTCCTCATCAACTACATTTGTAAGAAACAGATGTGACCCTATCTATACTATTTGTAGTGAAAGTATCCTCAACCTTGAAAAACATATTAATGTTTAAGAACTATTCTTCTATAGTCAATGCCTTGATCTGTGTCCTTTTCTTGAAAGTGTATACCACAAAGGATACAGAGAGTAGAGCTTAGCTTTTCCCATGTGAATTTCACTCTTGAACTAGATTAGTTTAAAATCTTTGCACTGCTCACACAGTATTTGGAGACAATTTATCTTTCTTTTGCAGAGAGAATAAATATGCATTCTGAAATGTCATCTGTAGGTGGTAGAATAATGAGAAATGACTGTTTCATGGTGTCTCATTGGTATAAACTATGGGATATGTGGCTTTATTTGATTTTTCTCTCATTCCAGATAATATTAAGCCACTGACTGTTTTATCCATTAGACTTTGAATTTACAAGACACGGTATATTTTTATGATCTGGTTACAGAATTAAATAGGCTTATTAAAAATTGCTTTAAGTTGCAATGTGGATATTTCCAAAACAAATCAACATAGGTCTACAGTATAAACTTTTAAAAGAAACTCTAGACCCCAAAAATCAAAAATACTATCAAAGAGAGGTGAGCGAAATTTTATTCATAAAATATAGTGATTTCTAGAACAAGCCGTTCTTATAGATTTTGCATAGGTATCCTTTGACTGTTTACAGTCTTTATTCATTTATCCTTTTCTTCCTTTCACTTACTTCAGACCCATTAAAATGTCACAGGAATATCCTACCATTTATGTTGAATGATATCTATAACTCAACTGCTTGAAAGATTTTTTTAATTAATTAACTTTTTTATGATGACATTGGTTAACAAAATCCAATAAGTTTAAGCTGTGTACTTCAACAGTAAGGCATATATATATATTTACACTGTGTGTTCACTTTCCATAGTTAGATTTATTTCTGTCACCACATATTAACCCCTTTAAGCCATATACATCTCCCCTCCCTCCACCCCCTACCATCTGGTAACTGCTAGTATATTGTTCATGTCCACGAGTCTCTGTTTGTTTGTCCTGCTAATTTGTTGCTTTTAGGTTATATCCCATATTTAAGTGATATCATGTGACTTTCAACTTTTTCTGTCTGGCATATTTCACTTAGCATGATTATCTCAAGGTCCATTCATATTGTCGCAAATGGCAGTGTTTGATCTCTTTTCATGGCTGAGTGATATTCCATTGTATATATGTACCACAGCTTTTGTATCTAATCATTTATCGCAGGACACTTCAGATGCTTCCATGTCCTGGGCACTGTGAATAATGCTACTATGAGCGGCAATGTGCAAATAACTTTTTGGATATAGGTTTCAAGTCTTTGGGGTAAATACCCAGTAGAGGGATTGCTGGATCATATGGTAGATCAATTCTTAGTTTTTTGGGGGAATCTCCATACTGTTTTCCAGAGTAGCTGTACCAATTCACAGTCTTACTAGCAATGGATGAGGGGGTCCTTTTTCTCTGTATCCTGTCCAACATTTGTTATTACTTGTCCTGTTAATTATAGTTATTCTAATAAGTGTGAGATGATATCTCATTGTGGTTTTGATTTGCATTTCCCTAATAGCTAGCAATATTGAGCATCTTTTCAAATATATGTTTTAGCTATTTGTATGTCCTCTAGGGAGAAGTGTCTGTTCAGGTCCTCTGCCCATTTTTTGATAAGGTTGTTCATTTTGTTGTTGTTGTTGTTGTTGTTGAATTGTATGAGTTCTTGGTATATATTAGATATTAGGCCCTTATCAGAGGTGTTGCTTGCACATATATTTTCCCATTCAGATGATTGTCTCTTTACCTTGTTGACAGTTTCTTTTGGTGTAAAGAAGCTTTTGGTTTGATGTAGTCCCATTCATTTATTTTAGCTTTTACTTCCCTTGCTTTTGATGTCAAATTCAAAAAAATTCTAATTTAAGTCTAAGGTCCTTGAGTTTAGTTCCTATGTTTTCTTCTATGTATTTTATTGTTTCAGATCTTATATTCAGGTCATTAATCCATTTGGAGTTAATTTTGGTGTGTGGTAATAGATAACAGTCTAGTTTCATTCTTTTGCAGCTGACTTTCCAGTTTTCCCAGCATCATTTATTGAAGAAGCTTTCTTTTCTCCACTGTATATTTTTGGCTTTTTTATTGAAAAATTTTTTGCTCTTATAAGTATGGGTTTACTTCTGGACTCTCAATTCTATTACACTGGTCTGTGTGTCTGTTTTTCTGCCAACATCATGCCTTTTTGATTGTCGTCCCTTTGTAGTATAATTTAAAGTTGAGCAGAGTGATGCCTCCAGCTTCGTTCTTTTTGCTCAGGATGACTTTGGCAATTCAGGGTCTTTTGTGCTTCCATACAAAGCTGATGATTTTTTATTATTATTTCTTTTAAAAATAACAATGGTATCTTAATGGGTATTGCATTAAATCTGTATAACACTTTAGGTAATATGGTCATTTTAACTATGTTGATTCTTCCAATCCAAGAACATGGAATATCTTTCCATTTCTTTGTACTTTCTTCAATTTCTTTTAATAGGATCTTATAGTTTTCATTATATAGGTCCTTCACATGTTTCATTAGATTTATTCCCAGGTATTTTATTCCTTTTATGCAATTGATAAAGGAATTATTTTTTTCACTTGTTTTTCTGACACTTTATTAGAGTATAGGAATGCTATGGATTTTTGAACATTGATTTTGCATCCAGAATTTTTACCGTATTTGCTTATTGTTTCTACTAGTGTTCTTGTGGCGTTCTTAGGGTTTTCTTTTTTATTAATATTCAGTTTATCGGGGTAACATTGGTTAATAAAATGATATAATTTTTAGGTACACATTATAATTTGACATCTGTATATTCTATTGTGCATTTACCACCTAAATCCAGTTTCCTTCACCTATCATATATTTGATCCTTTAGGGTTTTCTAAATGAAGAATCATGTCATCCGCAAATAGTGACAGTATGATTTCTTTGTTTCCTATTTGGATGCCTTTCATATCTTTCTCTTGCCTGATTGCCCTTGGTAGGATCTCCAATGTTATATTGAATAACAGTGGTGATAGTGGACTGCCTTGCCTTGTTCTTGATGTTAGAGGGATTTTATTTTTAGTTTTTCACCATTAAGTATAATGTTGGCTGAAGGTTTGTCATATATGGGCTTAATTAAATTAAGATAATTTCATTCTATATTGATTTTGTAATGTTTTGGTTATAAATGTATGCTGTATCATGTCAAAGGATTTTTCTGCATCTCTTTACGTGATCATATGATTTTTATGTTTTAATTTGTTTATGTGGTGTATCACATTCATAGATTTGCATATGTTGAACCAATCCTGTGCCTTTGAGGCAAAGCCTAATTGATTGTGGTGCGTAATCTTTTCACAATATGGTGCCATATTCAGTTAGCTAGTATCTTACTTGGGATTTTTGCATCTGTGTTCATGAGAGATATTGGTCTGTATTTTCTTTACCAGGTTTTGATATCAAGGTAATATTGGCCTCATAAAATGAGTTGGAAAGTATGGTCTCCTCTTCAATTATTTGGAAGAGTTTGAAAAGAATAGGTATTAAATCTTTTTTGAATGTTTGGTAGAATTCACTGGTGAAGCCATCTGGTTCTGGACTTTTACTTTGGTAGGTTTTTGAGAACTTTAAATTTCCATTCAGTTTATTTAGATTTTCCAGTTCTTCTTGATTCAGTCTAGAAAGGTTGTATTTTTCTAAGTACACATCCATTTCTTCTAGGTTATCAAATTTGACATTATATACTTTTTCATAGTATTCTTGTATGATCCTTTGTATTTCTGTGGTGTCCGTCATAATTTTCCCTTTTTCATCCCTTGTTTTGTTTATTTGTGTTTTTTCTCTTTCGTCTTTAGTGAGTCTAGCTAGGGGTTTGTCAATTTTAGTAAGCTTCTCAAAGAACCAGCTCTTTGTTGCATTTATTTTTCTATTATTGTTTGTTTGTTTGTTTTGAATTTCATTTATTTCTACTCTAATTTTGATGATTTCTTTTCTTCTACCAACTGTAGGCTTCATTTGTTCTTTCTTTTCTAGTTTTTTTAACATTAAGTATTAAGTCATTTATTTGGTCTCTTTCTTGTTTTTTGGAGATAGGCCTGTAATGAAATGAACTTTCCTCTTATGACTGCTTTTGCTTTGTTTTGAAAGTTTTGATATTTGTACTATCATTATCATTTGTTTCTATGTATCTCTTGATCTCTCTTTTTATTTCTTCTATGACCCAGGTATACTTCAGTAGCATGTTGTTTAATTTCCATGTATTTGTGGTTCTTTCTGCTTTCTTTTTAAAGTTGATCTCTAGTTTAAGGCATTATGATCGGAGAACATGATTGATATGATTTCAGCTCTCTTATGTCTATCGAGGCTATCTCTGTGTCCCAGTATGTGGTCAGTCCTTGAGAATGTTCCACATGCAGTAGAGAAAAAATGTTTAAGCAGCTGTTTTGGAATGAAAGGCTCTGTAAATGTCAATTATATCCAGTTGAACATAATTGTGTCATTTAAGGATGTTATTTCTTTATCGATTTTCTGTTTGGATGATCTGTCCATATCCAACAATGCAATATTTAGGTCCCCTACTATGATAGTGTTTTGGTCTGTTTCTCTCTTTAGTTCTATTAATAATTGCTTTATATATTCGGTGCTCCTGATTGAGAACATGGATATGAGCAAATATTATTTCTTCTTGGTGCATGATTCCCTTTATCATTTGAAGTGTCCCTCAGTATCTTTCTTTACTTTTTTTTTATATTTTGAAGTCTATTTCATCTGATATTAGTACCAGTATTCCTGCTTTTCTCTGGATGTCATTTGCTTGAAAAATCATTTTCCACCCTTTCACTTTGAGTCTATATTTGTCTTTAGAGCTGAGATGTGTCTCCTGGAGGCAGCATATGGTTGGGGTTTATTTTTTGATCCAATCTGCAACTCTTTGCCTTTTTATTCATGAAGTCAGTCCATTTTCATTTATGGTGATTATCGAAATATGAGGTTTTCTTATCTTTTGCTTTCTGGTAGCTCGGTTTTTCCATTGCTTCCTTGTTTTTGTGTTTCTGGTTTTTTTTTTTTATTTTGTTTGTCTTTTGTGGATTTTTCCTCTGGTTCTTCTTGTTTTATATTATATACTTCAGTTCTGAACCTTTGGTGTTTGATTATCACTACAAATATGTAAAGGATAGTTATATATATATATACAGTCGTTCATTTTCTTCTGCATGTGCCTTATCTCCATTCCCCTTTGCAAATTTAGATCTTCGAATCCTCCCTTTTTCAGTCATTGTTGTCTCAATGTGTCCCTATGTATACTGAACATTCATTACTATCTTGCTATAGCAAATCTCTTCTTATCGTTGAAGCTTATAATATCCTGTTCTTAGAAAGGATTGCACTCCTCTCCTTCTATTTACCTGATAGTCAACCTACTCTTAATTATGTTTTTTTTTTTTTGTCATTTTGTTTTAGGTGAGCTGACCCCTTTCAGTATTTTCTGTAATGCAGGCCTCATAGTGGAGAATGCCCTTAATTTTTGTATGTCTGGAAAGGTCTTAATATCTAAAGGAATGCTTAGTTAAATATATTATTCTTGGTGGGTAGTTCCTTTTATTTAATAGTTTGAATATTTGATTTCACTTCTTTCTGGCTTGTAAGGTTTGAGATGAGAAGTCTAACAATAATCTAATGGATGTTCTTTTATATGTTACTGTTTTCTTCTCCCTGGCTGCCCTGAGAATTCTTTGTCATTGATTTTTGATAATTTTACCACAATGTATCTTGGTGAAGGCCTTCTTGGGTTGAGATAATTGGGTGTTCTATTGACTTCTTGAATTCCAAGCTCTAGCTCATTCCTTACATTTGGGAAATTCTTGTCAACTATTTGTCTGAAAATGCTTTGTAGTAATTCCTGCTCCTTTTCCTCCCCTTCGGGAATGCCCATTATTCTTAAGTTTCCTCTCCTGATGGTATCAGCTAGTTCTTGTATTTATCTTTCATTATTTTTCATTCTTCAGTTTCTTTCTTCTTCCTTCTGATTTATTTATAGATTTCTGTCTTTGATATCACTGATCTTTTCCTCCATTTGTTCCACTAGGTTCTGAAGGTTGCTGTTTCATTGTTCAGCTCTTGCAGTGTGTGTGTGTGTGTGTGTGTGTGTGTGTGTGTGTGTGTGTGTGTGTGTTTTATCTCTAGATCTATTCTGTTCATTTTGAAAGTTTCAATCTCCTTGTTAAAGAACTCATTCTGCTCATCTCTAGTTGTTTTTTCAGTTTCTAAAATTGTTGATATGACTCGTTTCAGATCTTACTGAGTTTATTCAGAAATATCATTCTGAATTATCTGTCATTTAAGTTGCATATTTCTATGTCTGTAAGGTTATTTTCTGGAGATTTTTCTCTTTCTTTTTGAGATGCCTTGTCACCTTGGTTGTTCATGGTATTTAATGGACTATTTTTCCACCTAGGCATTAATGGAAGTGTATTCTGCTTTTTTCCAAAAAGAAGATTTATTATATAAAGATATATATTTTTATTATATAAAGATATTTATTATATCTCTCTTTAGCCTGTTGCAAAGATGATACTTTTCTTTTGGTTTCCAGTAAGTGGCATCTAAGCCTCTTGAATTCCTGCTTTATATAAAACCTTAGAATGCCTTTTTCTTTCTTATAGATGTTTAATCATGCTCACTACTCTGTCAGTTTTGGCAACAGTTTCAGTAGAATTTGGTCAGATTCCCCTGGGCTTCACTGTGTTTGGTCTCAGAAGATATGGGAAAAGGGTCCCTGTGTGTTGGGGGTTGATGGCTGTGGTTTATCCTTGGTTTTGCAACTGTGGAAGGTAAAAATCAACTGTTGTTTCTCTGCCATTCTTGCTTCTCTGTTATCCTGCTTCTCTTCTTTCTGCCCTGATGACTGGGCTCTGCCACCAGCCGTGTTGAGTTCCCAGCACTCCCAGGCAAGGCTTTTCAGGGAAGTCGCCACACCTTCTCCCTTCTCCCTCCTCCTACAGGGAGCTCTGGCTACAAGAGGGAGCTTTTTTTATTTCTCCCAGTCTACTGCTCGACACTTGGGGTTCTGACCTGTGGTAGCTTTTATGTGCAGATCCCATGTTCAGATGTGCTGGTGTGCAGTTTGGTTGTTTTTTGTTGAGCTTTAGATGTTCAGCTTATTGTTGTTTCAAGGGGAGATATCTGGGGACATCTGTCATTCTGCCATGTTTCTCCAAACCTCCCTTGAAGAATTTTTAACTCATTCATATTACGTAAAATTCTGTCCAACTGTAACAATTATAAACAATATTTAAATTTTAGATATTTTTTTAAAGACACGAAATTGAAATAACAATAATGATTTACTTTTCAATTTTCATTCAAATACACTGAAATATAAAAAGATGCTAATGTTTAGCCATTTTTTTATTCCTGGCATAAGAAACTAAGCCATTGGCAAAAATTGTTTTTTAAAAAAACTATTATATTGTGTTTTAATCTCATAATAATTGATTACCTTATACTTTAATTACAATGACTGCAATGATTAATAGGCCAATTTTCTAGCCATCATAAGTGGAACACAGAGGGGAAAGAAATCACATAAATAACTTAAATTTATAGATAATCAAAAATTCACTTAAAAATAAGTATCTTTCCTAATGCCTTCCATAATCTGGTAGAGTGAAATTGTGAGATTTAGAATTAAAATCCTTTTTCCATTTCGCCTCTTTCTTTCTGCTGAAGATAACAATATACTAATTAATAAGCAATATTATATTATTTGCACCATTCACATAACTCTTATTATTATGAGCATTGTTACATGTGCCATGCCTCTCCTCTATCTCTCTTTCTGAGACACACACATACATAATACATGTATATAAAGCAGGGTTCCCTAACCCCAGGCCATGGACCAGTACCAGTCAGTGGCCTGTTAGGAACCAGGCTGCACAGCAGGAGGTGAGTGGTGAGCAAAAGAGTAAAGCTCCATCTGTTTTTACAGCTGCTCCTCAGCATTAGCCCTGTGGCCTCAGCTCCACCTCAGATCACCAGGCATTAGATTCTCATAGGAGCACCAGTCCCTGGTGCTAAAAAGGTTGGGGACTGCTGAATAAATCACATGTGTCAGTCACATAATAAATGTTCTATGTATGGTAACTACTATCATTAGTCTTTATTCTAAATGACAACTTGTATAAAAATTTTCAGAGTATTACATAAGACTGTTTATTTTTATCTTAGTAAACTATACATTAAACTCTAACAAAAACATTTGGTCATAAAGTTTCCAAGTTTGGTTTTGTATCATTCAAAAGTCGAGGGGGAAAACTAGGTCCAGTCAAGATGCCATAGAAGGTAGACACTGCACTCGCCTTCTCTCATGTATACATCAAAATTACAACAAAACTACAGAACAACCATGACTGCGAGTTGCCTGAGGTCTGGCTGAACAGAAGTCTTACAACTGAAGGTATACTATAAGAGGTCACATTGAGACTTGTAGAAGGAGCAGAGATGCAAAACAGGTGGTCCCACAACTGCATGTGGCTCTTGAGAATCAAGGAAGAGCAAGGGGACCTGGCTCCATACTGGGATCTCCAGCCCATGGTTCCAGTGCCGGGAAGAGAAGTCCCCACAACCTCTGACTGAAAACCAGTGGAGATTGTGGTTGAGTGAGACAGGGTGACTGGAGATGTAGACATTCCTCTTAAGGGCCTGCTTGCAGACTTACTCAGTAACAGACTCACTCACTCTGAGCTCCAGCACTGGGGCAGCTGCTCAAATTGTTCCAGGGACACACAGGAGGAACTGAGTTGTCTGGCTTCAGGGTGAGGGCTGAGGTGTGGCTTTCACCTATACAGAAGTACTGGCAGTATCCATTGTTGAGCTCTCCCCACAGTCAGCGTGCAGACACAAGAGGCCACCATATCTGAGTCTCCATCAACCTGATTATCACAGGTCATTCTGCCTCTCCCAAATTTTGGGCCCATTCACGCTGCCTCCAGTGGTTTTTCATACAAATGGTCTATCTTGGCACATGCTGTAGACTTTCCTAAAATCTCTCAAAGGCTCACAAAACCTATGGCACATGCTGCAAATGTTCCTAAAATCTCTCAAAGGCTTATAAAACCCAAAAAAGCAGCATCTAGCTTTGTTATGCCCTGTAACTCTTGCTGAGAGGTCCCAAGCCCAGCATTAGTGGCAGCCAGCCTCAGTTCCTACCTTGACCTCTTGTTGCACCTATAAGCTCAGCATTGGTGGTGGCCATCTATGGATTACTTGGTGACTCCTACCAGGCAGCCCTGGAAGTGCACAAGCTGCAGCTGAACTCGGCCCACCGCTGGGCCCCTCCCAGGAGGAACTTAGGCCAACCTGCTTCAACTGGTGCCAGAGCAGGAACACCAGCCAGGGTTGCATCTGGAGAGGACACACCCAAAGGGCAGACTGGGCAAGCACCAGAATCCTGCTAAAGTGAATCCTTCTCCATAGGGTCAGCCCCTCACAAGCCAGTCCTTACAACCAGTCAGCCCAAGGATCAATCCCATCTATAGATGTGCAAACAGCATCCAAGGCTCAACAATAACAGGAGGGCACACACAACACACACAAGGGACACACTTTGAGTACCTGGCTTAGGTGACCAGGAAGACTGTGTCACTGGACCACACAGGACACCTACTACATAAAGCCACTCTACTAAGATTGGAAGACTTAGAAAGCCTACCAAATACATAGAAAGAAACACAAGAAAGCAACAAAATGGGGGGGGATAAAGAAATGTCTGGCATGAAAGGATAGAAAAAAGATCCAGAAAAACAACTCATCAGAATGGAGACAAACAATCTACCAGATTCAGAGTTTAAAACACTGATTATAAGGATGTTGTTCCGTGAACTTAGGGGAAGAGTATAGGAATTCAGTGAGAATTTTAATAAAGAGATGGAAAACATTAAAATGATGATGGGAAACATAAAAGGGAACAAGTCAGAAGTGAAAAATATAATATCTGAGATGAAGAGTTCATGACACATACATTAGATGGAGTGAAGGATCGAATCAGCAGTTTAGATGATGGAGGACACCCAATCAGAACATCATCAAGAAAAAAGAATACAAAAAATGATGACAGTTTAAGGGGACTCTGAGACAACATTAAGCATACCAAAATTTGTATCATAGGAGTACTAGAAGGAGAAGAGAGAGAACAGGAATTGAAAACCTATTTGAGAAAATAATGAGAAAACTTTCTTAGCCTGGTAAAGGAAATAGGTATGCAAGCCTAGGAAATGCAGAGAGGCCCAAACAAGGTGAACCCAAACAGGCCCATATCAAGACACATCATAATTAAAATGCCAAAGGTTAAAGACAAAAAAAAAAAAGAGAGAATATAAAAGCAACAAAGGAAAAGCAATTATTTACCTACAAGGGAGCTCCCATAAGACTGTCAGCCAACTTCTCGACAGAAACTTTTGCAGGCCAGAATGGCCTAACAAAAAATATTCGAACTGATGAAAAGCAAGGACCTTCAACCAAGATTACTCTATCCAGCAAAGCTATCATCGAAGGACAGACTGAAAGATAGATAGAGTTTCCCAGACGATAAAAAGCTAAGAGTTCATCGCCGCCAAGCCAGTATTACTGTTGGGAAATCTTGTTTAAGAAGAAAATATATATGTAATAAAATGACAATAAGTATTTTAAAGAAAAATAATTAAATGCTCAAATCAAAATATAGAGCAGCTGAATGGATAAGAAAACAAAACCCTTGCCTACAAGAGAATCACTTTAGGTCAAAAGACACACACAGATTAAAAGTAAAGGGATGGAAAAAGATATTTCATGGAAATGAAAAGGAAACAAAACACAACTGGGGTAGCAATAACTATACCAGACAAAATAGTTTTTAAAACAAAAGCTATAACAAGAGACAAAGAAGGACCCAGTAATCCCACTTCTGGGTATTTATCTGAAGAAATTCAAAATACTATTTTGAACATATGGACATTGCATCCACATGTTCATTGCAGTGTGATTTATAATAGCCAAGATGGAGGCAACCTGAGTATCCATCAATGGCTAAATGGATAAAGAAAAGGTAGTACATATATACAATAGAATATTACATCAGCCATAAAAAATAATGAAATTTTGCCATCTGCATCATCATGGATGGACTCGAAGGTATTGTGCTGAGTGGAATAAGTGAGACAGAGAAAGATAAATGTCATATGATTTCACTTACATGTGGAATCTGAAGTACAAAATAAATAAAACAGACTCATAAATACAGAGACTATTTTGAGGGGGTTTGAGAGGTGGGTGAAAAGGGGGAAGGGATTAAGAAATGCAAATTGGTAGTTACAAAATAGTCATGGATATGTAAAGTACAGCATAGAAAGATAGTCAATAATATTGTAATAACTCTGTATGGTATTAAATGTACTAGATTTATTGAGGTGATCGTTTCATGAGTTTCATAGATGTCTAATCATTATGTTGTACACCTGAAACTAATATAATATTCTATATCAACTATAATTGAAAAGTAAAAATACATTATTTAAAAAAGTTAAGAGGAGTTATATCCTTTTTTCATGCCCCATATGAAAATAATAATAATAATAAAACATAATTTTGCAGTTTTAATAAAGGTTATTTACTTGGGTCAGGAAAATAAAGATTCCTATTCAAATTGAACTGCACAAAATGGGTTTCCTTTGATTGTGAGCCATCATTGTAGGGTTTTGTTTGATTTTGTATGTTTTGTAACTCAATTAAGTGCTGTAAAACATGATAGTCATCTCTTTAATGGCCTTGTGTTTTAAGGAACATAGATGTATGTTGCCTGACCTTTTAGACACATTTCTTTGAGTCATAAAACCAGACACAAATGAGTAAAATGTCTAAGGTCAAAGGGTCAGTTACCATGTTATGTATTCACTAAATTAATTTATCTTTGTTAATGAATACTTATAAAATAAGTTCCCAAAAGTTAAAGTATATACTATTTCTGTGACTTCCTGTGGGACAATAGATATTTCAAAATAATTTTTTTAGTAGCTCACAAATTATCTCTCAGTTTTCTTTATTAGTCCACTGACTTCTATACCTCAGACTGTTAGCAGTGATCTCACAAGGTAAACTGTTGCTCACCAGTGGAATCAGACAGGAAATGATGATTAGATCAATTCATCACCTAAACTGGAGGAAAATACAAAGTCTCCAAAGATGTGTTTAATTTTAATGACAAGTCAATTATTTCCTTCATGTTTAAGACAAATGTAAGCATCTTAGTATGATATTTCTCCACTGGAACCTCAGTTGTTATAGGATACCCCCAATCTCCTACAGCTAACCTACAATTATGTTCTGGTCTCCCTAAAATCTCCAGGCCAGGTAATCATATAGTATATTTAGTATAGTTATACAAGACTCTATAGTGGTTATAACAGACCCAAATATACTGGATTAAGGCCAAATCTAATGGACTAGAAGAGGTTAAAAATCAAATAGTCTCCAGAGAGAAAACTTGGTAGGATATGGTATAATGAACAGTGGGGTGAAACTCATAAAATTTTAGCTTTATGTGTTTTGTTTCATTTTGGTGCTATTTTACCAGCTAAACTTCCAGAAAGTACATTTCAAAGCCGTTAATATGGGTAACTTATGCTTCAAGATGAAAATGTTCCATTAAGCAGTTTACTATAGTATTTTTGTTTGCTTGTTTTCCAACACAGACATTTTGAACTGAAAATTATATAAATCTATAGATTAAAGAGATGTTATCTTACAAAAAAAATATGATATAAGGAAGTCAATATGATGAAGGTAACTTCTTTGGAATTATGTCAGTAGAGTTTGATGTGCAAAAATAAAAATAACAGCAATGCTTTCTGTTTTGTTCTTAACAGAACCCATCTTCTACTTTGGTGATTTTGAGTACTCAGTGGATGAGAGTGCTGGCTATTTGGAAGTACGGGTATGGAGAACAGGCACTGATCTGTCCAGGTCTTCTAGTGTTACCTTGAGATCTCAGAAAACGGATCCACCCTCTGCCAATGGTGAGAAGTTTCATACAGTAACTCTTTTGATTATTCCACAATTTTCAATTTACCTCAACACAAAATACTTTAAAGCTAAAATACTTTACTCTTATTAAAGAAGTCTGATTAAATGGATTTTTCTGAAAAATATTACTATATGTTAGGTAAATTGAGGCTCTATTTACTACTGTGAGAAAATAAATTTAAGGGCTATGAATCAGAGGCTAAGTTAAAAACACATAAGTCAAAGACTAAATTCTAATGGCTATATTTGCATGAATTTGTACACTACATTTGGCAAATCTAACATCATTGAATAATATGACATCATATGCACAAGACTAATCATGTTGGCCACCTTCACAGAAATCTAATGACATTTAAGTATCTTGCAGGTAAACAACACCAATATGGTTCCTGCCTCAGTTTAACCAGAAGTCCTCAATATATACTTCACATTCACAAGGCGTTTCCACATTTTATTCTTCTAGCTCGCACATGCCTACCTTTTATTTTAGAATCTGCATCTCCAAAAAGTTTATCATAACGTTTAGAACAAGCTTAGGATTACAAGTTTTTTCCTTCTAACTTACCAACAATACAAACTCCCTCTTTTACTCACATACACACACATGCATGCACACATGTACATCATATCCACATTACACACTTATCACAGAAAGCAAGCAGGAGCCATACCATTTCAAAAGTCACCCTTAAGTTTTTAACTTTTTAAATGTAGTATACCTAGTATAATGCTTTGCATGTAGTCAGTCTTCGACGAACATTTGTTTAGCCCAATTAGTCATTTTGTCATAAGTCAATTAGTCATAAGAGAAAATTCAAATAAAATAAAGATGTGAGAATAAAAGTGAAGAAGCAGAGGAAAAGGAAAATATAAGAAGAACCAGAATGGATTCAAATACAGAGATTTTAAAAAATTAATTAAAGACAGGCACATTCACATATTGTTGCATATTCAGAGATGAAGTAAATACAAAATGAGAGAAGTTATGAAAACAAAGAAACAATGACATTAAATTATCATCCTCTGCTCTTAGTCTTTATGGATGTAGTAACTAAAGATTAAAAGAAAGTTTTGTTTTTAACTACTTGAGACATAAACAGAGATGTCAACACTAGATATGTACCACATAGTCTGAAAAGTAATAAGCCAACAACAGACCAAATATGTCTTTGAGAATAATGGATTTCTCTCCTTACCTGGGTGAATGTGGGTGGAGCATGTGAGACAAAAGTTTATATCTGAAATGTGTTGGTTTAACTAGCAGGCAACTACTGACATAAATAGAATACTCTGTAGTAGCTCACAGATATAGGTATTTAACTAATGTTAACAAAATTTAAACATATGTATTTTATATATAATTTAATAATGCCTGATTGATATGCTGAGTTTTAGACCTGCTTTTTATTAGTTCCATTTGAGAATTCCAAAATAAACATGGAAAAACTATTAAAAACAAAATGAAAATAACTAAAGCTAAAATAACATATTAGACATAGATAAGACAAACTTAAGAACCATATCTTTGGTCTATCAGCTTAATAACCAATGTAGATACTAATATTTTATATTTCATTAAATGTACTTTTCTGTAATATTATACCAGTCTGTATTTTTAAAAGAATTATAAAATATAGCTACATGATTTGCTTATTATAATTTTATTTAAATTTCTTCAGTCTCCGATTGAATAATTTTTTTTTACTATCATAGCTGGAACAGATTATGTGGGAATTAGTAGTAATTTAGATTTTGCACCTGGAGTCAACATGCAGACAGTTCGTGTTATCATTCTGGATGATCTTGGACAACCACTGCTGGAGGGAATTGAGAGATTTGAACTGATCCTTCGTATGCCTATGAATGCTGCCCTTGGAGAGCCTACCAAAGCCACAGTGTCCATAAATGACTCTGTCTCAGATTGTGAGTGTTTATTAATTTAGAATGATAAGCAAAATGATAAGCTAGACTTTATATAAATGTTAAGTAAGAAAATTAACTAAGGGTTATGTACCTGTATTAGTTTGATAGAGCTGCTATAACAAAGTACTATAGACTCAGAAATCTCATGTCACAATTTTGGTGGTTAAGAGTCCAAGATCAAGATGTTGGCAGGATTGGCTCTTTCTGAGGAATTTGAGAGAAGGATCTGTTCCAGGCCTTTCTCCTTGGCTTGTAAATGGCCATCTCTTCCTTATGTGTCTTCACATCATCTATGTCTGTCTCTCTGTCCTACCTACCCTAGAAGGACACAAGTTATATTAAATAGCGCCCAATCTAATGACTTCATTTTTTACTTGATTACCTCTATAAAAACATATAAAATCACATTCTCAGGCACTGGGATTTAGAACTTCAACCTATGAATTTGAGCATAACCTATTGTTATGCTCAACACATAACAATATCCTAGCTGACAATGTCTTCCTTTCCTCTGATTATTTTGATAGAATAAGACTCAGAAGAAAATTTTAGTTTTTCTCTCGAATTTAAAAAAAAAAGTGATATAGTCATCAATATCTTGATCGTGTCTAAAGAATACCCTCATCATAGACTTCTGGTCAAAATTGTGTAATAGGACAAAAACCTTTGAGAACCACCTAAAAACTAGATGAACAGAACTGTTATAACTAAGTATAAAAAGGAGAAGCCATGTTGATCTGATAAGATAGGTGGAGACACAAAAAGGACTGGCCTCACACCCACATATGATGCTTAATAATTGAGTGGGACCCAGGCATCCTTTAAAGGGCCTGAGCACAGACTCACTTGCACGCAATCACCCTAAGCTCCAGAGAAGGAATAGCAGCTTGAAAAGCTCCAGGGATATATGGGGAGGAACTAAATTTCCTGGCTTCAGAGCAAGGTCTGGAGAGCTTGCTCTCACCAGGACTAAAATGCTGCTAGGTACTATAGTTCTTTTTTAAGCCCTCTAGCTACACAATCTGCAAGTGCAGGCAGAAATTCTAGCAAGTGCCATTGTTGCTTTGCTGAGACCTTCATTTATACATGCTGATAGGCACCAAATTTGAGCCTCCATTAACCTGGCTAATACTGCTTCCCCACTCTGGTGATTCTCTGAAACTCCTCTTCAGCTTACTCACACATTTAGCCCAAAGCTCTTCCAGTAGATATTCCATACAAACAGCCAGCCTCAGCTCATGCTAGGGTTTCCTAAAATCTCTCAAAGGTCCAAAAGCTCCCCCAAACAGTAGCTGGCTTAGGCATACCCTGTCTCTTTGCTAAGCAGTCCCAAGCCCAGCTCTACTGTCAGCCAGCCTGGGTTCAGAGAAAAACCACTAGCAGGTGCTCCCAAGCCCAGCACAGGCAACAAACAACCAGGTGACCCTAGGCTGAGTACAGACAGCAGCTGATCTTGGGCTGCACCCAAATCCCTTCAAACAGACCCCAGAACCAAATACCTGGTGACTGGATTTAAACTACACCAGAGCACCACCCAATTATCTTCCCAAATGAAAAATCCAAAGGGAGGACTCAGCAGGCACCAGAGACTTGTTAAAGGGAATTTTATCCCTTGGGGTCAGCCCCTGAACTACCCTGCACAACCACTCATCAGCAGTAGTCATAGCTGGTATTCATAGCAACTCAACCTAAAAGTCGATGCCTGCACTGATGTACTAAACAGCAATTAAGGCTCGACTATGACATGATGGTATTCAAAAACACAGAGGACACCTCTGGAGCACCTATCTCAGATGACCAGAGAGGCTGTGCCACTGGGCCCCAGGGGACATCTACTATATAAGGCCACTCTGCCAAAACTAGGAAACACAGAAGATCTACCTAATACATAGAAACAAACACATGGAGGCAATTAAAATGAAGAGACAAAGAAACATGGTTCCAAATAAAAAGAGGAAAAAAAAGACACCAGGAAAAAAAAAGCAATCAACCAGATACAGAGTTCAAAACACTAGTTATAAGGATGCTCAATAAAATTGGGGTAAGAAAATACGAACTCAGTGAGAAATTACACAATAAAAAGGAAACCATAAAAAATCTTCAGAAATTAAGATAATTATGACTGAAATAAAGAATATATCAGAAGGAATCAACAATAGATTAGAGGTAGCACAAGATCGAATCAGCGATTTGAAATACAATTAGTGGAAAATGCCCAAATAGAAAAACAACCAAAAAATAATTTAAAAAAAAAAGGATAGTGCAAGGACCTCGGGGACAATATCATTTGCATCATAGGAGCAACAGAAAGAAAGGAGAGAAAGCAAGGGATTGAAAATCTATTTGAAGAAATAATGACAAAAGACTTACTAACCTGATAAAGAAAATACACACACAAATCCAGGAAGAACAGAATGTCTCAAGTTGAGCCCAAAGAGGCCCACACCAAGACACATTATAATTAAAATGCTAAATGTTAAAGACAAAGAAATAATCTTAAAAACAGCAAAAGAGAGGTAGTTACCTACAAGGGAGCTCCCATAAGACTGTCAGCTGATTTATCAACAGAAACTTATCAGTCTAAAAAGTATTGGCACAAAATACTCAAAGTGTTGAAAAGCAAGGACCAACAACCAAGATTGTTCTACCCACAAGGCTATCATTTAGAATTAAAAGAGAGATCTTTTTAAAATTTGAAGCATATTTGAGTACCTTTAAAAAGAAAAAAAGAATTGAAGGAGAAATAAAACACCCTCTAGACAAGAAAAAAATCTTAAGGAGTTCTACTACCAAATCATTAGTACAAGAAATGTTAAAGGAACTTCTTTAAAAGAGGGGAAAAAAAACATTAAAAATAGGATTAAGAAAATTTCTCAAAAAAAAAAAAAAAGAGAAACTCTCATTGACAAAGGCAAATACATAATAAAAGCAGTGGCTCAACCAATTATAAAGTTAGTACAAATGTTAAAAGACGAAAGGAGGATCATGTGTAATTACAATAGCAAATTAAAAGTTAAACATAAGATTTGTTGAACTGGTCAGGATGACATAGAAGGTAAATGCTGTGCAAGTCTCCTCTTGTGACCACACCAAAATTATAACAAAACTACAGAGCAGCAATCACTGGGAGTCACCTGAGGTCTGGCTGAACAGAAATCTTACAACTGGGGACATACATAAGAGGTCATCTAGAGATTGGTAGAAGGGGCAGAGATGCAAAACAATGGCCCAGGCCCAGAACTGCATGTGGCAGTCAAGATTGGGAGTATTTTCTTAGCTGCAGAGCCTCCTCCCCACCATATCTAATACATCAAAACAGAAACAGAGAGGCAGCTTAAATGGGGAGACAAAGAAACATGTCTTACATGAAAGAACAGAACAAAGATCAAGAAAAAGAACTCAACAAAATGGAGACAAGAAAACTATCAGATGCAGAGTTCAAAACACTTGTTCTAAGGATGCTCAATGAACTTAAAGGAAGAGTAGAGAAAATCAGTAAGAACTTTAACAAAGAGATACGAAACATAAAAATGAAAATGGAAGACATAAAAAAGAACCACTCAGATATGAAAAATACAATAAATTAAATGAAGAGTACATTAGAGGGAATCAATAGATTAGATGAAGCATAGGATCAATTCAGAGATTTAGAAGATAAGAGAACAGAAACACCCAATCAGAATAGAAATGAGGAAAAAAATAAAAAAAAAATGAGGCTGATTTAAGGGGTCTTAGGGTCAACATCAACGTTTACATCACAGAGGTATCAGAGGGGAAGAGACAGAGAGATGAATTGAAAAAATATTTGAAGAAATAATGACTGAAAACTATGCTAACTTGATGACAGAAATAGACGTGCAAGCCCAGGAAGCACAGATAGTTTCAAAAGAGATGAACCTCAAGATACCAATACCAGACAACTTATAATTAAAAAGACAAAAGTTAAAAAGAATCTTAAAAGCAGCAAGAGAAAAACAGTTAGTTACCTACAAGACTGCTACCATAAGACTGGGAGCTGATTTATCAATGGAAATGTTCAGGCCAGAAGGAATTGGCACGAAACATTTAAAGTGATGAAAAACAAGGACCTATAGCCAAGATTACTCTACCCAGCAAAGCTATCTTTCAAAGTTGAAGGACAGATAAAGAGGTTCCCAGACAAGAAAAACCTAAAGAAGTTTATTAATACCAAATCAGTATTACAAGAAATGCTCAAGGGAGTTCTAGGACAAGTAGAAGAAAATATTTTTTAAATGTGAATATAAAATGGCAATAACTATATATCAATAATTACTTTCAATGTAAGTTGATTAAATGCTCCAATCAAAAGACATAGGATGGCTGAGTAGATAAGAAAACAAGACTCACGCATATGCTGCCTACAAGAAATTTACTTCAAGTTTAAAGACACACAGAGACTAAAAGTAAAGGGATTTAAAAAAAAAAAGTTTCATGGAAATGGAAAGGAAACAAAACACAGCTAGGTTAGCAATAGTTATACCAGATAAAATAAACTTTAAAACAAAAACTATAACACGAGACAAAGAAGGACTAAGTAATCCCGTTTTTGGTTACTTATTCGAAGAAACGAAAAAAATACTTCAAAATAATATGTGAATTTATATGTTCACTGCAGCAGTATTTATGATAGTCAAGATATGGAGGCAAACTGGTATACATCAATGGATGAATGGATGAAAAGGTGGTACATATAATGAAATCTTTTCATCTGTATCAACATGGTTGGACCCAGAGGGTATTGTGCTGAGTGGAGTAATTCAGAGAGAGAAAGACAAATGCTATATGATTTCACTTACATGTGGAGTCTAAAGAATAAAAAAAGAAAAAAGACTCAAACTCATAGATACAGAGAATATATTGAGAGTACTAGATGGTAGGGAGATTGGGGGGTGGGTGTAAAAGAGGGAGGAATTAAGAAATACAAATTGGTAGTTACAAGATTGTCATGGAGGTGTAAAGTACAGCATAAGGAATATAGTCAATAATATTGTAATAACTATGTGTGGTGTCAGATAGGTACTAGATTTATTAGGTAATCACTTCATAAGTTATATAGATGTCTAATCACTATGTTGTATACCTGAAACTAATATAATGTTGTATGCCAACTATAATTGAAAAAAAATATTTTTAAAATCCTTAAAAAAAAATAACCATCAACTTATAAGTACATACATACATATATACATACATACACAGGAATAATTTAACCAAGGAGGTAAAAGACCTGTACTCAGAAAACATAAGATGTTGAAGAAAGAAATAGAAGATACAATTAAATAGAAGCATATACCATGCTCATGGATAGGAAAACTTAATATCATTAGTATGTTTATACTATTCAAAGCAATTTACAGATTCAGTGCAATCTATGTAAAAATACTAATGGCATTTTTCATTGAACAAGAACAAATAATTTTAAAATTTATAAGCAATCACAAAAGACCTTAAATAGCTAAGGCAATAGAGAAAGAACAATGTTAGAGGTACCATGCTACTTGACATCAAACTATAACTACATGGCCAAACTAATCAAAATGGCATTATACTGGCACAAAAACAGACCTGTAGCTCAACAGGAAAGAGTAGAGAGCCAAAAAATAAGCCCATCTATATGGTCAATTAATCTAGGACAAAGAAGGCAAGAATACAGTGAGGTGAAGGACAGTCTCTTCAATAAATGCTGTTGGGAAAACTGTATAGATATATGAAAAAGAATGAAAGTGAAATACTTTCTTATACTATATACAAGAATAAACTCAGAATGGATTAAAGACTTAAATTTAAGACTTGAACTATAAAACTCCTAGAAGAAAACATAGACATAAACTCTATGATACTGTTCTTAGTAATATTTTTTTATGACTATATCTCCTTATGTACGTGAAACAAAATTAAATGGAACTACATCAAACTAAAAAGTTTTGGTGCAACAAAGTAAACCAAAGACAGCCTACTGAATGAGAGACAATATTTGTCAATGATACATCGATAAGGAGTTAATATCCAAAATAAAGAACTCAAACAACTTAACACCAAAAAAATAAATAAATAAATCCAATGCGAAAAAAATGGCCAATGGACATGAATAGTCATTTCTCCATTGAGGACATACCAATGACCAATAGGAACATGAAAATATGCTCAAAGTCACCAATTATCAGAGAAATGAAAATTAAAAACCACAATGAGATATGACCTCACACCTATCAGAATAGTCATCATCAATAAGTCAACTAATAACAAGCTTTATCGAGGACGTGAAGAAAACCCTCATGCACTGTTGGTGAGATTGCAAATTAGTACAGCTGTTATGGAAAACAGTATGGAGGTTCCTCAAAAGATTTATAATAGTACTACAATATGTCCTAACAACCCTACTTCTGGGTATTTATCCAAGGAAATTCAGAACATTAATTTGAAAGGTATATGTATGCCGATATTCAGTGTAGCATAATTTACAATAAGCAAGATATGGAAGCAACTTTAGTGTCCATTGATAGAATATTACTAAGCTATAAAAAAGAATGAAATCTTGCCAAATGTAATAGCATGGATAGATGTAGAGGGAAATAAGTCAGATAGAAATGCAAATATCATATGATTTCATTTATATTTGGAATCTACAAAACAAAATATAAACCCATAATTAGAGAACATTTTGATGGTCACCAGATGGGAGTGGAGGTGGGGACTGGGTAAAAAATGTTACAAGATTAAGAAATACAAATTGGTGATTATAAAATCATCATGAGGATGTAAAGTACAATGTGGGAAATATATTCAATAAAATTGAAAGTCAACTGTAATTGAAAAAAAAAATTTTAAGAATTCCCTCATTACAGAGGTGTTAAACCATATGGAACTGCACAACTCAAGACCCTTTAGTGTCAATAATCTTTTTTCACTTCTCAACACAAGACACTTTCTGTCATTTCCTAACATCCAGACATACCTTAAATTTCCTTAGTGAGGTGCCAAAAACATTTTTCTGAGATCACCAGACAATGGACACATGGCAAGGCTTTCTGGCACAGCACCACAAGGGAATTCTGAAAAATCTTCTACCATGTTTATTTTGATGTTGCTTGGAGCAGTCTAATCTTTTGTTGGCGAGATGTGTATTTAATTGGCATAACATAGGTGTCATCCAAATATTTTATATATGTATAATATTATACTCATTATAAACTTTTCCAACGTGGTCTGGATAAATTATATTTGTAATTATGTGTTATTCACATCAAAAAATTTTGAGAAGCTCATGAGTAAGCACCATATTAGATACAATATTTTAAAGTATCTAATTTATTCCTTTTTTTGCATTTCATTGCATCTCCCTACTCCACAAATTGGCAGAACAAAATTTCAAAGATAAGGTAATCAAAATGCTTAAAGTTTAGTCACTTGCTCAAGGCCAAAACACTGGCAAGTTCTTTTCACTTCTGTTGAATTATTCTTTCTACTAAACCATGTTTTCTGAAATGCCATTTTTGTTAAAAAAAAAAAAATTCTGTTCACTTTGATCTACATGTTTGTTTGTGCAGTGCCTAAGATGCAATTCAGAGAACGGGTATATACTGGCAATGAAAATGACAGGCAGATAGTTGCAATGATTCACAGGAATGGAGATCTCAGATACAGGTCCTCGGTGAGATGCTACACACGACAGGGGTCTGCACAAGTGATGATGGACTTTGTAGAACGCCCAAACACTGATATCTCCAGCATTACATTCCTCCCAGGTGAGTTTGAGCTTGAATTTTTTATTTTGAATTGTGGTAAGCCAAGTTTTTAACAAGTAAAGACATGCAAGTTCCTGATTTCAACAAGCATATTATCATAGTTTTATGAATGCCATATGATAATAAGGTGAGTTAGATTGTAACAGGTTGAATGAATGTCTTTTTGGTTTCTGTATCAACTTATTAATTGGTTTCCAGTGATGTATTATACTGTTTATTCAAAACTTATTCAGTGGTAAGGGCATATAACATGTATATAGAATTTACAATGTTGGTATATATTTAATGTTCAAATGACAGAAATGAAAGGAAATTAATGTCAGATTTTTAAAATGTATCCAGAGCCTTAAAATATTTAATCAATTTGATTCAGGAATTGTAATAGAAACTAGAACTGTGGTCAAATTAACAATGAGCAACCTGTACAAAGCTGCTAAATTTGCTTCCTGATCATAATGCTAGAAATTCATAATCAAAATTGGCATTTACTCTTTTTTCCTTGTTTTCTAACATGAGTGACAGGATTTAAAGACAGATATTAATGAAATTCCCTGTACAAGTAGTAGCCTATTATTGCATATGTTCAAATATTTAGTCATTCATTGAACAAATATTTATTGAAGGCTTATTACATGCCAGATACTATTAATTTGCATTGTTGATAAAGCAAGGAAAAGGCAATGCCTTCATGGTGCTTATGTTCTAGTTGAAAATGTATCTTTTTTTACCTAAGGGGAGAGATTGATCTGCTGTCATTATTGTTCTAGGTGAGACTGAAAAGCCTTGCGTCCTTGAGCTGATAGATGACAGACTCTATGAAGAAACGGAGGAACTCCGCCTGGTTCTTGGCACTCCACAAAGCAATTGTCCCTTCGGGGCTGCAGTTGGTGAACAAAATGAAACTCTGATAAGGATCCAAGACGATGCTGACAGTAAGAAGTCATTTCTTGTGCTCAACCATAAACTGGGAACTGAAATCTATCTGTGTTAAAATTTCAGGTGGCTTAGAAAATATCCCCCTCTTTTTGACTAGGCTTTTAAAGTGATTGAGAAATGGTGAGGGCAAAGGGGGCAGGAATACTTAAGTGAAATGGGGAATGAAATAAGCCATTAAAACCAAAAGTTGACGATGAAGAATATGATTTGAATCCCAAACATTCATACCTTTCCTCTTCCCCTTGGGTGTAGGTAGTCTTGGGCCAACAATTTCCCTCCTCCCCTCCCACTCTCAGTGGCCTGCTCCCAAAAATGTTTGGCAAATAGAGACTTCCCAGAGCATATACTTTTGGAGAACTGGTTAATTCCTAGGCTACTTGCACTTAGTTGTTTTTAACATACTCACCAATAACATCAGGTGAGGTGACAGAGAGAAACCAGGAATGTAATAGCAATTAAGCTTCTCCTACGTGGAAAAAACATTAGAAATGGGAAAAAAAAAAGCATTCCCCTTACAATTTAATTTGTCTTTGTTTCCCACAATTTTAGAGACAATTATTAAATTTGGAGAAAGCAAATTTAGCATCAGCGAACCTAAAGAACCAGGACAGTCAGTGGTTATAAAGATCCCAGTGATTCGCCAAGGAGACACTTCGAAGGTTTCCATCGTAAGAGTCCACACCAAGGACGGCTCAGCCACCTCTGGAGAAGACTACAACCCTGTGTCAGAAGGTAAGGGTGCTCCCAGAGCCTGTCTCCAGAGGAGTCATGCTCATATTATTGCTTGCACAAGTGACCTTGAGAAGAATAAGAGAAATATCCAATTGAAATAAAATATACATACTCTTTTAAACTAATCTCCTTCATAAAAATAGAAAATGGATTTTATTTCCTGGATTTTTCCCTTTTGACTTATAGGATATGTGTGTTAGAACTTATGGAAATTTGGAGTGGACATATTAAATAACTTTCTGTTTTGAGTCTACTTTAACTTTTGATGGGGTTTACCTTCACTATGGCCATAAAGTATTAAATAATGACTTTTCTGGGATATTTTATTACATTGAAAATGTGCATGATAGCTGAGATAATTGTCTATTTTAGTTTATATAAAACCCATAATCTAAAACTTCAAACTAGAAAATTTTGCATTAATGAAGGGCAGTAAAAAGGTGATAAAATACCAACCATGAAGACCAGACCATGGATTCTCTGGGCCTTAGGAGCCCGTTATGGACGCTTATCATCCATCTCATTTCTTTTTCAAACTTATGGGCCATTTTATCATTTAGTTTTATAAGTAATTAAAGTAAATCAGTCTCTCTCTCTCTCTCTTTTTCCCCCTCTTTCTCTTTCTCTCTCTCTCTGAATTATTGCTGACAGAATAGATATAAATGTCCAAAATTTAGTTTATGAAATATTTGGGATTCTCCTTATCTACTTTGTTTCTGATTTCCTACCTTACCCTACCAACAATCATTACTTTCTGATAGACCTTCAGGCATTCATCTTGATCTTCTAAGTTGCAAACACAATTTAGAAAATGATTGATAGTTATTACTGAGTCAGTTACAGTACAAAAGTTCATGGTACAATAGAAAAAAATAACATTTTCTACAGGGGAGTTTGTACTTTCTTTGCATATATGGTAAATGTTTGACAAATTACTATAAAGCTTCAAAGTTATTCTCATATTATTCTCTATGTAAAAAATAAAATAATATATTTGAAATAAATTGGGTATAGCCCAAATTAGAGAAAAATATTGCTCAGCTGCTAAATATTAAATTTAAAATATGTCTTTAATAACCAGGTTTTACATGAAAGAAACACTTTTTAAATATGCACTATATGACCTTTAGCAGAAAATGTTTTCCTTAGAAATAAAAGATTCTTTTTAGAAAAACAGAAATAAAATTATATTTATGTAGGAAACTGACAAATGAAGTCAGAAAAAGTAAAATAACATTAAAACAGGATGTGTCTCTTTTATCCCATAAATGTCAACATGCTATTTATAATATTTACAATAAAAATTTAATTAATCTTTTATGAGACAAATTCTAATTTTTTCTTTTATGGTCCAAATTAAGGTTAGCTTTTTACAAATAAACGGAAAAAATTAAATATAGAATAAAAGTTTAAATATTTTTGTGCTGAAAATATTGTAAAGTGACAGAGAAAACATAAAGCAATTGAGAAAACAACTATCACCCAGCACGTGTATCCTAGGAAAACAATAATTTAAACATTTACTTTTAATTAAATTTATAAGGGTGACATTGGTTAATAAACTTATATAGATTTCAAGTGTACAATTCAATAATACACCATCTGCATATTACATTGTGTGTTCACCACCCAAAGTCAAGTCTCCCTCCTCTCTCCTTCTCTCTGGTAATCACTAACTATTGTCTGTGTCCATGAGTTTTTGTTTGTTTCTCTTGTTTGTTTGTTGCTTTTAACCGCTTAGAAATTAATTTTGTGTAATTCAGAGGGTTACAAAACTTGATTGATTACAAGACAAGTAATGACTATGAGTGAAGCAAGGGAATTGGGGGTGGGGGGGGAAATGAAGTGATGGAAATGTTACTGAACCAGAAAGTCCATTCCCTGCTGAGAATAAAAAGCCTGTAATATCATAGCCAGCTGACAGTTGCAGGCAGACAAGTGCAAAAGTACTCAAAAATCTATACTTTCCTATGAAATCCCCCAATTTTTAAGTGTTAAAAACTAATTTTTTAATGCAATGTTACACTGGTCAAACCAAACAAATTGGTGGGCCAGAAATGATTAGCTATTTTCAGCCTCAGGAACAAGAACCATAAGCCATCTCAGGGTATGAGGAGTCTTAAGACTCAGAACGTGCTAATGCTTGTGGAAAATGGCTGTATCTAGAAATATAAATAATTTTAAAGATGAGTCTAGCTTACTAGCTCAATTTTTTAAAATATGTTTTTATAATTGGCAAGTAAAAAATTGAAGCAAGCAAAAAATTGAAGTAAGAAAAAATAAATTGATGATACATTTTCTTCTACCATATTTTAAAGGATTTATAAATTTGAATTATAATGATTGAACTGCAGTTACATCAGAAAGCAGCACCTGTTATATTCTTCAGTTGGAATGATTATGCAATATCTTCTTTATTTTCTCTTCTTTTGAGCCAGTTTCTCGAAAGATATAGTAAAATCAACAAAATAGTTTATCCAAATTTTATGGTACAGTCAGCTGCTTATTCGCAAGTTCAATAAAATCAATTAATTTTTACCATTTTCAGAATTTTTAAATGAATGGTTAAAAGGGATTTGCATAATTGATATTACGTCTTAAGACAATGAAATAATCCTTTTTAGTGAGGAGGAGCAGGACTGAGAAAGAAAAATGCCATCAATATTTATCTTTAAAAAGGTTTCAAAGTTTCCAAAGTTAACATCAACAAAAAGAAGTGTTTTTAATATATAATTTGATATGTTGATAAAATTTTAAAAATTTTATATCTAGCTTTTATAGATATATATATATAATGTAAATACTATTCACATTCAGTAATATCTATGATCATATTCATTTGACTTATGTCAAAATTCTAGGAAATAAGAGATGAGTTTGTCTGATTATATGAACTATTATATGAACTATTGATTGTCCATTCCATAATTCAGCATTTTTTTCCAACTGAGGCTCAGCAGATCAATTTAGTAGCTTATGATTAAACTTTTCTAATAGATAAAATGAAAATATTAGAATGTAATGCATATAGTAAGAATAAGTGATTTTTTAATACTTTTTATTCCATTTTAGTCTCTCTCTCTCTCTCTCTCTCACACACACACACACACACACACACACACACACACACAAATATACTAGACCACACTGTAAAATGTAGTTTTCATTGTGGGTCACTGTGAAAAAAAGCTTAACAAAAGCTCCTCATATTCATATGTAAAAGATTTAAAATTGTGATTTTGCATTTGTAGAAATTGAATTTAAGGAGGGGGAAACCCAGCACATTGTTGAAATTGAAGTAATCTTCGATGGGGTTAGAGAGATGAGAGAGGCCTTCACTGTTCACCTAAAACCCGATGAAAATATGGTAGCAGAGACACGGGTAAGTAATAAAATGCAGATATAAATTCACAACCAGCATTTTATCAGAGAAACTGTGTATAAGCATCACATAGTGTACAATAAAGTAATGGGACTCTACAAATCTTATATAAAGATGTGCTTGATCCCTTTCTTTCCCTAAACAAATTTTGTTCCTATTAGATTATAGTCAAGAAATCTCTCTTTCTTTGAAAAATCGTGTTTGTATAAATGATGTTCAGGGCCTCTGAGACCAAAATGCTAGTCCTAGCACTTTTTTTCTCTGTTTATTTAATTTGTATAGTATCAGCAACCATATTTTCTTCAAGATAAACATAGTTTCCACAGAATTTTGAGCTTTAAGCCTAAAATAATTTTTAAAATTAAATGATTTTAGGAACAGACCAATGTTTGTAATATCCATGCTTAAAATTACTCTATTTCTTTTACTTGTTTCACTATTAGTATCAGATCAAATTTGGAAAATTTCTTTCCTTAATTATTGGTTATCATTTCATAATTTTTACTACTTGATGGTATTTCTGCTATAGTGCCTTGCTTTTATTTAAAGTGGTATTTAAAATTCAAGAAATATGGCCAGGAAATCTATTTTATAAGTCTTGATCACATAAAAAATGAGTTTTTTCTTTTTAATTTTATGGAGCGTTGTATCAAACTCTGAGTGAAAGGAAGAGATTTACTCAAATCACTTCAAGTAATACAAGCTTCTTTTAAGAATAAACCTATAAATATAGATTTGGAAACTGTGATAATCATTATGATACATAATGGAAGGTTATTCAGGAGCTAAGGCAAATTTATCAGCGAGGTGTTCTGGTCACCTTACCAGCAGCACATGTTCACAGGTTCCTCTCCTGTCATGACTCGACTTCTCCCTTTGCCTGTACTTCAGGCTGTACTTCTGGTTCCTGCCCATTTAAAGCTTCGCTTTTGTTTACATTCACTTTAGCATAGGCCATGCTATCACATAAACTTTAGGATATACCTTGTCTCAGCATATCATTTAGCTTTCTTCCCACTATGAATGAATAGACTTTCTCATGGGTCTTCCACTTCACAACCCAAGACAGAGTTAGCTACTTTCATCACAATTTAGAGAAAAAAGTTGCAGCCCAAATTCTTTGTGGGCCACTGGGCCAAACCAGGCTGCCTTGGGTTCAGGTACCCTCCTCTGGTACCATAAGATATGACTAATGTGCCAAGGTCACATGGAGCAAACCACATACGGCTGTCACTCTGTAGGGGCTCTAGATATGACAATTTTCATCATAATAAAACCAGGGACTTGACCGTATAGTATTGTCCTATACAACAGAAGCACCAAGAGTCAAATATTTCAATAATCGCAAATAATTATCTTTTCCTTCTAGGTAACCAAAGCCATTATTTACATAGAAGAAATGAACAGCATAGCAGATGTCACTTTTCCTTCTGTCCCTCAAATTGTGTCCTTATTGTTGTATGATGACGCTTCTAGAGCTAAAGAGAGTGCTGGACCTGTGTCTGGATATCCTGTCATCTGTATCACAGTGAGTAGGAGAATGAGGAAAATTGTAAAATAATTATTTTATTTTATTTTTTCGACAGGCGCTCTTGAGTCCAAGAAATACACTGCTCTCGACTGTACTGCATATATGATCATTGCACACATGCTTGGTCTGTTGTTGTTGTTGTTGTTGTTGTTTTTCCTTTTTTTAAAATGCCAATTTATTTGTTTTTTTTAATTATATATATATATATACACACACACACACACACATAATTTTTAAAAACATTTTATTTCTTTATTTCCCCTTTCCCCCTCCCTTTTGGTAATCCCTAGTACATCTATTTCCATGAGCCTGCTTTTAGGTTTATATCCCACATATAAGTGATATCATGTGATTATCAACATTTTCTATCTGGCTTATTTCGCTTAGTATGACTATTTTAAGGTTCATCCGTGTTGTTGCAAATGGCATTATTTCATCTCTTCTTATGGCTGAGTAATATTCCATTGTGTATATGCTCCAAAGCTTCTTTAGCCAATCATCTTTCATAGGACACTTTGGTTGCTTCCATGTACTGGCCACTGTGAATAAAGCTGCTATGAACATCGGTGTGCAAATATCTTTTTGGATACAAGTTATCAAGTCTTTGAAATAAATACCCAGTAGAGAGATTGCTGAATCACATGGTAGATCAATTCTTTGTTTTTTGTCATTTTGTTTTAGGCGAACTGACCTCTGTCAGTATTTCCTGTAGTGCAGGCTTGTAGTGGAGAATTCTTTCAAATTTTGTATATCTGGAAAGGTCTTAATTTCTCCTTCATATCTAAAGGAGAACTCAGCTGGATACATTATTTTTGGCTGGTAGTTCCTTGCATTTAATAGTTTGAATATTTGATTTCACTCCTTTCTGGTTTGTAAGGTTTGTGCTGAGAAGTCCAATGATAATCTAATGGATTTTCCTTTATAGGTTATCATCTTCTTTTCCCTGACTACCCTGAGGATTCTGTATTTGTCATTGATTTTTGATAATTTTAATATGATGTGTCTTGATGAAGGCCTTTTTGAGTTGAGATAATTGATTTTTTTTATTGACTTCTTGAATTCCAAGCTCCAGCTCATTCCTTACATCCAGAAAATTCTCATCAACTATTTGTCTGTAAGTGCTTTCTAATTCCTGCTCCTTTTCTCCACTTCAAGAATGCCCATTATTCCTGTTTCCTCTCCTGATGGTATCAGCTTTCATTATTTTTTGTTCTTCTGTTTCTTCCTTCTTCCTTCTGATTTATTTCTAGATTTCTGTCTTAGATATCACTGAACCTTTCCTCCATTTGGCCAACTCTATTTCCCAAGCTTGTTATTTCATTTTTTAACTTTTTCAGGTTCTCCTTTATCTCCTGAAGGTCTAATCGGTTCTTTTTGAAGGTTTCAATCTCCTTTCTAAGGAACTCAGTCTTCTCGTCTAGTTGCTTTGTTAGTTTCTGAAATTGTTGATATGATTCGTTTTGGATATCACTGAGTTTTTTCAGAAGTACCATTCTGAATTCTCTGTCATTTAGGTTGCATATTTCTATGTCTAAAAGCTCATTTCTGGCATTTTTTCTCTCTGAGAAGTCTTGTCACCTTGGTCGTTTGTGGTGTCTAATGGACTATTTCTCCACCTGGGCATTAATGGAAGTGTGTTCTTCTTCCTCCCCCCTCCCCTCAGAAAGATTTATTATATAATGGTCCCTAGCCTGTTGCAAGTAAGATGTTTTTCTTTTAGTTTCCAGTAGGTGGTATCTAAGCCTCTTGGATCTCTGCTTTATATAAAGTGTTAATAATATCTTTTTTTTTTCCTTATAGATGTTTAATCATGCTCTCTGCCCTCAGTCTCAGTTCCTGTCAGTGTTATTGAAGGCTTCCATAGTGCTCGCTCAGATTCCCCTGGGGATCTCGGAGGGTATAGGGGGAGGGGCCTTCCGGGTTTGGGGTTGGAGGCTGCCATTCAGCCTCAGTTTTGCAACTGCAGCTGGTAAAAATGAACCATTGTTTTCTGCTGTCCCCACTTTTCTGCCATCCCTGTTTCTTTGCCCTCTGCCCTGATAATTAGTCACTGCTGCCAGCTACGTGGAGCTCACAGCACTCTCAGGCAGGACTGTTCAGGGAACTCACTGCTCCTTCTCCCCTCCCCTCCTCCTACAGGGAGCCCTGGCTGCAAGATGCAGCTTCTTTGTTCCTCCCAGTCCACCACCAACACCCAGTATTCTGACCTGTGGTATCTATTATATGCAGATCCCACGCTCAGACATGCTGGTGTATAGTCTGGGTGTTTTTTTTGAGTTTTAGGTGTTCAGCTTATTGTTGTTTCAAGGGAAGAGATTTAGAATGTCTCTCATGCTGCCATGTTTAATCCAATCTGTCAAAATAATTATTTTAAATAATTATAAGCTTAACAATATAGTATTGGCCTTGTCATGAACTAAAAGTGGGAAAATACTACAAGGTTTAAGCTTTGAACTTTAGAAAGGAAAATATAACATTAATCAAATAAAGTTCTCATTTTTATTCCTATATCCAACAAAGGTTTATTAACTGATGTGTACATAGTGTGTTCTCATGTTATCTCAGACTCTGTCACTCATAGAAAAATAAATAAGGGTTGAACTCTGCACTCAAGGAAATTAATAAGGAAATGAAAGATATATAAGAATTAGTTACTATAGGGCAAGATGTTATCATTATGAGAATAGTGCAGCTCCATGCCTGAGAGGTGGTTTGGGATGGTGAGATAGAATTTTAGTAGTGTAAGAGGAGTCAGATAAGTGAAAGTCATTTTGGGAAGAAGTGATTGCATCACAAGCTACATCTAGAAGACTCGCATAAAAAATAGCGTAGTATAACTACACTTTTACTTGCCTACTATTGACTCTAAATTATAAGCTCCTTCTGAGTAAAAACTAGAACATATTTATTTTTATATCACAACAGACCTGGTATAATGACCTACATAAAATAGGTACACAATAAATGTTTATTGACTTACAATGCAAAATAATTTGGTAACAAGTTATGTTTGGCGCCAAATTTAAATGTTATGTTAATGAATGTGGACTTTGTTTGTTAATGGTTAGCAGGGAGTTCTTGCAAAGAAGAATAGCATGAAAGGAGATTATGTTGCGTGTTACCATAGCAGCAGTGTGTCACTTGACTAGAAAGGCCCTGAAATAGGGAGGTGGTGCTGGAAATGGGAAGGAAGTGATCGACTTAAGAAACATTGCAAAAGAAAAATCAACGAAGTTCATTGATGTGGGGGGCAAGATGAGAGAGAGGAAGGAATTAGGGAAGGAGAGATGAAGGGAAAGAGAAAGAGAGAAGGAACAAAATGATCGATTGGACAACTCTGAGGATTCAAGAGTTGAAGAAATGAATAACACTTACTTGTATTAAGTTAGACGTGGAAATACCAGTTTGAAATGCAAGATTAGAGTTCATTAAAGCTATCATGGCTAGAAATAGAAATTTAAAGTTTCCATAAATAACATGTAGAAATGGGGGGTGGGGGGGCGGGGAAGGCTTGAGTGAAAATACTATGATAGAGAAACTTGAGAAGAATAATTTACACATTGTTCTATACTGTAGCCCTAACATGCTTCTTTTTTTCCCCCATAGGCTTGCAACCCTAAATATTCAGACTATGACAAAACAGGCTCTATTTGTGCAAGTGAGAATATCAATGACACTTTGACCCAGTACCGATGGCTGATTAGTGCACCCACTGGCGCTGATGGTGTAACAAGCCCCATGAAAGAAGTGGAGTTTGACACCTATTTTACATCATCCAAGATGATCACTTTAGACTCCATATATTTTCAGCCTGGCTCCAGAGTGCAGTGCGCAGCTCGAGCTGTGAATGTCGATGGCAATGAAGGCCTGGAGCTGATGAGCCCTATTGTAACCATCAGTAGAGAAGAAGGTAATACTTTGCCATTTTCACATTAAGATCACTGGACTACCATGTAATATTATAAATGTCTAATTTCTGGTTATTCTTTTGAATACTCCCATGTAGTCCATAATACTCATAAGTACTTGAAAATGATAACCTATTGCTATGATAGTCATTAGAAAACAAATATTCATTAGAATTATTCATTAGAAATAATCATTAGAAAACAAATATTTCCATACCACATTTTAAAATTACCTATCACATTCCAGAGTGTTTGCTGGCATATAACAGCTTTATGCTGGCAATAAGAAAAATAAGGCAAGATTTTTGTCCTTGAGGAGTTCATACTCAAGTTGAGGACACAGACAAAAGTTTAGTCTGGATGGGGCACCGAAATGCAAAAGTAGTAATGACACATAGTGGTTCAGGAAAAATTTCGTCAAAGAGGAGATGGCTTAATCTGAATCTTGAAAACAGGAGAAAAAAAATCATGAGAAACGACTCATAGACATATGAAAATAACATGGAACATTCTGAAGACTACAAGCAGAGAAGTGGGAGTCATATGAGAGGGAAAGATGGGAAACTCATAAAATGAAGCAGATGGTATGCAAGGGTCAGATCTGGACAAGTCAGCTCATATGCAAAGCAAAGCCACTCTGAGCTAGTTGTTGGATGAGTAGGAGTTTGCTGGAGACAAAAGAGAAAGGACGGTCTAGGTAGAGAGGTACCTATGAGTGCCCATATCTTGTTATGAGGGAGGTTGTATTCAGGGCTGGATCCTAGATACTTTGGGGGTGGAGAATAGGATATGGTTAAAGATAACAATTAAAAGATAGGAATTCTGCTTTGTAAATCAATCCTTCACTCCGCATAAGGATTTTTAAAATAACTTTCTATTTATAAGATTCTATTTCTAAAACTTCCATTTGTATACAATACTTTCCAAGCATAATTGTTGCATAAATAAAGGTTATATGTACCACCTCCCGCCATTATATAGTAAGGAGCAATATTTATTTATGTCATGTATAGTATACATGCTCTTTGATTAGGATTAAAATAAATGATGTTTTTAATTTTTTCTTAAAATAAAACTATTGCGTTGGTGCCGGAAAATTAAACAATTCCTTAAAATGAATGCCCTTCTTAATAAAACAGATAGCCTAGATGCTGAGACTGCCTCCAATTTCATTGCTATCTTAATAAATCCTATTTACTCTGTTTTGTACAAACAGAAAGGAAGTTATATATTACCTAGGTCTCTTAAAATTGTAATTTAACATCTTGATCCCCTCCATGATATTAAAATGAAAATGTCACAATTCTCTTTAAGTGAACATTAAGGAAAATTTTCATGTCAATTTCTTGAGAGTCACCGAGAGATAAATAGATGATATATTAGATGATAGATGATAGATGGTTAGATGATAATGATGATGATGATGATGATGATGATGATGATGATGATGAAAGATGATAGACAGATAGATAGATAGATAGATAGATAGATAGATAGATAGATGATTGATAGCTATAGATAGATGATAGATGAGACAGAAAGAAAATGAGTTATAATTTAAAATACATATAAGAAATTATATATAGAGAGAAAACTATATGGTTTGCTCTCTGATTCTAAAGAGACATTAGCTTTTTTTAAAAAAAAAAAAAAAGAGCACATTTTTAGTTTTATTTGCTTATAAGTAATGTATGTTTTATAACTAGTCATATTATTCTAGGTTAAACATCAAATTCACTCAATTAAAATACACTTTCTTTTTTCTATTGGCTTTCAATTATTCTTACTGTGTCTGTTCACACTTTGTTGAAATAATCATAATCTAGAATGTCCAGCACACATTAAGTCAAATTGAACAACAACTGCTGTTTTTAAAACTTTATAAAATACCCAAAATGTTAAGAAGTAGACACTAAATTGTCTGCTGTCATTTATTCTCACACCATCTTTTTCTGCTTCCTTATGTTATCTACTCTCAGCAATGCCTTAGTCCAAAGAGAATTATAGTGCCTATTTTAAAAAGTATTTTCAGGTGTTGTCTATTATCTTCTTTTAGCATAAATATGTTCATTTTTAGGTCTTTGTCAGCCCCAGGTTCCAGGGATAGTGGGAGCAGAGCCATTCTCAGCTAAGTTGCGCTACATGGGCCCTGAGGACCCAGAGCATACAAACCTTGTCAAGCTCACAGTCATGATGCCACACACAGATGGTAGGTATCTTGGATAAGCAAATCCGTGGGAGTGGTTTGGGCTCCTCATTACCTGGTTTAAAACCAACTAGACAATAAAAGCTCAGTTTGCAACTTGAACTTCAAGCCTTTCTGCTTCAACTGTTTCTGATTTCTTTCTGCCTCTTTTTAAAAGTCTGACAATTTAAGCATTCTCTAAAATTATATAAATTTAAAAGATGTCCAAACACTATGAAACAAAACATTAACATGCTAGCTTTTATGAAATAGCACAAATGTGTCTTCAAAACTCTTGAACTTGGACTTACGGTAAAGCATTTTAGTATCTCAATGCTCACCTTCAACATGTATTTGCTATTTCATAACTTTAATTTTATAAATCCCTCCCAATATTTATTATGATCACATTAAGACATTTCCTAGGCAATAAAATGAAATTTAAAATGCAACTAACAGCATTATATATTGTGTTCTCTTTCTCTGGGTACAGAAGTGTGGCCAGGATTTGTGAGTCAATAACTTTATCCAGACTTTATGAACATTTCCCCATATGCAGAAGACATTTTCAAGTTAGAGTCCACTCCACTTTATACCTGAATAAATTGTTAATATTAATTTTATTATTTGATTGTTAGTTATATGTTAAGTAGCTAAGGGGGGGGGGACCATTAGGGACTGTTAGGAACTACACAGTAGAATCTACCTCCCATAGGAAAAGGATGTCATTCTGCTTTGTCTGCTTATTACAAATCCAAGTTTGTGTTGGTGGAGAGTGAGGGTGTGTAAACAGGAATCTGTATCTCCTTGTTTTACAGGATAACATTGGTCCCACACTTGACTACCCTATCTCTAGGCTCATTTTAGATATGTAACTCAGGGGTGCAAACAGCTGAGGAGAGACCCATCAGGTGAAAAAAAGACCTATAGCAGTAAAAGAATAAGGGTGAAAGAGTCAAATAATATCTTAGTATCATTATGAAGATAGCTTTAATGTTCATTCCCAGTACCCTCAGGGGTCTTAGGGCACCACTTCAATAAATCACTGCTCTACAGTATTTTATAAGACTTGTCTTCTCAAGAGATAAAGAAAATATAATGTTCTAAGTCCTTCGCTATTAGTGAGAATGGTAACAACGATTACAATTTCTCGTAGGCATGCTTCCCATGATCTCCACTAAAGAGCTTTCCAACTTTGAGCTCACCCTCAGTCCTGATGGCACAAGGATTGGAAACCACAAGTGCTCGAACCTTTTGGATTATACTGAAGTGAAGACCCATCATGGTTTTTTGACCGATGTTACAAAAAATCCAGAAATAGTTGAAGAGATGTATCCTTACCAGTACAGCTCATCTATCAGAGGTTCTAGTACCTTACGATTCTACCAAAACCTGAACCTAGAGGCCTGTTTGTGGGAGTTTGTTAGCTACTATGACATGTCAGAACTTCTCACTGACTGTGGAGGCACCATTGGAACAGATGGACAGGTATGAATTTTTAACATCTGAGCTTCGATCACTGGTAAACCAATTTATTTTGTTCAGTTACATAGATTTGGGCTAAGTCCCAACTCCAGTTTTTCATCTTGGTGATGTAGGTCATTAGGTACAAGAGAGACCAAATAATTGGTATAGGTGGTGTGAAAATCTATGTCTATTTTTGAACAATGTATCAAAATGTATGTATTTTTTAGCAATGTTCCAACTCTGCTCTGATATTAAAATATCCAAATACTAATTACTCTTCGAAGTATACATGATCATTTTTTGTAGATACCAGTGATGTGTCACTAATCATCTAGTATAAGAATTTACAATCCTCAGGGTCAGTCTAGTTTTTCTCCCTCCTTACTATCTTTCTTCTACCCCTATCTTCGATCTTTCTCTTCTATCTCATCCTCTTTCTTGTCTTTCTAGTTTTCTTCTCTTTTCCTCCCTCCCTGTTTCATTTCTCCATCACTGAGGAAGTAACACTTACCAGGGCTTAAGTAATTTGCTCCATCATTTCTCCGTCAAAAGTATTTTCATTGAAAGCTCATTATTATTTCTACTTTAAAATCAACAATTCACCTTCATACACAAACAGACATTAACCCATAAAATACACACACACAGTCCTCCCCCCTCCATCATCAACAAAGTGGTTTAAAAAGATAAGGAAGGTCTTCATTAGTGGTTATAATAGAAAATATAAATTATGTAGGGCGTAGTTTAGAATTGTAGTAAGTATTTGAACTAAAGCAATGCTCCGTTCTAGCTGGACTAAACAAAGAGTTTATAGAAATAGGCTTATACATTACTGTGTTGAATCATAATCAGGATATATGATGTTATTTTAATATTTAGCCAAGGTGAAGCTAGATTTTTTTGGTTCTCTATTCCTAAAGTGTTAAAATATAAAACAAGTAGTAGCAAAAGAAAAGTAGATAACTCACTATCACTTTCATCACAGAGCAAAGCTGTAAAACTTAGCAAGTTTAGCTGGTGTCAGTGTTGAATGGCAGCCATGTACTATGTCTGGGAACTATTGGACCCAAAGGTAATAAGACATTATTTCAACCATCTCCTCTAGAAGCAGCAAAATATTCAAAAATTTGCATATATTAATAAAAATATAAAATAAGAACACCAAGAGAAAGACAGTGTGGAACAGTGGAATATTCCAACCTGCACACTGGAATCAAACAAATGTAGACTTAAATTTGGCTCCAATATTTTCTAGCTATGTGTCCTTGAGCAAATTACTTAAGCCCCGGTAAGTGTTACTTCCTCAGGTTCCTCTTCCCAACCTGTCTTTACTACCTGAAAAAAAAAAACACATGAAAGAAAAAAGTCCTATCCCCAAAATAAAAATAAAGACTCATATTAACAAACTTACTTCAACCTTTTTCTTTATATTAAAAGATCTCTGGTTACTTTAACTCTTTCTCACAGACTTTTTTTTTCAATTTGTTATTTAATCAATCCTTTTCTTTCTTGTCATTCTTGTTTCAGGATCTTTCTTATGTCTCAGGATCTATTTGCATAAACAAAATTAGCTATAGTCATAAGAATACATTTTTTCTAGCTCTTATTAAAGACACTGTACTGTGGACCTTCTCTGTGGCTCTTATCTAGTTTATAGTCTTGTTTTCATTCTCAAGAATGTTTTCTATCTTCTCTGGCAGCATTTTTCCACCTTTAATATATGCAACCTAGATAGCACTCTGGAGTGAAAAACCTGCACTTACCTGCTTAAGCCTTATCCTGTTATGCACGCCCAATGTATCGAGGGTATTTTCAAAACAAATTCTGCCCATTACTGTGTTCATCTCTCCAGCCAAATCTCACTTTCTAATAGTACTAACAATGACAATAATGATGATAGCATTTATTTAATGTTGAATATGTGCTTGCCATTCTTCTAACTATTTTACATATTTCTACATATTTCTATCCTCACAATAACACTCTGAGAAAAGTACTAATTTTGTCCCATTTTTAGAGATGAGAAAACTGAAGCAATGAGATTTCAAATAACTTGCCCATGTTCATGTCTTTTATAAGCCTGTGCTCTTAATGAAAGTATGGTACTTATATGGACATTTAATTGAATTAAAATGTCATTTAATTTGGTGAATGTGAGAAATGTATATGGTCACATACGCAATTGCAAGAAAGGCAAATAAACTTTTTCCTTTGTTCTGGGTACAAGAATGCTTCCCAACAGCAGTCATGAAAATGTGTACCAGATTATATCCCCACCTACTGTTGGTAAATTTTTTCAAATGCATGTCTCAATAGTGGACTATAGCTTTATCTGAGTACGGGAAGATCAGATTGAAATGAAAACATACTTTACGAGACAACACCTGAACACCGTTTGGTGAACACATTCTACTTTAGAATTTCATGAGCTGTAGTAAAAATTGTCAAAAATAAAGGTAAAAAATAAACATGGGCTAAATGTCTTCATAGCTGCTTCGTAGATTTGACCACTTCATTAAACAAAAGGAAGCCAATGCTGATCTAGTACTATTTGCCCTCTAATTCCACACAGACCTGGCCATTCATCTAATAGATGTTAATTTATTATATATATATATATATATATATATATATATATATATATAGATATATATATATATATATGTATAATTTATTTTATATATATATATATAATATATATATACTGTGTGTTCACCTCCCATTGTTAGATATCTTTCTGTCACCACATATTTGACCCCCTTGACCCCATTTACCTATCCCCTCACCTCTCCCTGCTAGTAACTATTCTATTGTCCATATCTATGAGTCTCTGTTTGTTTGTTCTGTTCATTTGGTGCTTTTAGGTTTTTAGGTTTATATCCCACATATAAGTGATATCATGTGATTATCAACATTTTCTATCTGGCTTATTTCACTTAGTATGACTATTTTAAGGTTCATCCGTGTTGTTGCAAATGGCATTATTTCATCTCTTCTTATGGCTGAGTAATATTCCATTGTGTATATGCTCCAAAGCTTCTTTAGCCAATCATCTTTCATAGGACACTTCGGTTGCTTCCATGTACTACTGGCCACTGTGAATAAAGCTGCTATGAACATCGGTGTGCAAATATCTTTTTGGATGCAAGTTATCAAGTCTTTCAAATAAATACCCAGTAGAGAGATTGCTGAATTACATGGTAGATCAATTCTTAGTTTTTTGAGGCACCTCCATACTGTTTTCCAGAGTGGCTGTACCAATTTGCAGTCTCACCAGCAGTGTATGAAGGTTTCTTTTTCACTGCATGCTCTCCAACATTTGTTATTACTTGTTCCGTTGATTATAGCCATTCTAACAGGTGTGAGATGGTATCTCATTGTGATTTTGATTTGCATTTCCCTAATAGCTAGCGATGTTGACCATCTTTTCATAAATTTGTTGGCCATTTGTGTGTCTTCTAGAAAGAAGTGTCTGTTCAGGTCCTCTGCCCATTTTTTGATTGAATTGTCTGTTTTTTGTTATTAATGAGTTGTTGAGTTCCTTGTATATTTTAGATATTATGCCCTTATCAGAGGTGTTGCTTACGAATATATTTTCCCATTGGGAAAGTTGTCTCTTTACCTTGTTGATAGTTTCTTTTGCTGAGCAAAAGCTTTTTAGTTTGATGTAGTCCCATTTATTTATTTTTGCTTTACTTCCCTTGCCTTTGAGGGCAAATTCCTAAAATCCTCTTTAAGCCTAAGGTCCTTGAGTTTCATTCCTATGTTTTCTTCTATGCATTTTATTGTTTCAGGTCTTATATTCAAGTCCGTAATCCATCCATTTTGAGTTAATTTTGGTATGTGGTGATAGACAACAGTCTAGCATCGTTCTTTTGCTGATGGTTTTCCAGTTTTCCCAGCACCGTTTATTGAAGAAGCTTCCTTTCTCCACTATATGTTTTGGCTTTCTCATTAAAAATTATTTGCCCATATAAATATGGTTTTATTTCTGGACTCTCGATTCTGTTCCACTTGTCTGTGTGTCTTTTCCTGCCAATACTATGCTGTTTTGATTGTTGTCACTTTTAGTATACTTTGAAGTCAGGCAGAGTGATACCTCCAGCCTCGTTTGTTTTGCTCAGGATGGCTTTGGCAATTCGGGGTCTTTTGTGTTTCCATACAAATTTAATATTTTTTTTGTTCTATTCCTTTAAAAATGCCAATGGGATTCTGATGGGGAGTGCATTAAATCTGTATAATGCTTTAGGTAATATGGTCATTTTAACTATGTTGATTCTTCCAATCCAAGAACATGAAATATCTTTCCATTTCTTTGTATCTTCTTCAATTTCTTTTAATAGGGTCTTATATTTTCATTATATAGGTCCTTTACATGTTTCATTAAATTTATTCCTAGGTATTTTATTCTTTTTGTTGCAATTGTGGAAGGAATTATTTTTTCCACTTCTCTTTCTGATGTTTCATTATTCGAATATAGAAATGCTATAGATTTTCTAATATTGATTTTGTAACCAGAAACTTTATTGTATTTGCTTATTGTTTCTAGTAGTGTTCTTGTGGAGTCTTTAGGGTTTTCTATGTAGAGGATCATGTCATCCACAAATAGTGACAGTGTGACTTCTTCATTTCCTATTTGGACGCCTTATATATCTTTCTCTTGTCTGATTGCACTCTCTAGGACCTCCAATGTTATCTTGAATAAGAGTGGCGATAGTGAACAGTCTTGCCTTGCTCCTAATCGTAGAGAAAAGGTTTTTAGTTTTTCACCATTCAGTATAATGTTGGCCGAGGCTTTGTCATAGATGGCCTTTATTATGTTAAGGTACTTTCCTTCTATACCAATTTCGTTAAGTGTTTTTGTCATAAATGGATGCTGGATCTTGTCAAAGGCTTTTTCTGCCTTATTGATATGATTATATGATTCGTATGTTTTAATTTGTTTATGTGGTGTAGTGCATTAATCGATTTGTATATGTTGAACCATCCCTTGCCTCTGGGATGTAGCCCACTTGATTGTGATATATAATCTTTTCAATATGTCACTGTATTTGGTTTGCTAATATCTTATTTAGGACTTTTGCATCTGTGTTCATGATATTGGTCTGTAGTTTTCTTTTTGTGTGTTATCCTTATCAGGTTTTGGTATCAGGGTAATATTGGCCTCATAAAATGAGTTGGGAAGTATGGCCTCCTCTTCGATTCTTTGGAAGAGTTTGAGGAGAATAAATATTAAATCTCTGAATGTTTGGTAGAATTCACTGGTGAAGCCATCTGCTCCTGGACTTTTACTTTTGGTAGGTTTTTGATAACCATTTCAATATCTAAACTGCTGATTGGTCTATTTAGATTTTCCAGTTCTTCTTGATTCAGTCTAGGAAGGTTGTAGTTTACTAGGTACTGGTCCATTTCTTCTAGGTTATTAAATTTTGTGTTATATATTTTCTATAGTATTCTTATATGATCCCTTGTATTTCTACAGTGTCTCTTGTAATTTCCCCTTTTTCATCCCTGATTTTATTGATTTGTGTCCTTTCTCTTTTTTCATTAGTGAGTCTAGCCAGAGGTTTGTCAATTTGATTAACCTTCTCATAGAACCAGCTCTTTGTTGCATTTATTTTTTTCTATTGTTTTTTGTTTGTTTTCAATTTCATTGAATTCTGCTCTAATTTTGATGATTTCCTTCCTTTTGCTGACTTTAGTCTTCATCTGGTCTTTCTTTTCTAGTTTTTTTTTTTTTTAACATGAAGCATTTGGTGGTTTATTCAGGTTCATTCTTGATTTTGGAAATAGGCCTGTAATGATATGAACTTTCTTCTTATAACTGCTTTTGCCATGTTTCAAAAGTTTTAATATGTTGTATTATCATTATCACTCATTTCTATGGCTTGATTTCTCTTTTTATTTCTTCTTTGTAGCATGTTGTTTAATCTCCATATATTTGTGGTTCTTTCTGCTTTCTTTTTGAAATTTCTAGTTTCAAGGCATTATAATCAGAGAATGTGGTTGGTATGATTTCAACCCTCTTATATTTGTTGAGGCTCTCTCTGTGTCCCAGTATGTGGTGAATCCTTGAGAATGTTCCATGTGCACCACAGATAAGCAGTTGTTTTAGGATGAAAGGCTCTGTAAATGTCAATAATGTCCAGTTGGTCGAATGTGTCATTTAAGGATGTTATTTCTCTATTGATTTTCTGTTTGGAGGATCTGTCCATGTCTGATAGTAGAGTATTTAGGTCCCCTACTATAATATTGTGTTGGTCTTTTTTTCCCCCTTTAGTTCTATTCGTAATTGCTTTATATATTTTGGGGTTCTTTGATTAGAAGCATAGATATTAATAAGTGTTATGTCTTCTTGATGCATGATTCCCTTTATCATTATAATGCATCAGTATCTTTCTTTATCTTTTTTATTTTGAAGTCTATTTCATTCGATATTATACTGCTACTCCCACTTTTCTCTGAATGCCATTTGCTTGCAATATCATTTTCCACCCTTTTACTTTGAGTCTGTATTTGTCTCTGGAACTGAAATGTTTCTCCTAGAGGCAGCATATTGTTGGGTTTTGTTTTTTGATCCAATATGTAACTCTTGCCTTTTTATCTTTTTATTGGTGAGTTTAGTCCATTCACATATAGGGCGATTATTGTAATATGAGGTTTTCTTATAGCTATTTTATCTTTTGATTTCGGGTAGCTCGATGTTTCCATTGCTTCTTTGTCCTTGGGTTTCTGTTTTCTTTATTTTGGTTGTCTTTTGTGGGTTTTCCCTCTGGTCCTTCTTGTTTTATGTTATATACTTTAGTTCTGAATCTTTGGTGTGTGGTTACCATTACGAATATGTAATGGATAGGTATATATATACAGTTCATTTTCTTCTGCATGTGCCTTATCTCCATTCCCCTTTGCAAATACGGATCTTTGAATCCCCCCCTTTTCAGTCATTGTTCTCTCAATTTGTCCCTATGTGTGCTGAATGTTCATTACTATCTTGCTGTAGCAAATCTCTTCTTATTGTTTAAGCTTATAATGCCCTGTTCTTAGTAAGGGTTGCATTCCTCTACTTCTCTGCTTGCTAGTCCCCTTACCTCTATTTATGTTTGTGTGTGTGTGTGTGTCATTTTGTTTTAGGTGAGCTGACCCCTTTCAGTATTTCCTGTAATGCAGAGCTCATAATGAAGAATTCCCCCCATTTTTGTATGTCTGGAAATGTCTTAATTTCTCCTTCATATCTAAAGAAGAGCTTAGCTGGATACATTATTCTTGGCTGGTAGTTCCTTGCATTTAATAGTTTGAATATTTGATTCCACTTCTTTCTGGCTTGTATGGTTTGTGCTGAGAAGTCCAACAATAATCTCTCGGGTTTTCCTTTATAGGTTACCATCTTCTTTTCCCTGGCTGCCCTGAGAATTCTGTATCTGTCATTGATTTTTGGATAATTTTAGAACAATGTGTCAGGGTGAAGGCCTTCTTGGGTTGAGATAATTGGGTATTCTCTTGACTTCTTGAATTCTAAGCTTCAGCTCCTTCCTTACATTTGGGAAATTCTCATCAACTATTTGTCTGAAAATGCTTTCTAATTTCTGCTTCTTTTCCTCCCCTTCAAGAATGCCCATTATTCTTGTTTCCTCTCCTGATGGTATCAGCTTTCATTATTTTTCATTATTATGTTTCTTCCTTCTTTCTTCTGATTTATTTCTAGATTTCTGCCTTCAATATCACTGATCCTTTCTTCCATTTGGTCAACTCTATTTCCCAAACACGCTATTTCACTTTTCAACTCTTGCAAGGTGTTCTTCATCTCCAGAAGTTCTATTTAGTTCCTTTTAGAGTTTCAATCCTTTTGCTAAAGAACTCATTCTGCTCACTCATCTAGGTGTTTTTCCAATTCCTGAAATTGTTGATATGAATTGTTTTGGATCTCATTGAGTTTTTTCAGAAGTACCATTCTGAATTCTCTGTCTTGTAAGATGCATATTTCTATGTCTCTAAGCTTATTTTCTGGAGATTTTTCTCTTTCTTTCTGAGATGTTTTGTCACCATTTTGGTTTATGGTGTCTAATGGACTATTTCTCCACCTGGGCATTAACAGAAGTGTATTCAGCTTTTTTCCAGGAAGATTTATTATATAAAGGTCTCTCATTAACCTGCCGCAAGGAAGGTGTTCTTTTGGTTTCCAATATGTAGCATCTAAGCCTCTTGGATCTCAGTTTTATATTAAGTCTTAATTATGCCTTTTTTTTAATATATACATATTCAATCATGCTCACTCCTCACAGTCTCAGTCCCTGTCTGTGTTAGCGACAGTTTTGGTAGTGTTTGCTCTGATTCTCCTGGGGATCTGTGGTGCTAAGTCTCAGAGTATATGGGCATAGGGGCCTTCCGGGTTGGGGAATGGGGCCTACGGCTCATCCTCAATTTTGCAAATGCATCTGGTCAAAATCAACTGTTATTTCCCTGCCATTCCCACTTCTCCTCCATCCTCACTTCTCTACACTCTCCTGATGACTAGGCACTGCCACCGGCCGACTGGTGTTCACAGGTCTTCCAGGCAGGACTGTTCAGGGAACTCACAACACCTTCTCTCCTCACCCCTCCTCCTACAGGGAGCTTCAGCTGCGAGAGGTAGCTTCTTTGTTTCTCCCCATCCACCACCCGACACCCAGGGATTCTGACCTGTGGTAGCTCTTATGCACAGATCCCCTGCTCAGATGCGCTGTTGTGCACTTTGGGTGTTTTTTGTTTTTGTTGAGCTTTAGAGTTCAGCTTATTATTGTTTCAAGAGGATTGATCTGGGGACATCTCTCACTCCGCCATGTTTCTGACATCACTCTCCCTTGAAATTCCAGTGCTTTTCTAGACTTGATACTTAGATCAAACAATCACTGTGCACACACATTTTACCAAATGGTAATTGCTACTGCCAGAAACAAGATATAGATTTTTTTCTTTGTGTTTTAGTAGTTATAACTACAGCCATGACATATTACCAAGTCTTTGAATTTTTTGTTGTGATTAAATAGCTATTTTTAATGCATTCTGAAAGGCTTGTCTGCCTTCCCTAACCTCCCACATTCAGATTATTTAACTTGCAAGAAAAAGTAACCAAACTAAAAGAATCACCTGCAATATTCAAAATAGTTTCTGTTAACAGGAAATAAAATGTTATTTTTTTTCTTTTTCTTTTATTTTTTTGCATGTTGATATTTGGTTTCCCCAAAACTGTTTGTTGAAGAGACTGTTCTTTCTCCATTGTGTGCTTTTGGCACTCTTGTCAAAAAGTAGTTGACTATATGTGGGGGTTTATGTCTGGGCTCTCTATTCTGTTCCACTTATCTACGTGCCTATTTTAATGCCAGTACCATACTGTTTTGATTAGTAGCAATATAATATTATTTATACCATTTTACATCCTGCTTTTTAAATTAACATATTGTGAACATTCTCTCATGACCATGATAATTCTTCAGATACAAGACTTTTGATAGCTACATGATATTTCACCTTGTGGATACACTGTTATAACTTTTTAAATCATTATTTTATTATTATTTCTGATTTTATTATTATAAATATCCCATGGAGTTGTTATTAATACTAAAAAAAATCGTGGACCGATATTGACCCGTATTACAAGGTCTTTTTCATGCACCTGGTACCACAGACATTCAAGAGGGCTTGTAATTAGACAGAAGCCTAGGTCTATTTCTTCCACATGTTGTGGCTGTGAAGACTGCTGTTACTCAGAGACTTTGGCTAAGAGTCCTCAACTGAATAGCTAAGTACACCCTTTACTGCGGTATCAGGCTATTGAGATCTATGAGCCTTCTTTGCATGTACACAAGCATCATTATCTGGTAGACATATTTTTGACAACAAAAGCAGCAACAGAAAGAAAGTTCAACCAGTGGGAAATCCCAAACAGTTGTAGCCCTCATAAAATGTTAGGGTAGCAATTCTTATATTAGATAGAATATAGACTTAAACAGAGATTGTAACTAGAAACAAAGCAGGGCATTTCATAATGATAAAGGGATCAATTCAAAAAGAGGATATAATTTTTGTGAACATCTACTCACCCAATGTAGGAGCACCAAAATATATAAAGAACATATTGACAGAAATGAAGGGAGAGATCCGCAATAATACAGTAATAGTTGTGGACTTTAACATAAATGAATGGATCACCCACACAGAAAATCAACAAGGTAGTAGTGGCTTTAACAACACATTAAACCAGATGAACTTAATATTTTTAGGGCACTTCACTCAAAAGCAGCAAATTATACATTCTTTTCAAGTGCACATGGAACATTCTAAAGGATAGATCACAAACTGGCTACAAAACAAGTCTCAATAAATTTAAGAAAATGGAAATCATACCAAGCATCTTCTTCAATCACAGTGGTGTGAAACTAAAAATTAGTTACAAGAGAAAACAGGAAAAACACATAAACATGGAGGTTAAATAATATACTACTAAACAATGAATGGGTTAACAAGATCAATGAAGTCATCAAAAGAGACCTTGAGGCAAATGAAAAAGAAACCACAATGAACTAAAATCTGTGAGACACAGGAAAAGCAGTTCTAAAAGGAAAATTTATAATAATATAGGTCTACCATAACAAACAAGAAAATTCTCAAGTGATCAATCTAATCTTATACCTAAAGGAACTAAAAAAAGAGAAACAAAGCCCCCAAATTTCTAACAAACTTGTACAACATAACACCAAAAAAAAAAAAAAAAAAACAAACGATCCAATTTAAAAATGGCCAGAGAACTAGAATAGACCTTTCTCCAAAGACGATATAGAGATGGCCAATGGAAATATGAAAAGATGCCCAACATCACTAGTCATCAGAGAAATGCAAATTAAAACCACAATGAGCCAGCATCTCACACCTGTCAGAACAGCTATCATCAAAAATAATGACAAATGTTGGCTAGGATGTGGAGAAAAGGGAATCATCATGCATTGTTGATGGGACTGCAAATTGGTATAATCACTATGGTGGTTCCTCAAACAAATTAAAAATAATATTACCATATGACCCAAGAACTCCACTTTTTGGTATTTATCCAAAGAAACCCAATACACTAATTTGAATAGATATATGTATCCTTTTTGTTCATTGCAGCATTATTTAAAATAGCCAAGAAATGGAAACAACTAAGTGTTCATTAATAGATGAATGAATAAAGAATTAATACATATATACAATGGAATATTATTCAGTCATAAAAAATGAAATCTTGCCATTTGTGACAACATAGATGGACGTAGAGAGTATTATCTTAAGTGAAATAAGGCAGAGAAATACAAATACCATAGGATTTCATTTATATGTATAATCTAAATAGCAAAATAAACAAACAAAAATTTTAAAAAAAACTTCATGGATACAGAATACAAATTCATGGTTGCCAGATGTGAGAGAAGTTGGTGAGTGGGCAAAAAAGGGTAAAGAGATTTAAAAGCACAAACTGGCATTTACAAATTAATTGTGAATATAGTCAATAATGTAATAACTATATATATGGTGTCAGATGGGTACCAGACTTATTGTGATAATAGCTTTGTAAGCGATATAAATGTCTAATCACTACGTTGTACACCTCGAACTAATATAGTATTATACACCAACTGTAATTTAAAAATTTTAGTTTTTAATTTAATAATAAGATTTTTGGTATAAGAATGTAACCTGTGATGTCTACTATGATTGTCATTAGCTATGAATGACTATTGAGTACTTGAAATAGATCAAACTCTAGGTTACCACAAGAATCAAATGAAATCAAATAAGAATTAGGGAGCTATACATGAAGTAACTTATTCATAGGAGATGAATATTAATAGTTCTCTACTAAATAGTACACTCAGTAAGATTTGAAGAGTATAATCCTATCAAAAATTATTCTTAGCACCTAGAAAGTTTAATGTTAATCCATGCCTAAAGCATAAATTTTTAATGGTGGTTTATTACAATTACAAGATGAAATATTAACCTTAATTGCTAGTGACACATAGATTGACTTAATCACTTTATTACACTATCAAGTGTTAAAACTGCACTTCAAGATCAGTTTCTCAATGACTGCAATACTACCCACCCTTAAGAAATACTATCTCAAAGGACTTTGGTTGCAAAGCCCCTCTCTGCTGGCTAGATTAGCAGATAACAGGGAGTGCTAGCTACTACACAGCTGGGAATCAAATAATTTGTTTGGTAGATGATATATATATATAATATATAGTGATTAAAGTCCTCATTTTGTGGTTTGAATTTACTTTTAACTGCATGAAAAAATGATAAATTATTATCATGATTAAAATGATTCAGTGACTCATGTATATAATTGCTGTAGCCGGCTCAGTATGGAAGGAAAACTAGACTTGTATCAGAAAGCTTGACACAAACTTCTAGGAAAAATAATCGAACCTAACTTCATTTCCTCTTGTGTAGAGGAGGATGGTTGTATTATCTCAGCTATTTTGAATAACTAGTTTGAGAATTAAATATGATCATCTTTATTAGGTGGTCTTAGTACTACTCTCAGCTTATTTGGAATACAGTGAAGTATGATAGAGTAGAAAATGCATGGGCCAAATGCTGGGTTCTAATATTGACAGAGCCACTCAGAGGCTTAGAGAATCCTGTGGAAAATTTGCCTTATTTCTTTGAGTCTTAATTTCCCCCTCTTTCTTTTCTATCCATCATCTATCCATTCATTCCTCTAATCATCCACACATACATAAAAATATAATTATAGGGACAAGTAAAAATATTGATTACTTTTACTGTGAACACAATATATGAAATGTAGTAAGTGCTTTAAAAACAAGTGTTAACTCATCCTCCCTGACCCCTAATGCACCTGCAAAGTATCTGAAAGAGGAAATTATAAATTTTAAGCAGCATACTTCATTTCAATTAATTTTTAAAGAAATCTTAACATATTTAACATATTTGTTTACAGATATTCCTTGTTTTATTTACTCTTTATATAACTTAAAAGTACCTTATAATAGTACCTTATTGCTCATAATAGCCAAAACTAGAAATAATCCAAATGCCCATGAACTGATGAATTAGTAAAATGTGGAACATGCATACAATAGGATGCTATTCGGTATTAAAAGTATTGAAACATGCTACAACATGGATTCACCTTAAAAACAGGAAGAGAGTTTGTAGAAACATGGCTGAGTGAAAGATGTCCCCAGATCTCTCCCCTTGAAACAATAATAAGCTGAACATCTAAAACTCAGCAAAAACACCCAAAATGCATACCAGCATGTCTAAGCATGGGATCTGTGCATAAGATCTACCACAGGTCAGAACCTCAAGTGTCAAGCAATGGACTGGGAGAAATAAAGAAGCTGCCGCTCACAGCTACGAGAGCGCCTTGTAGGAGGAGGGGGAAGAGAGAAGGTGCAGTGAGTTCCCTAACCAGACATGCCTGGGAATGCTGGGAGCTCCATACGGCAGGGCTCAGACTTCAAGGCAGAAAGAAGAGAAACAAGATGGCAGAGATGTGGGAATGGCAGAGAAACAACAGTTGATTTTGACCAGATGCAGCTGCAAAACTAAGGCTGAGCTGCAGCCCTCAACCCACAACCCACAGGAACCCGGGGACTATCCCCCTATATCCTCTGAGCCCCAACACTGTGGTGTCCCAGGGGAATCTGAGCAAATACTACCAAAACTGTTGCTAACACAGAAAGGAACTGAGACTGAGGATAGCGAGCATTATTATATATCTACAAGGGAGGAAAAAAATGCATTATTCAGGCTTTAAATAAAGCAGAGATCCAAGAAGCTTAGATGCCACCTACTAGAAACCAAAAGAAAAGGGCCTTCTTTACAACAGACCAAAGAGAGACCTGATATAATAATTTTTTTTTTTCTGGAAAAAAAGCAGAACACACTTCTATTTCCCAGGTGGAGAAATAGTCCATTAGACACCACAAACAACAAATGCGACAGGACATCTCAGAAAGAAAGAGACAAATCTCCAGAAAATAAGCTTACAGATGTAGAAATATGTAACAGATGACAGAGAATTTGGAATGGTACTTCTGAAAAACAGTGAGTTCCACAACGAGTAATATCAACAATTTCAGGAGTTGAAAAAACAACTAGATGAGACACATCTCAGTCCCAGAGACAAATATAGACTCAAAGTAAAAGGGTGAAAAATGATATTGCAAGCAAATAGCATTCAGAGAAAAACGGGAGTAATGGTATAATATCAGACAAAATAGATTTCAAACTAAAATAGATAAAGAAAGATACTTAGGGACACTTCATAATGATAAAGTCAATCATGTACCAGGAAGACATAACATGTATTAATATCCATGCTTCCAATTAGGGAGCCCCAAAATATGTAAAGCAATTACTATCAGAACTAAAGGGATAAACAACAACAAAAAAAAACACTATCATAGTAGAGGACCTAAATACCCCACTGTCAGATATGGACAGATCATCCAGACAGATAATCAGTAAAGAAATAAAGTCCTTAAATGACACATTAGACTAACTGGACATTATTGACATTTACAGAGCCTTTTATTCCAAAACAGCTGCTTATACATTTTTTTCTAGTGCACATGGAACATCTCAAGAAGCAACCACATACTGGGACACAGAGATAGCCTCAACAAATATAAGAGGGTTGAAATCATACCAACCATATTCTCTGATCATAATGCTTTGGCACTAGAGAGCAACTGCAAAAAGAAACAGGAAGAATCACAAATACATGGAGATTAAAGAACACACTACTGAAGAAAAATTGGGTCAGAAAAAAAATAGAGAGATAAAGAGGTATATAGAAACAAATGATAATGATAGTACAACATATGAAAAATTTGGGACATGAGACAAGCAGTCATAAGAGGAAAGTTCATGTTATTACAGGCCTATCTCCAAAATCAAGAACGAGCCTGAATAAACAACCTAACGCTTCATCTTAAAAAAAAACTATAAAACGAAGAACAAATGAAGCCTAAAGTCAGCAGAAGAAAAGAAATCATCAAAATTAGAGCAGAATTCAATGGAATTGAAAACAAACAAACAATAGAAAAAATAAACACAACAAAGAGCTGTTTCTATGAGAAGGTTTAATAAAATTAACAAACCTCTGGCTAGACTCACTAAATAAAAAGAGAAAGGACACAAATCAACAAAATCACGGATGAAAAAGGGGAAATTACAACAGACACTGTTGAAATACAAGGGATCATACAAGAATACTATGAAAAAGAATATAACACCAAATTTAATAACCTAAAAGAAATGGACTAGTACTTAGAAAAATACAACCCTCCTGGACCGAATCAAGAAGAACTGGAAAATCTAAATAGACCGATCAGCAGTATGGAAATTTAAACAGTTATCAAAAACCTACCCAAAAGTAAAAGTCCAGGACCAGAAGGCTTTACCAGTGAATTCTACCAAACATTCAACGATTTAATATTTAGTCTCTCAAACTCTTCCAAAGAATCGAAGAGGAGGCAATACTTCCCAACTCATTTTATGAGGCCAATATTACCTTGATATTGAAACCTGGTAAAAATAACACAAAAAAAGAAAATTACAGACCAATATCTCTCATAAACACAAATGCAAAATTCCTAAATAAGATGCTAGCGAACCGAATATGGCAACATATTGAACAGGTTATACACCACAATCGAATGGGCTTCATCCTCAAGGCACAAGGATGGTTTAACATATGCAAATCGATTACTGTTATACACCACATAAACAAATTAAAACATAAAAATGACACGATCATACCAATAGATGCAGAAAAAGCCTTCGACAAGATAAAGCACCCATTTATGATCAAAACACTTAACAAAATTGGTATAGAAAAATAAACATAATAAAGGCCATATGTAACAAAACCTCAGCCAACATTATACCGAATGGCGAAAAACTAAAAACCTTCCCTCTAAGATCAAGAACAAGGAAAATCTGTCCACTATCACCACTGTTATTCAATATAACATTGGAGGTCCTAGAGAGTGCAATGAGACAAGAGAAAGATATAAAATGCATCCAAACAGGAAACAAAGGAGTCAAACTCTTACTATTTGAGGATGACATGATTCTCTATATAGAAAACCCTAAAGACTCCACAAGAAAACTACTAGAAACAATAAGCAAATACGGTAAGTTTTCTGATTACAAATCAATGTTCAAAAATCCATAGCATTCCTATACACTAATAAAAAGAATCAGAAAAAGAAGTGGAAAAAATAATTCCTTTTGCAATTGCAACAAAAGAATAAAATACCTAGGAATAAATTAACAAAGCATGTGAATAACCTATATAATAAAAACTATAAGACCCCATTAAAAAAAAATCGAAGAAAATACAAAGAAATGGAAAGATATGCTGTGTTTTATTATTGGAAGAATCAACATAGTTAAAATGACCATATTATCTAAAGCATTATACAGATTTAGTGCAATTCCCATCAAAAATCTCACTGACATTTTTAAAAAAATAGAACAAAAAAATTATCCAATTTGTATGGAAGCATAAAATACCCCAAATTGCCAAAGCTATCCTTAGCAAAAAAAGAACGAGTCTGGATGTATCACTCCGCCCAACTTCAAATTATACTACAAAGCAAAAATGATCAAAATGGCATGGTATTGGCAGAAAAACAGACACTCAGACCAGTGGAATGGAATCGAGAGTCCAAAAGTTAATCCATATTTACATGGGCAAATAATTTTCGACAAGAAAGCCAAAAACATACAGTGGAAAAAGGAAAGCCTCTTCAATAAATGGTGCTGAGAAAACTGGAAAGCCACCTGCAAAAGAAGGAAACTAGACTGTTGTCTATCACCACACATCAAAATTAACTCAAAATGGATTCAGGACCTGAATATAAGACCTGAAACAATAAAGTGCATAGAAGGAAACAAAGAAACTAAACTCAAGTACCTTGGACTTCCAGAGGATTTTATGAATTTGATCGCAAAAGCAAGGGAAGTAAAAGCTAAAATAAATAAATGAGACTATGCTAAACTAAAAAGCTTCTGGTCAGTAAAAGGAATCATCAATAAGGTAAAGGGAGAACCATCTGAATGGGAAAATGTATTTGCAAGCAATGCCTCCAATAACGGCCTAATATCCAAAATATGCAAAGAACTCTTACAACTCAATAACAACAACAACAAAAACAGACAGTCCAATCAAAAAATGGGCAGAGGACATGAATAGACACTTCCTAGAAGACATACAAATGATCAACAAATATATGAAAAGATGCTCAACATCACTAGCTATTAGGGAAATGCAAATAAAAGCCACAATGAGAACCATCTCACACCTGTTAAATAAGCTATATTCAACAGGGCAAGTAATAACAAATGTTGGAGAGGATGCAGTCCCACTGCTGGTGGGACTGCAAATTGGTATAGCGATTTTAGAAAACAGTATGGAGTATCCTCAAAAAATAAGAATTGATCTACCATGTGATCCAGCAATCCCTCTACTGGGTATTTACCCCAAAGACTTAAAAACATATCCAAAAAGATTTTTGCACACTCATGTTCATAGAAGCATTATTCATAGCGGCCAGGATATGGAAGCAACTGAAGTGTCCTTCGATAGATGATTAGATAAAGTAGTTGTGGTACATATATACAATGGAATATTACTCAGCCATAAGAAGAGATGAAATACTGCCATTTGCAACAACATGGAAATAATCATTCTAAGAGAAATAAGCCAGATAGAAAAGGTTGAAAATCACATGATAGCACTTATATGTGGGATATAAACCTAAAAGCAACAAATGAACAGGACAAACAAACAGAGACTCATGAACATGGACAATAGACTAGTGGATACAAGAGGGTAGGGGTGAGGGACAAGGAGGAAGGTAGATGGGGTCAAGGGGGTCAAATATGTGGTGACAGAAAGAAATCTAACTTTGGGAGGTGAACACACAGTGTAAATATATATATACCTTACTGTTAAAGTGGACAGTTGAAACTTACTGGATTTCGTTAACCAATGTCACCATAAAAAATAAATAAATGTTTAAAAATAGTATGAAAGAAGGTGTCTCAGATAACCACCTATATATAATTCCATTTATATGAAATGTCCATAGTAAGCAAATGCATAAAGACAAAGTAAGCTAACACTTGCCATTGTCTGGGGTGGGGCGGGGGTGGGGGCGGGCAAGGGTGTAGGATTAAGGAAATGACTGCTAACGACTATGAGATTCCTTTTGGAGGTGATGAAAATGTCCTAAAATTGAATGTGGTGAAAGTTACACAGCTCCCTGAATATATTAGATAACACTTATTTGTCCACTTTAAATAGGTAAATTATATGGTATATGAACTTTATCTTAATAAAACTGCTATAAAAATAGAAGGACTGTGTAAGAATACTATGCTCAAAATAATGCGATTTTTCTTAAAGATTTCTGCGACATATCTTTTGTTGCAAAGGATAGTATAGCAACTATCTAATTTCTCCAAAATTAAGTGTTGTAAATGTTGTTAAATCTTTTCCTCAATGATTACTCAAAATCTTCATTAGAGAAAGGAGAAAATGACTTGTACAAAATTAGGCTCATTTAGTTAATGCTAAATTGTGTTGATAGATATAATTTCATTGTTTTAGGTCCTAAACCTAGTGCAGTCATATGTGACTCTTCGAGTCCCTCTGTATGTTTCCTACGTGTTCCATTCTCCCGTTGGAGTAGGAGGTTGGCAGCATTTTGACTTGAAGTCAGAGCTTCGTCTAACTTTTGTGTATGACACTGCCATTTTGTGGAATGATGGAATTGGCAGCCCACCAGAAGCTGAACTCCAAGGTGGGTTAATAAAGAGTTGGAAAACTAGTTTTCTCATCCTCTTGAATTACTTAAGAGAAATTTTTACTATAGCTAAAAATATATTTATTTTTTATATTCGACATTTTAAGATAATTTTATTTTTGTCATGAAAAAAACTTTAAAAATCATATCAGTACCTCAAATTTTGTGTAGTATGTGACTATTAAATATACCATCCACATATCATGGATATTTAACTTTCATAGTCATTCTAGGTGATTAATCATTTGTGTGTTACACAACAGAGTCTATATATTTCCCTAGGTTATAAAAAATAAATAGAGGAAGTTCCAATTGAAAATAAAGAATGAACCCAAGAGAAAAAGTTACTCATTTTTGTTTCTAAAAATAGGAGGTATGTTTTAAAGTCTAGTATAAATTGTGTCTTGGATTCTAATTCTAGCTCTAAAACTAAGTAGCTGTGTGATCTTGAATGTATTGCTTAACTTTTATGGCATTCAATTTCTTCTGAAAGATAGACTAAACTTCTAATATTCTTTCTGTTTTAAAATTCTATTATTCTGTGATACTTTTTCTGAATGTCTTGGAACAGTGATGGTATGTCTCACCAAATATTGGATCCATGAGCTCTGCACAACTTTGTTTTAATATTCATGTCAGAATCATAATTTCAAGTCCATAGCATAAAGTTAATTAATTAATTAGTAGAATTAGTGCTGTTTCTTTCTAAGCATATACTACTGTTTTGGTTCCATGCATGTCCGAGCATCATCATGGCTGTGTTACTTTTTGTGAGCCAGAGGGAAAGACTGTCAATAGTGTATCTTAAAATCTGCTCTTGTAAACAAATTAATTTTATCTTAAAGCCACGTAAAAGGTAATATAATCACCCTGAATATTTATTCCAGATTATTTGACATTTTAATTCCGTATTTTTCTTCTGCCTCTCTTAACACTCAGAATTATCCTGATAATACCTTTTGGCCAGAATGCTTAAAGATGAGATGAATCTGAATTCATTTGTGGAAGAAATCCTGTACGTTAGGAGTACCCAGTTACCAATAGTTTCACTGTCGTCTGCTATCCATTTGTAGGTTCCCTGTATCCAACCAGCATGCGCATTAGTGAAGAGGGACGCTTGGTCGTGAACTTCAAGACAGAGGCTCGATTCCATGGCTTGTTTGTGCTGTCACATCCTAGTAAGCCCTGTTACATATTAACAGCCATTCCTCATACCACAAGGGTAGAGTTTTGCTATCTTCACATGTTTCAATATGCTTCCTTATAAACTTTGAAGCCCTTAATTTCAATTGAATTGCATATGTGCATGAAGGCTTGATAATTGTTTGGCTACATCTCGTAATCTACCAAACCATCTTTATCTATGTAGACTTTTAGAGAAAATACAAAATTTAAAAAAAAAAAACTTTACTGAGTTAATCTTAAATGGAGTTCTCCTTAGATAAAGAGCATAGCAACAATAATCCCTTTCTCTGCTGCAATTCCATTGTACAGAAAAATTGCATCTTAGTTTATTTGTTTAACAAGCACTTTTCTGTTCAGACCTATTTTCTAGGTATTGTAAGAATCCTTTATAATAGAGCCACAAGTATCACTTTAGTATCATACTTAAGTTTCAGACATGTTAACTAACTATGTTTAATTATTGGCTATGTAATTTTATTGATAGTTGTGCTTTGAATATCAATAAGGTTTCAGTCACTAAAGTTCTATGTCTAAATCTTTTTTTAAATATAAAGGATATTTCATTAGAAATACTTTTTTATTTGACTTTCTATATTACTAAACTAGTTTAAGTATTTTACTGGTGTGCCAACTCATGCCAGACTGGTAAGGGTAAATAGTTCATTCATTGCCTTCTACATTCTTCTTTTTCTAGGTGTGACCTCTAGACAGCCACTGTATTAGTGTTAACTTTTGTATTGGCTTTAGTTTGGTTATTTATAACTGTAATCTATTTTCTAGTGTCAGCAAAGATATGCATAAGGAATTTACTCAGGGATGTTTAAACCAATTTAAGTAACATTTTAGTAAAAAATAAACCAAGCCAATAAGCTCTGCAAGAATTTTTTTTCTTTATTACATTTACCCTGGCACTATAAACATATAAATTAAAAGCTATTAAATTCATTCAAGAGTACATCTAGTTGCACTTTAGGTTGCCCAAAGGTGCTCTAATACAGATACTACTTCACATTTTAATATCTCTAATATTTAAACATTTAACTTTTAAAGGCAAACTTGAATTTTGGAGATTTCTAGAACATAAAATTTTGTTCTATCTAGACTGATTAAAATTATATCGTATTTATAAATTGGGTTTGCCTAGCTGTGTGCATGCTAATAGCCTGGGAAGTTCAGCTAATAGTTTTGGTGCACAATACATGCATTCACATTAGGCTTTTTTCACTTCTCTACCTCTCTGGAAAGCCTTGAACTATTTGAGTATTTCTGCACAATTATCTTTGACAGAATCATACATTAGAAAAAAACACAAAATTAGGAATCAGAAGTCACACATCCTAGCTATGTGATCTTGGGAGAATTGCACCATTTATCTGCAAAATAAGATTAATTATACCAACTCTGTTAGTCTGTAGGTTTGTTATAAGAATAAAAACAAATATTGTTTCATGAAGTACTTTGAAAACTTTAAACTGCTATACACTCTTTTAAACACTATGCCATAATTGTTATTGACACTTTTTTAGCGTCCTTCACAAGCTCAATGATCATGTCAGTTGATCATCCAAGCCTGACATTTTCCCTGCATTTAATAAGGAGTGAACCAACTTATAACCAGCCAGTCCAGCAATGGAGCTTTGTGTCTGACTTTGCAGTAAGTGACTAAGGCTCTTACTTAATTTTCTTTTTTTGCTGCCTCTGGTCGCACCTCAGATCTGTAAATGCCTTCTTTCCTCCTCAAAGGTACGTGACTACTCAGGGACCTATACTGTAAAACTGGTCCCATGCACCACGCCATCGCATCAGGAGTACCGCCTGCCAGTCACCTGCAACCCAAGAGAGCCTGTAGCCTTTGACCTTGACATTCGATTCCAACAGGTGTGTCTCATAACATCATTTTCCCATGACTCCTAGGATCCTAATTTGTTATTTGCTTGGTTTACTTTTATTAGTTAAAAAAAAAAGTTCACACGATGTCTTTAATTCCTGCATCTGAGAACAAAGAAAATTAGACAGGAAGGAAGAAAGAAAGATATGAAAGAAGAAAAATTGCCCTTTATCTGTTGGTTTAGTATACAAATTCCATAGTTTAAGAGTATGCAAGGGTTGTTTTTTTTTTTTTTTTTTTCCTTATATGATCTTATCTTTTTTCTTCCTGGAGCTTGCTGCCTTGGAGATTTGATAATTTTCCCCAGAGTCCTTTTGCACTCCTTCATCTAGTTCTTGATCTTCAAGAAGAATAAATATCCTGTACTTCATGCCATCGCAAAGTACCTGAACAATATGCATTAAAAGAAATATGATGGCACTCTTTGTACAAGAACTTACACTAAATGTTAGCCTTCCATTGACCATGATATTTACATGTCCCTTTTATACTCCTATAAACCAATGGAAATGAGCTCAAAATACACTATTAAGCCTCATTCAAAAAATGATTTAACCTCACCATTTTTGTCTTCTCAAGAAGGGAAAAGTCAGTGCTACAATTTCCTAAGTTGGTTTGCTTAAACATAAAAATTGTAATAAAGTGTTCAGCATTCTACATGTTAGTGAACAGTGTGTGTTTCTGTGAATAATGTGTTTGTGCAATATCAGAACAATCAATAACACATAAAAAAGTTTTACACTTGGTTTTAGGTCAGTGATCCAGTGGCTGTTGAATTTAGCTTGAACACCCAAATGTACCTACTCTCCAAGAAGAATCTGTGGTTGTCTGATGGATCCATGGGATTTGGGCAGGAAAGTGATGTTGCTTTTGCAGAAGGTATCACTTTACAAATGAGAGAGCTGCTCTGTATGTTTTACATTGTATCTGTTATGCTTTGCTTTATTGGAATCATGTTTGAGGGGAAAAAATTATAATCTCTTGTATGGTTTTAAGAAATATTACTGTATCTTTATTACTGTGGTGGGAATCCAAGGGCCACTAAATTGAGTATATATGTTACTGGGTGGTTTTATTTTTGGAGAAGTCAATCTCTATTTCCCTTATTTAAGTGATATTTGGAACAAGTCTGGGTTTTTTCATGAATTTATTTTTAAATTTCACTATCTCAAATACTGTAGCTACATGAAATTGTAAGTGCCTCATGGGCAAGTACTGTGCCTTTCTTATTTAGTGATATATTTCCAGCACCTCACCAAATATCTAGCACATTTGGTAGTTCAGTAATGGCTGTGAAATAGATCCTTTAATACTGAGGAAATTCCTTAAACCCTCTTTTAAAATTAAATAAAACTAATTCAGCTTTCTATTAATGTTTTAGTGTTATTTTATTATTATATTATTTTATTATTAGTCTGTATTTTGCCAACTAATTTATTTATATAAACTGATATTATGGATGTTAAGTTATAAGCCAGAACTTGAGATTGTCTCTACTACCGGCTGAGCATGTGAAACTCAATACACCTTCAGTGGTCAGTCTGCAAAGGGATCATATCTGAGGCATGGGAGTGAACCAGATACTGAAGCTAACACTAAAAGGTTTTTGACATTTAATGCAACATTAGAAAGAGAAGGAAATTCTTCTAGTATCAGTATAGTCACAGATTGTTTGCAGTGTCATGTAGACACATCTTATTACTTAACAGAAATAACATTTCTGCATCTCTGTTTCAGGTGATATAATTTATGGTCGTGTCATGGTAGATCCTGTTCAGAATCTAGGTAACTCCTTTTACTGCAACATTGAGAAGGTGTTCCTGTGCACTGGAGCTGATGGCTATGTTCCCAAGTACAGTCCAACAAATGCAGAATATGGCTGCTTAGCTGATTCTACTTCACTCTTACATAGATTCAAAATTGTGGTAAGTGCATACTTCTGGTCAAGATGGTGAAATAGATAAATGTTGTACTTGCCTTCTCCCATGACCACCTCAAAATTAAAACTAAATTATAGAACAAACACCCTTCAAAACCACTTGAACTAGCTTAACAAAAATTCTATAACTAAAGATATAAAGAAGAAGCTGCATTGAGAATAGTAGGATGGGTAGAAACTTGAAACAAGCTGGTCCCACATGCACATGTGGTGGTTAAGAATAAGGAGGAATATCTCAGCTTCAGAGGTCCCCCATGAAGAACCAGGGGTCCCAGATTCACACTGTAATCACCAGCCTGGAGCACCAGTGCTGAGAAGAGGATTCCTCACGACATGTAGCTGTGAAAATCAGCAGGGATTCCATCTAGATGAGACAAAAGTTTCTATAGACTGAGATATCCTCCTAAAGGGTCTGAGCACAGACTCGCTCATTTACAAACACTCTAAACTCCAATGAAGAGACAGCAGATAGAAAAGCACCAGGGAAATATGGAAAGGAAGTAAATTGTCTGGTTTCAGGGCAAGAGCTGGAGAAGCGCTCTTTCCAAGAATTATTGGCAGGCACTATTGATTCTTTGTTGAGCTATCCCCCAAAACAGCCAACAAGTGCAAGGGAACACCAAATGTGAGTCTTCATCAACATGGCTAGTATCACTTGTCCCACACTGGTGATTTCCTGAGATATCATACCGCCCGACTCATATGCCTTGCCCAAACCTCTTTCGGTGTCTGTTCATCACATAGGGATGGCTTGGGCTCATGCTTCAGAATTTCATAAATTCTCTCAAAGGTCCACAAACCTCCAAAACTCAGCAGCTGTCCTGGATATGCCTTATACTACTTGCTAAGCAGCCCAAAGTTCAATATTAGTGGCAGCCAGCAGTGGTTCATGCATAGTCACTCCCAGGAGCCCTGAACTTCCATACAGATAGTGACCAACCACAAATTACTTTGTAGCTACCAGTAGGTGGTCCCAGGCCAGGCACCGAAAACAGCTGACCTTGGCCTGCACCGGAGCCCATCAAAGAGACCCCAAAATAAATGGCCATCTTCAGACCACACCAGAGCACAACCCAATTAGCTCAAAAAATGGCATACTAAAGGGTGGACTTGTAAGGCACCAGAGCCCTACTAAAGTGAATCCCGCACTGTAGGGTAACCCCCTACAGAATAGCTCATCCACTGTAGTGACAGCCAGTCCTCATAACTAGTCATGCTGAAGCTCAGTTCCAACTACAGATGTTTCAGAAGTAATCAAGACTCAATTACAATGGGAGAGCATACACAACTCACACAAAGGAGAACCCTGGAGCACCCAGCTCAGTTGACTAAGCAGACTGTGCCAGTGAGCCCCACAGGACACCTAGTATATAAGGGCCACTCTGCAAAGAATGGAAGACATAGAAGATCTACCTATTACATAGAAACAAACACAGGGGAGCAGCCAAAATGAATCAAAGAAACAAGTTCCAAATGAAAGAACAGAATAAAACTCCAGAAAAAAAAAACTGAATGAAATGAAGACAATCGATCTATCAGATATACAGAGCTCAAAACACTAGTCATAAGGATGCTCAATTAACTAGGAGGAGATTTGGAAAACTCAGTAAAAATTTACACAACAAGACAGAAACCATAAAAAGAACAAGTCAAGAATGAAGAATATAATAACTGCAAAGAAGACTACATTAGATAGAAACAATAGCAGATTGGATGAAGCAGAAGATTGAATCAATGATCTGAAAGACAGGTAGTGGAAAACAGCAAATCAAAACAGAAAAGGAAAAAAAGTATCAAAATAATGAGAACAGTTTAAGGGGCCTCTGGGACAACATCAAATGCACCAAAATTTTCTTCATAGAGATGCCAGAAGGAGATGAGAGAAAGCAAGAGATTGAAAACCTATTTGAAGAAATAATGAAAACGTTCTATACCTAGTGAAGGAAATAAACATACATGTCCAGGAACTACTGAGAGTCCCAAACAAAGATGCCCACAGCAAGCTACATCATAATTAAAATGCAAAATCAAAGACAAAAATAAAGTCTTAAAAGCAGCAAGAGAAAAGCAGTTAGTTACCTACGAGGGAGCTTTCATAAGACTGTCAGCTAATTTTTCAGCAGAAACTTTGCAGTCCAGAAGGGATTAGCAGGAAATACTCAGAGTCATGAAAAGCAATGACCTACAACTAAGATTACTCTACCCAGCAAAGCTACCGTTTGGAATCAAGGACAGATAAAAAGCTTCTCAGATGAGAAAACTAAGAAATTCTTCACCACCAACCAGTATAATAAGAAATGTTGAAGGGACTTCTTTAAATAGGAACAAAAGATAAAAAATATAAATAAGAATAAGTAATATCAAAATCATGGCGGCATAAGGGGTCCCCTTGATTTCTTCCCTTGAAATTATAACAGGTTGAATGGCTATGACCCAACAGAAGATTTCCAGCCTAACATACAAACACATTTGAAAGATCTTTGCATCGAAGCATCTAAAGGTGGGCAAATCAGGCAAGTGAGGGAAGAAGAAAGGGAAAGGAGCAGAGACAAGGGCCACTTATGCAGACCCTGAGCTCTCTGTAAGAATCGGGGGTGAGGGAAGAGGAATCAGGTTTCAGCATGTACTCCATGTAGCCCTGAGCATACACCCCAGTGGAACCCAGTGCTAACAGCAGATTACAGCAGAGAAAGAATACAGAGGAGTGACAGCTGTATTCTAGCAGCTACTATTGCTAGACAGAAAGTGGAGTCCCAGAGTCTTGCCCCCTTCCCCTACCCTCTCAGAGCTCGCCTCTCACACTCTCCCAGATCTAGCAGCAGGCCCAAGGGGAAATTGCAGCAGTGAGTGTTGAGCTACAAAACAGGGAGTCTTCAGGCTGTGAAACTGAGGGAACAGCTTCTGAGTGGCAGACGTACACTGCCATTGGTCCCAGTGACAGGGGTAGAGATACAGAAGTAAGGCATCTGAGGACTGGTGGTCCCATTACTGGGAACAAAACAGCCACAGGCACATTAGCAGCCTCTCCCAACCCAACCTACCTACTCACTAAGACTGATCCTGGAAGAGGCACCTGAAACGCTTCAGACAGCACAACACTGCATTGGACCACTGGGACAGCACTGGGACTTCAGGGACTCTTCAGTAGATCAGAAACCCATTGCCCACCACTTTTTCCCATGGAGGAGGAGCCACAAGACCAACAACCTGGTCACAGAGAAGACACACATCTTCCCCAGGAAATAAAGGCCTTTTTTTTTTTTCTATTTTTTCCCTTTTTTTTTCTTTTTTTCTTTTCTGTTTTTTTTTTCTTTCTTTCTTTCTTTTTCTCCTTTTTTCGGCCACACAGTGGAGATATGAGAGGCCAGGCAATACAAGAGGCTTGTACAACACCTGGAAAAAAAAAAACTTTCTATCAATCTCCTAAAATAAAATCACCCTTAATAATAATAATTTTTTTTTTTAAAATCAGGGCGCATTCAAATATCCCACTGTCAGCTATGGATAGATGATGCAAACAGAAAATCAATGAGAAAATATCAGACTTAAATGACACATTACACATAACTGACATTTACAGAGTCTTTCTCTCCAAAACATCAGATTACGCATTGTTCTCTAGTTCACATGGAACAATATCAAGGATAGACCATATGTTGGGACAAAAAACTAACCTCAACAAATTTAAAAAGACTGAAATCATACTACCAAGCATATTTCTGACCACAATGCTTTGAAACAAGATCACCTACAATAAGAAAGCAGAAAAACCACAAATATATGGAGATTAAACAACATGCTACAAAAGAAAAACTAGGTCATAAAAGAAATAACAGATCAAGATACATAGAAATAAACAAGAATGAAAATAAAAAGTATCAAAACCATTAGGACATAACAAAAGCAGTAATAAGAAGAAAGTTCATATCATTATCAGCTGACCTCAAACAACAAGAATGACCCCAAATAAATAACCTAATATTATATCTTTAAAAACTAGAAAAAGCAGAACAAATGCAGCCCAGCAGAAGGAAGGAAAGAATACAAATTAGAGCAGAAGTAAATGAAATTGAGAACACGAGAACAACAGAAAAAAAAAATAATGCAACAAAAAGCAAGTTCTTTGAAAGGATCCATAAAATTGACACACCCCCTGGCTAGACTTACACAGGAAAAAAAGAGAAAGGACACAATAAACAAAATCAGAAATGAAAGAGAAGTTATAATGGATACCACCGAAATACAAAGGATCATACAAGAATACCATGAAAGATTATATGCCACCCAATTCGATAGCTCAGAAGAAATGGACAAGTTCTGAGAAATATATAACCTTCCCATATTAAATACCAAAGAACTGGATAATCTAAATGGACCGATCAATAGTAAGAAAACTGAAATGGTCATCAGAAACCTCCCAAAATACAAAAGCCCATGACCAGGTGGCTTCATCAGTGAATTCTACCAAACATTCAAAGATGATTTAATACTTGTCTTTCTCAAACTTCTCCAAAAAGTTTAAGAAGAAGCAATATTTCCTAACTCATTTTATGAGGCCAACATTACCCTGATACTGAAACATGGTAAAGATAACACACAAACGCGCGTGCGCGTATGCGTGCGCGCGCGCACACACACACACACACACACAAACTATAGACCAATATCTTTGATGAATAAATACAGATAAAAAAACATCCTAAACATAATACCTGAAAATTAAATACAATACATTAAAAAGTTTATACACCATAATCAAGTGGGCTTCATTCCAGGGACTGAAGGATGGTTCAACATACGCAAATCAATTAATGTGATACGCCATGTAAACAAAATAAAAAGTAAAAATCATATGATCATATCAATAAATGCAGAAAAAGCATTTGACAGGATATAACATCCATTTGCGATTAAAACATTTCATAAATGGGTATAGAAGGCAAATACCTCAACATAATAAAGGCCACATATGACAAACCCTCAGCTAACATCATACTTAATAGTGAGAAACTAAAAACCTTCATTTTAAGATCAAGAACAAGACAAGGCTGTTCCATATCCCTACTATAGTATTGGAAGTCCTGGCTAGAGCAATCAGGCAAGAGAAAGTCAAGGCATATAAATAGGAAATAATGAAGTTAAATTGTCACTTTTTGCAGATAACATGATTCTCTATGTAGAAAACCATAAATACTCCATTAAAAACTATTAGAAATAATAAACAAATACAAAAGTTTCAGGATACAAAATCAATGTACGAAAATCCATAGTGTTCTTGCACTTTAATAATGAATTTTCAGAAAAGGAAATGAAAAGAACAATTCCTTTTGCAATTGCAACAAAAAGGATAAAATGTCTAAGAATAAACTTAACAAAGCATGCTGAAAACTACAAGAAATTATTAAAATAAATTGAAGACACAAAGAAATGGAAAGACATTTTGTATTCATGGATTGGAAGAATCAACATAGTTAAAATGGCCATATTTCCCAAAGCAATATAGAGATTAATGCAATCCTCATCAAAACATCATAGTTTAATAATTATTTATAATAAATTTTCCCAATGCAAAAAAAAATGGTATTCTTTAAAGAACTATAACAAAAAGTCATCAGATTTGTATGGAAGCACAAAGGACTCTGAACAGCCAAAGCAATCCTATGAAAAAAGAACAAAGCGAGAGGTATCCCTCTGCTTTCTTTATACTACAAAGTGATGAAAATTAAAACAGCATGAAATAGAGAAAGGCAGAAAACAGACACATAGACCAATGGAATAGAAGCGTGTGTTTAGAAATAAACCAACAGATATGCAAGCTAATAATTTTTAACAAAGGAGCCAAAAAAATATGTGTAATGGAGAAAAGAAAGCCTCTTCAGTAAATGATGCTGAAAAACTTGGACAGCCACGTATAAAAGAAGGAAACTATATTGCTATCCATCACTGTACACCAAAATTAACTCAACCTGAACCAAAGATCTAAATATTAGACCCAAAACAATAAACTACATTGAAAAATATTAGGAGCTACTCTCACAGATATTGGATTTAGAGAGAATTTTATGATTTTGATCTCAAAAGCAAGGGAAGTAAATGCAATAATAAATGAAGGGTATTATACCAAACTAAAAACCTTCTGCATAGCAAAAGAAACCATCAACAAGCCAAAGAAGCAACCAACTGCATGAGAAAAGTTGTTTTCAAACAATGCCTCCAATATGTGGCTAATATCTAAAATATACAAAGAACTCATACATCTCAACAACAAGAAACAAACATTCCAGTTGAAAAATGGACAGATGACCTAAACAGACACTTCTCCCAAGAAGGCATACAAATGGCCAAGATACATGAAAAGAGGTTCAACTTCACTAGCTTTTAGGGAAATGCAAATCAAAACCACAATGGGATACCACCTCACACCTGTTAGAATGGCTATCATCAACAGCACAAGTAATAACAAGTGTTAAAGAGGTTGTGGGAAAAAAAGAACCCTCATACACTTCTGGTGGGAATGTAAATTGGCACAGGCACTCTGGAAAACAGTATGGAGTACTCTCAAAAAAAAAAATCTAAGAATTATCATATGACCTAGCAATCTCTCTTCTGGGTATTTACCCCCCAAATATTAAACATTTGTTTATAAAGATATATGCACCTTTATGTTCATAGCAGCACTACTCACAGCGGCCAAGACATGGAAACAACTGATGTGTCCTTTGATAGATGATTGGATAAAGAAGACTTGGCACATACATATCTACAGTGTAATATTACTCAGCCATAAAAACAGATGAAATATTGCCATTTGTAACAACATGAATGGATCTTGAGACGGTCATGGAAGTGAAATTAATCAGACAGAAAGAGTTGAGAACCATATGATTTCACTCATATGTGGGATATAAAACTGAAAGCAACAAACAATATGTACAAACATTCAGACATAGATAACAATTTAGGGGTTGCCAAAGTGAGAAGGGAGTCTGGGGGGAGGTAGATAAGGGTAAAGTGTATTAAAATATATGATGACAAAGGGAATTGGGTGGTGAAGACAGAATGTGGTATACATATGATGAATATTGAAGTCTACACTTGAAACCTGTATAATTTTATTCAGCAATATCACCTCCATAAATTTAAAGAAAAGACTGCCTTTACTATTTGGGGTCTTTTGTGGTTGCATACAAGTTTTAGGATAGTTTGTTTTATTGCTGTGAAAAATACTATTGAATTTTGATAAGGATTGCATTGAATCTGCAGAAGTCATTGAGTAGATGGTACACATTAACAATATTAATTCTTTTAATCCATGATCATAAAATAATTTATTTTCATCTTCATTTTTTATCAATGTCTTATAGTTTCAGTGTATATGTTTTTCATTTCTTTAGTTAAAATTATTCCTACATATTTTATTCTTTTTGATATGATTGCAAATGAAATATAATTTTTTCAAGTTTTTTGCTATTTAATTTATTTATTTAAAATTTTTTAATTACAGGTGACATACTATATTAGATTCAAGTATACAACATACTGATTAGACATTTACACTTATGAATTGATCGCCCTAATAAGTTTGGTACCCATTTGACACCATATATACTTTTTACAATGTTATTGTCTACATTCCTTATGCTATACTTTACATCTCCATGACTGTTTTTATCACTGCAAATTTCTACATCTTAACCGCTTTACCTTTTCACCCAAACCCTCTCCATATGGCAACTATCAAAAAGTCCTCTGTATCTATAAGTTTGTTTCTATTTTGTTTTTGAAATTCCACATATAAGTGAAATCATATGGTATTTGTCTTTCTCTATTTCCCTTAGTATAATAAGCTATAGCTCCATCTGTGTTGTCACAAAAGGCAAGACTTCATTCCTTTTATGGCTGAATAGTATTCCATTAAATATATGTGCCACTTTGTCTATTTGTCTATCAATGGACACTTTGGATGCCTCCATATTTTGTTTGTTGTAAATAATGTTACAATGAACATAAGGGTGTGTATGTCTTTTCAAATTAACATTTTGGGATTTGTTGGGTAAATACCAAGAGTAGAGATTCTGGGTCATAAGTTAGTCCTATTTTTAATTTTTTGAGGAACTTCCAAACTTTTTTCTATAGTGGTTATACCAATTTTCAATCCGCAACGGTTCACTTTTATCCACATCACTGCGAACACTTTTTTGTCGATTTCTTGATGACAGGCAAAGGTATTAATTTGCATTTTTCTGATGACTAGTGATGTTGAGCATGTGTTCATATGTCCATTGGCCATCTGTAAGTCTTCTTTGGAGAATGTCTATTCAAGCCCTCTACTCATTTAAAAATATTTTATTATTTATTATTTATTTATTTTTAATTTTTTAATTAGAGTTGATATTCAATATTACACTAGTTTTGAGAATACAACATGCTGGTTAGATATTTATATAACTTACAAAGTGATCTTCCAATAAGTATAATACCCTCAGACACCATACATAGTTATTGGAATATTATTGATTATATTTCTATGCTGTACTTTCTCTGAATACTTTGTAATTGCCATGGGTACTTCTTATTTTTTTCACCTTTATCATCTAACCCTCAGACCTACTCCCAAATGGCAACCATCAGGCAACTCTGTATTTATGTTTTTGTTTCTGTTTTGTTGGCTCATTTGTTTTTTCTTTAAGTCCGCCAATAAATAAAATCATGTGGTATTTCTCTTTCTCTGTCTAACTTGTATCACTTAGCATACTACACTCTATGGTCACTAATGTGAAGATTTCATTTTTTTATAGCTGAGCAATATTTGACTGTAAATATGTACAATACTTCTATCTCCAATTGTTTATTGATGGATACATATTTCCATATCTTGGCTATTGCAAATAATGCTACAATGAACATATAATGAATATAACTTTTAGGAGTTGTTTTGCATTTTTTAAAATAAATACCCAGAAGTGAGCTGTGTCATAAAGTACCTCTATTTTCAATATTTTAAGGAAATTCATACTGTTTTCAAAATGGCTGCAACAATTTACAGTCCCAGTAACAGTACAAGTGGGTTCTCTTTTTCCACATTCACCAACACTTGTTTGTTGATTTTTTTTATGACAGCCATTCTGACAGGTGTAAGGTGATATCTCTTTGTGTTTTCACTTTGCATTTCCCTGATGATTAGCAACATTGAGCATCTTTTCATATGTCTAGTGGCCATCTGTATGTTCTCTTTGGAAAAATGTGTATTCTGGTGCTCTGCTCATTCTTTAATTGAAACGTGTCTTTTTGGTGTTAAGTTGTATGAGTTCCTGATATTTTTTGAACATCAACCCCTTATTTGATGTATCATTGGTGAATATCTTTTTTCTTCCAACAGGTTTTTGTTGTTGTTGCTGATGATAGTTTCCTTTGCTGTGCAAAACTTTTTGGTTTGATGTAATCCCAGCTGTTTCTTTTCTCTTCTGTTTCTCTTACCTGAGGAGACATTTCCTAAACAATATTACTAAGAGCAATGTCAGAGAGTTTACTGCTTATGTTTTCTCTTAGGAGTTTTATGGTTTCACGCCTTACATTATTTTGAGATGATTTACATATATGGTGCAGGAAAGTGGTCTGGTTTCATTTTGCATATCTATCTGTCCAGTTTCCCCAACACTATTTATTGAATAAACTGTCTTTATTGGATTGTATATTCTTGCCACTTTTGTCATAGCTTAACTGACCATATAGATATGAGTTTATTTCTAGGCTCTGTTCTGTTCCACTGATCTAAGTTCCTGTTTTCACTGCCAGTACCATGCTGTTTTAATTACTATAGCATTGTAGCACAGTTTTAAGCCAGGTACTATGATACTATATTTGTTCTTTTCTCTCAGCATTGCTTTGGCTATTCAGTCTTTTGTAGATACATGTGAATTTTAGGATAACATCTTCTAGTTCTAGTTCTAGTTCTGGAAAAAATACCATTGACATTTTGATAAGAATTGCATTGATCTATTGATTGCTTTGAGTATAATGCCTTATATTTTTCAAAGGATATGTCTTTTAGCTCATTGGTAAATATTATTTATATGTATTGTATACATTTTAGGCAATTATAAGTAAGATTTTTTAAAATTTTACTGACAGCTTTTTATTGGTATATAAATATGCAACTGATACCTGAATAATTCAATTATCAGTACTAATTCAATTATCAGTGCTTAATTCAACTATCAGTACTAATGTTTTTTTAGTTTATCCTTTAGGGCTATTTATATATAGTATCAAATTATCTTCAAATAATGACAGTTTAAAGTCTTCCTTTGTGATTTAGAAGCCTTTTTTTAATTGTCTTCCTGCTATGGCTACAATTTGAATAAGAGTAGTGAAAATAGATATGCTTGTCTTGTTACTAATCTTAAGGAAAATGCTTTTAACTTTGTACCATTCACAATAATCTCAGCTGTAGGTTAATCAAAAATGGCCTTTATTATGTTGAGATATGTTCTATTTAGTCCCTCTTTGCTGAGAGATTTTGCCATAGATAGATGCTAGAGTTTGTCAGATGCATTCTCTGCATCTATTGATATGGTCATATCATTTTTATCCTTTATATTCTTTATGTGGCATATCATGTTAAATGATTTGCAGACATCGAACCAACCTTTCATCTCAAGAATAAATCCCACTTGATAATGGTGTAAAAACTCTTTAATATATTGCCAAATTTGATTTGGTGATATTATTTTTAAAAATTTTATATCTATGTTCATCAGGAATATTGGCCTATAATTAATTTTTTATAATATCTTTGTCTGGTTTTGAAATCAGGGTAATGCTATCATTTTACAATGAGTTGGTAACCTTCCCCTCTCTTGATTTTTTTGGAATGTTTTGAGAATAATAGGTATTAATTCGTTGAATGTTTCATAAAATTTACCTTTGAAACCATCTGACCCAGAACATTTGTTTTGGGGGAGTTTTTGATTACTGATATTTTATTGGTACTTATCAGTCTCTTCAGATTTTCTGTTTCTTCTTGATTCAATCTTAGAAGATTGTATGTTTCTAAAATATTTCTTCCATTTTTTCCAAGTTGTTCAATTTCTTGGCAATAATTGTTCTGAGAATTTTCTTATATATTTTTTGTATTTCTTAGTGTCAGTCGTTACTTCTCTTTCATTTCTGATTTTATTTACTAGGGTTCTCTTTTTCTTGATGAATCTGGTTAAAGGTTTATCAATATTATTCACCTTCCCAAAGAATCAGCTCTTGGTTTTATTTATCTTCTGTATTGTTTTTTATACTTTATTTCTGCAGTGATTTTTATTATTTCCTTTTTTCTTCTCACTTTGGGCTGTTTCTTCTTTTTGAGTTCAAGGTTAAATTATTTATTTGAGATTTTTCTTATTTCTTGAGACTGGTCTATATAGCTATGAATTTCCCTTAAAACTGCTTTGCCTGCATCCCATAGATTTGAGGTCAGTGTGTTTTCATTATTATTTTTCTCAAAGTATCTTTTTAGTGCTAACCAAGTTATTGTTTACTACCATGTTATTTAGCCTCTCATTAGGTTATTCTGTTTTTCAATTTTCTTATTATTATTGAGTTCTAGTTTATTTCTAATTTTTTTATTATCTTATATTAGTTTCAGGTATACAGTACAATGAATAGATATTTATATAATTTATAAAATGATCCACCAATTCCTCTAGCATCCATCTGGCACTACACACAACCATAATAATATTGACTATATTCCTTGTACTATAAATTCCCATGACTGTTGTGTAATTACTAATTAGTACTTTTTCATCCCTTCACCTTTTTCCCCATCCCCCAAACCCCCTCTGGAAATCACCATTTTGTTTTCTGTATCTGTGAGTCTGTTTTCATTTAGTTTGTTCATTTTTTTGTTCCTTAGATTCCACGTATAAGTGAAATCATATAGTATTTATCTTTCTCTGATTTATTTCACTCAGAATGCCCTCTAAGTCCCTCCATGTCATTGCAAATGGTAAGATTTAAATTTTTTAATGGCTGAGTAATATTCTTTAGTATATAAGCATCTTAACTTCTTATCCAATTCTCTATTAATGGGCAGTAAGGTTGTTTCCATATCTTGGCACTGCAGTGAACATAGGGATGCATAGATCTTGCATAGATCTTTACAAACTAGTTTATTGATCTTCTTTGAATTGATGCCCAGAATTTCAATTACTGGATCATAAGATAGTTCTTTTTTCAATTTTGGGGAGAAACTCCAAACTATTTTTTATAGTGGCTATACTAATTTGCACTCCCAACAACAGTGCACAAGGGTTTCCCTTTCTACACATTCTTGCAAACATTTATTGTGTTTTAATTTATTGATACTAGCCACTCTGACAGGTATGAGGTGTTATCTCTTTGTGATTTCACTTTGCATTTCTCTGTTGATTAGCAACATTGAGCACCTTTTTATATGCCTATTAGCCATCTGCATGTTCTCTTTGGAGAAATACTTATTCAGGTCTTCTGCCTGTTTTTTAATTGGATACTTTGTTTTTTAGTTGTTAAGTTGTATGAGTTTTTATAAATTTTGGATATTAACCCCTTATCAGATATATCATAAGCAAACATCTTCTCCCATTCAGTACAGTGTCTTTTCATTTTGTTGCCAGTTTCCTTTGTTGTGCAAAAACTTTTTAGTTTGATATAGTCCCAATGTTTACCTATCTTCTCTTTCCCTTATTCAAGGAGACATATCAGAAACAAAATTATTAATAGCAATATCAGAAAGTTTACTGTCTGTATTTTCTGCTAGAAATTTTATAGTTTCGGGTCTTTAAGTCTTTAATCCATTTGAGTTTGTTCTTGTATATGGTGTAAGAAGGTGGTCAGTTTAATTTTTTATATGTATCTGTCCAGTTTTCCCAACACCATTTTTCTGCTTTCCGTATTGAATAAACTTTACCCCATTGTATATTCTTGCCTTTTTTCCATGGATTTAATGATCATATCTGCATGGTTTTATTTCTAGGCTCTCTATTCTGTTCCATTGATCCATGTGTCTGTTTTATGCCAGTACCATACTGTTTTGATTACTATAGACTTGTTATATAGTTAGATATCAGTTAGGATGATACCTCCAACTTTGCTCTTCTCTCTCAAGATTGCCATGACATTTCAGGATCTTTTATGGTTCTATATGAATTTTAGGATTATTAGTTGTAGATCTCTAAAACATGCCTTTGGTATTTTGATAGGGATTGCATATAGGTCGCTTTGAGTAGTATGGTCATTTTAATGATGTTGATTCTTCCTACCCATGAGCACAGTATATGTTTCCATTTATTTGTATCTTTTTCAATTTCTATTTTCAATGACACAATTTTGAAAAACAAATGTCTTTTACCTTCTTGATTAATTTGATTCCTAGGTATCTTATTGTTTTTATGTTATTGTAAATAAAATTGTTTTCTTAATTTATCTTTCTGATAGTTCATCATTAGTGTATAAAAATGCTACAGATAGGGTAATGATGGCCTTGTAAAAAGTTAAGAAGCCTTCCTTCCTCTTAAACTTTTGAAATAGTTTGAGAAAAATAGGTTTAATTCCTCTTTGAATGTTTGGTAAAATTTGCCTGTGAAGCCATCCAGTCCAGTACTTTAGTGTTTTGGAAGTTTTTTTTATTACTGATACGATTTCATTGGTGATAATCAGTCAGTTCAGATTTTCTTGACTCAGTCTTGGGAAATTTTATGTGTCTAGGAATGTATTCATTTCTGCCAGATTGTCAAAGATGTTAGCATATAATTGATCATAGTATTTTCGAATAGTCTTTTGTATTTGGGCAGAGTCTGTAGTTACTTCTTTTTCACTTCTGATTTAATTTATTTATTTAGGTCCTCTCTTTTTTTCTTGATGAGTCTTGATAAAGGTTTATCAATTTTGTTAATCCTAAACAAACATACCTCAACAAAATAAAGGCAACCTATGACAAACCCAGAGCTAACATCATACTTTCACCACTTCTATTCGACATAGTATTGGACATCCTAGGAATAACAATCATACAAGAAAAAGAAATAAAAGTTATTAAGATATCTTAATTGTAAAGGAAGAAATGAAAGCACTGTTATGTGTTAATGGCATAATACTATATGTAAAGAACCCTAGCAATTCCACCAAAAAAAAATAGAACTAATAAATGAATTCAGTAAAGTAGCAAATATAAAATTAATATTTTGAAATCAGTTGCATTTTTATAACTAATAACTATCAGAAAGAGAAATTAAGAAACCAATCCCATTTAAAATTTAATCAAAAAAGTAAAATACCTAGGAATACATATAACCAAAGAAGTAAAAGATCTGTACTTAGAAAATTATAACATATTAAAGAAAGAAATAGAACATACAAATAAATGGAAGTATATAGAAAGGAAGAATTGACATCATAACATGTCCATAGTACCCAAATAAATTTACAGATTTAATGCAATCCCAATCAAAATACCAATGTAACTTCTCATAGAAGTAGAACAAATAACTCTAAAATGTAGATGGAACCACAAAAGACTTTCAATAATTAAAGCAAATTTAAGAAAAAAAAAATAAAGTTTGAGATTTCACACTACCTAGTATCAAATTATACTACAAGGCTATAGAAATTAAAATATCATGATGCTGGCATAAAAACTAAAATATGGATAAATAGAACAGAGTGCAGAGTCCAGAAATAAATCTACACACATATGTTCAATTAATCTATTACAAAAGAGGCAAGAATGCACAATGTAGTAAAGATGGTCTCTTCAATAAATGGTGTTGCTTAAATGGGACACATAGAAGTGACAAAAGAAACATGGCAGTGAGAGCTATTCCCAATCTCTCCCCTTGAAACAATAAACTGAACATCTAAAACTCAACAAAAAAATACACAAACTGCAGCATCACATCTGAGTGTGGGAACTGCACATAAGTGTAACCACAGGTCAGAACCCTGAGTGTAGGGAGGTGGACAGGGAGAAACAAAAAAGCTTCCTCTCATAGCTGGAGCTCCCCGAAGGAAGAAGGGGAGAGGAGAAGATGCGGTGAGTTCCCTGAACAGACTTGCCTGGAATAGCTGTAGCTCCACACAGACTGCAGCAGTGCCTAGTAATCAGGGCAAAAAGCAGAGAAGCAGGACGACAGAGAAGTAACAGTTGAGTTTTACCAGCTGCAGTGGCAAAACCAAGGCCGAGCCACAGACCCAAACCCCAACCCAGAGAGCCCTTCCCCCCAATCCTCCAAAAACAAACACCGTACAGCCCCAGGAGAATCTGAGCAAAGGCTACCGAAACTCTCACTAACACTGAGAGGGACTGAGACTGAGGATAGCAAGCATAATTGAATATAAGGGGGGGGGGAGAAAATTATTATTATATAATGCAGGGATCCAAAGAGGCTTAAGTGCCACCTACTAGAAACCAAAAAAAAAAAAAAAAAAAAAAAGAGCACCTTCTTTGCAACAGGATAAGGAGAGACCTTTATATAATAAATCTTTTCTGAATAAAAGGCTGAATACACTTCCATTAATGCCCAGGTGGACAAATAGTCTATTACACACCATGAACAACCAAGGTGACAAGACATCTCACAAAGATGAGACAAATCTCCAGAAAATAAGCTTACAGACATAGAAATACACAACTTAGATGACAGAGAATTCAGAATGGTACTTCTGAAAAAAACTCAAATGAGATCCAAAATGATTCATATCGACAATTTCAGGAACTGAAAAAACACTTAGATAAACAGAATGAGTTCTTTAGCAAGGAGATTAAAACTCTCAAAAAGAACCAAATAGAACTTCTGGAAATGAAGAACATACAGCAAGAGTTGAAAAATGAAATAGCAAGTTTGAGAAATAGAGTCGAACAAATGGAGGAAAGGATCGGTGGTATCGAAGACAGAAATCTAGAAATAAATCAGAAGGAAGAAGAGAAAAACCAAAGAATGAAAAATAATGGAAGAGAAATACAAGAACTAGCTGATACCATCAGGAAAGGAAACATAAGAATAATGGGCATTCCCAAAGGGGAGGAAAAGGAGCAGGGATTAGAAAGCATTTTCAGACAAATAGTTGATTAGAATTTCCCAAATGTAAGGAATGAGCTGGAGATTGGAATTCAAGAAGTCAACAGAACACCCAATTATCTCAACCCAAGAAGGCCTTCACCAAGACACATTGTATTAAAATTATCAAAAACAACTACAAAGAGAGAATTCTCAGGTCAGCCAAGGGAAAGAATAAGGTAACTTATAAAGGAAAACTCATTAGATTATCGTCAGAATTCTCAGCACAAACCTTACAAGCCTGAAAGGACTAGAATCAAATATTTAAACTATTAAGTGAAAGAAACTACCAGCCTAGAATAATATATCCAGCTAATCATTCCTTCAGATATGAAGGAGAAATAAAGACCTTTCCAGACATACAAAAATTGATTAAATTCTGCAGTGTGAGGCCTGCATTAAAGGAAATACTGAAAGGGGTCAGGACACCTAAAATGAAAGACCAAAAAAAACATAATTAGGAGCAAGGCAACTAGTAGACAGATAAAAACAGAGGAGTGCAACCCTTACTAAGGACAAGACATTGTAGCTTAAACAATAAGAAGAGATTTGCCATAGCAAGATAGTAATGAACATTCAGCATATATTGAGACAAATTGAAACAACAATGACTGAAAATGAGAGGATTCAAAGATCCAAATTTGCAAAGGAGAATGGAGATAAGGCACATGCAGAAGAAAATGGATGACTCTGTGTGTGTGTGTGTGTGTGTGTGTGTGTGTGTGTGTGTGTGTATACATATATACTGGTATTCATAATGGTAACCATGCAAAAAGGTTCATAACTAAAGTATATAACATAAAACAAGAAGGACCGGAAGGAAAAACCACAAAAGACAACCAAAACAAAGAAAACTGAAACACAAGAACAGGGAAGCAATGGAAATATCGAGTTATCAGAAAACAAAAGTCAAAACAGCTTTAAAAAGATCTCTTATTTCAATAATCACCCTCAATTTAAATGGACTGAACTCACCAATAAAAAGGCACACAGTTTAAGATTGGGTCAAAAAGCAAAACCCAACCATATGCTGCTTCCAGGAGACACATCTCAGTTCCAAAGACAAATATAGACTCAAAGTGAAAGGGTGAAAAATGATATTTCAAGCAAATGACATTCAGAGAAGAGCAGGAATACTGGTACTAATATCAGACGAAATAGACTTCAAAATAATAAAGGTAAAGAGAGACACTGAGGGACACTTTATGATCATAAAGGGAATCATGCACCAAGAAGACATAACACTTATTAATATCCATGCTCCCAGTCAGGTAGCTCCGGTATATATAAAGCAATTACTAATAGAACTAAAGGGAGAAACAGACCAAACACTATCATAGTAGGGGACCTAAATACCTCACTGTTGGATTTGGACAGATCATCCAAACAAAATCGGTAAGGAAATAACATCCTTAAATGACACATTAGATCAACTGGACATAATTGACATTTACAGAGCTTTCCATCCCAAAACAACTGCCTTGAAACTACAGATCAATTGCAAAAAGAAAGCAGTAAGAACCACTACAGAGAAGAAATAAAAAGAGAGATCAAGAGATAAATAGAAATGAAAGGTAATGATAGTACAACATATAAAAATTTGGGGGACATGGAAAAAGCCGTCATAGGAAAGTTCATATCATTACAGACCTATCTCTAAAAACAAGAACAAGCCTAAATAAACAACCTAACAATTCATCTGAAAAAACTAGAAAAGGAAGAACAACTGAAAGGAAAGAAATCATCAAAATTAGAGCAGAATTCAATGAAACTGAAAGCAGAAAAACAATAAGAAAAATAAATGCAACAAAGAGTGGGGTTTTGAGAAGGTTAGTATAATTGACAAACCCCTGGTTAGACTCACGAAAGAAAAAAGAGAAAGGACACAAATAAACAAAATCAGGGATGAAAGAGGGGAAATTATGACAGACACTGCAGAAATACAAAGGATCATATAAGAATACTATGAAAAAGTATAGAACACCAAATTTAATAACCTAGAAAAAAAATGAACCAGTACTTAGAAAAATACAACCTTCCTAGACTGAATCGAGAACTGGAAAATAAAAATAGACTGATCAGCAGTATGGAAATGGAAACACTCATCAAAAACTTACCAAAAAGGAAAAGTCCAGGACCAGATGACTTCACCAGTGAATTCTACCAAACGGTCAAAGAAGATTTAACATCTATTGTCCTCAAACTCTTCCAAAATGTCAGACGAAGCAATACTTCCCAATCATTTTAAGAGACCAATATTACCCTGATACCAAAACCTGGCAAAGATAACACATACAAAAAGAAACCTAGAAACCAATATTTCTCATTAACACAGATGCAAAAATCTTAAATATCAGTGAACCGAATACTGCAGCACAGTAAAAAGATTATACACCACGATCAAGTGTACTTCATCCCAGAAGCACAGTGATGGTTCGACATATGCAAATTAATTAATGTGATACACCGCATAAACAAATTAAAAAATACGAATCATATTATCATATCAATAGATGCAGAAAAAGCCTTCGACAAAATATAGCATCCATTTATGATCAAAACACTTAACAAAATTGGTAAATATGGAAAATACCTTAGCATAATGAAGGCCATATGTGACAATCCCTCAGCCAACATTATACTGAATGGTGTAAAACTAAAAACCTTGCTTCTAAGATCAAAAACAAGGCAAGGCTGTCTACTATCGCCACTGTTGCTAATATAACATTGGAGGTCCCAGCGAGTGTAATTAGGCAAATGAAGATATCCAAATGAAGAAGTCAAACTGTCACTATTTGTGGATGACATGATTCTCTATATAGAAAACCCTAAACACTCCACAAGAACACTACTAGAAACAATAAGCAAATACAGTAAAGTTTCTGGTTACAAAATCAACGTTCAAAAATCCATAGGGTTCCTATACTCTAATAACAAAGTGTCAGAAAAAAAAAGTGGAAAAAATAATTCCTTTATCAATTGCAACAAAAGAAGAAAATATCTAGGAATAAATCTAATGAAACATGTGAAGGACCTATATAATGAAAACTATAAGATCCTATTAAATGAAATCGAAGAAGGTACAAAGAAATGGGAAGATATTCCATGTTCTTGGATTGGAAGAATCAACATAGCTAAAATTACCGTGTTACCTAAATTATCATACAGATTTAATACAATCTCCATCAATATCCCACCGACATTTTTTAAAGAAATAGAACAAAAAATCATCAGATTTGTATGGAAGCACAAAAGATTCCAAATTACCAAAGCTATCCTGAGGGGAGAAAAAAAAGGCTGGAGGGATCACTTTGCCAGACTTCAAATTATACTACAAAACAACTTCAAATTATACTACAAAGCAAAAATAATCAAAATAGCATGAAATTTTCAGAAAAACAGACCCACAGACCAGTGGAACAGAATCGAGAGTCCAGAAGTAAACCTATATTTATATGAGCAAATGATTTTCAACAAGAAAGCCAAAAACATACAGTGAAGAAAGGAAAGCCTCTTCAATAAATGATGCTGGGAAAACTGGAAAGCCACCTGTAAAGAATGAAACTAGACCGTTGTCTATCACCACACACTAAAATTAACTCAAAATGGATGGATTAAGGACCTGAATATAAGCCCTGAAACAATAAAATGCATTAAAAAAAATCATAGGAATTAAACTCAAGTACCTTGTACTTCCAGGGGATTTTATGAATTTGGCCTCAAAGGCAAAGAAAATAAAAGGAAAAATAAATGAATGGGACTACATCAAACTAAAATGCTTCCTTACAGCAAAAGAAACTGTCAACAAGGTAAGGAGACAACCATCTGAATGAAAAAATATGTTTGCAAGTAATGCCTTTGATAAGGCATAATATCCAAAATATACAAAAAAACTTATACAACTCAATAACACTAACACTAACAACAACAGAATGCAATCCAATCAAAAAATGGGCAGAGGACCTGAACAGACACTTCTCCCTAGAGGACATAAAAATGTCCAACAAATATTTGAATAGATGCTCAATATCGCTAGCTATTAGGGAAACGCAAATCAAAACTACAATGAGATATCATTTCACACCTGTTAGAATAGCTGTTATCAACAGGACAAGTGATAACAAATGCTGGAGAGGATGCACGGAGAAATAGGAACTCTCGTACCCTGTTGGTGGGACTGCAAATTGGTACAGCCAGTATTAAAAACTAAGAATTGATCTACCATATAATCTAGCAATCTCCCTACCCCATAGACTTGAAAACTCATATCCAAAAAGATATTTGCACACCACTGTTTACAGCAGCATTATTCACATTGGACAGGACCTGGAAGCAACTGAAGTGTTCTACGATAGACGATTGGCTAAAGAAGCTATAGTACATATATACAATGGAATATTATTCAGCCATAAGAAGATATGAAATACTTTCATTTGCAACAACATGGATGGACCTCGAGATAATCATGCTAAGTGAAATAAGCTGGACAGAAAAAGTTAAAAATCACATGATATCACTTATATGCGGGATATAAACCTAAAAGCAGCAAATGAACAGGACAAACAAACAGACTCATGGACATGAATAGACCAGTAGTTACCAAAGGGTAGGGGTAAGGGAAAAGGAGGGAGGTCGATGGGGTCAAGGGGGTCAAATATGTGGTGACAGAAAGAAATCTAACTATGGGAGGTGAACACGTGGTGTAAATATATATATGCCTTACTGTTAAAGTGTACAGCTGCAATTTATTGAATTTTGTTAACCAATGTCATAATTAAAATAAATAGATAACTTTTAATTTAAAAAATTAAACAAAATAAAATAAAAAATAAACAGGGCAGATGTATGCAAAACAGGAAACTTGAACACTTTCTTACACCTTCACAAGAATAAACTTAAAATGGATAAAGACTTAAATGGAAGACTAAAAATTATAAAACTCTTTAACATCACTTAGTAATATTTTTTTTAATATGTCTCCTTTGGCAGGACAAACAAAATAAAATTTTTTAAGTGGTATTACATCACACTAAAAAGTTTTTGCACAGCAAAGGAAATCATCAACAAAATGAAATGGCAACCCACTAAATGGAAGAATATATTTTCAAATAATACAGCCATAAAGGGTCAATATCCAAAATATCTAAGAAACTCATAGAACTCAATAACAAAAAGAAAAAACCTGATTGAAAAATGTGCAAAGAATATGAAAAAACATTTCTCCAAAGAAGACATACAGATGGCGAACTGACATATGAAAAGATGTCTAACATCACTAATTATTAAGAAAATGCAAATTAAAACTACATTAAGATATCACCTCACACCTGTCAGAAAGGCTTTCATCGATAAATCGAAAAATAACAAGTGTTAGAAAAGATGTGTAGAAAAGGGAACCCTCAAACACTATTGGTGGGGTTGTAAATTGGCACAGCCACTGTGGATAAAAAGCTTTGTAGGTCCCTAAAAAAATTAAAAATAGAACTACCTTATGATCCAGCAATTCCACTTATGGGTATTTATCCAAAACAAAAAACAAAAACAAAAACAAACAACAACAACAACAACAAACACTAATTCAAAAAGATATATGCACCCCTATGTTCACTGCAGCACTATTTATAAGACATAGAAACAATCTAAGTGCTCATCAGTTGACAATTGGATAAAGAAGATGTGGTACTTTTAAATACAATGGAATATTACTCACTCACTAAAAAAATGAAATCTTACTATTTGCAATTACATGGATAAAGTTAAAGGGTATTACGCTAAGTGAAATGTCAGGCAGAAAATGACAAATACCATATCATTTCACTTATATATGAAATCTAAAGAACAAAATAAATGATAAAACAAAACAAAAATAGATACAGGGAAAAAACTGGTGATTGCCAGATGCAAAAGTGTTTAGGGACTTGGCGAAAAGAAATGATTAAGAAGAACACATTCGTAGTTACAAATTTGTCATAGGAATGTAAAATACTGCATAGGGAATACAGTTGATAATATTGTAGTAACTATTTAAAGTGCCAGGTGGGTACTAGACTAATTGAGGGGATCACTTCATAAATTATATAATGTCTAACCACTATGCTGCATACTTAAAATTAATATAAAATAATATTGAATGTCAACTCTAATTGAAAAATAATTTTTAATTAAAAGAAACACAATGACCTCACACCAGCTAAAACAACTGTTATCAAAACGTCAACAAAATATGTGTTGGCAAGGATATGGGGAAATGGATCCCTTGTGCACTGTTGGTGAGACATCAAACGGGTAGAGCACCTTTGGAAAACAATATGTAGATTTCTCAAAAAACTAAAAATAGATATACCATATGGCCGAGCAATTCTACTTCTGAGTATTATATGAAGAAATCCAAAACACTAATTTGAAAAGATATGTGCATCCTTATGTTCATTGCAGTATTATTTATAATAGCCAAGATATGGAAGGAACTTTGTTATCAATCAATAGATGAATGGATAAAGAAGAGGTGGTACTTACATACAATGGAATATTAGCCATAAAAAAATGAAATTTTACCATTTGCTTAATGGAGTTAGATGATATTATACTAAGTGAAACAAGTCAGAGAAAGACAACACATGATTTCACTTGTTTGTGACTTCTGAAAAGCAAAATGAATGAACAAAACAGAAACAGAGTCATAGATACAGAATAAAAACTGGTGATTGCCACATGGGAGGAGGTTGAAAAGCTGGAAGAAAAGGTGAGAGAATTAAGAAGTACCAATTGGCAGTTATAAAATAATCATAAGGATATAAAGTATAACATAAGCTATGCAGTCAATAATATTACAATAAATATATATGGCACCTTTAGGGGGATCATTTTGGAAGTTATATAAATGTCTAACCACTGTTGTACACCTGAAACTAGTATAGTATTGAATGTCAACTGTAATTGAAATTTTTTTTTAATTTTTTAATTGTGATAAGTGGACTAAATCTCTTTTCAAAGTTAAGCATTTTTGTCTTATATTTTTCATACGATAGCATCTTTTTAAATGAAACTAAATGGGGACATTTTATGGTAATCTGTACTTACGCAAAACTAATTCCTATTACGCGATTGCAAAAGTTGGCATTATCCTTAGCAATCCTCATTTTCCTTATTGCTTAAAGGACAAAGCTCAGCCAGAGACACAAATCACCAGTTTTGGAAATGTCCTTTTTAACGCCAAACTGGCAGTGGATGACCCTGAAGCTATTCTCTTAGTTAATCAGCCTGGATCTGATGGATTTAAAGTCGACTCAAGACCACTCTTTCAGGTGGGCCAATACAATAGCTATGTAACCACATTCACGTTACTTAACATTTGAATGCCTCAGATGTCTCATTTGTAAATAGCAGTTATAGTAATATTATATATAATACACGTGAATATGAATAATGCATGTAAATCACACCTAACCATACTGGGCACATGGTGAACAGTCTATAAATTCTAACTATTATTATTTTTATTAATGTATTATTATTACTTTAAGTCAATGTGTAATGAAGACCCTTATTCAGCCCAAACATAAATCTAAGTCTAATGGTTGGAAAGTGTGCTTTTCTTATTCAATATTTCTTTCTGTTCACTTTTCATGACCATCTTTAGTAGAGTGATCTCGTGTGAACTGCTGGACTCAGAAAAACAATAGTGTACAGCACAGAAATCTGCACTCTCAAAGATTTTATAAACCAAGATAAAATCCTAACCTATAGATAGACAGTAGAAAGAGACACAGGTAACAATAACCATACCGAGCATACAAATGTGACAAATTTAGAAATGTGTTCACATTATGATTCCTTGGGGAAGCAAGTGTACCTTTTAGGATATTACTGAAAATTGTCCAAACAGAATGGACTGAAGAAATGTGTTATCCTTATTCAACATAAAGAGGGAATCTTAAGGAGGCATATTTGTTACTCTGAATCTTTTTAAACAAAAAGCTTAAGTATAACATTTTTTTTTTCATTTTACCTTTAACTCCCAAAAGTATTTGGCTTTAAAGAACCATCAGAAAATCCCTTCCTTTCAAAGACCCTAGAAAAGCAGAAGTTTTCTATGGTCTTAAATATAAATATGCAGCAAGACATACTGGAAAAAAGTCTTGAGAAGTCTGAGGTGGTCAAATTTCTAGTCTTGCTTCTACCACTAACTAGTTGAGTGAAATTGGGCAAGTTACATAACTATTATGTATTCTTACTAATTTTTTAAATGAATATTTTAAAGCAATAGATATCTAAAGCTCTTTTCAGTTCTGACATTCTATGACTATGTCATAGATTACCAAATATTTACCAGCACATACTACGTATGCAAAAATATTAAGTGGATTAATTCTGCAGACTAAATTAAATTAGCAATTATTTTTGGCAAATAGTCATGAATTATGTTGGTGTAGTTATAATTTTCTAATGAACAGAGTTTTGTTTTCTAGGTCTCCCTGGGTCGAGAATGGTACATACACACAATCTACACAGTAAGATCAAAAGAAAATGCCAATGGAGGCATTGGCAAAAGAAGTGTGGAGTACGAGGCCCACTCGGTAGTGAGTCCAGGGGAGCCCCAGGCAACTACCAGGAGCAGAAAGAAGAGGGAGATCAGGAGCACACCCCATCTAGTGTGGGAAATTGGAGCTGAAAACAACCGGGGAACAAACATCCAGCACATTTCCCTGGATCGCACAAAGAAGAAGCAGGTCCCCAAAGGGAGGGTTCATCCTGACGGCATCTTTCCCTGGGGGCTCAACAGTCTCAGCTCTGAAGTCAGCCTTATCATAGTCATGGGAGGTACCACAGTGGGAATACTCACCCTCAGCCTCATTGCCATTGCAGCAATGATGTACAAGAGCAAGAAGAGTACTAGGAAGAAGGATGCCTCAAAGGGCTCCAGAAGCAGTGAGCCCATGATGCTTCCGCAGAGCCACCAAAGCGACAGCTCAGAAGTGTGATGGCTGCAGGTAGAATTCAACTTTTTCCTCAAGTGCTTCAGACTTAAGACAATAGAAAACCAAATGCTTCTGTAAATGGCAGAGAATTGGAGACTTCTGTGACGAAGCTGCTCAGAGGACCTGACTGTACTAATGAACTTTGATTTGAATTCTGTCTACTCTTTCATGCATCAAAGGACAAATAAGACCATGGATCACATCTTTCTTGTTGCCCAAAAGACAACAGCAATATATTCACATGTACACAGAGCCACAGGTGGACAGCAAGGAATGTACTTTCCATTTTAGGCATTTTCTCTATACAGTCAAGATGAACCTATTGAATGGTGCTAACAGACTCTCTCAGAAGTTTCAGAGGAGTCTATTGTTGCTATATTAGTATAAACCTTGAAGGTGCAATTATCACAATGTTTCTTAGTTGTGTAACAGTTTATAATAGAAATATGTTAAATGGTAGCCTAGAATAATGATAAACATACTGTTTATTATGACTAGTTTTCTAATAGGTGAAGACAGCATGAATTATGACCAGTGGTAGCTCAACTCACAAATTACCTTTTCTACTACTTGGGAGGGAGTGAAAGGAAAGATAGAAGGAAAGTAACTCACTAACCTGGATTTAAATTGTTTCTTTTTAAATTAAACCAAAGAGTGTGTTAAGTCTCAAACGCTGTTGAAAAGACTGCTCTTTTTGGTATAAAATGAGAAACAGTAGTTCTTGCATGATAATATATCTTATTGGTGCTCAATATTTGTGGGAAATGAGAGAGTTGGTGACATTTTGATGACAAAGAAAGACCATGACTTAAATGAACATTTACAAGACAACATTTTCTAAGAACTGAGCCTAGATATTTGCAGTATTGAGCCCATAAATGATAATAAGAAACATCGTTTTGTAAAGGAAGAAAGTGGTATTTATTAATATAATATGTTAAACCGAAGTGCTTCTATACACACTTTATAGAATGAAAGAACATTTTAACAGATGATACATGAGGTTGACCCTTAGAGTAATATAGTTAAGAGCTTCAATTGACCATGGGACACTAGATTAACTTTCTAATCAGCAACTGCTCCAAACCATAGGAATCTCTGCAAGTGTCATTTTAAAGATGCTCTAGGTGATGGCCAGCATCATCAATTATATTCTTATATCCAAGAAGAAAGCATCATCCTTTGGCATCTCCAGTTAAGTAAACTGATACATTGAGATCCCTCTCAGTACCTAAAATTATACTTTGTAACACTGCTTACAGTATTAAAAAACAAGGAACGTGGTTGAATGAATTTGCCTAGCAAATCTCCCATTGCCTTTCTGAAAAATGTGCTTTCACCAATGGCAGAAATTTTGGTTAGAAAGGAAAAATGTTAGCGTTTAATGACCAGTCTTTGAAAAGCTAGTAAATGTATTTCAAGCAAAAAATAAGGTCGGGAGAAAAAGAACCACACCTAAAGATTAACCCTCAAGTGTTAGTCTGAAATGCCTGGAATCCTCTTTCATTTGCAGTCATAACCTGGCCACACTAGACATCTTGGTGGAATGGAGATTTTCAGTCATAGAGGCACATTTTATCCGGTGTCTGTGAGCCTCAACCATCTTTCGATTGAAAAGGGAAGCTATACTGGTGCAGGAAGAGCGGCAAAAAATGTCTAATATTTCCCTCTTTTTTGGGGGACCGCTCTTAACTTCACATTCAGTCTTTTTAAAGAATGTAGTAGAATGTAGTCTCCTACCATTGGGGGATTTACAAATATCACCTACAACTCAAAGATTTCTCAAAGGATTTATTTAATAGAAAGTGTTACATAGCCCAAGAGTTTGATTACAAACAAATATTAACACTTTCTTAATTATCCTCTTTTATTTTGCTTGGTCTTCTGGCAGATGGTTAGCTACTTCTTTGGCTACCTCACTATTTGTGTAGAAATAAATCGTGTTAAGCAGTTTTAAATAATAAGTGAACTTTGTACCACTTAATATTGGGTTCAATTTATATATCGACTGTTGGAGCAAGTACTTTCAATTGACTTAATGTTACTTTAAGAGTTAAGATGCTTCAGAACCTGATTATCATGCAATACCAGTGGCAGGGGGTGTGGCAGGGGGTGGTCTCTGTAACAATATAGTAATCAGTGAAGCATCACTACAAAAAATCCGTTTTGAGCTTTTGGCGCAGGCTAGTTTTATACCAATTTTACTTTACAATGAGTTGTTCTAATGGGACTACTACATGTAAATTAGAAAGTTTATAAAATACATGTCCATCCTTTTCAAACAAAAATAAATCTCTCCCTCTTTACCCATCTTCTCCTTTTCTCTCCCCTCTCTCTTCTTGCTTCCTTTCCTCCCCTTGAAAAAAGAGTCTGTGGGAAATAAGTAAATAGAGCTTTCTTAAGTATAAAGTACTTGGATTTTTGCATCATTTTCTTACTATGTGATTTAACATACATTGATCATTTTAAAAACTTTTTAGTGGAGAAAAGTATCAGACAAAATGCTTTATTGTTCAATAAAACAGGTCTTTATTTTCAATATTTTGTTTTCAGAGAATTATTCTAGTACTGCCAGAATGTATACATAAAAAAACTTCTCATAGAGAACAGGATGTAAGTAATAACAGCTTCTCAGATATTCAGTAGCTTCTGACCCTAATTAAAACAAGATCTTATTGATATTTCAGAGTAAACCCAAAAACGAAACTAAATATTAAGCACTAGTGACTCTTCTAGCACATGAACCATGAAGCATTAGAATACATAAATATATTTTAATGCTGTTTTTAATTATTTCAGTTTATTTCTTTGCTTACCATTTACCAAATGCTCACCTAGGATTTGGTGAGCATTTGGTAGATAAATGCTTATCTACTTTGAGAGATTACATAGACACCAAGCTACTCCCCTGGCCATTGACAATGCTATAATCAAATGTGGCTCTTTCTTTGGACTAAAAGGATCAAGATTTGCATTAGGTTCTCCCCTGGACCAAGAAGACATCAGGCATTTGTGTGAACCACAGTTTTAAAATTTCTCTAGAGCACCAGCAGTAGAGTCCACTCTTTTTCACCTAAAAGAACCCCACTTGTTATAGATCATTCTGATTACAGACCTAATACAAAATATTTCCAATCCATAATTTGGTAGAAGTATTCTTTGCAAACCTATCCAGAAAATGTACATTGCAGTAATGTGGATGTCTTTGCATATTTTTCCCTCTTAATGGAAGACAGACCCACTTTATTTTAAGAATGGGTTAACACATTGACTCTCCTTTCAGTCCTTTTACAACATCAGCACCTCCTGAGATCCACCCTTTCACAAGCAGACAGTATGTTTGAACAATGTGAGTTAAGGTCAACTAGAATTCTCCTGCCATGCTACTGCATAGTATTTGTGATAAGAAGCACCAGCTATGGCTCAATATGAAGTGATTTAGTTCTATAAGCAGCCAAATCTTCTTTATCAAGTCATCTTACCTATAATTCTTTTCCAGGATACCCGCTCCAAGGTCAACTTTAAAAGTGGAAAATGGACCTGTATAATCAATCATAGAGAGCTTTTCCTCATAGAAATCAATGCTAAGGATTAAAGTTGTTCCAGATTGAGAAATGTTAAAGTAACAACAACAGATTAAAATATAAAATTTAGATTTTAAAAGTTGGAAATTTGATTTCTGCTATTTTGAGAATATCTATTTGGCATTGACTCAGAAACCAATTTATTTATTTAATGAACAAAGAAAAAATATATTTTTTAAATGCAAATGTTTTAAAATTTGAAATTTTCATAATTGTATTAATTTGAAAGCATATCATGATTCTTTGAAACTTTCATTTTCTCTGGCCATGATAGCAATAATAAAAGGACAAAAACAGGCATCTTCACTAATGATGTGAAAAATGAATGAGACTCAAACATTTAATCAACCAATTTGTCACGGCTGAGAAATGTGTAATTTGGCAGGAAACTATAACTACTATTATTACACACACACATACACATACACACACAGACACACGCATGCATATAAACATAACCAAACATCTTATTTCTAGAAAAAGATAACCCTAAAAACATAATTCTAACAGAAATATCTCATATGGAGATTGTCAAGAAGGTCAACAGAATGGTTATGAAAATGTACCACCATGGAAGTTCCTTTGACATTAGTTCAAAGGTTAATATGTTTTATTAAGATTTATTCCTAGAATTGATTCCAAAATTGCATAGCGATGACATACAAATTTCTGAAATTATTATCCGCAGGTTCAAAATATCCTTGACTATATTTCTCCTTGTTTTCATATCCTTTAATGTTAAGAACAAAAGACTTTGAGATTTTTGTAGTTACATTTATGTTGATACAAGATTTTCAGAAAGAAGTGCATGGTATTTTCCTACAGTTTTGAGTAGAGAACTTACACAGAAAACTTTTTTTATTACACTTATTGGAGTGACATTGGTTAATAACATTATATAAGTTTTAAATGTATAATTCTATAGTACATTATCTATACATTGCATTGTATGCTCACCATTCAAAATTTTTAAATAAGCAAAGAAAGCTGTTTCCTTTGAACCAAAATTGAAAAAAACAAAATATACTAATGTGAAACTCTCTTTTTATTTTATTGGCAGAAAAATCAGAATATTGAATTTACAAATTTTTTAATGTTTTGCTTTTCTATCTTTTAAATGCATTTATTTCTTGTTCCCTGATATTTGTTTGTGTGTATTTTTTAGTATTATGTTTTGCTAAAGAACAATAAACTGCTTATACAATCACATCTACCTCTAACTTCCTTTCCTTTCCTTTCCTCCCTCACTCCCTTCTCTCTCTCTCTCTCTCTCTCTCTCTCTCTCTCTCTCTCTCTCTCTCTCTCTCTCTCTCTCTCTCCCAGTCTCTCTCTCCTCTCTCTCCCTCTCTCTCTCTCTCTCCTCTCTCTTTCTCTCTCTCATTTCTCATTCTCTCTCTCTTTTGCTCTCCTTTGCTTTCTCTCATTATTCTCTTTCATAGTCTAGGTTTTATTCTCTCTGAAATTTCCTTTTTATCCTTGCAGTAATGCTTCCTTTTTAGTTTTGAAATCATCACCATTTTCACTATGTAATTAGCATTCTTATTTATCTGAAATCTTTTAAGTGAGCTTTGGATGAAGGAAAAAGGAACTTTACAAAAAATCAAAGGTATCATATTGAATAACGTAGTGACATTCTATGCCTTGATTTTCTCTCAGTGGAAGTTCAACATTGACATTAAGATGTTTTTAAAAATCCTTTTAAGGATTTAATTGAGTAAGATCGCATATATGAAGTCATTTGGGATGACTGAATGCTTTTCGATGAAATAAATGGCAAAAAAAAATTTTTAAATGTTAACAGCATTAAAGTGTATCGAATGCTCTTTTACTATTAACTAGATATTTCCTACACTGGTTACATGATTGTTTAAACACTGTAAGTGAATTTCTGCTAGATATTTATTTTTTTTTCCAACGCTTTGGTAAGTCTCAAATAAGAATCGTCAATATTGTGCCTTAAAAGGAAGAAAAAAGAAAAATTGTAAAATTTTAAAACTAACATTAAAAATAAGAGCATTATACAAAAAAAAATCACTTAAAACATAGAAGGACAATTACTGGTAAAAATACAAGATAATTTCTGTAAGGGTTTAAATTAAGCACATTACAAAAAGTTGTACAAAGCAGAGACTTCTCTATGAATTCAGCAATTCAAGTTTTTGCAAGATAATGTTTAAGCCCAAAAGTCTATGAAATAAGCTTTTACCCTGGACAAGAAGCTGTGTGTTTTATAATTGTATTAAATGAGTTCTTCCTTCCCAGGTACTCTCCAGAACACTCAGTGAATTTCTCTTTATCTGCCACTGAATGATACATCAGTATATAATGGAATTATTGGCAGAACTTAATGGCCTTTGTGTTTTTCCCATGGGAATTCTTCAAAAACTAACAGGGTTTAATTTTTCCTATATTTACTAAGATATTGCATATGCTGAACATTGAAGTTTATCCTTGATAATTTAATTATGCAAAAATTTGAAGCCAGTCTTAAATTCATGTCTTAAAAAAAACTTTCTACCATGTAACTAATTATGCCTGTTTTCCTTTAAAATATATCACCAGTTTAATATAAATAAAGCACATATGACTATAAATGTGTTATAACGGCCAAATTATTGCAGTGTATTCTATAACTTTTATTTATACTAAAATCACAGAATTCTTATATTCTGCGATGAATGTCAGTTATTGCCATTCTAGTTCTAGAGCCTTGAACTTCTGCAGGCTTCAGGACTGGGACATGTGCTGCCATTATAATCCTTGATGCTACAGGATCTTAGTGATACTCACCAGTTGTAACAGATTTAGACACAGCCTGAGGCTGGCCAAGGTCAATGTATACTTAGAGGAAACAACATTTCCCAGGAAGCAGGGCAACAAGACTCTGCTATAGTTACCAAACCCCGCCCAGTTGTGCTGATGAGGATAAATCAACTGATCTGACCCAGTACCAGGTGTATTTACTGTCCAGGTAGATTAGCCACCTTCATGCAAACTTTACTGAAGTCAACAATCATTTGATTTATCATAAGGTCAGATTTTTCATATATAACTACCACTACTTAGTAGCAAAAGTAAATGCCTCCTGTAGCTACTGAAGGATAATCCCCCCCACCACCACAAAGAAAAGAGCAAAATACACAAAAGAAGGTAGAATAAAGAAAAAAACACTCTTGTGTTAAAGCTCTCCCAGCACTTCCAAGACTAAGGGGAAAAGGTCATGTGGTAGCAGAAGGTTGTTATAAGCAACAGAAGTGTGCAGCTCAATCTTCATCACAGAAGAGAAAGAACAATTTCACCATAGTGGGGGGGAAAGGAAAAATCTGGGGCAGTAGAAAATATCTAATCTGTTAAAGAGAAAACCTACCCTTCAGGAAGTTGGGGAAAGAAACCAAGGAACAATAGAATCATAATCCAGCCCCATCAGGATATCGACAGTAGGAGATAAGACCTCCTTGCCATAAAGTTACAATTGCTCCAGAGGCACTCAATTTAAAGGAAACCACCCTAAACCGGAATTAATTAAGGTGGACTTGAGTAGAAAAAGTCAGGAACAGAGTCAGGTCAATCCGAGCCTACAGTGTATTAATCCCTCTCAACTCTTCAACTAAGCCAGTAAACTTCCTCAAAGTCCGTTTGACAGTAGTCTTTGAAAATCTTATTCCTAGAAACCCAAAGAGCTTTTTAGGATGTTAAGATTTCATATTTAGAATTTAAATGTGACTGTTTGCAAAGTGGAAAAAGGTGGTAGAGAAAGCTATTGGACAAAACAAGGTTATATCCAAAGGAAGTTGGGACATGGCAGAGATACATGCAGGGTACTCAACAGGGGAAGAATATATGGAGAAGGGTATATGTAAAAAGAGGTCACTTTTGATGGTGGTTCTGTCACTTTTGATAAGGACAGGACCACCATCTTCTCCGCACTACCACCACTGCTTGTCTTAAATTTTAGAGATCATCAGTAATATTCACATGTCACAAGAGAAGTCCTCAAAGGCAGTAGCCTGAATCAAAGAAGCTGTAATAATTTATAGATAAATGATTTTCTACTGGTATAACCCACACAGTATATGATATCCAGGGGCACTTTGTGTACAGAAAAGAGATGTATTCCCTATATAGGTGAATTAGAGAAAAATACTCGCTGTGTGGAGATGAGGACTCAGGCTCATGACTTGATATTTTTATGTGTAGGTTTTTATTATTACTCAGGTATGACAAGGCCAACAGATTATGAGACAATTGTCGTTGAAGAGATAGCATATTATACTCACAGATTCCAAGAGCACACCACACCACAGGGGCCACACAGAAAAGCAAAAGGTCAACCAGGAGGCACAGGGGTTGATAGAAAAATGTTGGAAAAAGTTTTTATTGTGATTTCCATGGGAAGAAACAAGCAAGGCAGGGTAAACAGGTTTAAGATTGGTCAGTTTGAATAATTTCAGTAGGCTCTTGGATATAAGTCTGTTCAAGTTGTTTTGGATGTAGTTTTCTGGTACCTGGTCCTGAGGTGGTTAGGCCAGGTGGCTAGTGGCCCAGAGTGTGAGAACCCAAAGGAGGTGGTTGGGATAGGAGCACTCAATATTGCATATGCACAGCACAGTTATGAGCAGAGAAACAAGATTCAAGCAAAGGAGATGCACATGGTTGAGTGGGCCTTTTCAAATGATTTCAGGAAATCTGCCATACTTTCTAATTAATTAATAGGTTCTTTTTATGAAGCAATGAATAAAAAGTCCAAATATTCAAGAGGCAGTCATAAGGGATTTTCAACCCAATTTGAATTTCTGCTCAAACTAATATTAATTAGTAACCATGTTTCCTGTAATTGCTGTTTTTCCCCCCCCCCCACAATCTTACTAGTAAGTTGGCTTTCTTTTTTAACTGAAAGTCCAAAAAGAATGGATACCATTCTCATACCCCTGCTCCTGTCCATGCCACTACATGGAGGGACAGCCAAATCAATCTTAACACAGAGTTAAGCTCCCTAAACTAAAGTGGCCTATGCTTCTCTCTCTAGAGTGCCACTATTATAACTAAGATAATTGACCAGGCCAGCCACTAGTCATACTGGCCACAAGGCCTCCTGGAAGAAGCCTGCTGCCTGTGCTTTGCCTGGAGTCACTTGGCATGGGTCACAAAGAGATCCACAAATATTGTCTTCTCACATTGAGCTTGGATATATCTGGGAGAGGCTAAGTTGCAAATTGAGGCTGGCTACCACTATTGCCAGGTTTATGGCTGCAAGAGGTGTGGGGCAGGCAGAAGCCAGATGCTGTTTATTTGGTGTTTGTGAACCTTAGATTGATTTTTAGAAAAGTTCAAAGCATAGGCCTAGAGAGGCCATTTGTATGGAAAAGCCACTGGAAGCAGCTTGAGTGGGCCCACAAGTTAGGTGGGGAAGGATTTCTTGGAATCATCAGGGCAGAGAGAATGATATTATCCAGGTTGATAGAGACTCAGATCTGATGTCTGCCTGCATCTGCACACTGAAAGGCGGGAGGGCTCAACAAATGAAAAATGGTTTCTGTCAGCACTTCAGTCTGGGAAGAAGCTGCCCCTGCAGCCCTCACCCTAAAATCAGATAACTCAATTCCTCCCCAAATGTTCCTGGCACTATTCAATCTGCTTCCCCAGCCCTGGCACTCAGAGTAACTGACTATCGGTGAGTAAGTCCAAGCAAGAACCCTTTAATAGAAATACCTGGGACTGCAGCAGCCCTTCATCTCACTCAGCTACAGTCTCCACTGGTTTTCACTGCCAGAAGTTGTGGGGACTTCTCTTCCTGGAACTGTAAACCTAAGCTGGAGAGCCTGATGTGAGGCTGGTATTCCTCACTCTTCAGGGGGGAAACTTTGTAGCCAAGATATTCCTCCAGATTTCTAACAGCCACACATGGGCGTGGGGACCAGCCTTTTCTGTGTCTCTGTCCTTCCTACCAGTCTAAACTGGCTTCTTCTGTATGTCCTTAGTTATAGGATTTCTGTTCAGCTAGACTCCAGGCAATTCTCAATGATGGTTGTTCTACAGTTTTGTGATTATTTTAATGTAGTCATGAAAGAATGCAAGCACAGCATTTACCTACTCTGCTATCTTGACCAGAATCGAGTGCCCTCTGTTTTTGGTTATGATTCAGAGATAAAGTTTGAAGTAGGGCCCCACCCATGTAAGAATGAGGGCAAGTTTATGTTCTTCCATACCACCAGTAAATGGGGTACCTGGAATTTATCTAATATTCTTCCAGTTTCCAGCTTTCCAGCATTAGTCAAGCAGCCTTGATTTTTTACTGACAGGAAGATCAATCGAGATATATAATTATTTTCTTAAGCAACTCAATAAAAAGACAAAACAAAGAAAAAGTCACAGGTTTGTCTCAATTATTTTGTGAGTTGATTTCAGAAAAAAATATTAATTTCATGTTTTAGGTATTTCATGCATATTATTAGAAAGAGGAAGCGAATGGAATTATATGGTATTTGGGCAAGAAAATAAATTCCATTTTGACAATTATAGACAAAACCAAGACATTTCGGTCAGCAGAAATTTAGCATATTTTGTCAACTTCACAAAATCCAGGGGAATAGTTTTGGAGCAGCTTTGGATTAGGCTGAATTCAAATAAATTTTCACAAAATTCTCCAGATGAAATACTACATTATCTTTAAATCTCCACTCAATTAGATTTCTTCTTGTCACTACAAAGTGTCCTATCATGAAAGAAGAGAGAGAGAGAGAGAGAGAGAGAGAGAGAGAGAGAGAGAGAGAAAGAGAAAGAGAGAGAGAGAAAGGAAGGAAGGAAGAAGAAGGAAGGAAGGAAGGAGGAGGAATGACGGTAAGGCTCAGGAAAGGGCACCGACTCCCCCCCCTGGTTCTCCTCCCCCAGCCCTCCTCACCACCCCCCCCTCCGCCTTCCTCCTCCTTCTTCCTTCCTTCCTTCCTTCCTTCCTTCCTTCCTTCCTTCCTTCCTTCTCCCTCCCCGTCTCCCTCCCTCCTCCCCCTCCCTCCCTCCTCCCTCCCTCCCTCCCTCCCTCCCCGCCCTCCCTCCCTCACCCTCCACGCCGGGAAAAGGAGGTTCTTGTGTTGTTCACCTTCCTAGGGCTTCATTGTCTTTCTGACAGTTCATATTTATCAGCAATATTTGGATTCCACATATTGGCAATCTACCATATTGGTTCAATTCTAAATTTAGAGATGGTATGGGTGTCATAGGATTGTGACATAAGAGGACACAGAGCTTTCCCTCTCTCATTAACACACAAAATTCACATCCATATTTAGAGTGATTCTTCCTGAGAGACAACATAAGGGCAACCGAACAGCTGCACAACAAAGAGAGAGACCTCATAGAGAAGACTGGGGAAATACTGGAGCTGCCTGAAAACTGAAGGGACACATTAGGAACAGAGGAGCCAGTGAAAGCCATTGTTTACATTCCCTCTGAACTTGGATAGCACAGGCAGGATCTCTACCCAGGTTCTCAGGCAGACCTGCACTGCCACAGTAAAATGCCCACCCTCCCCAACCCCCACCCCTACCACAGGTGCTAGCTTCTTCAAGAAGAAGAGAGCATTATAGTGGACACACAGTTCCTGTCCTCTAATCCAGAGCTAGACCAGCAGGCCCAAGAGAGTGCTGAGACTCACCCACACCAGGACTGCCTCACATTGGACTGCCTCACATTGAGCAAAAGCAGAACCACTAGGGAACCACTGTGTGCACACTCTGGGTAGCCCTGCCTAGAGTGAGAGAAAATGAGTGGGGTTGCAGGGAGAGGGGCTCTGCACTAAAGCAATTGCACCCATGGGGGAGGTTTAGCTCAGACTGGGCCTCTGCAAGCAGCCAATCAAAACAATAGGGTGAGCTGTGCACATAAAGCAGAAAGTCCCACCAAGAATAAAGGGACATTGTAGAGTGTTGTGGCACATGTGTTCACAGGGTCACCAGACCAAACCAGCAACAAACATTCAAAGCAATAAGACAAGCTGCACTGGCAAAGTAGAAAACCCTACCATAATCCTGCCCAGAATAAGAGTGAGATGGCAGAGTGCTGAGGCACATGAATTTTTAGGACCCCCAGCCCAGATTGGCAGCAGTCAATCTAAACAAGAGGGCATGCCTCTCTCTGGCACACCAAACAGCCCTGCCCAGATCAAGAATGGAATCAGCAGTGTTCTGCAATGGGCGCCCATAAGGCTGAACCCCACAAACCAGAAGAGCATAGAAGTTCACACACACCAGACTGTCCCACTTTAACACACTCCTTCTGTCCAAGTGACACCTCAGGCACCCCTTGTGTCCACCCCAACTCTAATCATCCACTTTTTCACGATTAGGAGAGAGAGCTTTCTCATTTAACTTATGGGAACAAACACAGAAAGTTAAACATAAAGGAGATACATTAGAATATGCCCCAAATAAAGGAACAAGAAAAAATCCTGGAGGAAAACTCTAATGAAATAGAGATTAGTAACTTGCCTGATAAAAAAAAATTTTTTTAAAAATGTCATAAGTATTCTCACCAAACTTGAGAATAGAATAGAGGAACCCAGAGAGCACTGCAACAAAGAATTAGAACATATATTTAAAAAAAAAAATTAGAGGGTAAAATGGTGTAGATGATAGAGGCTTCATTCATCCTTCTTTCAACAAAATCAAAGTTGTGACAGAAAAATGGAGCAACCAGCAAGCAAAGTCACCTGGGATCTAGACAAACAAGCACTACAACTAGAGAGAGAAATACTTAATCAACCTGCAACAGTAGAAGATAGGAGGAGATGAAGATGCGAGGCTACTCGATCCCAGTAGCTGAGTGGGACAGAGGCTATGGCAGTGGCAGCCAGCAGCTTCAGATGCTTCTTAAAAGGGCCCAGTCTGGGAGCAGACTTTTGCGGTGATGGACTTGCTCACTCTGGGCACCAGTGCCCAGTTGGCTGCACGGGGGCGGAGGGCAGGGAGCACCAGAAACTTACAGGGACACTGAGTTGTTGGACAGAGGAAGAAATGCTGGCTGTATCCATTGTTCCCTTGTTGAGTCCTCCCCACTACAGTGTAGAGACTCAGCAGTACCATAGCCGAATGTCATCGAATTGGATAACAGAGGTTACTCCTCCCAGAGGATTCCCTGAAACTCAATCTTCCCCAATTCACAGCCCCACCCAAGCCACATCCAGGTGTGTCATCAGAGAGTCTGGTGCTCCTTACTGAGCCAACTCAAAAACTCACACTGGTGGCAGCTGGCTTCAGTTTCTGGTGTGGTCTCTTGGGACAGCTATAAGCACGACATCTGTGGGGTGCTTGCTGAATCTTAACAGATGGCCCCAGAAGAGCACAGGCTAGGGTTAAACTTGGCCTGCAGCTGAATCCCTCTCAAGACTGGGCCACTAGACACCTACTACACAAAGGCATACTAATAAGACAGAGAGACTTAGGAGCTTTGCTTAGTACCTAGAAAAAGATACAAAAGGCAGCTAATATGGGAAGTTAAAGAAGCAGAAACCATATTAGAGAACAGAACAGAGAACAGGAATAATAGAGTCAAGCAATCTAACAGATGTAGAGTTCAAAACTAATTATTAAGATGCTCAATGAACTTAGGGGAAGTGTAAATGAATTCTGTAAGAACTTTAGCAAACAGATAACAAACATAAAATTGGAAATGGAAATTATAAAAGGGTAACAGTCATAAATGAAGAACATAATACCTGAGATGAAGAGTATATTAGAGAGAATCAATAGAGTGGATAAAGAGGATCAAACCACCAATATACTGGATGGGGAAGCCAAGGACACTCAATCAGAATGGCAAGAAAAAAGAAGCCAAGATTATACTAATAATTTAAGGGGCACATGGGCACTATTAAATGTAAAAATATCTGTGTCATAGGAGTACCTGAAGGAAAACAAGAAGGTGAAGAGCTATTTGAAGAAATAATGATGGAAAACTCCCTAACCTAAGGAAGGAAATAGACGTATAACCCCAGGAAGCTCAAAGAGTCCCAAGAAAGAGGAATCCAAAGAGGCCCACACCAAGACACATCATAATTAAAATGCCAAAACTTAAAGACAAAGAGAGAATCTTAAAAGCAGCAGGAAAAAAGCAGTTAGTTACCTACAAGGGAGCACCATAGACAGGCAGTTGATTTCTCAAAAGAAACTATGCAAAACAGAAGGGATTGACACAAACATTTGACATGATGAAAACCCAGGATCTACAACCAAGAATACTTTATCCAGCAAAGCTATTGTTTAGAGTCAAAGGACCGATAAAAAGCTTCCCAGATAAAAAATAAGCTAAAGGAATTTATCAGCACCAAGCCAGAATTACAGGAAATGTCAGAGAGACTTCTTTAAGGAAACAAAACAAACAAACTATATATATATATATATATATATATATATATATATATATATATCAAAAATATGAATAAAGAATGGCAAAACTACATCTTTATCAACAAGTACCTCAAATGAAAAAGAATTAAGTGCTCCAACCAAAAGAGAGAGTGCCTGAATGGATAATAAAACAGGACCCCTACATATGCTGCCTACAAGAGACTCACTTCAGATTAAAAGACATGCACGGAATAAAAGAGAATGAAAAAAAATATTACCTTAATGGACCTAGAGAGTGTTGCACTGAATTAAATAAATCAGATTAAAACAAATATCACATGATTTCATATACCTGTGGAATCCAAAGAACGAAATAAACAATAACAATAAAAAATGTAAATGAATTAAAAAATACAGAGAATGTTTTGAGGGCTACTAAATGGAAGGGGAGTTGGGGGAGAGGGCAAAAAAGAGCAAAAGGATTAAGAAATACAAATGGATATTTACAAAATAGATATAAAGTGTAGCATAAGGAAAATAGTTAATAATGTAATAAATATATAAGGGGGAAGAGAAGTACTAGATTTAGTGGGGTGATCACCTTGTGAGTTATATAGATCTCTAATCACTATGCTGTACAACTGAAACTAATATATTATTGTATGCTAACACTAATTGAAAAAAACTCATTGAATTTTACAATGTAAATATGAGCAACTTAAAAAAAGAAGCAGGAAAAATTTCAAATTAACAATCAAATTTTACACCTAAAGAACTAGAAAAAGAACAAACAAAACCCAAATAAGTAAAAAGAAGGAAATAATAAAGATCAGAGAGGCAATAAAAAAGAGACAAAAAAAATCAATGAAACTAAGAACTAAATATTTAAAAGGATAAATAAAATTGAAAAAAAATCTACAGACTCATTAAGAAAAAAAGAGAGCCCAAATAAATAAAATCAGAAATGAAAAAAAGATTACAACTGACAAAACAAATGCAAAAAAAATTATTAAAGAATACTATAAACAATTATGTGCCAAAAAAATGGACAACCAAAAAAAAATGAATACATTTTTAGAAACATATCTTTCAAAACTACGTTGGGAAGAAACAAAATCTCAAAACAGACCAATTACTCACAATAAAATTGAAGCAATAATCAAAAAACTACCAATAAAAAAAAAATCCCGAGACCAGATGGCTTCACAGGCAAATTCTACCTTACAATCAAAGAATTAATAACTATTCTTCTCAAATTATTCCAAAAATTTTAATAGGAAGAAATGCTTTTGAACTTCTTAAGCTAGACAAAGACACAGGAAGGAAAGAAAGAAAGAAAGAAAGAAAGAAAGAAAGAAAGAAAGAAAGAAAGAAAGGAAGGAAGGAAGGAAGGAAGGAAGGAAGGAAGGAAGGAAGGAAGGAAGGAAGGAAGGAAGGAAGGAAGGAAGGAAGAAAATTATCAGTTAATAGACGCAAAAATTCTCAACAAAATACTAGAAAACCAAATTCAACAATATGTTAAAAGGATTATGCACCATAATCAAGTAGGTTTTATATATAGGATATGAGGCTTTCTCAATAGCCACAAAATAATATGATTCATCACCTCAACAAAACTGAACATAAAAATCATATCATCTCAATAAAAGCAGTAAAAGCATTTGACAAATTCCACATTCATTTATAATAAAAACTCAATAATGTTAATCAGTGTTACCCCAATAAAATTGTTTACACTCCCAATAAATTTAATTTAAAAAATTATTCATAGCAAATTGGGTATAGAAGGAACTTACCTCAACTTGATAAAAGCTCTATATATGACAAGCCCACAACTAACATCACACTCACAGTAAAAAGCTGAGACCTTTTCTCTAAGATCAAAAACAAGACAAGGATACCCACTCTCTCCACTATTATTCAAGATAATATTGGAAGTTCTAACCATAGCAATAGAGAAGAAAAAGAAGTAAAAGTCATTGTAATTGGAAAGAAGGGGTAACACTGTCACTATGTGCAGATGAAATTATACTATATACAGAAAACCCTAAAGGATCCATCAAAAACAAATAAAATTAACAAATGAATTTAATAAAATAGCAAGATACATAAATATACAGAAATCAGTTGCATTCTATAAAGTAATAACAAATGAACAGAAGGAGAAATTAAGAAAATAATCCCATTTACAATTGCATCAAAAAATAAAATACCTAGAAATAAATTTAACCAAGAAAATGAAAACTATAATACATTGGAAAATCAAATTTAAAAATATGCAAATAAATGGAAAGATCTTCTGTGCTTGTGTATTGGAAGAATTAATATTATTAAAATAACCATACTACCCAAAGCAATCTACAGATTCAGTGCAATCCCTTGCAAAATACTGATGTAATTCTTCTCAGAACTAGAATAGATAATCCTAAAATTTATATGGAATCACAAAAGACCATAAATAGTCAAAGCAATATTGAGGCAAAAAAAAAAAAAAGTTGAAAGTATCATGCTCTCTCATTTCAAACAATACTTCAAAGCTATGATAATCAAAACAACACGATACTGGTATAAAAACAGAAACATAGATCAACGGAACAGAATAGAGCCCAGAAATAAATTCTCATTTATATTGTTAATTGATCTACGACAAATTGGGCAATAATAAAAAATGGAGAAATCAAAGTCTTTTCAATAAGTGGTCTTGGGAAAACTGCAAAAAATAAAACTAGACCACTTTCTTATATTGTATACAAAAATAAACTCAACATGGATTAAAGGTTTAAATGTAAGACCTGAAGCTATAAAATTCCTAGACAAAAACATAGAGATGGTAAACTATTCGACATTAGTCTGAATAATATCTTTTTGAACATGTCCTCTCAAGCAAAGGAAACAAACAAACAAAAAAAACAAATAGGTTTTTATCAAACTCAAAAGCTTCTACAGAGTGAAAGAAACCATCGACAAAATGAAAAGACAACAAACTAAATGGAAGACTATATTCACAAGTGATATATATTTGATTAGGAGTTGATGTCCTACAATTCAATAACAAAAAATAATCCAATAAAAAAATAAGCAGAGGATATATAGATTCTCCAAAGAAGACATACAAATGGCCAACAGATATATGAGAAGATGTCCAACATCACAAACCATCAGGGAAATGCAAATCAAAACCATGAGATACATCTCACATCAGTCAGAATGGCTATTATCAAAAAGCCAACAAATAAATGTTTGTGAAGATAGGGAGAAAAAGAAATTCTTATGCACTGTTGGTAGGGCTGTAAATTGGTAGAACCACTATGGAAAACAGTATGAAGATTTCTCAAAAAACTAAAAATAGATACACCATATGACCAAGGAATCCTACTTCTGGGTATTTCTCCAAAGAAAACAAAAACATTAATTCAAAAAGATATATACACCCTGTGCTTATGGCAGCATAATTTATAATAACCAAGATATAAAAGCAACCTAAGTGTCCATTGATAAATGAATAAAGATGAGGTAGATATAATGGAATATGACTCAGCAATAAAAAAAGAATAAAATCTTGCCATATATGACAATTGGACCTGCTCAAAGAAATAAGTCAGACAGATATTATATGATTTCACTTACATGCAGAATCTAAAAAAGAAAAGAAAAATACAAAGTAAAAACAGATTGATAGAAACAGATTAACTTGATGGTTGTCAGAGGGTTGGAGAGTGGTGGAATGGGTGAAAAAGTGAAGAGGAATATAGTCAATTATATTGTGATAAGTTTGTGATCAGGTGACAGAGGATTACTAGACTTAGTGAGTTGATTATATTGTAAGGTATATAAATGTTGATTCACTATATTGTACACCTGAAAATAATGTAATATTGCATACCAATTGTACTTAAACTATTTTTAAAACCTGAGTTTAGAAGATTTATGTTATCTAAATTTTATGTATCAGGGATGATATGTTATTGTTAAATGAATAAGGCTGAGTTTACTTAAGATGCTTCAAGAAGTTTAGTGTCCAGATGAAGAAGAAAGACATGTAAAAAGCTCTAGAAGACTTCAAGTGATAAGTAGCAATTAAATACAGGTACGTGAGATATCAGTAAATAGCCAAAACACTTAAGTGCCAGGGAAGATGAGAAGGGAGCTGTGGCTCTACTGAACAAGACATCATAGGAGAATTGGGATTGAAGGATGGGTTGGGTTTGGACAAATTGAGTAGACTCTCAATTTTTTATTGATCAATCAGAAAGATTGAATTAGAAAAAAATACCATTTTCAACTAAATTAGAATAACATATTTAGGCAAAATGACGCTAAAAATGTTACAAGAAATATTTATAGGGAACTTCACAATGGATGATTCAATTAACATCACTTAAAGTAAGGCAGCCAAGAGAAAGTGCCCAGCAACACAAGCTCTTTCCAAAACTGAAAATAAATAGAATAAAGCTTCCAAATATAATTAACCATTTTACATAAAATGCAATAGATAGAGAAACATGTTAAACAACATCAACAAAGTTTAGAAAGAAAAATTTGAGGACAAAATGAACTGGTTTTCTCAACAAATAAATAACATAGAAAGAAACTGGGAGTGTGAAATGTAGGTTAAAGGAAATATAAGAAACTTATGAAACAAATGCCCTCTTTGTGAGAACTTGAAACTCTTATTCAAGCAACCTACAGGAAAAAAAAGATATTTTTGAGACAATTGGGGACATTTTAATATGAACTGAGTATTAGATAATACAATATAATACATAGTTCTTGCTGGAAAGAATTGCATACTGGTTTAAATGATATAATTTCTTAAATCTCTTTTAAATACTCCAGGACAAAAACAGGGGAAAGTTTTTGTAAATGAAATAAGACAGCAAAATTTGGTAATTGTCGAAGATAAGCAATGGGTACATGAGAGTTCATTATGGTATTCTCTCTACTTTTAGGTGTGTTTAATATTTTTACAATAAGTTTGGTAGTTAGAAAATAGTATTTTTATGAACTAAAACAATATTCAAGACAGTTTGGAAAATGGAGAAATTAAGTCAGAAAAATCAGTTAAATAGCTATTAATGTATGAGGTAATAAAGGTGAGACAAGAATAGAAGAGGAAGAGCAAAGAATAATACGAGATGTTTTTGAGGCTAACTAAATATGGCATTATGAATAAAAAGCTAGAGAAAATAAAATGTCAAAGATGATACCAAATTAAGCTTAGGTGACTGGGTGAATAATGTCTTCATAAATATAGGTGTTGAGGGAAGTATTAGAAATAATACTAATTGTTAATATCTCCTTTCCTCAAATCCACCAGGCTTTCTGAGAGGGAAAATGCAAAGTGTAATTATTAAAAGTGGGAAAAGAGAATGAAGATATGGGAGTTTTTTAATGTGCTGATGTGGGTCCCTGAAAGGTCATATGAAGTAAAGCCACCCTACTAGCCCCTCCTTGCAGAACTGTTATATGAGAAAGAAATGGATTTCTTTTGTGTGAAGTCATTGAAATTCATGTGTTATTGCTGCCTCCCCTATTGCAGTTGCTATTGCACCTTCTGGCTGCAGCAATATATTGCCTAAGCTGCTATCCAGGGATGAAGAAGTAACCACCAAAATTATTGGATGCAGAACCACACTATGGTTCTATATTATCGCTAACAAAATGGATGTGTCACACACTTAATTCAGTTCCAAACTCAAGCTACACATCTGTGCATTTCATTGGTTGAATTTAATAAACATCTGTAATGGTAGGTGCAAGGGGGTATGGGAAATGTAGTTCCAGACGTTGGAATTAATCAAAAGTAAACTAAGATTTTCTAAGTGTACTAAGCAATTCACTCAGGACTGTTTTACTCTTACAATTGGGAGATATGTAGAACCCTTACGATGCCCAGAGAAGTTGCCTTCAAACATCTCTCCCTTCCAGTGGTAATGACTATGAATATCACTGTTTATATTAGTCGCCCAGTGTTTTTTTAACATTCCTATCATGGCATTCATCAAATTTTTAAGCCTGAATATTCTATTGTCAGAAGACCATGTGTGATACAAAAAGATGTCTAGGAAGTAGCATTTTATTACCATCATTCTCACTAAATTCCTTAGTCAATTTATCAAAATAACTCTAGGAAGCACATATAGAATAAGGTTTCAAATCTTCCATTTCATATCACTTACCCATTTTTAAGAGCTCTACTCCCCTTTTATAAAGAAAAAGTAAAACTTTCCAGTTAACCTTGGTAGAGAAAGCACCCTGTGTCACAGTGTGCAGAAGGATATTTAATTATTGAGCATCACCATGTACCATACTGTGTTCAGGGTGCAAATGATCAGAGTAACAACCTGGTTTATATGATACTTTCCTTCTGGAGCCTTCATATCATAAAAGATTTGCTGCTTTTGATAAAACAAATGAATATAGTTAAGGAGGACATCCGTAATTCATAATCTCTTATCCTATAATTCAAAGTTTCTTTACTAAAAAAGAGATCCTTGAAAGAAGGTGCAAAGTAGATAGGTATCTGGGCCTTGGAAGGTAGAGGAGGTGCACATTTTAAAAGTCTTGCTAAAGCTCTACAAAAGACATTTTGGTCCTCACTCTTATCCCCTTGTCTTACTCAAAAGACTACTTTCAAATAGGCCAGTAAATACCAAAGGCCTCTCGTGTCTCTCTCTGTGGACTCTTCAGGCTATACTGCCTGCTAGGGAATCAATGCCCTAGCATGCTATTCTTATTAAAGAATAATTTCCCAAAGAAAATGAAATCATGACTTTCATACAAAAATAAAGTAAATGTCAAAATTCATATTTAACTATTTGATAAAGGAACCAATAAGATGTTCCAGCTGGTTCAAAGGAGAATTCAAAGTGACCTACATATACATGAAGACAAAGAATACTGAGATGAATTTCCAAATAATTGTAAAACTGGTCAATACTCGCAGGGCAATATAAATTGCAGTCACTGCATTTCTATGACCAAGAAAGATTTGCATTACTATTTTCTGTAATTTAGGGTTGTAAATTAACTCAAGGACAATGAAATATAGAAAACATGTGAATGGATGAAGTCGATGAAACATCCAGTAATTTTTTTGCCCATTTCGAAATCATTCATAGTTTTTCTGACATTCTCAAAAAATAAGGGATAGGAGTTGATGGTTGCATATCATAGCTTCCTTGTTCTTCAATGAGATAATTCAGAGATGTTCTACAAGTTTCTTAGAGGGAAAGCCTCAGTTTCCCAGAGCAGTAAATTATTTACCAATAAAGCTTTTATTGGCTTTTCTCCCTTCCCTAGCTCCCTTCATTCCCTCAGAGTACCTTCTAGAATAGACTCACTTGTACCCAATTATTGTCTCATGGTCTGTTTTAGAGAAAAATCAAACTAAAATAGGTTCCCAGTTAATGCACTGAGTCGCTGTTCATGGGTTGAGAGAGATTCTTGTCTTCAGAAACTCAACAAATGGAAATAGGGTGCTTCATAAAAGGATCATCACATCTTGCTTCCCAGTCCCAGAAGCTTGCCCCGCTGACCAGCATGATTTTCTAATAAAAATCATTCAACAAACCTAACTTAAAGCAATACTAAGCTTGTCTCTGTACGCTTAGTCAGAACTCTGAGGTCAGTGTGCAAACTTGTAGAATTTATAAGTGTATCAACAGTAACTAGTTTGTTTTGGACATTTGCTGTTACTGCTATTTCTGCTGCTACTAGTCCATGTTCACCAACATTTCCAATCTGGGAGTGGTACCATGATATCCACCCAAGACAAGGAAGTTGTACATGAACATATGGAAATGTATTTCCTTGGGTCATACCGCTGGCAAAGAAAAATCCTGTCTGAAAAATAAAAAGTCTAAAACACCTTTTAATTTTTAAAATTTTGTTGATTACAGTGGGTGAGTTGGTAAGATATGAGCCATGTTGATTCCATTCTTAGGCCCAGGAGGCTTCTCTGGACATTTACATCTTTGAATTCCATATTAGATGTTGAATGATGATCCTTTCATAAAAATCCCATGGCAATAAGAGTTTATCAACAGAGTTCTGAGGAACCTAAGAATAGTCAGTTTTACAAATAGAATTAATATCATCTCCATATCCATCCAATCTAAAGGAAGCAAAAACACAAAGGTCATTTATGCCCTTCATTTGGGAGAAAAACGAATATAGTTCAAAAGGCAAAGGTTGTTTTTATATCCCAGGGATAAAAATAATTTAGTTATTTTTTTTAGAAATGCACAATATTTTGAAAAATATTTAAAATGTCCTTTTTTTTGCCTTTATGCCTACATGATGCTTGAGGTATCTATTTTGCTTGGAATTGAGAGTAAGGGATAATTAGAATGTTCTGGAAGACAAGTAGACAGATTCTGACACTTAAAAATAGAATTTTTATAACAAGACAAAAACTTTACAAGCCGGGCAATTGTCTTAACAAAGGAATGTGTAAATTGCTTTATTTCCCCCTTTAGGATATTAAGGGCCAGGCTTTGCTAGCTAAATCATAGTTTTGTGTAAAGTCAAGACAGTAAGAGAAAGAGATGAAAACCTACCTACCTATTGTAGTATCAGAAGATTGTGCATAAGATGGAGAGGAGAAGAGAGAGAAATAGAATGACAGAAAGACAGAGACAGAGAAACTGGGAAGCTGATTGGGTATATTAGCGATACAGTAAAAGCAAAAAGGGGATCTTGCCTTCCCCTTATTATTTCCCATTTAGGATTCTGGAAAAAGATCTCCTCTCAAGATATACCTGTTCCAAGGTCAGGCAGCGCCAAATATACTTAGTGAACAATGTGGCGATGCCAACAACCAGTGGAAATTGTATCCGCCAAGTAAATAAAAGGCAATGCCTGGGACAACTAGAGACTTCAGACCCTGCATCAGCACTGTGGTTATTTCCATTCTATGCCTGTTGTTAAAACAAGAAAAGCACTTGAAGGGGATTATCTGCTCTGGTTTAAATCTTGATTAGGATGACTATAGTCCTGGGACTGCATCTTAAAGAGAATGGACACTTCCTCTTTAAACAGTGGTTGTCTACTATTTTCTGCTCCTGGTCTTACCCTCCCTTCCATGTTCCCTTCAGCAGAAGAAATAAACAGATTATTCTGAAGGCAGAGGTGACTATATTTTGATATCATCCTTGACATTCACATTCCAGAAGAGCTCTGGCTTTTTTTGATTCTTCAGCAGTCCCTTTGTTGCCAAATATAGTCAAATGAGCATTTAGTAACAAATAAATGACTTGTAATGAAAAAGAATTAAGGAGTCTAAATAGTGAAAGGGTTTGAGTAATCTGAATCTCCTAGAGAGCTTTCCAAGCCCTAGAGTCTTTTTCTTTATAATTAAATTTTTCAAGGTGATGTTGGTTAGTTGAATTATATAGGTTTCAAGTGTAGAATTCAATAATACATCATATGTATATTGCATTGTGTTCACCACTCAAAGTTAAATTTCCTTCTGTCACCACATATTTGACCCCCTTTACCTTTATCTACCTCCCTTCTATTCCTCTTCCCTCTGGTAACCACTAAACTGTTTTCCTGGTCTATGAGTCTCTGTTTATTTGTCTTGTTTGTTTGTTGATTTTAGTTTTATATCCCACTTATGAGTGAAATCATATGGCTCTCAACTTTTTCTGTCTGTCTTATTTCACTTAGCATACTGGCCTCAAGATCCATGCATTTCGGTGCTAATGGCAATATTTCATCTTTTCTTATGACTGAGTAATATTACACTGTGTATGTGTGTGTGTGTGTGTGTGTACACACACACACACACACACACATATCTCACATCTTCTTTATCCAATCATCTATCAAAGGACACATCAGTTGTTTCCATTTCTTGGTTACTGTGAATAGTGCTGCTATGAACATAAAAGTGCATATATCTTTATAAATAGATGTTTAATATTTTGGAGGTAAACACCCAGAAGAGAGATTGCTGAGTCATATGGTAATTCTTAGTTATTTTGGTGGTGTTGTTTGTTTGTTTTTTTAGAAAACTCCATACTGTTTTCCAGAGTGGCTGTACCAATTTACATTCCCACCAGAAGTGTATGAGGGTTTTATCCCACAAGCTCTCTAACACTTGTTATTACTTGTCCTGTTGATGACAGCCATCCTAACAGGTGTGAACTGGCATCTCATTGTGGTTTTGATTTGCATTTCCCTAAAAGCTAGAGAAGCTGAGCATCTTTTCATGTGTCTGTTGGCCATTTGCATGCCTTCTTGGGAGAAGGTCATCTGTCCACTTTTTAATTGGAGTGTTTGTTTCTTGTTTAGTTATATGAGTTCTTTGTATATTTTAGATATTAGCCACATATTAGAGGCATCGTTTGAAAACAACTTCTCTCATTCAGTTGGTTGCTTCCTTCTCTCTAAATCCAAGGTTTGTGAGAGTGCACCTAATGTATTTTTAAAACATTACCACCAAATGTTTATTGTTTGATTTTTGTTTATTGTTTTGGGTCTAATATTTAGATCTTTGGTTCAGGTTGAGTTAATTTTGGTGTACAGTGATGGATAGCAATATAGTTTCCTTCTTTTATACGTGGCTGTCCAAGTTTTTCAGCATCATTTACTGAAGAGGCTTTCTTTTCTCCATTACACATATTTTTTTGGCTCCTTTGTTAAAAATTATTAGCTTGCATATCTGTTGGTTTATTTCTAAACACATGCTTCTATTCCATTGGTCTATGTGTCTGTTTTCTGCCTTTCTCTATTTCATGCTGTTTTAATTTTCATCACTTTGCAGTATAAAGAAAGCAGAGGGATACCTCTCGCTTTGTTCTTTTTTCTTAGGATTGCTTTGGCTGTTCAGAGTCCTTTGTGCTTCCATACAAATCTGATGACTTTTTTGCTATAGTTCTTTAAAGAATACCATTTTTTTTTGCATTGGGAAAATTTATTATAAATAATTATTAAACTATGATGTTTTGATGAGGATTGCATTAATCTCTATATTGCTTTGGGAAATATGGCCATTTTAACTATGTTGATTCTTCCAATCCATGAATACAAAATGTCTTTCCATTTCTTTGTGTCTTCAATTTATTTTAATAATTTCTTGTAGTTTTCAGCATGCTTTGTTAAGTTTATTCTTAGACATTTTATCCTTTTTGTTGCAATTGCAAAAGGAATTGTTCTTTTCATTTCCTTTTCTGAAAATTCATTATTAAAGTGCAAGAACACTATGGATTTTCATACATTGATTTTGTATCCTGAAACTTTTGTATTTGTTTATTATTTCTAATAGTTTTTAATGGAGTATTTATGGTTTTCTACATAGAGAATCATGTTATCTGCAAAAAGTGACAATTTAACTTCATTATTTCCTATTTATATGCCTTGACTTTCTCTTGCCTGATTGCTCTAGCCAGGACTTCCAATACTATAGTAGGGATATGGAACAGCTTTGTCTTGTTCTTGATCTTAAAATGAAGATTTTTAGTTTCTCACTATTAAGTATGATGTTAGCTGAGGGTTTGTCATATGTGGCCTTTATTATGTTGAGGTATTTGCCTTCTATACCCATTTATGAAATGTTTTAATCACAAATGGATGTTATATCCTGTCAAATGCTTTTTCTGCATTTATTGATATGATCATATGATTTTTACTTTTTATTTTGTTTACATGGCGTATCACATTAATTGATTTGCGTATGTTGAACCATCCTTCAGTCCCTGGAATGAAGCCCACTTGATTATGGTGTATAAACTTTTTAATGTATTGTATTTAATTTTCAGGTATTATGTTTAGGATGTTTTTTTATCTGTATTTATTCATCAAAGATATTGGTCTATAGTTTGTGTGTGTGTGTGTGTGTGTGCGCGCGTGCACGCATATGCGCACGCGCGTTTGTGTGTGTTATCTTTACCATGTTTCAGTATCAGGGTAATGTTGGCCTCATAAAATGAGTTAGGAAATATTGCTTCTTCTTAAACTTTTTGGAAAAGTTTGAGAAAGACAAGTATTAAATCATCTTTGAATGTTTGGTAGAATTCACTGATGAAGCCACCTGGTCATGGGCTTTTGTATTTTGGGAGGTTCTGATGACCGTTTCAGTTTTCTTACTATTGATCGGTCCATTTAGATTATCCAGTTCTTCGGTATTTAATATGGGAAGGTTATATATTTCTCAGAACTTGTCCATTTCTTCTGCGCTATCGAATTGGGTGGCATATAATCTTTCATGGTATTCTTGTATGATCCTTTGTATTTCGGTGGTATCCATCATAACTTCTCTTTCATTTCTGATTTTGTTTATTGTGTCCTTTCTCTTTTTTTCCTGTGTAAGTCTAGCCAGGGGGTGTGTCAATTTTATCGATCCTTTCAAAGAACTTGCTTTTTGTTGCATTATTTTTTTTTCTGTTGTTCTCGTGTTTTCAATTTCATTTACTTCTGCTCTAATTTGTATTCTTTCCTTCCTTCTGCTGGGCTGCATTTGTTCTGCTTTTTCTAGTTTTTAAAGATATAATATTAGGTTATTTATTTGGGGTCATTCTTGTTGTTTGAGGTCAGCTGGTAATGATATGAACTTTCTTCTTATTATCGCTTTTGTTGTGTCTCAACAGTTTTGATGTTTTATTTTCATTCTTGTTTGTTTCTATGTATCTCTTGATGTCTCCTTTTATTTTTCTTTGCCCACATATTTGTTTTTCCTTCTTTCTTTTTGCAGGTGATCTCGTTTCAAAGCATTATGGTCAGAGAATATGCTTAGTATTATTTCAGTCTTTTTAAATTTATCGAAGCTAGTTTTGTGTCCCAACATATAGTCAGTCCTTGAGAATGTTCTGCATGAACTAGAGAACAATGTACAATCTGTTTTTTTGAAATAAAAAGCTCTGTAAATGTCAATTATGTCCAATTGATATAACGTGTTTAAGGCGATAGTTCCTTATTGACTTTCTATTTGGATTATTTATCTATAGTAGTCTGTGGGGTATTCAGGTCCCTTACTGTAATTGCGTTTTTGTCAGTTTCTTTTTTTAGTTCTGTTAGTAGTCAATTTATATATTTTGGTGCTCCCTGATTTGGAGCTTAAGTATTGATTGGTGTTATGTCTTCTTTATCATTATGAAGTGTCCTTCATTGTCTCTTGTTGCCTTTTTTTATTTTGAAGTCTATTTCATCAGATTAAATATGGCTACATCTGCTTTTTCCTGGATGTCATTTGCTTAGAATATTGTTTTTTCCCCTTTCAGTTTGAGTGTATTTGTCCTTGCAGCTGAGATGTGTCTTTTGAAGGCTGCATGTGGTTGGGTTTTGTTTTTTTATACAATCTGCTAGTCCCTGCCTTTTAATTCATGAGTTCAGTCCCCATACATTTTGATATATGAGTTTTTCCTATAACCGTTTTATCTTTTGTTTTCTGGTTGCTTGACATCTCTATGGTTTCTTTGTCATTGTGTTACTCTTATTTTAAATTGGTGGTATTCTATAACTTTTCCCTCTGTTCTCTTTTATGTTATGTGTCTCTATTCTGGATTTCTTGTGTATGATTACAATTAATTTTATGTAAAAGAAAGTTTCGTATATGCAGTGGTCCTTTTTCATCTGCATGTGTATTATATGCATTCTCTTGTGCATATTCAGACGTTTGTTCACTCCCTCTTTTTTTCTTGTCTCAAATTATTTCTATTTATGTTGTGAGTTCATTTCTGAATTGCAGTAGCTATTATCTTCTTTTCTTTTTAAAATATTTTTGACCCTTAACTATTATGTAATATTTAAGTTTATAAACCCTGTCCTTAATTAAGGGTTGCAATTTCCTTTTTCTGTCTGTCTGTTACTCATACTACTCATAGATTTGTATATTTTTCTTGTCCTTTTGTTTCAATTCAAATGATCCCCTACATTATTTACTATAAGGCAGGTCTTGTGATAGAAAATTCTCTCAGTTTCCATGTCTGAAAAGGTCTTTGCTTCTTCAAATCTAAAAGAGAACTTTACTAGATATATTATTTTTGGCTGATAATTTTTTTCTTTTTGTTAATTTGAGTATTTGATTTTACTCTCTCCAAGCTTATAAAGTTCCTGCTAAAAAGTCCAATAATAGTCTAATGAGTTTTCATTTATAGGTTGCAGTCTTCTTTTCCCTGGCTGCCTTGAGAATTCTTTCTTTGCCATTAATTTTTGACAATTTTATATAATGTGTCTTGGAGAAGGTCTTTTTGGTTAGAGTTTGTTTGTTTGTTTGTTTGCTTGCTTGCTTGTTTTTTTGGCAGGAGGAAAAGAATGCCTTTTTGGATCGAGATAATTAGGTTTTCTGTTTGCTTCTTGAATTTGAGGATTCAGTTTTTTCCATAAATTTTGGAAATTCTCATGGACTATTTGTTTGAATAGGCTCTCTCTTTCCTTCACTCTCTCTTCTCCTTCTGGTATACCCATTATTCTTATATTGCTTTTTCTGATGGTGTCAGATAGTTCTTGTAGAATTCTCTTTTTCTTTTTCACCCTCAAGTCTCTCTATTTTTCCATCTGCATCATTTCCAGATTTCTGTCTTCGATATCATTAATTCTTTCTTTAATCTAGTCAGCTCTCTTCCTAAGCTTGCTATTTTATTCTTCATCTTTTTAAATGAGTTCTTCATCTTCAGAATTTCTATTTGGTTCTTTTTTAGAATTTCAATCTCTATGATAAAGTATTTTTGTTGTTCATTTATTTTGTTTCTGAGTTCATTGAACTGTTGATCATAATTTCCTTGCATCTCATTGAGTTTTTTTCTTTTTCAGAAGTGCAATCTTGAATACTCTGTTATTTAAATCATATGTTTCTATATCTGTAAGTTTATTTTCTGGAGATTTTTTAATTATCTTATGAGCTATTTGTCATCCTAGTTGTTCATGGTATTTTTTGGCTATTTTTTCACCTAGGCATTCACGGGAATGTACTCTGCTTTAAAAATATATTATTATTTAGCATGATCTCTCTTTAGCACGTTAAGAAGAGGTTTTCTTTTATTTTCCAATAGGTGACGCACAAGCCTCCTGCACTGCTCAGGCCTCCTTGATCTCTGCAGGAAAAAAAAATTTACACACACACACACACACACACACACACACACACACACACATCTATACATACACACGCCTTTATTCCTTGGAGAGTTATGTATATCCTCTGTAACCAGGTTGCCCCAGTCCCAGGGCTTTACCCCCATGGGAGAATATAATGGTTGATGGGAATCTGAGCCTCTGATGAGCTCCTCAAATCTCAGTACTATCTTAGCAGCCAGATGCAGTGTTTTGCTGCTTCCCTTCAAATCGGCCTGGATAGGTGGGTATGGGGTGGGTTAGAAGATGCTGCCAATGTGTTTGTGGCTATTTTCCTTCCAGTAATCCTGGCCTCTATGCTTCAGCTGTCTAATTGCTATATCTTCCCCCGTGCCACTGGAACCAACCTCAGTGTGCATCCCCTCAGTTCCTGGTGTACTTGATGTTGCAGTGTTGGGAAGGTATAGGGAGGCGAGCTCTGGAAGGATGTGGGGAGGTGGCCAGGCTCCATGACTCAGTTTTATACCCGGCAATATCAGTTGCTAAAACACAGCTGTCACCCCTCTCTATTTTGTCTCTGCCCTGATCACTGGGCTCTGCCATATGGTATATGATGACCATGCAGGTAGGAATCCTCAGGGTTACAGAGAGTACAAACTGCCACCTAATTCCCCCCTCTACCTGTAACACACGGGGAGCTCCGGGCTGCAGCTCTAGCAACGGTCTCTGCTCCTCTCCCTTTCCTCCTCCCTTGCTAGTCTGATTCAACCACCTTCAAATGCTGATGAGGAGATCTCTCAGCCATGTTTGTGGACTAGGCTGGGTGTTTTCTGTTGGATTGTAGCTATTCAGAATATTGTAATTTCAAAGGGAGAAATCAAGGAGACCTCTCACGCCACCATGCTTATCAGAGATATTCCAATATAGCTCTCACACCCTCCTTCTTACCCTGGGGATGCAAAGGGGCTGTGCTTTTGCAAAAGGGCTTCCAGTGAGTGAGAGAACAATGACCTCAAGGGAGAACCATTAGTTTACAGTTTGCTGTACACTGACAGGAAAAATTTCCATTTTCAGTGTAATCATGAAAACCAAAACAGGGAATAATTATAGATTTCTCCAATAGGCTAGGAAGAGATTTTTGCAGTAGGCCAAATCTTGTAAAAGTAGAGCTTCCCTCCTCTGGTGATGGTTAATGCCACAGGTGCCTCAGCAATTCTCCACACCACTGTTCATAAGATAGACGGTCACTGGTTGAATTTCTTCATGGTATGACTTCATAGATTCAGATTCTGGCTGATGTGGATGAGCTATAAGTTTTTGTCTGTCCTCTATTTTTATTAAAATGCAAGTATTACACCTATTAAAAATATATGTAAACTTAGGCAGGTCAGAAAGTAATGTTAGACTCATAGAGTCAGTATAATTTACTAAAAGATTTGTAAGCTGTGGCTTGTCCAAAAATCATATCAAGTATAATATGATTCCACCAGGAAAAAAAGAGGTTACAATTAAAAGGTGGAGTATGATTCCCATTTTGCATTTATATGCAGATAATATTTATGTGGTGAAAAGCTATGTGTGAGCACATGGATGAGAGCACATGGATGAGATATGAGCAGAGGTAGGGGTATGCAGGGAGTAGGTAATGTGAGGAGGGAGTACATGAGAAGTACATGTGGAGTATGTAAAGGAATGTGAAGTATGTGAGAAGTGTGCACATGCATGTGTATGCTTGCTATCACAATCTTGGACACAGTGGAACACTCATACTTCCAGAACCTAAAGGTTTGGAGTTGAAGGCAAAAATGGCATGGAAGAGCCCTATCCCCTTCCCCTCCCACCTCCACCAAGTTTAAGAGCAAGAGTCAGACTAGTTTTAAATCCTAACCTTAAATTCACTACCTGAGGGACCTAGGACAAATTATTTAACCTTTTGACATCACTTTCTCATCTGTAAAATAAGTATACTTAGCACCATACACGGCTGAGTATAGTGTAACTTAAAATGGACCCCAAAATAAAATGGACCCCAAAATAAAAATTCACCATAGCAAGAAAATAATCTCTGACAAAGTAGCTTTTTTAAATACATCATATCTACATTCTATGCCTTCTTTATTTTTAAAAGAGGGTTTGTTTTGCTTTGTTTTGTTTTTGGTTTTTGTTTTTCCTGTGTTTGTTTTTGTTTTGGAGGAGAATAAAGTTTAAAAACAAATTTTTTTGTTTCGACCATGCAGTACATTGGTTAGACATTTATGTAGTTTATGAAATGATCCCCCTGATTGTTCTATCACTCCTCTGGCTCTACACATAGCCATTACCTTACTGCTGTCTGCATCCCTTCTACCATGCTCCCATCCCCATGACCTTCTATCAACTACTAATTTGCACTTCTTCAACCCTTTACCACTTTCTCCCTATAGCCATCACCTGATTGTCTTCTATATTTGCACGCCTGTATTCTATTAGTTATTCTTTTTTTCCTTTAGATTCCACATATAAGTGAAATCATATGGTATTTATTTTTCTTTGTCTGACATTTCTTGATTACTTTGGCTCTTGGGATTAGCAATAGAGTTAAAACAAAAGGTCCACAGAATGATGTTTTCTGGTAACTGTACCTACAAAACCTTTTGCAAGTATTCTCACTTGTAAGAAAATAAACTGATTGGAGTCTGGTGCTTCACTGTACCCTATCTCACACTCCAACAAAGGTGTTGGGAGGTTCAGAATTGGCCATTATTCCCAGGAAGAGGACAGGCAATAAGAAAGCTGAATGTGGTCTGCTCTGGGGGATTAATGATGTTTGCAACTGAAAGCCTCAGTGCTTGTTTAATCTTTTGCATCAAAATCCATCATAATTTTAAGAATTGTAGAGGTTGGTTGTAATTCTTAGAGATTTAGCAAATATTTCTTTGGAATTACAAATCAAATATCTAATATAAATATGAGACCTATCTTACTTTACATATTATCTAGAGTTCTTTTTTGAAACAATTAAAAAGCAAATCTTAGTCATAATCATCCAACGATTTCTTCTCCTTACTGCAAGAGAGTTCCTGCTATAAGTAAAAGACAGCTACTAATTGATTATTATAAGAATAATGCAAAGTTATTTATATTGTTTAAAAAAGTAGCACGCAGCCCTCATTTTGTTTTTTTTTTGTTTGTTTGCTTGTTTGTTTGTTTGTTTGTTATAGCATCTATAGCATTTCCCTAATACTACTACTCCAGCTGTGGAGTTACTCTGCTTGAATAGTGTTGAAATTATCATCAACACTTTTACTTGCTGGATTTTTCACTGGAATAGACATGACTCCCTAAGCAATGGCTGATTACAGCAGGAGGACCTCAGGATCTGTTAGAAACCTTCTGATGGTTATTGTAGTTGACACTACCAATACCCTCTAGTATGTTTATGGGCAAAGGAAAAATAATGGTGGAATTCTTCTCTGTAGCTATGGTGGTTAAGGTTTGTAGGTAACGCAGTTGGAGGGCTATGGGAGACTCAGACAACACCATGGAGGCTGACCTCATAGATTTGGAAGCATTCATTTCTCCTTCTGCTGCAAGGACCTAAAACAACAAAAATAAAACTGTTTAGAAATAAGTTTACAACTGTGACTAGTGTTGTTGTTTTTTTTTTTTTCTGGTTGCATACTGATATCCTCCCAGTCCCACTTCGCCACATCTACTCACTTATTCAGCAAGGATAAAAGTTTCACATCCTAAAGTAATTAGAGAAATTTGAGGGGTCACAGAAAGTGGGGAAGTGGTTTACAAACTATGAGTCCCTAGATTTCAATTTCGAACAAAATAAAATCACCATCTTTAACCCAAATAAATACAGAACCATCCACCTCAGTAATGCTCTCGAATCACTTTAGAGTTTCATCTCTGCTGCACTAGTTTTCAGAGAAGTCTGAAATTCAAAGTCTCCACCTGGCTTTTATCTATTGACTGTATTTATCATAGGAGAGGTTTTTATTTCATTCTGTTGCCAACTTAGTCTCATTCTTACAATGTAAGAATTGTTTCAAGTTTTCTTGATTACAAATAGCAGCAAGTGCCAGTCTGAAAACATTCATTGGAAATCTCTTATGTACACTGTTTCTCTTCCAGTTCTCAGATAGTCCAAGCTGCCCCAACTGTGGACACCCAGTGCCCGTGTAAGAAAGCATCCTCTGGTTCGTCATGGCTAAGTCCATTGCCTGGAAGCTGCCGGAGCTTAGCAGATAAACCAGAAATAGGTAAGGAATGAGGGAAGAGAAAACCTTCACTGGTTCACAAATAAGATACCAAAGAAGGTACAAGAAAGGCTTCTAATCTTAATTGGTTCTGATACTTCAGAAAACCCATCCACATAAACATGAGGCTATAAGTCCAACAGATGAAAGAATACTGGAGGCTAGAGTATACTTACATTTTGTAACTCTATCCTGGATTATACTTAATCACCTCCACCTCTTTTATCTAGAACACTTAATGTACTGGAATGATGATACTCAAAATAGAGGCAGCAAGTTGGCTACATTGGAACCACCAGCTTTATAAAATGTGGGTTCCGTGGCCCACATTCCATGGCCCAAGACTGTATCACAGAATCAGAGATGGTGCTTAGGAACTGGTTTTTGCTTAGTTCAGTTTTCTCTAGGAGACTCTAATGTGTCACCAGAGTTGGAACCCACATTTCCAAGCGATTGAGCAACTTTCTGAGTACCCCCTTGACACAAGACATGTACAAGTTTCCTTGAGATACACTAAGCCCCTAATTACCTTCTAATTCAGGGGGAAATTCTCAGGCAAACCTGTAGGAGAAAAAAACTTTTTTCTTATCAAAAGAAGGAATTAACAGAGCCAGATCTGTTATCCAAGCTCTATTCTTGTCTGCTCCAAGGATAGGTATCTTGTCCTCCATTGTAAACACCGTAGCCCTTACCCTGGCCCTGGCTTCCCGAGTGGCCTCAGCCTCAGCCGCCATGGACCTCTGCAACTGCACAGGAATCCGGACATCTTTGATTTCCACTCGGGCCACCCAGATCCCCCATAGCTCAGTGGCATCATCAAGTAAGGTCTGTTTCCAAATCAAGAGAAAAAACATTGATCATTAAACCCGTTATAGGATATGTATTTCTGATATGGTGTATATTTGAAAGATGAAGCCCTCTACTTTTTCTTCTTTTGTATTTAAAGTATTTGAATGAGACAGTTTGGGAAGGCAATCAGAGTTAGCATCTTTACTGTTCATTTCCTGAGATTGAAGTGAATCTCAGGAAGGATTCAGGAAGAAAACTTGATGGATCTTCTAGTGGGTGGCATCCCAGCAGGATTCACCCCAAAAACATCCTTAATAAAGTATAGTTTATGTACCAAGATTTGAACAAATATCCCAAATTTACTCGTCATTGACATCAGGCAGGAAATAGTGCCTGAGCTTCTCAGACAGACCTGGATTTTGTCCTGGCTCTGCCATTTGCAGCTGTGAACCATTGGGCCAGTTACTCAACCTCTCTTATTCTCAGTTTTCCCACCTATAAAATTGCTAGGTTCAGTTTCAGGATTGTCATGATGTTTAGAGATAACACATGTAAGATATCTACCAGTTCTTAATAATGACTCAATAAATATTATTATTGGATCTTTTTGAGATATTATTTGTCTTGCTCTGTTTAACTTCTGTCCTTTGGCCAGTTTTAAACAGGTAGCAAGGCATATTTTAGAGCAGACATGGCCTAAAGGCAAAGATATTCTCATCTTTTGTAGAAGATTAAAACCATTGAAGATATTTTGCTGGTTATCTGGGGGGGGGGGGGAAGAGATGATAAAGAATGTCTTGAGAAATAGTGTGAGATCAGATGGATAGTTCCCCTCAAAAGGGAAGAGTCAGAACTCTCTGTGCTACAAAATGGCAAGTTACCTTTGCCTTTCCATGATCCTGGCAGAACGCAGGACATGGTGAGATCTCACAAGAAGCCAATGACCTAACTGTGGCCAAAGAAAAATATAAGTTATCAAAAGCACAAGGCTCTTACAAATGATATGAAGAGGTATCACATGGAACCAATATTATCTCATAAAAACTTGGGGCCTTAGCTACCTTACGGACTGGAGATGCCAAGAAGGACCCAAATTGAATTTCCATCCTAACTTACACTAGGGAGACTCAGAATAAAAATGTAATTGATTTAGGAAAATAGAGAAATGTGATTGTCTAAAAACTAGGGTGTGCAAGAAGTAGGATGGATACCTGTACATCTTCATCAATATTATCATTATAAGTACTATTAATATTAGTATTGATATTGGTAGCATAATACAAGATTTTCCCAAGATGACAAGCCTGTCCTATCTGAAATGAATCCTCTTCTAACTTTCACACACCACTGAAATGTAGAAATACATGATGCCTAAAAAATGGAGATACTGCTGGAGTAATCTAAACTAAAAAATAAATCTTATCTCTAACCTTTTCAGAAAAGGCTAAAGCATACAGTGTTAATTCATTATTTTAAATCCCAATGAAAATGGATATGGTGACCAATTTCAACTGATTCCTTCTCCCACTCAGATATTTATATCTATACCTCCTGATTATTAAAAAAAAAAAGAAATCACAAGCAGAGCCCATCTGTTTAGATTAGTTGTCTGTGTGTCTACTTGTGTCTGTGTGTACACATGGGGGCATTTTGAACTTCTGGTATTTGGTAATCACTGATAATTAAAATAAATGAAGCAGTCTATTAATTCCCAGTATCTTTACCTGGATGCTGTGGGCGATCTCTTCTCGGCCAGTTAAAATTTGGGACAAAGTCTGTGTCCCTAAGACATTTCTTAGAGTGGTCTGAGCCAGAAGAAATGTGGCTTTGTGGACATCATTGACATTAGCCACTGCTGAGACAGCACTATAGATTCTATAATAGACAACTCCATCCACTTGTGTAGTCACAGAGTCTCTGGTGAGAATCTGGAAAGAAGAACAGGGAAAAATCACATGTTTGTGACTTTCACAATGATCAACAAAGTGTCAGCCAGCTTAAGAGCTCTCTCCATAGGAAGTGTTACTGAAAACTCATGCCAACAATCCACCCCAAATCTGTCCTGGCTTAAATGCAATACCATTCTACCTGATAACAAAATACTTACACATGTGTTGTCTGTACCTAACCCTGTAAGTTCACCTTAAAGAAATGTCATATCTCATAGGCAGAGGCCTTGATTTGCCACGGTGAGTGAGCATAGGCATTTTCATTATAAAATGTCATAGTAGAACCCTTCTCCCTTCTAAACAGAAGCAAAATACTTGTTTCCCTGATAACTGAAATCTTTTTAGTTTTCATTTTTTATTAAACTTGATGAAAAGTAATGCTTAGAAAGCATAGATAGCACCAGTATATAGATAGACCGTGTTATATCTTTAAATAAAGAAAAATGAGTGATGTCAGATGCATGGCGGTGCGAGGGATCTCCCCGATCTCTCCCCTTGAAATTACAACAAGCTGGAATCTACAATCCAAAAAAAATAACATTCAACCTCCACACAAGCATGTCTGAAAGATCTATACATCAGAGCATCTGAAGGTGAGCCAACTGCACAAGAAAGGAAAGAAACAAAGATATGTCCTGTGGAATGTAGCCCAGAACAACCTGTATGATGAGGAAGAGGGGGAAATTACATGGTGGTTTTTGGCTCATTGAAACTCCAAACAGTCTTGCCTGAATTATCATCATATTCCACACAGCAGATCCCAGTAATCAGGGCAGAGAGCCGGGCAGGGACCACCAAGCACAGGGAGGCAACAGCTGAGTCTTAGTAACCACCATTGCTGTTCAGAAAGCTGTGTCATGGAGCCTGGCCACCCCTCAGAGTTTACCCTCCACTCTGTACCCTCCCAGAGCTACAATAGAGCTCCAGAAGAATTTGTGCAACCAGAACTAAAACATACACTGCATTTGGTCCCACAGCAATACAGAGCCTGAAGGTCAGATTACTGAATGAAAAGCAGCCGGCTGCAACTGGTCTCTCCCAAACCTCCACCTATTCAAGCTGAATTGGAAAAAGACAGTAGAGCATTGCAAATGACTGTTGAGACAGTACAAGGTCTTCGGGTCCTTTTAAGAGGCTCAGAACCCCATTTCCCTTCATAGTCTCCCACAGGAGAGGAGACCTTGGATGGAAGCCATATGGTCACAAAGGAGACAAACACTTGTCCAGAGAATAAAGGTCATTTTTAACCTCAGAGCAGAGATTCAGCAGGCACATGCAGTGCAGGACGCTTGGAAATCAAGAGAAAAACCTCTTCGAATCAACCTGCTAAAAAAAAAAAAAAAAAAAAAAAAAAAAAAAAAAAAGCAGATTAAATCCCTATAAATGCCTAGGCAAAAAAAAAAAAAAAAATAGTCCATCAAACAACCAAAGTAACAAGGAAGCTCAGAAAGGAAATGAAAAATCTCCAGAAAATAAATTTAGAGACATATAAATACGTGTTTTAAATGATAGAGAATTCAAGTTTGCACTTCTGAAAAACTCAACAAGATGCAATAAAGTTCTGATAAGCAGTTTAATAAGTGTAGAAACAAAATCAATGAACAAGAATACCAAGGAAATTGAAACTATAAAAAAGAACCAAATAAAACTTCTGGAGATGAAGAACTCACTAAAAGATAAAAAAAAAAAAAAAGAAAGAAAGAAAAAAAAGAAATGGCAAGCTTAGGAACACACAGCTGACCAGATGAAGAAAAGAATTAGTGATATCAAAGACAGAGATCTGGAAATGATACAAATGAAGGAAGAGAGAGACTTGAGAGTGAAAACAATTAAGGAACTCTACAAGAATTATCTGACACCAACAGGAAAAACAAAACAAAACAATATAAAAGTAATGGGAATACGAGAGGAGAAGAGAAAGAGAAGAAAACAGAGAGCCAATTCAAACAAATAACTGATGAGAATTATCCAAACCTATCAAAAGAAGGAGAGAGAGAGAAAGGAGATCTTCAAATCCAAAAAGCAAACAGAACATCTAATTATCTCAATCTAAAAAGGCCTTCTCAAGACACATCATATTAAAAGTGTCAAAATTGATGACAAAAAAAAAACTTTCCAAGACAGCCAAGAGGGGAAAAAATGGTCACTTATAAAGATTACTCCTTCAGATTATTATCAGAGTTAAATCAAATTTTTGACAATTTATCTTTCAGAATGTTGAACACATGGAGATGTGGCAATTCCTGAATTTGTAACACAAGTGGATGTTGCCTTGGAAGCCTTAAATAAAAATTCTTTTGATGTGTTTGACGATAATCAATTTGTGGACATCTCAAAGAAGATCTATGATATAATTCATGATATCAGATGTTCCGTCATGTTGATTCGGATAGCTTAAGTTAATAGCATTAGATTGGAGTGATGTCAGAAACTTGGCAGAGTGAGAGATATCGCCATATCTCTCCCCTGGAAACAACAACAAGCTAAACATCTAAAACTCAACAAAAAAACACCCAAACTACACACCAGCACATCTAAGCATAAAATCTATGCATAAGCACTACCACAGGCTAAAGAGAGACCTTTATATAATAAATCTTCTTTCTGGAAAAACAGCAGAATACACTTCCATTAATGCCCAGGTGGACAAATAGTCCATTAAATATCATGAATAAACAAGGTGATAAGTCATGTCAAAAAGAAAGAAACAAATCTCCAGAAAATAACCTTATACACATACAAATATATGACTTAAATGACAGAAATTTCAGAATGATACTTCTGAAAGAACTCATGAGATCTGAAATGATTCATATCAACAAACTTAGGAACTGAAAAAACAACTAGATGAGCAGAATGAGATCTTTAGCAAGGAGACTGAAACCCTCAAATAGAGCCAAACAGAACTTCTAGATATAAAGAACATACTGCAAGAGTTGAAAAAAAAAATAGGAAGCGTGGGAAATAAAGTGGACCAAATGGAGGAAAGGATCAGTGATATTGAAGACAGAAATTTAGAAATAAATCAGAAGGAAGAAGACAGAAACCGAAGAATGAAAAATAATGAAAGAGAAAAACAAGAACTATCCTTTACATATTAATAATGGTAAACACACCAAAGATTCAGAACTAAAGTATATAACATAAAACAAGAAGAATCAGAAGAAAAACTCACAAAAGACAACTAAAATAAAGAAAACAGAAACACAAAACAAGGAAGCAATGGAAACACCGAGCTACCAGAAAGCAAAAGATAAAATGGCTTTAAGATGACCTCATATTTTGATAATCACCCTAAATTTAAATGGACTGAACAAACCAATAAAAAGACACAGAGTTGAAGATTGGATTAAAAAACAAAACCCAACCATATGCTGCCTCCAGGAGACAAATCTCAGCTCTAAAGACAAATATAGGCTCAAGTGAAAGGGTGAAAAATGATATTTCAAGCAAAGTGCATTCAGAGAAAAGTGAGAGTAGTGATACTAATGTCATATGAAATAAACTTCAAAATAAAAAAGGTAAAGAAAGATACTGAGGAGCAATTCATAATGATAAAGGGAATCATGTACCAAGAAGACATAATACTTATTAATATCTATGCTTCCAATTAGGGTGTCCCAAAATATGTAAAGCAATTTTTAACAGAGCAAAAGAGAGAAACCAAAACACTATCATAGTTTGGAACCTAAATACCCCACTGTCAGATATGGACAGATCATCCAAACATAAAATCAGTAAGGAAATAACATCCTTAAATGACGCATTAGATCTACTGGACATAATTGACATCTACAGAGTCTTTCAACCCAAAACAGCTGCTTATATATTCTTCTCTAGTGCACATGGAACATTCTCAAATATTGACCACATACTGGGACACGGAAACAGTTTCAACAAATATGAGGGCTTAAATCATACCAACTATATTCTCTGATCATAATGCTTTGAAACTAGTGATAAACTGTAAGAAGAAAGCAGGAAGAACCATGAACATATGGAGATTAAATAACATGCTACTTAAGAATAACTGGGTCAGAGAAGAAATAAAGAGAGAGATCAAGAGATACATAGAAAAGAATCATAATGATAGTACCAATATCGAAACTTTTGGGACACGTCAAGAGCAGTCATAAGAGGAAAGTTCATACATATTGTTACAGGCCTATCTTCAAAATCAAGAATGAGCCCAAATAAACAACCTAACATTTCATGTTAAAAAAAAAAAAAAACAGAAAAAGAAAAACAAATGAAGCCTAAATTATCCAGACGGAAAGAAATCATCAAAATTAGAGCAGAAATAAACGAAATTTAAAAAGAAAAAGAAAAAACAATAGACAAAATAAATGCAACAAAGAGCTGGTTCTTTAGAAGGTTAATAAAATTGAAAAATCTGGCTAGACCCACTAAAGAAAAAAGAGAAAACACACAAATAAAATCAGGGATGAAAGAGGAAAAAGGATGCCAGACATTACAGAAATACAAAAGATCATACCAGAATACTATGAAAAAGTACATAACACCAAATTTAATAACCTAGAAGATATGGACCAGTACTTAGAAAAATACTACCTTCCTAGACTGAATCAAGAAGAACTGGAAGATCTAAATAGATCGATCAGCAGTATGGAAATTAAAACGATTATTAAAAACTTTCCAAAAATTAAGAGTCCAGGACCAGATGGCTTCACTAGTGAATTCTACCAAACATTCAAAGAAGATTTAAACCTATTCTCAGACTTTTCCAAAAAATCAAAGAGAAGGTAATACTTTCCAACACATTTTATAAGGCCAATATTACCCTGATACTAAAACCTAGTAAAGATAACGCAAAAATGAAAACTACAGACCAATATCTCTCATGAACATAGATGCAAAAATTCTTAATAAGATACTAGCAAACCAAATACAGCAACATATTAAAAAGATTGTACACCACGATCAAGTGGGCTTCATCCCAGAGGCACAGTGATGGTTCCACATATGAAAATATATTAATGTGATACACCACATAAACAAATTAAAAAATAAGAATCATATGATGTGGTACATATATACAATGGAATAGTGCTCAGCCATAGGAAGAGATGAAATACTGCCATTTGCTACAACGTGGATAGACCTCAAGATAATCATGCTAAGTGAAATAAGCCAGAAAGAAAAAGTTGAAAATCACATGATATCACTTATATGTGGGATATAAACCTAAAAGACCAAACGAACAGGACAAACCAACAGAGACTCACGGACATGGACTATAGACTATAGACTAGTGATTACCAGAGAATAGTGGGGAGGAGGAAGATAGATGGGGTAAAAAGGATTAACTATGTCGTGACATAGTGTAAATATATATATATATATATATATATATATATATATATATATATGCCTTACTGTTAAAGTGTACTGCTGAAACTTATTGAATTTCATTAACCAATGTCACCATTAAAAAATTACATTTTATTAATTAAAATATATATGTTTAACAATTGAGATAGAGAAAATCCCAGCCTAGAATAATATATCCAGCAAAATTCTCCTTAAGATATGAAAGAACAAAGACCCTCTCAGACATACAAAAGCTGAGGAATTTTCCACCACAAGGCCTGCATTATAGGAAATAATGTAGAGGATTATTCAACCTGAACCAAAAGAATAAAAAAAATACAACGCTATGAGTAAATTGAGTAACAGGCAGAAAGAGGTAATTGCAACCCTTATTAAGGATAGAGTTTATAAACTTAAATATTACCTAATGGTTAAGGGTCAAAAAAACTTTTTAAAGAAAAGAAGAAGTAGCTACTGCAATTCAGAAATGAACTCACAATATAAATAGAAATAATTTAAGATAATAAAAACAGAAAGGAAGAGCGAGTAAGTGTCTGAATCTGTAAAAGGGAATGGAGATAAAATACATGTCATTTTAAAAGGACCACTGTGTATATGAAACTTTCTTTTACATAAAATTAATGGTAATCACACACAAGAGATCCAGAACTGAGACACATAACATAAAACAAGAAGAAACTAAGGGAAAAGTCATAGAATACTACCAATTTAAAATAACAGACAGAAACACAAGGACAAAGAAACCGTGGAGATACCAAGCTACCAGAAAACAGAAGATAAAATGGTTATAGAAAACCTCATATTTCCATAATTACCCTAATGTAAATGGACTGAACCTACCAATTAAGAGGCATAGAGTAGCAGATTATATCAAAAAACAAAACCTAATTATATGCTGCCTTCAATAGATGTATCTCAGCTGTAAGAACTAACATACACTTAAAGTGAAAGAATGGAAAATGACACTATAAGCAAATGTCATCTGGAGAAAAGTGGATGTAGACATATTTATATCTGACAAAATAGACTTCAAGATGAAAAGATAATGAGAGACAATGATGGACACTTTGTAATGAAAAAGGAGACCATTAATCAAAAAGACACAACATTTATCAACACTTATGCTCCCAATCAGGGAGCCCCAAAAATATATAAAGTGACTACTAACAGAACTAAAGGGAGAAACTGATAAAAACATAATTTGGTAGGATACATAAATACACCAAAGACAGAACGTCAATAAGGAAATACTAGCCTTAAAGATGCATTAGACCAGTTGAACATAACTGACATTTACAGAACTTTTCAATCCACAACACCAGATTGTACATTGTTCTCTAATCAACACGGAACATTCTCCAGGACTGACTATATGTGGGGACAAAAAACTAGCCTCAACCGATTTAAGAAGATTGAAACCATACTAAACATACTCTCCAACCATAATACTTTGAAATGAGATCAACTGCAAAAAGAAAGCAGGAAAACCCACAAATATGTGGAGATTAAACAACATGCTACTAAAGAACAACTGGGTCAAAGAAGAAATAAAAAGAGAGATCAAGAGATGCATAGAAACAAACAAAGACGGCAGTACAACATAAAAAAAACTATTGAGACACAGCAACAGCGATAAGGAGAAGAAAGTTCATATCATTACCAGCTTACCTCAAACAACAAGAATGACCCCAAATAAACAACCTAACATTACATCTTTAAAAATGAGAAAAAGCACAACAAATGCAGCCCAAAATCAGCAGAAGGAAGGAAAGAATAAAAATTAGAGCAGAAGTAAATGAAATTGAGAACACAAGAACAGAAAAAAATAAGGCGACAAAAAGTTGGTTCTTTGAACAGATCAATAAAATTGGCACACCCCTGGCTAGACTTACATAGGAAAAAAGAGAAAGGACACAATAAACAAAATCAGAAATGAAAGAGACGTTATGACGGATACCACCGAAATACAAAGGATCATACAAAAATACTATGAAAGATTATATGCCACCCAATTCAATAGCTCAGAAGAAATGGACAATTCTGAGAAATATATAACCTTCCCGCATTAAATACCGAAGAACTGGATAATCTAAATAGACCAATCAATAGTAAGAAAACTTAAACGATCATCAGAAACCTCCCAAAATGCAAAAGCCCATGACTAGGTGGCTTCACCAGTGAATTCTACCGAACATTCAAAGATGATTTAATACTTGTCTTTCTCAAACTTTTCCAAAAAGTTTAAGAAGAAGCAATATTTCCTAACTCATTTTATGAGGCCAACATTACCCTGATACTGAAACATGGTAAAGATAACACACACACACACACACACACACACACACACACACACAAAAACTATAGACCAATATCTTTGATGAATAAATACAGATAAAAAAACATCCTAAACATAATACTAGAAAATCAATTACAATATATTAAAAAGTTTATATACCATAATCAAGTGGGCTTCATTCCAGGGACTGAAGGATGATTTAACGTGCAAATCAATTAGTGTGATACACCACGTAAATAAAATAAAGGATAAAAATCATATGATCATATCAATAAATGCAGAAAAAGCATTTGACAGGATATAACATCCATTTGTGATTAAAACACTTCATAAATGGGTATAGAAGGCAAATACCTCAACATAATAAAGGCCACATATGACAAACCCTCAGCTAACATCATACTTAATAGTGAGAAACTAAAAACCTTCATTTTAAGATCAAGAACAAGACAAGGCTGTTCCATATCCTTACTATTATTCACTATAGTATTGGAAGTCCTGGCTAGAGCAATCAGGCAAGAGAAAGTCAAGGCATATAAATAGGAAATAATGAAGTTAAATTGTCACTTTTTGCAGATAACATGATTCTCTATGTAGAAAATCATAAAGACTCCACTAAAAACTATTAGAAATAGTAAACAAATACAGTAAAGTTTCAGGATACAAAATCAATGTACGAAAATCCATAGTATTCTTATACTTTAACAATAAATTTTCAGAAATTAATTAATTAATTAATTAATCAATGTTATTTTTGCAATTGCAATAAAAGAATTAAATCTAGAAATAAACTTAATGGAACATTACCTATACACTGAAAACTATAAGACATTATTAAAATAAATTGAGACACGAAAACATGGAAAGATATTTTGTGTTCATGGTTTGGAAGAATTGCATAGTTAAAATGACCTTATTACCTAAAACATTATACAGATTTAATGTAATCCTCATCAAATTCTCAATGGAATTCTTAAAGAAAGAGAACAAAAAATCATTTATATGAAAGCACAAAAGACCCCAAACAGCCAAAGCAATCTTGCGAAAAAAGAACAAGACGAGAAGTATCCCTCTGTCTGACTTCAAATTATACTGCAATCAAAACAGCATCGTATTGGCAGAAAACAGAAACACAGACTAATGTAACAAAATTAAGAGTTTAGAAATAACCCACATGTGTATGGGCAAATAAGTTTTGACAAAGGACCCAAAAACATACAATAGAGAAAGGAAAGACTCTTCAATAAATAGTGCTGGGAAAATCGCAAAGCCACATGCAAAAGAATGACACTAAACTGCTATCTCTCACCATACACAAAATTTAACTAAAAATAAATCAACTACCTAAATATAAGACCTGAAATAATAAATTTACATAGATGAAAACACAGGTACTAAACTCATAGACCTTGGATTGAGGGAGCATTTTATGAATCTTTACCTCAAAGTCAAGGGAAGTAAAGTAAAAACAAATGAATGGGACTATATTAAACTGAAAAGCTTTTGCACAGCAAAAGAAACCATCAACAAGACATAGAGGCAACCAACTGAATGTAAGAATATATTTGCAAACAACACCTCCAATAAGGGGCTAATATCCAAGATATACAAAGAACTTATACAACTCAACAATGAAAAAACAATCAAATTAAAAAATGGGCAGAGGACCTGAACCAACACTTCTCCCAAGAAGACATACAAATGGCCAATAGACATATGACAAGATGTTCAATTTCATCAGCTATTAGGGAAATGCAGATCAAAACCACAATGAGATACCACCTCACACCTGTCAGAATGGCTTCATCAACATGACAAGTAATAACAAATGTTAGAGAGGTTATGGGAAGAAAGGAGCCCTCATACACTACTGGTGGGAATGTAAATTGGTACAGCCACTATGGAAATCAGTATGGAGTTTCCTCAAAGAACTAAGAAAAGAATTACCATATGACCCGGCAATTCTTCTTATGGATATTTCCTGAAAAAACTTGAAAACTTGTATTCATAAATATATATGCACCCCAATGTTCATAGCAGCATTATTTACTGTGGCCAAGACATGGAAACAACTGAATGCAGTGTCCTTGGATAGGTGACTGGATGAAGAGGATGTGGTACACATATATATAATGGAATATTAGCCATAAGAACAGATGAGTTACTGCCATTTATGACACTATGGATCATGAGATTATTATGCTAAGCAAAATGAGTCAGACAGAAAAAGTTGAGAACTATATGATTTCACTCGTATGTAGAATATAAAACCAAAAGCAACAAAAATACAGAAACTCATTGACATGGACAGTGGATCAGCTGTTATCAGAGGGAAGGGAGAGGGGGGAGGTAGATAAAGGTAAAGGGGACAAATATTTGGTGACAGAAGGAAATTTAACTTTGGATGGTGAATATAGAATGCAATATATATATGACATATTTTGAATTGCTTACTAGAAACCTATTTGATTTTATTAACCAATATCATCCCATAATTTTAATTTTAAAAGTCAATTTAGCTTTATATAGAGGCTCTACATTAATCGTACTGAATAATATAAGATGCTTTGCAGCAAATGATAAATTTGTGGGGGTGTGCAATGGAGGTAGAATCTAGAACTTACTTTTCTCATCTATAACTGCCTAATATGGAGCCAGAAAAGGCTCAGGATAGGTCTCTAAGCATCCCAAACTCTCTTATGACTGAGGGTGAATTCTAAGATGAGGACTCTATGGCTCCCTCCAGTAGCACAGTTCTTGATTGAGTTTCTTGGACCACAAACAAGAAAATAAATATTTATTCATAAATGGTGATTTTCTGTATTCTTATCATCTTTTCCCTCCCACATCATAGGTCCTATTCACATTTTTTTTCCTCCTTCCAGATCATTTTGGTTATCAAAGGATGACATGATTATTAATAGCTCTGTTTCTCTTCCTTATTGCCCAGGTACTCTTTTTGGTCACTTATTTGCAATACTTTAAGAATTGAATAGAAGTATTTGAAATTTAAGTATAGATGGACCCTGTGCTATATCTGCTCTTTCCCCACTTTGACCCCAGTTTGTTGCATATAAACACACAAAAACTTCTAAAGCAGAGGTCAAATAGCTATTACTAAAAAAGTTTCTGAGATGGTAATGGGAGAGGATGATACCATAACTAATCACTGCCCCCTACAAATTAAATTCAGTTCCTTCATACAGTGATTTATCACTCTTCTAAGCATTTGCTCTGTCATTTTGCATTCCAGTTTCTTTGTCAACTGAATTTCTTATCTCTTTTCTTAGATTTCTCTCACTTTAGTGTTCTGGCAACTTAGCTCTTAAACTTGGCTTTATTCTCATTTGGCAAAACAAAATCCAATAGTTTCAGGAGCCACCTCAAACTCTCAAGCAGGTCTAGGAATTTAGTTCTTCTTCCCCCTTATAGTTTGAAAACATCCTGTAACATATCTTTAACCAGTATTACCTCTTGTGGAGGAATGTTGCAAGTAAAAGTTCGGAGATCAACTTTGACAAACACATCTATGCAGGGCAGGACCAGTATTAAACCTATGAGAAAGAAACTATGGTTTTAAATTTTATCTTATTTAAAATAACTATAAGTTATCTCCCAGCTATATGGCATATTATTTTCATGAGGCTAAAATGTTTCCCGGATGATGTTCAATATATATACTTATAACTTTGGGGAACATTATTTCCTCCTATCAGTCAATGACTAAAGAAAAGTAGTTCCCTAGGAATTAAAATCTTTTGGTAAGAAACTAAAGATCCTGGACATTTAATTTTTAGATTTTATTTTTAAAACACTTAATCTACTTCTGTCCAAGTGTTGAATTTGACATTAATTTTAAAGGATATTTTAGAAATTGGCTTTGCTATATTAAAGATATCTGTATAAAAACCGAAGTTATAAAATTTTGACCTTGAATATCTGTAATTGTCAACATTCTCATTTATTCAATATTACTGAAGGAACATTAGAATTAAAATCTTCTCAGGATATTAGAGTCTCCAAAACCAATGTATTATAGAATTACAGTTTCTCCATTACTACGATTAGTTCAAATACAATGGCATTTCACAATTGTAAAAACTTTGACTTCTCTCTAAATCATGAGATATTTGGATTGGGGCTGGTGGGGAAAGGATGGGGCTAAGAAAACTCATGTGAAGATCCTGTGACTTCTTAACATTGCCCTGGTGAACATCCGCTGTGGCAAGAATTACAAAGATTAGAACCACAAGGCATTTGAGCAAGATGAGGACACCAATCCATTTCCATTTACCAGAATGATTTTGTACTATTGTTCTTGTTTTCAAAAAAACAAGCATTTAGGGTGAGTACCCTGTAAAGAGCTGGTAGTATCAAAAGAAGATGCTGCTAAACTGCTTTCTTTCTGTTTGTCTTTAATCCTGTCGGAGATTTATGTTGAGGATTACTGCCTGATTTACTTCCTTTTTTTGGTGCCAGGTCACTGGTTAAGATCATAGCCCTTAAAACAAGAGAATTAAGCCCCAGTTCTACTACTAACTAGCTTGTGACCTGAGAACATTCACTTAACTTTTCTGAGCTTCAGTTACCTAGTATCTATAAGATGGTAGTGAAGATTAAGCATGATTCAACATGCGATGAAATAAAGTGTTAAGCATAGTGCCAGATAAGTATTAATTGTTCAAGAAGTGATATCTCTTATTATTAATACTTCTATTATTTAAGAATAATTTACAATTTACAAAAGTGAAGAGGTTTTCTATTACCAATTTGGCTAATATTCCTCTAGGTCTTCATTCTAAAGTAACTCATTAGCCCCATAGACATGTATGACAAAGGTAGTTATCCTGGGACATTTAATGATAAAATCTTCTGGGAAAATTTATTTGAAAGAGATACACTTTTCTCTAGCATATTCCTGATTATGGCTCTTCTACCTCTCTCAAATCCAATTTTATTATATAATCTTGGCCCCAGCAGATGCAACATGAAAGGGTTAACCATATTCTTTTACCCATAAGTTGGATGATTCTAACACTTCTGTTTTGACAAACTCATAAGAACATCCATAACTCTTGCCCTCTAACTTTTAGGTTTTTTTTATAAAATTAGGGAAATAGGATTATACTACTTGCAATGACCAAGACTCCTTAACAGACTTCTTTTTTTGAAGGGTCTCATTTTATTTTTTTATGTAACAGGGTCCGAGTGCCTACCATGGTATATAGCCAAGTGCAGAGCACCCAGAATATCATGGGACTAAGAAAATTCCTACCTCCCAGAGATCATTTAGTCTAATAGGAGAAAGAATGATTTTACTCAAATATATCATAATAGAGAAGAGAAAACAAATATTATTTGAGAAATAGAGCTAATAACCATTATTTTTCATGTGTCTTCTAAAATATTGCTTATTCCCCGAATATTAGAATTTATCACATGAAATTGCTATTTTTATAAGTCAAAAATAAATATTAACAATTTCATATGGTTCAGTTAAATATACACCAAGAGAAGTTATTATTATTAAATCAATAACTTACTTCTAGAGAGTTTTAGTGCCTGCTACTTTACTCCCCCTATCACCCCCCAAAGCCAATCCTTTAATAATATAAATGTATTGGAATATTTTTCATTTTAAGGTTGTAGAGAAAGGATGGAAATAATTACTATATTTGACAAAAGGGGTTCTATAATGACTTTCAGCTCTATAGTTCTATTAATTTTCTTGTTAGGAGAGAAAACTTTATTTTTTACTTTTCCATTAGTTGTTTTCAAATAGCAAGAATCAAGAGCCAGCTCCTTGAATATGCTCCCTGAGTAACTTAATTATCTATTTTTGCCTTTTATTTTCTTTTTTCATTCTTCTGTCATTCTCTTAGTGGCCCTGGTAATAAGTGACACCCAGCCAATGTAACCAGAGTTACTCTTTGCTCACATTACCTGAAACTCTCAGAGGAAGTGTTAAAAAACAAGTCTAAAATTTTACACTCTCAAACTAATGGTCTAGTGGTCACTCCCATTAATTTACATAATAGGACGACATCCTTCAATTGTACAGGAAGGCAAGGGGCTCTAGCTTCCTGTGTTTTTTCTTTGCCTCTCACTAGTTGCTGGTAGCACTAATAATAGTATTAGGTGCCTTTAATAATTCTTGTCAGGGGCAACAGCAGTGTCATACCTGGCCCTTTGGCTTTGCCAGCTTGAATGCGTCCAAGTCGGAATATAACAGCACGTTCATACTCCTTAATGATCTAAGAGATTAAGGAAGAGCATTTAGTCTTAATGGTTCATTAACCCATGTAGAGAGTCCAACTTATTTCCCAAGGTATTACCTTCAAGCACATCCACATGGAGATAGGGAAGGTAATGATCATCAATAGGAAAGAAAGTAAAAACAGGATCCAGCCACAAACACCAAGCTGTTTATTGTTGATACCTAGGAAATGAGAAGGAAGCAAGCCTGTGATTGATGTGGTTCTTAGAAAAATCATCCAGGTGTGTGGATAAGGAACTCTGAGATCTAGACAAGCCTGATGGGACTAATGAAGAAACCTAAATCCACGCACATCCATGAATGCAGGAAACATATACACACTCATGCACATGCACACACATACAAACAAAAACTATCTAGGTTTTTAGATTGAAATTAACTTGCCTCTTCCAAGACTCATAGCAATCAGTAATAATTATCATTATATTTATATAAGACTGTTATGGTTTATTATTCTCAAAATACACGAAATAGTGTTAACTAGAGTGTAATCCATTGAATACCCACATCAGAATCAACAGGATCCCATTTTAAAGGGAAGATTTATGGGCCCCAGGATTCTTCAGGTGAAATTCAAGGCAACATTGGAGGTAGATAGGTAAGTATTATTATCTCCAAAGAGAGACAATGTGTCACAAGGAAAAACATATTGAAGAATTTTGGGGTATAAACATCTATGAGAGCTCTCATCCTTGCCAATGCTATGACCTTAGGTAAGCCACTCAACCTTTCTGAGCCTCCATTTCTTCATCTGTATGACGAAGATAGAAGTTACATACCTTCAAGTATTTGATGAGAATTAGGCGACATTATTTTCATATGGCACCTGGACCATACATTAATGGTTACATTAATAAATGTAATTACTTCTGTTATCCCATTTTACAGATTGATGGAGATTACAGAGACTTGTCAGACATTGATATTTGACATTTCTGACTTTTCATGGAATTTTGTTACGTTGGCTTATTATATTGGATGTTCCTGTCTGTGGGCCCTAAGAACTAGTGGAAGGCTGGACGTGGCACACCTTCCCTAGTATGGTCGGGTCTGAGATGTCAGATTCTGACCCAGTACCTGCCTAATATGCTAGTGTTTTGTGTTAATTGTAGTCTGTTTCGTCTGTTTATATTGTGTCTGTCTGCCCGGACTGGTCTACCTTTGTCTGTTACTGTTTTTGTCTGTCTGTATTGTGTTCGTCTGTCCGGACTGGTCAAAATGCACTGTTACCTTCTTGTTGCCTTGCCTTTCATAAGCGTACTCCATATATCGATGTGTGGTATTTTAATTCTTTCCTTAGATCTGGCCTCCATGGCCACGTGGATGCTAGGTCAGAAGCTGATCCTAGCCCTGGCTTATTTGGCTTTTGTGGGGGTCTTGCCTGTTTTTATTAACATGAGTCAAGCTTCTTTGTCGAATCATCCTACCCCCCTGCAGTGCCTCCTTAATCATTTTAAGGATTTCAGGAGACGAGCCCACGCCTACGGAGCCAGTGTCCCTCCCTTTGACCTTCAGAGGTTCTGCCAGTTAGATTGGCCCACGTTTGGAACAGGGTGCCCATCAGAGGGGTCACTCGACCTGCAAACAGCCTTTCAGGTGCGGAATATTATCTACGGAAATCCTGGCCACCCTGATCAGGTTCCATATATCGATGTGTGGATCAATATTGTCTCTGATGCCCCCAAGTATTTGAAGGACTGCCGCAGTGGAAAAGAATCAAAGACAACTCCCAAGTCTATCCTTTTCTCTACACCAAAGGAGCAAAAAGAGAAACCGCCTGGACAAAGACCTAACCCTCTTTACCCTGTCTTTCAGATGCCCCCTGAGGACACTGAGATCACTGACTAAGACAGAAAGGGAAAGAGCTCCATGAAACCCCTGTAGGCAGCAACTATGGCCATTCTCAGCAAGAAGCATATATGGAAGAAGAGACCTCTCGTCCCTCAACATCCATACTAATAATAAGGGGGTTCATGACTCTTAGAAAAGAAGTAGGCAGGAAAGTTAGTTAGGGGCTTTCAGGTCTGCCTTCCAAGACACTGAAGTCATCCTATCTCAGAAGGGATCGCCCTAATTGGCCCACAATTAAGCCAGCCAGAAGACATTTTTTAACTTACACAAAGAAACCAGTAGGTGGAGATTTAGGTACCAATTTAAGCCAGTCACTCTCACCTGTGCAATGAAGACCCCAATGACCTTCAACTCACCTGAGCCTCATTATACCATCATTATGATGCATATGCCCGGAAGTTCATTAATATCATAACAGACGGGATTCTGGGAACAAACATGCGCGGAAAGCAAAATGATGAATCACCAAGTCCTGTCAATTTTAATTGTCAATCAAGGAAGCCCACTTCTCTAAGAAAAGTAACCACCCACAGCAAAAAGGGGGAAAAAAACCCAAGGCTTTGTTACCAGGTCTTTTGAGCCACCCTTCTCTTGCTCAGGTTCGCTTCCATGTCTGGAGATATATTTTCCCTTCTAAGAAAACTTTTCTTTTCTACTGTACTTTGATGTCTTGCTCAATTCTTTGTTCAAGATATCAAGAACCTAGACAATATGCCAGGAGAAGATCCCTGCTCTCCTCTCTAGTAACAGCCATCCTACACAAAATAAAATTGTTTATTCCCTATGGCTAAAACCATGGGGAAACCTATGGATTAAAGGCTTGGAATTGTCAGTGGGCCTTTCACTCTACATAAGAGTATGCTGCATACTCTTATTCTTCCTCACTGGATGTGCATGTCAAAGGAAATGGGTAAACAAAGTTTTTAAACTGATGCATAAAACTAAAAAATTGAGGCAGAACAGGTAAATTCCTCCAAGTGGGGGGTGACCAAGCCCTGTGGTGAGAAAGAACGCTTCTTGGCAGAGTGTAGAATGCATTTAACACCAAAATTAGAGTCAAAAGGAAGGTTTATTGGAGAAGGGGTAACACTCCACAGACAGAGTGGTCTCCTCTCACATGCAGAGAGTAAAAGAGGCTAAGAGAGACTCAGAGGGACAGAAACAATAGAGAGGCAAGGAGAGTGAGGGAGACGAGAATAAAGATACTGAGAAGGATCCCAGTTTTGGGGTAATTCAATTTATATATCATTCTTTAGTTTCTATGCATTATAGTTTAAAGACTTTGTTTACCCATTTTTCTTTGATATGGACATCAAGTGAGGAAGGATAATAGTATGTAGTGTGAAAGACCTGCTGACAGTTCCAAGCCTTTAATCTATAGTTTCCCCATAGTTTTAACCATAAGGAAAAAACAATTTTATTTTGTGTAGGACAGCCATTTAAAGACTCTATTTTTTCTGTTTCCCCTTCACAGCAGAAATCTTCCTTTGTTCTGCAGGTGTCCTCTTGGTCTGGCTTCAGGGCTGATCAGCAGATTTCAGTCATTGAAAGTAGCTTAATTTAACATTTTAGTTCTCTTTCCTCCTCCCTACATTAGAATGATGTATAAACTGAATTCCTCAAATACTGGGGATCCCTCTCAGTGCTCTGTCAGTGTCTTTACTCTGTCTCTTATTGTTCTCATTTCTCTCTACTGTCTCTGATTCTCTCTTAGGCTGTCCCACTCTCTGCCTCTGAAAGAAGACCACACTATGTCTATGAAGTGTTACCCTTTCTCTAATAAACTTTCCTTTTGACTCTAACTTTGGCGTGTGTTTGAATTCTTTCTATACTCTCTACCAAGAACCCTCTTCTCTCTCACTGCAGGTCTTGGTCTCCCTGCCACTTGGGGAATTTGCCCTATCCTGCATCAAAAGAAATTCGTATTTATAGTTTTGGTAGATGGTAAGTTCTCTTTAAAGAGTTTTTAGAAAACTACATTCTCTTCAACAGTACACTATGAGGCTGTGCCTATTTCCACAAGCCCTGTACTCATTAGATATTTTCAGTGTTCTCAATTGTTACATTCTGAAGCAAAATGTATCTAAATCTTAGAGATATATATATGGTATTACAAACTTTTGTGAGCAAGTGTCCTTTTATAGTCTCTAAATGTACATAACATACTATACTAAATACACACAATATATTGAATAAAAATAAAGACTTGCCTATAGAATGCCAAAGTTTAAATTCCTGATTTAAACTTGCCAAAGCCTTGGACCACATTAAGGTGCAAGATAATTAGATAATTAAATATATATATATATATATATATATATATATATTGCACATTTTAATAGAATCTTAGTTGAATTTCATTTATCGGTGTTTTTGTTATTATTGACACAACCTGTATATATACATTTTCATTTAAAAAAAATCCGAGCAATATATATAAAACTAAAGTACCCCCTGACTATCTGCTACTTAATCTACTTTTATCAAGAAATTCCGTAGTTTTGAACTTGGTGTATCTCCTTATTGACCCATTATTACTTATGTATATATATCTACATTTAGAAAATGCTTGTTTTAGATTTGTGAATTTTATTTTGTAGTGAATGGCATCAAATTATCAGGTAGTCAGGCATGAGTGACAGGAGACAAGACCCAGCTCTGTTACAACAGAAACTTCCCTTGAAGATCTTCCTTGAGCACCTCCCAGAAATACTTCCTTTTTAGGGTTATAGATTCCCCCAAATCCTGTTAAGGGTGAAAAATTTTCAAGTGAGCCAACTTCTGCTTCTGTAATCTGCTTGCTTGTTTAATGAGGGTGTGGTTCTAGGCTTTATAAACTGCCTCTTTTGGGAGCTTGGGGGTTGATCTTCTCTAACCCTGCATTGTAGAGAGTCAGTCACTGGCTGCTGATAAAGGCTCACAATTCATCTCAATTGGCTCCGTGGGTCTTAGATTCGATCGAACTACAACAATCCTAGAGCACAAAGGCCATAAAAGCCGCTGGCTAAACCAGCTACAAATGCATGTGCAGGAAGAACTGCCCATAACTTCAGTTTCATTATACTGTCATTTTAATCTCATGAATTTGCCTGGAAGTTCATGAATCTAATTATAACAGATTGAATTCTGGGTAAGCACATGCACAGTAGGCAATAAGTTATATAGCAGCCAAATATCAGTCAAGGTGACTTCACATAGATCATCTAGGCCCTCCCATCAAGGCCCAAGCATAAACAGACCTTCCCATTTCTTCATTGTTAAAGTATTCCTGTCTGGAAACCTGCCCCTCTCTTTGGGGTGTATTATCTTATCTGTCCACCTCCTGAATTCTACAGGGCTGCAGCCTTCCCTACAGTGGCCCATTTCCTTTTAAAATGCACTTTCAATAAATCTTTCTCAATCTCACCAACCTGTAATTCTTTGCTGCATCAATGGGAAAGAACCGAGGGATAACAACACATGACACCACTGTCCTCCATCCTCCTTCTCCCCACCAAGCTACTGGGGCCACATTGGATTCACACCACCCCAGCGGTGACAACACTATCTGATTTTCTACTTTTGTTAAAACTTAATATATCTTGGAGATATTTTTATACTGTTACACACAGATCTATTATTCCATTCTTCTTAATTGTTACCTACTATTCTGTTCTAAACCTGTATTTCAATTTAGCCATTCTCCTGTTGATCAAAATTAAGGTTACTTGCAATTTTGTCTTTACAAACTAAGAGAGGAGACATCGAAAAATGCGAAGGAAAGGGCTTGCATAAATGACCAACTCAGTTGATTGTAGATTAACCACACCCTACAGATTTTTAAATGGCCTTCTGGAAACTAGTCACACCCTACATGAGAAATGATCTGTAAATAGATAGGACTCATGGTCCAGAAATTCTTTCCCCCTTGCAGCCCCCGCCCAAAACTCCCCCTCCCATCATGAGTCAGGAGGAACACATAGACCCTCAGACCAAGGAATCATGCACCCCTTGCATGGAACACTTCTGAGGTGTATAAATTGTAAGAAAAATAATTGGAACGAGCTTGCACTCTGCCAGCCTAATAAACTCTCCTTCCTCTAACAAACTTGTCTGAGCATCCAAATTTCTTCCATCAGGCGTCGCTTCCTGCAATAAACAAGGCTTATACATGCCTTTCTGGGACAATTTGCACTTTCCTGGAATATTGATAAAAGTGTTGAAAAAGCAGCACAGTTCCTGTTGTTGCCTTTGGTGTGTTCCTTCCCTGTTGACACTGTAATAATTGGTACTCAGGAACCTTGGAACATGCTAGGGCTGTGACTTCAGCAGTGCAGTACATATGGCCAGCTGGGACTACTTGGCTTTATGATCTCAGCAAGCCCTAGACATTTCCAGACTATCTATAGCCTTAACACCAAGCTACCTAAGCAAGTGTTTGTCACAAAGAAAACCATTCTGACCGAAAGGAGCTTCTCTGTAGTCCCATGAAGTCCTTGCATCATTACATGAGAGCAAGGTTGTGTGAGGTACTAAATGTGTTATGAGAGACACAAAATGAGGATGTGATTAATGTTCCAAAATTTACATTTAAGCATTAGAATTACACAGGCTACTGATGCTGAGAGGTTTGGAGGAGCCTGTGGGTGTCAGCTGCACATCAAAGTGGGGCTGTGAGCATGGTTGTTGGCTTCCCCGCAGGGCACCAGCAGCTGCACAGCACTGGAGGGAGCACCAAGTGTAGCTCTTTTGGGTTCCAGCAGAGCAAATCTTTCAACAAGCCTTTCTCTTTCTTCACCCCTCCCACAGTTAAAATCAGCATGCAGTGCTGAGAAGTGGATTTGAGGATTACAATTCTGACTGAAAGGGCATGTTTGGGATTGCATTACAAAAAAGCTTTAGAAATCTCTCATACTGCAATTTATACAAGGCTCCTGCCAGAGCTTTCCCTTGAGGCTAAGGGGCTAATGGAAGGAAAATAAGCCACACAATTCTCTCAGGTAACCAATAAATCCTCCATATATCTAATCATCTCCAGCTTAATCTAAATCCCTAAATGTCTATTTTCTGCAGGCAAATGGTGTAATACCATAAAGCTATCATCCTATGCTTACTTCCTTGTAGAGAACTAGATTTTGCCACCCCCAACAAATTGCCACTGGTTTCTCATTGGTGCATTTAACAAATATTTTTTCAGTTATGTACCCAGCACTGTGCTAGGGCTGTGGATATGTAGAAGAGTAAGATACGGAACTTCCCGCAAATAGTTCATGTCTACCAGGAAAAGAGACAATAGGGCCAAGTGTAATTATAGGGTCAGTGCTCTGCTGCACTTCCTTTTAAGACATGTGCAGCTAGTGAAATAAGTATAAATCTTCTCCTTTATACTGCTGTGACAAAGAATAGATGAATGTTTAGTCAACATCTTTCCTTCAATCTGCAAAGAGAAGGTAGAGCCATAACACACACAAAACCCAAGGCCCAGTGCTACTGACACTGAGAAGGACGACTCTGGGAATTCAGTTGGAAAGACTTTAGTAATAACCAAAGCCAACCATTTGTTTTGCAACCAGAAAACTTCCTGGTTGGTGTTGTAACCATCATCTTAATCTCTTTTAAGTAAGGTTGTACCCACAAGCTTCACAAACTGATGGCAATTTTTTTGTGTACCTTTATTGACTGAGGCAGTGAGGCAAAATCAACCTTCTGATGTAGAGGCATACTTCTGAGGCCTTGTTCTTGGCATTTAGATATAGCTACAGTACCAAAGGAGACTAAAGTATCCTTTAGGGTATTTAGGACTAGAAGTCAACACTCAAGGCATGATTGGTAACTTCTGTGAGGCCAGGAAGTAAGGGAGAATATTCCAAATCACTAACTCCACTTACATGGCATTCGAAGTGGAAATTAATTTTAGTAAATAAAACAGGCTGAGTGACTTGGTTGCCTATTTCTCAACTTTGGCTTGGTCAACATACTTAAATACTAGATGAATACTACATATAATCCTTGCCCACAGATCTGTTACTATAAATAATCATTTCCTTTTACTACTACTATAGTCATTTTCTCTCTAATGATACTATAAATAGTCATTTCCTAAATAAACATTTAGGTACTATGATACTGTTATGCCCCGACTCGTATCTGCACGAACCACAAGAAGCCAACACCGATGCAAGAGCAAGAAGGAGTTTATTTCAGACTCGAGTCCGGACCGCAGTCCACACACTGACGCAGCAGTGAGTAGGAGGCGGTCCCAAACATGGGGCTTCAGGGGTATTTGAAGGGAAAAATCGTAAGCATGGGGAGTGATATCTTGGCGTTATAGGATTGGTACAACGAGCTTGTTGCTTAGCAGGATTGTCTGGGTGATGGCGCCAAGGAACAAGGCGGGGAATTTGGAGAGTTACTTTCCATAGTTGCTCTGATTGGCTGAGTCTAGGGTGGGGTGATCGTCTCACTATCTGCGGCTTTTCTGGGAACTGGCCTGTGCTTAAGATGGAGTCTTATACCTAAGATGGAGTCACTTTGGTTGTTCAATACTGTTTAAAAACACCAAAACCGAATGATGTAATTACACATTAGGGAAATAAAAATTAAAACCACAATAAAATAATAATACACGATTTCCATCATGGTAAACTAAAAATACCGAGTTTAGCAAGGTCATGGAGCAATTAATTGGAGCACTCATGTATACAAATTATCTACTAAACACACATTTACTTTATGACTCAATATTCAATTTCTAAGTAATACTTGAGAGAAATGAGAGCTGATTATAAGGAAAAACATATTCAAAAATGTTCATTGCAATTTTATTCATAAAATTTCAAGAAATGAAGAGCAATTCAAATCATTAAATGAATATAGTCATAGTACACTTATACTAAGAAATATTACTTAGAAAGAAAAAAGACAAGGCTACTGCTATATGTAAAATATGGATTAATCTCACAGACAAAATATTGGGCGAAATAAACCAGACACAAGTGTACATACTTTTTTTGACTCCATGTATCCATACTGTATAATCTTACTTATATTGTGTTATTTTATCAAGAGCAAGCAAAACTAATCTATTACATTTGAACTCAGAGTAGCAGCTGTCTCTAGGTAGTGGGTTACTGGTGGTTGGGTATCATCTGGGGAGGGATGAGGACACCTTGTAGGGTGCTTGAACTATCTTGATCTGAATGGTGATTACATAGACTTAGACCTATTGAGCCTGTGGAAATAAATGAAAGATAAACCAAATAAGAAAAGTAAAGGCTATTTATTTGAAGCTTGCCGTAGCAAGAGAGTCAGCCTCTGTCACATGTGTTTCGACAGACTCAAAGGCTGGAAGAGTGGGAAAGCTTTAGAGTGAAAACAATTAAGCCTTCAGGTGTCCCCTGATTGGGGGCTGTTGGCATGAAGGAGGTGTAGGCAGGCTAATTAGAGGCTAGGCATCATATGTGATTGGCATCATATTTGGCTTTCTTTAATTGGTCCTAATTTGGAAGTAGGGACATAAAGTAGGGAAGTTGTCAGTTATTTATCAAATACTGGCCATTTTGCCCTGACAGTTTCAGGAGTTATTGTTAACTTCCTGAATTGTCTCTAGAGAGAACAATTTGGCTTTCCACAAGTCTAATTTATGGCAGGTTGGCTTGCTGAGCTGGTTATTAAAGATAAGCAGGTTGGTGTTCTGGGCAGTCTGCTACTGGTTGGTGGTCAGAGTTCTCTTTTTATAATTGGTCCAGCCACTGTCTGTTTGCATATTCCATCTCAAGCTAAACACTCAAGACTTGTGTACTTTATTGCATGTTTGTCATACCTCAATCAATAATTCAAATAAAGACCAGAGGATATAAGGCCAGGCTAGCATTAAGGATGAAAAACTCACTCCTTGCTCTGCTTTCTAAAAAAGAAAAAGGTAGATTGAAAAAGTTTAAGTAAAACCGGCCTGTGGACAGATAGCAGACAATGACACTGGTGCACCTGGCTGATAAGACACTGAAGACGGCAGGATAGTTTGGAAAAACAAGGAATTTGTCCCATTCCTTGTGGAGACTATCATTGCATTTGTCATTGGAATTCTAAAATCAAGAGAAGGAGAAGCACACTCTTGTGAGACAGAGAGAGTGCTCTGATTCAGGCAGAGAGTCCTGGAGATTTTATGTGTAGCGGTGACGTCTTCAGTGTCTTATCAGCCAGGTGCACTGGTGTCTGGTTATCACTCTTAGTCAAAACAATTTCACTCTTGGGGTAAACAATTTCAGTTCGGCAAAACAAGTTGTTTACATTTCTGAGGTTTAACATTAGTGGAGCTATTTTACACACACGTAATATAATTCAAATCTAGTTCACACAAGGGCAAATAAACTCACAATCCACATGTAACAAACTACTGCAACACCCCTGTAGGCAACAACTATGGCCATTCTCGGTAGGAAGCAGATACAGAAGAGACCTCCTGTCCCTCGACATCCATACTAATAATAAGGGGGTTCATGACTCTTAGAAAAGAGATAGGCAGGAAAGTTGTCCTATCTCAGATGGGGTCCACCCTAATCCAAGCACAATTAAGCAAGCCAGAAGACATTTTTTAACTCACACAAAGAATTCAGTAGGCGGAGATTTAGGTTCCAATTTAAGCCAGTCACTCTCAGCTGTGCAATGAAGACCCCAATGACCTTCAACTCGCCTGAGCCTCATTATACCATCATTATAATATGATGCATGTGCCCAGAAGTTCATTAATATCACAACAGATGGAATTCTGAGAACAAACATGCGCAGAAAGCAAAATGATGAATCACTGAGTCCTGTTAATTTTAGTTGTCAATCAAGGAAGCCTACTTCTCTAAGAAAAGTAACCGCCCACAGCAAAAAAGGGATAAAAACCCTGAAGTCTTTGTTACCAGGCCTTTTGAGCCATGCTTTTCTTTTTCAGTCCCGCTTCCACGTCTGGAAGTGAACTTTCCTTTCTAATAAAACTTTTCTTTTCTACTATATTTCTGTGTCTTGCTCAATTCTTTGTTCGAGATATCAAGCACCTGGACAACACACAGGGAGAGGATACTCACCCTCTGGTAACAATAGTTTCCACCTCTATTAACATAATAATGATTAGTTGTAAGGATTAAATAAATTACATGTAAAGGAATTATTATCCATACCAGGAGTTCCTTTAGTCAGACAGGAACACTGTTTTTTGGTGAAAACAATGTTAACATTTCCCTCATCTTGACTAAACATTAAAAACAGATTCTCCCTTACTGTAGGCTCCTGAATTCTCTATTCTTAGAGCATTTTCTTTAGAACACTTGTCATTGTAATTTTTTCTTCTGCCCCTCTGAGATATAAATTTTTAAAAAAGCTTTTTTCCAGTTTTACAATCCGAGGTTATTTTTCTTAAGAACCTAGTAGAACATTCTTCTGAAATGTAATCATCAAAAATAGTGGAACCCCTATGTCCTAGAATCTGTGGGCTAGCAGAAGCTTAACTTCAGTGGGCACCTTGCTCTTCATTGTGAAAACACTGCTTTTCATAAAGATATGTGTTTATTAGTAAACACTGATAGCCTATGACTACCCCCTAATGTCCTCCAGTACTTTTCCACAGCTCACTTTAGCCTTTAAAAACTCTATACCCCCCTTTGTTTCAATAGAGTTGGTTCAGACTGAGTTTTGGCCTCCCTTCTCTGTTGCACCAGTCTTAACTAGTCATTCTTGCTTGTTTAACTTTGATGCAAATTTTTGCTTTGGCACTTTACATAATATTTTGTTTTATTTTAAAACTCTTTTCTTTTATTAGCCAGAATTCTAAATACCATTTGTGGATACTCTGGTTCATCCAGATAATGGCTCCTTTACATGTGCAAGAACATTTTCAAGGAGAACATACAATAAATCCCTAACTCCCAAATGTTTCTATCTTCCGAAGTAAGTTCTTTAAGATAACTTTTAGAACTAAAAGAGAGAGAGATACCACATCTTTGGTGAAAAACTATAAATCAGAGCCAGATGATGACCTTATCATCCTTGCCAGTCTAATGACAACAAAATTCGTAATCTTAAGAGTTTTCTAAACTTTCAGATTTACGTCTCAACTCTAAAAAGATGATCTGTGTTTAGTAGTTACATGAACTTTATGACACCTTTATACTGTTATTTTTTACCATTTGATTTTTTTTAGGAATATCTAAGATACATTCTTAAATGTTCATAAAGATGCAAAAATAATGCTTTTAATATTTTATATACCCTCTTTAGCTTAAAATTTTAGGTATTGCCAACACTATTAAAGCCCCCTCATGTGCCCTTACTCATGACTTCCTCCAGAGGCATCTTGCTGGTAGCCTCCTCATGATAATTTCCAATGAGTTTCCATCCACATAAGTCAAATGCAACAGCAACTCCCAAACTAGAAACCAGGCTTGATATATGAGCTCTTAGCACAAATGAATGGCACACTAAATGATTTGAGCTATCAAGAATGATGCTCAGCACTATAATAGAAATATTGATCTCTTTGAAGTTTCTTGTCTGATAATAATGATTCATCAGAAGATATTCTGTTTGTTCTCAAGAGAGTCATTTAACCTGAGAACTGTATGTCCTCGCATTTTCTCCCTCATATGTACAGCCTTACTGTAAGCTCACCCCAACAACATTGTGAGAAGAAAATAAAGAGAAATGTTTTCCTTGTAATATAAAGTGTGCTGGCTGGAAAATTACTGTTTGGCTACCACCCATGGGAACATAATGCTCTAACAATAAGCTTTCTGCTTCTGTACCCACCCCCCGCCCCCCACCCCCACTGCTTGCACAACCAACCTGTGGCTTGACAGTAAAAAGAAGAAAAATAGATTTTTGTGTTCAAACAGGATGAAGAATGGGGTTTAGAACTTAAAAATTCTGTACCTCTACATTTCAAGGCTGCTTAATTTGGGGTCTGCATACCCCTGGCAGACCCAGCTGAATAAAGAGTGTGTTTTCTATAACTCACTGGTTTCTGGTGGGCCATGTGTTTATCGGGGGCTGGCGGCTACAACAATAAGGAGAAGGTAAGAAAACTAAAATGTTAAATCAAGCAATATTCAGAGACTGCAATATGCTGATTAGCCCTATGGCCAGAACAAGAGGACACCTGCAGAACAAGGGAAGAGTTTTGCTGGACTGCTAACAACCCATTTCCACACTTGCGACCGCAAAATAGGAAAACAGTCTTTAAGTCACACCTTACACAAAATAAAATTGTTCATTTCCTATGGCTAAAACCATGGGGAATCTATGAGTTATTTAAAGTCAAGGAACTTCCAGCAGGCATTTCATACTATGTACTCTTATCCTTTTTTACTTTATGCCCGTACCATCAAATGAAAATGGGTAAACAAAGTCTTTAAACTGTAATTCATAGGAAATAAGAATGACATATAAACTGAATTCCCCAAATGCAGGGTCCCTCTTTGTATCTTTTTCTCTGTTCCTCTCACTGTCTTTATGTCTCTCTCTCTCTCTCTCTCTCTGTTCCCTCTGAGTCTCTCTCAGGCTCTCTCAAGCTCTGCCTCTAATAAACTTTCCTTCAGCTCTAACTTTGGCATGCATTTGAATTCTTTCTTGTACTCAACCCAGACATTCTTATGATAGTATTTTTATAACAGTGGTATATCAAAACATAAAACTCTGATAATAGAAAAATGGAGGGATAATGATGTGGCTAAACGATATTATACTATGATTTTTTTAATTTACAAAAAATATGAGAAAATTACTATGACACAATGTTAAAAGAAAAAAGTACTAGGATATAAAATTATATGGACAGTTCAATTTCAATTAGTAAAAATATATGCATGGAAAAAAATACTGGAAGAAAATTAACCAAATTTTAACAAAGTGGTTAACTCTGAGTGATAGAGATATAACTGCTTTATATTGTTCTGAGTTTTCTTAACTTTTGATACCTTTATAATCTTGAAAAAGAATTTTGAAATAAAAAATTAGTCGTGTCAAGTAAAAAAAGGTCCTTTGTGTTTCCAGAGTAGGAAAGGCTCAGGGGAAAAATTAAAGGTACATGGATAGGAAAACAATCACCTTCCCTGGGATGTAGTGTTAAAAATTCTTCCCTCTTTCTATACACTTCCAATTCTGTGGAGAAATAGTCACTAAAATAGAGTTTCAACAACTTTCTGGTTCTTTCTCTAGATATTAAGGACCTTAAGTACCAATAATAAAATTTAAAGTGAAATCCTAAGTGCAAACACTATTTTTTTTATCATATGTACATCATCTTCTCTTTTGCCCTGAAATATACATATATCTTGCATCATGGAAAATTTTTCAGGAAAAAAACATTATTGTTAAAAAGAAACACTGCTACTCAAAGTACAGTCTCAGTCTGAGCAACTCATCAGCTTGGAAACTTATTTAGATGCAAAATCTCAAGTCTATCTCAGACCTAATGTGCCAGAACTTCTAGAGGTGAGGACCAAGAATCTCTGTTTCTAAAAGCTTTCCAGGAAAATTCTTTGCAATTATATGAAGAGAATTTCAACAATTTAGATGATCAAGATTACAATTAACTTCACTTTAACTCTTAAAGAAAGAAAGGGAAAAAGGGGAAGTGGGGATGGGAGAGCATATCAAAGGCTAATAATGAGGAGTAGTGTGTTAGAAAATGTTAAACAACTAGAATTCTGAGGTAAAATCTTAATTTATAACATTCTATAGATTCCAATCTACCCTTGTGATATCACTGAACTTGGAGTTACGAAGCGATGCATGCTAGTGGTTTTCAAAAGCTGGTAGAAGCCAGCAGCACAGTACTGCAGAAGACTCTTGCTGGAGGTGATAATGTTCTCTGAACATTTGTGAGTGAAAATTTCTATAAAGCAAGGAATGAAGGACTGAATAATGTTGTCTTGTAATGAATCCAAAATAGAGGAAGGCAAGGGCAAACTTAACCCACAAATTTAAGAGAATAATTGATAACTGACTGCATCTCTCTTAAATTGCCAAAAGTGTATTAAATTAGAAGTTGTAAAATATGAGCCCCATTTCTGTTTGCTCAGTGAAAGTTCAGGTTTTTCATTTTATTAAAAAATCAAAACCAAGAAAACTTATGAACACTTCAAAATATTTTTCTGGTAATATAGCTTTAATCCTGTCATTTACCAAGATGATTGATGTCTTAATCTGTTAAACAGAAACTAAAATACTCTTGAAGAGACCTCCCACTTGCACTTCAAAATGATACTTACTGCCTCTAACAATCAGTGTGTGCTAGAGAAAGGTGCTTTTATGCAGTTTAGGTACATGTCTCTAAATGTATACTTTCCCTTTTACAAACTGATAATGCCAAATATGTTCTCTACTTCTAATTTATAATATGATTTATTTGGCAACATAAGGTATAGAGAGCACAAAATAGGGCAAATACACACAATCTCTTGCATCATCATCATCATTATCATTATCACTTTTGGGACTTTAAAACATGTTTTTAACTCTCCAAAACTCAGTTTTCTTGTCATAAATGAGTTTATAAGAGAATCTGCCTCAGAATTATTGCAGAATTTTAAAATATGCAGATAAAATATTTTGTAATATAGAATATCCATTAATATTTAAGGTAGTGGTAGTCATGGGCTAAGTTTTATTTCCTCTGCTTTTCTCTATGTATCAAACATGTCTACAGCAAACATTATGCAAACTAACTTTTCCTTTTAATTATAACATCATAGGATGATATTTGAAAATGGATAAAGTTCAGCCTCTTCAACATATTTTGCTATTTAATGCAAAAAAAAATAGAAATAAACACAAATTCTATCTAAAACTGAATTTTAAAAGAGCAAGTTATGGACTGCTGTACAAGAAGCAAATAAAATCACAATAAGCAATAAATCCAAAGTCCTGGGTTCTAAATGAAATTGATGCTAATCTCAATATGTATTAACCTACCCCATGCTTACACTTAACTCTCTACAACACCATAACTCCCACTTAGCTTAATACACATTTTAAAAGCTTACGACAGGAAAAAGAAACTTACCCACTAAATTTTCTTTATCCTGCTTCTCAGGAGAGAGCGCCCCAGGATCCATCTCATTCTTGAGAAGTTTTTATACTTGGCAAATTTCTGTGGATTTGGGGCCAGGCCACAACTCCAGGCAGCTATACAAGTGTGCTTGGGAGAAGTGGAAGAGGAACAAAAATGAGAGAGTGAGAGAAGTTTCTCTTCTTTAGGGAGCACCCTAAGGAGTAGTTGCCCTGGTGAAGAAAGCCTGTTAACATAAACAACACAATTTTTTTCATGACTTCAGACTGCTTTTGTTCATACAGAAGTGCAAAAGAGTATGACCTTCTGATGCTGCCTATAAAATATCACTATGTAATATTCTATACCACTTATATTTTATAAAACACTTCTATGCAACTTCTGTAATTTTTTCACCATAGGAAACTATCTGAAACACAGGACAAGCATATCCATCCTTATGTTTCAGATGAAGAAATTCAATTTCCTGCAGTGAGTGATATTTTGAAGGTCAAATCTGATATCACCATCCTGCTTAAAATGATCCAATGACTGCCAGTTGTGAAAGATCCTGCTAATCTGCCCCTTCTTCTCTTTCCAGTCTCACTCACAGGACACTCCCCTAAATCATAAATAGCCCCATTGTCCTTCTAACAGTCCCCTTAAAGTTATATGTGTTCTCTGTTCCACCAGGCCTTTGTACATACACACAATTATTTGGTTAATATTTGTTTCTTTCTCTAGACCAGGGATTGGCTAACTGCAGCCTTTTAGCCAAATTTGGTCTACCACCTGTTTTGGTAAGTAAAGTGTTATTGGAACACAACCACATTCATTTGTTTCTGTATCTATGGTGCCTTTTGCACTACAGCTACACAGTCAAGTAGTTGCCATAGAGATATTATGGACTGCAAAGCCTAAAATATTTAGTATGTACCCCTTTACGGAAAACTTTTGCAGACCCCTGACCTACATTATAATTTCCATGAGGACAATGGCTACATCTCTTATTTTTTACTATGTCACCTGCAGCACTTAGAACAATGCAGGCACATAGCTAGTATCCAACAAATATTTGTTGAATAAATGAATAAGTAATCTGTCAAAGATAACAACTCACAAATGGCAAAGCTCTTTCTCAAATCCAGATACCCAAGTTCCTGTTCCGAAAGTCCTTTTTTCATCATACCGCTTGGAATTAAGGACAATTGTATGCTTACTCCAATACCGAACGCACACATTTTCTAATTTTCTGATGTTTATCTATCTCATATCAATATTCCAAATAATATTGTGTGTGTGTGTGTGTGTGTGTGTGTAAACAAAACAATACAAAGAAACTCTGATCTTTCCCAGGTCATTTTGTCTTTTCTAGTCTTTCTTCTCCTAACCATCAGTTATTTTTTTTTTTATTAGCAACTTTATTTTAAAAAACCTCCCAGATTGTGTGTTACTTTTGCCAACTACTTGATACTCTTAATTGCCTTCTCCACAAACTGAAATTACTGTAACAACCAAAGTTATCACCCACTGTTTGTAATTATAAGAATTACTATGGAATTTTAGAACTTAGAGAAAGAAAACTAGAGACCAGAAAAACAGATTAAAACAGACACACATGAACACACAGAGTCAGTGACTGTCAGCTTTAGAATACTTTCCTCTGCATTATTTTTATACATTCTTGCTTATGGCTTGGTGTGTAAATGATGCCAGAGACATAGTGAATAAGAAAGTAAGCTCTGGGCTCATAGTACTGTGATATAAAGAAATCCTATCTATTTGATGAACAAACTGTGTGACACCAGGTAACCTTTTTATGTTTCATTTTTATATATTTTTACATTTTTCAATTATAGTTGGCATACAGCATTATATTCATTTTAGGTGTACAACATGGTCTTAGGGGATCACCAGGGTGTGGTATCCAGGTTGATGGAGACTGTATGCTGGGAGTGGGACAAGCTGTACCAAGAAATAATGGATTCTGCCAACAATTCTTTCTGAGAGAAAGCTGCCCTTCCAGAACTTCTCCTAAAGCCAGAAAAAAATCAGTTCTTCCCTGAATGTTTCTGGCACCTTCTGAGCCACTGTCCCAATACTGGAGTTCAGTGTGAGAGAGTCCTTCAGTAAGTCCCTGTTCAGCCTTCTTAACAAGAATGTCTATGACTCTAGCCACTCTCCATTTTACTCAGCTGCAGTCCTCACTGGGTTTCAGAGCCAGAAGTGGGGACTTCTCTTTCTGGTACTGGATTTCTGGGATGGGGAGCCAAGTGTGGTCCCAGGTTCCTTCGCTCCTCCAGGGGTACCTCTACAACCAAGATATCTATCCTAATTCTCAGCCACCACACATGGTTGAGGGACCAGCCTGTTCCACATCTCTGCCCCTCCTACCAGTCTTGTGGTGGCCTCTTGTGTATGTCCCTAGTTGTAGAACTTCTGTTCAGCTAGACTTCAGGCGACTCCCAGTGGTGACTGTTCTATAGTTTCGTTGTAATTTTGATGAGATTGTGAGAGGAGGCAAGTACAGCATTTTACTTTTTCCACCATCATGACCAGAACCCTATGTTTTAATTGTTTTTCATTTATAAAATGGGCATCATAATGGTCTTTACCAGAGTTGTCTTGTGAGAATTATATAAAATATTACATGTAAAATATTCAAAATAATGACTGAAATAGAATGGTAACCACTATTACCATGAGTGGGAGCTGAGCTATATTTCTCAGGACTCAGCTATCTTCTTTCTAAAATGAGAATGTTGGGTTAGTTTTCACAATATCTCCCTTTACCCTTGTTTCAGGTGAATGGAAGATTGATTAGTGATTCATTAGGTATGTCAGAACATTCATCACCTCTCCTTTCCCTTCTCTAATGCTTCTCCAATTTGCTGCAGATTGAAAACTCGAGGCTTATTCTTGGTTCGTACTGTCAACATATGGATTTCATTCTTTTTCTTCCTGACCTCTATTTAGTCACCATGTCATCACTCCTTTGAACTAACTTCCCATGGAAAAAAACAACAGGAAAACAACCTGTTTTCATCATTTCTTCCAACTTGGTCATAGGCAATCTTTGCCTGGAACAGGAGGCCCCTTTCCTTCTGAATCACATGACTCTCTACAGTCATGCAGCTAAGTGTTTTGGAAGTGCTAGTTTAGCTAATTTCTAAATACCTTTTTCCTTAATATTGACCAAATAGCATTTATGCTAGCACTTCCAGTCACTGAGGAGTGAGGTTCAAAACAACAGTAACAATAATTGCTCCCTGGTGGCAGGTGGTAAAAGCCTCTAAGGCACTTGCAACAAATACATCCCCTTGGAAGATGACTAAGCAAATGTTTTTCTGCTTCCTGAGAAATGTTTGTGTATTTTCTCAGTCAAATATCTCAGCCTATAAAGCAAGAATGATTTCACCAAGTAAGGAATACCTAGGACAAGTCGAATCCCTAACCAAGGACTTTGGAAAATCAATGTAACACAAGCATATTTCCAGTGTTTCCTCCTCTGTTGTTTAAAACGTTAACCATCATGGGCCACATTAATGAGATTTTCTCTTCCCCATCATGGGCAAGTGAAGATGGTAGAGTAAAGCGGATTGAGAATTGCTGGAATGTATTCCCAATGAAGATTTTTCTGTGTGTTTCTATACTTTCATTCTCTCTATTCTTGAACTTGGGAAAGTCCTGAAATGAGGACAGCTATGTTTGTAAAAGCACTAATTCAATTCCCATCCTTGACTTACAGGGTGTTGTCCCTAAATATGATATTTGATTTTTAATAATGTTCATCTCCAAGTGAAAATGCTACCTTGAAACAATCCATTCTAACCGCATGCCTTTCTCCTTTCCTAGGTTTTTTGTTTCAGTAACACTCTTTCAACATATGCCATTCACCATCATTTATTCCTATAACATACACATATGTTCCAGGACATTTGCTATTCCTATAGAAAAACATTCCCTTCTCTTCAAATAATGAAGTTATCTGATTTTATTAACTTTTTACCAATATACACTATCCATTCTATCTTATCCATTCTCATTTATTCAATTGTTAAATTTTCACATCTTTAAATAACAAATTCAGTCTACAGATCTGTAAGGATATTTGTAGCGAGAACTCCCCAAACTGCAAATCTGGCCTAGATCTCTCTCCATAATAATAAATATTTTCAACTGTCAACTGACTAAACATCTCTACCTGAATGCACCTGTCCATTAAATATTCTATCTATTAGAAAGCATTCTATTAATTAGACATGTTTATTATGGAAACTTTGATGACACATGTGAAATGATATGTACAATTCATGTATATATGTAATATTTGTATATGTGTATATTTATAGAATAAAATGAACAATGGATATACTATCCAACTTCAGAACTAGAATATTACCAACACCACGGAAGCTATTTGAGCATTCTTCCCTATCTCATCCCCACCTCCCTATAACTATAATCCATAATTATGTTGATTATTCTCTTGCTTTTAACAGTTTTTATAATAAGTAAATACATATTTAAACATTATATTACTTAGCTTAATTTTTATTTGACATGTGTAAAAATACTCATGTAGCCTCCTGTGATATTTTTTATGGCTCCTTATTAGGTTTTTAAGGTTTCTCACGTTGTTGCATGAAGTTATTATTTGTTCATTTTCAGTACTACTTAACACATGATAGTATAAATAGGCCACAACTCACTTGCTAATTTGGAACGTTTCCAAGTTTTGTTTTTACAAATAATGCTATCATGAATATTTTTATACATGTCTCTTGATACATGTATATGCAAAAGATTCTCTAGACCCTATAATCAATATATTCACAACCAGAAATGAAATTTATGTTTAATTTGACAAGATGGCTATAAATAATTTTGCAAAATTGTTTTGCAAAGTGGTTTGCTTTATCAATTTAATCTTCTACTAGCAGTGTACAAGTATTTATCTTGTTTCACATAATTGATGCCACTTTATATTATTAGAGCTTTAATATTTGACAATTTAGAGGAGTAAAATAATCTTTAATTATAATATAAATTTAAATTTTTCTGAATTTTAATGATGCTGAACAATTTTCAAATGGCTATTTATAATTCATGTTTTTTTCTATGTGAATTACACACATGTCTATTGGTTTTTTTATTTTTTCCTTTTTATTATCGATTTATAGGTAACCTTTATATCTACTTATATATACTTGATATGTATGTATACTCTCTATATACTTATATATATTGATAATTGATAGTTACATGAAGTGCAAATATATTTTCCTACATTCATCTTATCTTTTACTATTTTATGATGCCTTTGATATTAAATATATGCAGTTTTGGTATATTTAGCATTTGGTGTGTTTTGCTTAAAAGTCCTTTCCTTTCAAAATTTTTAAATGTATTCTCCACTATATATTTTTTAAAGCTTTTAGAGTTCCAGTCATGCACTGCATAACAATGTTTTGGTCAGTGATGGACCATATTTACCAATCCCATAAAATTATAATGGAGTTGAAAATTTACTATTGCCTAGTAATGTCAGCCGTCATAACACTGTAGTGAAATGTATTACACAACTACTTACCATTGTGTTACTGTGGATGAAAAAGGGGTACTGAAATAAATCATAGAATCCTTACTGAGCAGGTCATGGTGAGTAGTCATGCCCCAGGCCTATAACTTCTTTAGTGCAAGGTTTCGAAGCCAGCCCTGTCCATCATTCTTGGGAACATAGGTTAATAGATCTTTGAAGTAATACCCCTTGAAGGCATAACCCTTAAGAAAGCACATAATATTGTAATCTAATCTCCGCCTTGCTTTCTCCCAACCTCATTTAACCTTCCTTGTGCTCCCTCCTTAATTTGAATGCATAAAAGAAACTGAAAAACTGTTACTCTCTAGAACATTTGAGATTTTTGCTCTCCTGAATATGTTAGCAATTTGGCTCAAATAAACTTTTTTTAAAAAATAATTTTCTTATTTTTTAACTACAGTTGACATACAATATTATATTTAGGTGTACAACATGGTGATTTATACAACATTTATGTAACTTACAAAGTGATCACCCCAACAAATCTAGTACCCTTCTGGCACCATACATAGTTACAATAGTTATTACAGTATTACTGACTATATTACATCCCAATGACTATTTTGTAACTGCCAATCTGTACCTCTTAATCCCTTCCCCTCTTTCACTCATACCCCTCAACCATCCTCCACCAGGCAACCATCAAAACGTTCTCTATATTTATGAGCTTTTTTCTATTTTATTTATTTATTTTGTTCTTTAGATTCCACATGTAACTGAAATTCTATGGCATTTGTCTTTTTCTATCTGACTTACTCCACTCAGCACCATACCCTCTAGGTCCATCCATGTTGTTGCAGATAGAAAAATTTCATTCTTTTTTATGGCTAAGTAATATTCTATCATATATATGTAGTGCCTATTCTTTATCTATTCATCCATTGAATATGGTTCCCTCCATATCTTAGCTATTGTAAATAATGCTGTAATGAACATACAGATTCACATGTTTCTTTTGAGTAGTGTTTTGTATTTGAATAAATACCCAGAAGTGGGAATACTGGGTCCTTCTTTGTCTCTTGTTATAGCCTTTGTTTTAAAGTCTATTCTGTCTGGTAGAAGTATTACTACCTCAGCTTTATGTTTGTTTGTTTGTTTCCTTTTTTGTAAAATATCTTTTTCCATCTCTTTACTTTTAATCTGTGTCTTTTTTTTTTATTTTGTTTTGTTTTGTTTTGTTATTTGTTTTTTTTTTTTACCTAAAATGAGTCTCTTGTAGGCAGCATATATAAGGGTCTTATTTTTTTTATCCATTTAGCCACCCTATGTCTTTTGATTAGAGCATTTAATCCATTTACATTTAAAGTAATTGTTGCTGGGTATGTAGTTATTGCCATTTTATTATTTACATTTATCTTTTTTCTTTTTTCTTCCTAGAGAAGACCATCCAACATTTCTTGTAATTCTTTCTTGGTGGTGATGAACTCCTTTAGCTTTTTCTTTCTTTTTATTTATTTTTTCTTTCTAGGAATACAACAGTGTTATTTCAGGAAAATGAAATAAGACAAAAGGAGAAAAAATTATTCATTACTCAGCACATTTCTGTTACGTTAATTCTGGGCTTAAGCCCCTTTGGTCTTGCTAAATCTTTTATTCAAATTAGCAGAATTGTCTTGAATTCTTTCTAATCCACATGCTTCATGTCTGTGATGTTTGACATCCAATCTTTTCCTGCCCCTGCAATAATCTCTCTGTGAAACTCATTGGGAATTTCCATCCAGTCAGGTCTGATGTAGATATGTGACCGGATCTTGATGATAGCTCTTACAGCCTCTTCTAGACTTCAGTTGTACACCTGAATCAGATACACTGCCACTATAGTGGCACTTCAAAAGCACTCAGCCTTATAGTGCATGTAGACACTCTAGCCAAGCGACTGGTACTTGAGAGCAAACTGTACTCCTTTCTGGAAATTAGCCAAGGTTGGGATTCCAGTCATGTCTACTGCGCTAAGTCGCAGCTGCTCAACAGCTACTCTCTTCCACTCCTTTGAGGAGTTGCACAGGAACCTGGTCTCACACTCCTTGTTCATGGTGATCATCCTATGCACAGTCTAATCTTATATCAGCCCGTGAGTCATGCTTCGCAGCAGCAGTGAGCCCAGCAACATAGTGTGGTCAGTACAATGGTACCAGTCACAATGTGCCTGGCCTGGCATTTTTCCACAGAACAGCATGTACAACAGTGTCGGGTAGAAGAGCACCAAGGCCAGGCTGGCCTCCAGCAGCCCGTTGGTTGCCATCCCGCCCCATGCAGCCTGGCGCAGCAGCAACCCAGCCACAGCTGGGCTTGCGGTCCGCAGCTTCTAGGAGAGTCAGGAGGATGAGGAGAATGCAGACTACAACCCAGTTGGCGCAGGCCCCTCCGGCACTGAGACCTCGGACCTGGCCCTCAGGGACTCCACATTCTCCTTTAGCTTTTACTTGTCTGGGAAGCTCTTTATCTGTTCTTCGATTCTAAATGATAGCTTTGTCAGGTGGAACAATCTTGGTTATAGGTCCTTACTTTTCATTAGTTTGAAAATTTCCTGCCAAGCACTTCTGGCCTGCAGTTTCTTTTGAGAAATCAGTTGACAGTCTTATGGGAGTTCCCTTGCAGGTAACTAACTGCTTTTCTCTTACTGCTTTTAAGACTCTCTCTTTGTCTTTAACCTTTGGCATTTTGATTACAATGTGTCTTGGTATGAGCCTCTTTGGCTTATCCTGCTTGGGACTCTGCACTTCTTGGGCTTATATGTCTATTTCCTTCGCAAGGTTAGGGAAATTTTTCGTCATGATTTCTTCAAATAGGTTTCCAATTCCTTGCTCTCTCTTCTCCTTCTGGTACTTCTATGATGCAAATGTTGTAATGCTTGATGTTGTCCCAGAGAGCCTTAAACTATTCTCATTCTTTTTTGGATTTTTTTTTGTTGTTGTTCTGATTGGGTGTTTTTTGCCTCTTGTCTTCTAAATTGCTGCTTTTATCCTCTGCTTCATCTAACCTACCGTCGATTTCTCCTAAGGTACTCATCATTTCGGTTACTATATTCATCATTTCTGACTGGTTCTTTTTTATGTTTTCTATCTCCATTTCTATGTTTTCTATCTCTTTGTTAGAGTTCTCACTGAGTTTACCTACTCTTCCCCTAAGTTCATTGAGCATCCTTATAGCCAGTGTTTTGAACTCTGTATCTGGTAGATTGCTTGTCTCCATTTTTTTTTTTCTGAAGCTTTGTTTTGTGTTTTTATTTGGGACACGTTTCTTTGTCTCCCCATATTGTTTGCTTCCCTGTATTTGTTTCTATGTATTAGGTAGGGCTGCTATGTCTCCAGTCTTAGTAGAGTGTCCTTATGTATTAGATATCTTGTGGGGCCAAGTGGCACAGTCTTCCCTGGTCACCTGGGCCAGGTGCTCCAGGCGAGTCCCTTGTGTGAGTTGTGTGTACCCTCCTGTTGTAATTGAGACTTGGTTGTGTGCTAGCTGGGAAATTACTGCTTGGCCATCACCATGGGAATGTAGATTATTAACTATGAGAACATAACATTCTAATAATAAGCTTTCTGCTTCTGTATCCCCGCTTGCACACCCGACCTATAGGTTGACAGGTAGTGAATAGAAGAAAAATAGACCTTTGTGTTCAGACAGAATGAAGAATGGGGTTTTGGGCTTAAAAACCCTGTACCTCTACATTTCGGGGCTGCTTAATCTGGGGTCTGCATACCCCTGGCAGACCCAGCTGGCTGAATAAAGAGTGTGTTTCCTATAATTCACTGGTTTCTGGTGGGCCATGTGTCTATCAGAGGCTGGCGGCTAAAACAGTTGCTGTTTGCACATCCGTGGGAGGGATTGCCCCTCAGGTTGATTGGTTCTGAGGACTGGATGACCCTATGCAGCAGGATTCATTTTAACAAGGCTTTGGTGCCTGCTGTGTCCGACCTTTGGGTATGTTGTCCTTGGATGCAACCCCAGTGGTGCTCCAGCTTTGTATGAAGTCTACCAGGCTTGCGAGCCTGAATCTTCCTGAGAGGGGCTTCAGCCACTTCTTGTGTCCTACTCGGGACAACCTGGAAAGAGTCACTAAGCAATTCGCAGCTGACTGCCAAATGCACTGGGCTTGGAGGTACCTTGAAAGGCCAAGCCACAAACTGAGGTTGGCTGCCACAACTGCTCAGCTTAGGGCTGTTCGGCAAGAGGTACGGGGCAGGCTGAGGCCTGTCGGGAGCCATTATGAGACACCGAAGAAGTCATGTAGCTGATAGCCATAAAGCAGCTGCTGAGACTGTGCAAACAATGGTTCAAGGAAGCAAATGGTTGAGTTAAACATTACTGACCCTGGAAGGGAAGTTTGCCTCCTAAAGAAATCCTTTAGGATAGTGGAATGTTTTACAGCCCAGAAAAGAAGGATGTTTGTACCCTGAGGGAAGGATATTTAGGAACTTATGTAAATGTCAGCATTCCTATGGTATGTACTCTATGCTTTGCTATTGTACTCTGTGCTTTGCTATTGTATTCAAAAAGGTATATAAAGGCTATGCTAAATAAACTCGAGGCTGTATGCCCTCCTGAAGCTTTAGCCAGCTGGCTCCAGCAGAGGCCAGATGCTGCATGTTTGGGTTTTATGAATCTTTGAAAAAATTTAGGAAAATCCAAAGCATGAGCCAAGACAGGCTATTTGTATGGAAAGTCCACTGGAAATGGCTTAGATGTGCTTGAAAGTTAGATATGTCGGAGTCTCAGGGAATCGCCGGGGTAGGGTACCCAGATATGGCAGCCACCCGTGTCTGCATGCAGAAGATGGGGCTAACTTAACCAGGAAATGGACTTGCCAAATACTTCTTTCTTAGAGAAAGCTGCCCCTCCAGCCCTTACTCTGAAGCTGGACAACTCTGTTCCTCCCAGTATATCCCTGGAGCCTTTCAATCTGCTGCCCTAGAGCTGGAGCTAAGAGTGAGTGAGTCTGTCAGTAAGTCTGTAAGCAGGCTCCTTAAGAGGAAATTCTGCAACTCCACCCACCCTTTGTCTCATTACACCACAATCTTCGCTGGTTTTCAGAGCTAGAAGTTGTGGGGATTTTTCTTCCTGGTACTGGAACCCTGGGCTGTGTAGCCTGGTGTGAGGTTGAGACCCCTCACTCCTTTGAGGAGACCTCTGCAGTCGAGATATCTCTCTTGATTCTCGACCCCCACACATGTAAGTGGGATGTTCTGCGTCTCTGCCCTCTTACCAATCTTAAGGTGGCCTCTACTGTGCATCCCCGGTTATAGGATTTCTGTTTAGCTAGACTCAGTCCATTCTCAATTATGGCTGCTTTGTAATTTAGTTGTAATTTTGATGTGGTTGTGAAAAGAGGTGAGTACAGTGTTTACCTAATCTACCATTTTGACCAGAAGCTCTCAAACTTATAAAATTCTCTACAGGTATGGATATTGTTATGTTGACATTACAATTGCCTACCATATTCGGTACAGTAACATACCCTATGGGTTTGTAGACTAGGAGCTGTAGGGGAACAGAATTTGACACCTCCAAATTTGTCTCTTTGTCATAAGGATTATTTTACACTGGTTAATTTTAAGAAACAGCAGACATGGGGAAAGCTCTAAAAACCAAGTAGAAGTTATCCTTTATAAGACATTTACTTTGTAAGGGAAATGTGTAAGGATGTCTCTTTCCTTGTACGAAGAAGAGCGGGGTGAACTTATCTCTAGAATCTCGATCAATGCTGAAGGCAGAGACTTAAATCTGCATAGTAATCTTACCTATGTTGACTGTAATTTTTCTGGTAACCTTCCACACTACTTTCCCCCCACCTCAATACCTTTTGTCTTAAGCTGAAGATGACATTTAAGGTGGTGGCTTTAGTCATTTTAGTGAGTTATTCAATTTACCTGGGTCTCTCCCATGTATACAGGTTGTATACCTATTAAACTTTGGTTTCTTTTTCTCCTGTTGTGCTGTCTTTTATTACAGGGATGTCTCAGCCAAGAATCCAGGAGCGTAGAGAGAAAATTATCACCACCCCCCCACCACACACACACAGAGTAACAGAATGTACCATACAGCCTAGTACTATATACAATCTAGGGTTCGTGTAAATTTCACTCTGTGATGTTTGCAGAATGACAAAATTGACTAATGAAGCATTTCTCAGAAGGTATCCCTGTTAAGCAATACATGACCATATTTGTTCTTTTGAAATTTAGGTTTTGGTCACAGTTGCTGTTTGTGCATGATATAGTATAGGGATCCATTTTAATTTTCTTCCATGTAAATAACCAAGTATCATAGCACTTTATAACAAATAGTCCAATATCTTAATTGATCTTCCATGCCAACTCTATTATAAATTGTTTTCATATGAATGGATGTTAATGGGTTCTTGGCTGAACCTATTATGTTCCACTATCAATTTTGTTATCTCCAATTAATATTGCATTGTTTTGGTGTTAAACACTTTCACAGCTGACAGCTTTTCTGAAAGAAAGGGTTTATTGGGGTATCCAAAAAAGGTCCAGGTCCTGAGGTGTGAAATCTAAACCACCAATGGCAGGGCTAGGTAAAGAAGGCAACATGTCTGCCATCCTGGGTTGACACTATGCTTTGGGGAAGAAAGATGTAAGTTTTGAAAGAATTTACATTGGCTACAGACAAGGGGGGCAGAAAAAGGTGAAGATGTGGCAGTTCTAGGATAAATGCACAGTCTGTAAGGAAGAAATATTTATTACTTTTGTTTGATGGTGGCTAATAGTTATGAAATTTTATGCATAAGCAGGATGAAGTGCCATCTGGTAGTCTATACAGAAGTTGATTAAAAGTTCCAACATATATATTCAGGAATATAAGCATTCTATTGTTAGTGGCCCACAGCTATTAATGGGTTAAAAACTCTTGTCTCTTTCTTTCACTATGCCCCTGCCAACCCCCATGCCTCCACCATAATTTAATTTAGGACATCTCATAATTTTTCTTGTCACTTAGTTTCTATGGCTTTGTAAGGCTTGGTAATTGGTAGAGCAGGTTACTCATTGTTTTCAAAAATGTTTTGGCTATTCTTTATTTTTGCTCTTCCATATAAATTTTAGAATGAGCTTATAAAAATTATTGAAAACTCCACTGGGAGTTTGGAATTGCAGTGAATTGAAAGATTGGGAGATTGGATATCCTAAACTATCTATTATTTGTACCATGATCATTGTGTATCCTCCATTTAGTAATTCTCATAAGATAAAGGAAAAATTCTCCTTAGAGTTGTTATGGCATCTTTTGTTTAATTTATTCCTAGGTACCATGCCACTATTTTCTTCTCTTTTTGAGCAGTTTTACAATCACAACAAAATAGAAGATATAGAAATTTCCCACATACCCCACCCATGCAAAGGCTTCCCATATTCAATATCCCACACAAGTGGTACATTTGTTAGGACTGCTGAACCTACATTAACACATCATAGTCACCTGAAGTCAATACCTTATCTAGGATTCACTCTTACTGTTGCATTCTATAGGTTTGGACTGTGGATGAAAATGGGGCCACGTATTAAATCTGACAAGCTCAGAGGAGGCCCACAGTGTAGGCCTTACAAACTCAGAGGCCAAAAGCAACTACAGGGGGGTGGTCTGAACCTCAAAATTCCTAACTAAAAGCTAGTCATTGTGTGCAGTCACGTCCTAGGCCTGTATCTTCCTCGACAAAGGTCAATCTCTACCTCTGAAATTGTCTATTGCCTTTGTGCATCTAAGATAACATACCTTTGAAACATCAGATTAATTTTCTTTTCCAGACCCCTCAAGGGCACAACTACTGGCACCAGAGAAAAAGGGAACATTGTTGTTATTTATTGCCCACATATCATTTCTATGTACCATAATTGTGAACTACCCTATACCCATCAATGTAAAACTATGTCTCTCCATTTTGCTTTTTATCCACTCTCAGAGATTTCCCCACTCTACTTTCTCTCACTTCCCTAATCTATCACTAATGAATTTCATGTAACCGTCTTTACTTCTCTTCCTTTTGATTCTAATGTATAAAATAAGCTGCAAAACTGCCATTCTCTGGAGCATTTTCTCGATTAGTTGAGATTTTGTTCCCTGGCAATTATTGTCAATTTAACTCACTCTTGTAAGATTTTTTTCTTAGGCTGTTCTTTTATCAACAGGACAAATGTATGTCATGTATACATTGTTATAGTATCATAGACCGTTTTCACTACCCTAAAAAAATCTTGTGTTTTACCTATTCATCTTTCCCTGCCCCTCCCCACGACCCCTGGCAGGCACTGATCTTTTGCCTTTTCCAGAATGTCATATAGTTGAATCATACTTTTCAGATAAGCAACTTTCACTTAGTAACATGCATTTAAGTTTCCATCATCTTTTCATGGATTGATAACTCTTCATTTTAACACTGACTAGTATTCCATTGTCTGGTGTTTTCATCAATCAAGTTTTCTGCTGTCGCTCGTATTTGAAAATGCAACTGACTTTTGAATATAACATATCTGTAACATATCTGTAAATCTCACTAAACTTTTACCTTCCTTTCCAGTTATTATACCTTTTACTTCCTGTTTGTACCTTATTACACTAGCTAGGATTGCTAGTACAATGCTGAATTACATTCTACTTGATGAGGCTCTAACTTTATAGGGATATTTCTAACATTTCATAATTAAGAATGTGTGCTATACTTTTATGGATTTCCTTTACTTTCATTTCTTTTTCCTAGTTTGTTCTCTGTTTAAGCATTACTGATTAAATTTTATCAAATGTTTTTCACAAAGACCAAGAAAATGGTTTTCCTCCATGTATTAATGTGATAAACTGCACTTTTAGATTTCTGTTATTTCATCCTGCACTCCTGATATAAACCTAACTTGACTATGGTATATCAATTTTTTAAAAAAATAAATGCTCCATTTGTTTTGTTAGGGCTTTGTTTCACTAGGGTTGATTTGCATTTTTTTTTCTCATGCTATTGTTTGAATTTTGGTTATCAAGATTATACTGCTCTGAGTTGAAGTGTTTTCTCTTTCTATTCACTTGGAAGAGCTTGTTCATTGGAATTAGTCTGAAAAGCCTTCTGAGCCTGCTGTTTCCTTTCCATTTACAAATGCTGTGATACTAATATACAGGCAAGTATAGCTAACATATTACTGAGTGTTATTTCTTCCACTATTCTGTGCCTTCTTTTGGATGTTTTTTTCTTATTCCATTTTCCCTCTCCACCAATTAAGAGTTATAAGTACCAATAACTTTTAACTCTTACCATGAAATTTTACTCAGCATAAAATATATTTTAAATTAACATTAAAAATTTAGTATCAAGGACCTTGGGACTACTTTAATTTTGAGCATTCTTCTCAACTTACTTGCCAATGTACCACATTAGACACTGTTTACTAATATTGTAACATCTTTAAAAACAACAGTCTCATTAAATTGGATTTGGAGTAGTCTTTTAAAAAATGCTGTGACACTAGCTATATTTAACATATGCAGACTAAACTGATTTGGCTGATCAAGTGGTAAGACTTAAAATTAAGGTTGGTTAATTATACAAATTAACAGCATTTGCGAATCCTATATACACTATAGGCCTTTATGGAAAAAGAACAGAAGGGTATACTTCCATTTCCTCCCCATAAACCCGATCCTCATCATCTTTACTTTTGGATTTCTGCAATAACCACTCAGGTCAATAACTCTAATCCAACTTTCATGCTGCAACTTAAGTGGTTTTTACAAAGTGTTTTCTAATAAATTTCCAAACTGTTGACCAAAGAATGAACGTCCAATTCCTTAGAGTAGTTTATAATGCCTTTCATGATCAGGTCCCTCACATTTTTTTTAAGATACACTTGCCAACAAAAGAATATTCCGGCTAAAAAGAAGTCATAAGTTTATTTGATCGAAACTGTTGACAATTGCCAGGAAGGAAAATCTCAACGGGCTGAGGAAATGCTCTGGAGAATGGCAGTTTTGCAGCTTATTTTATATATAAGAATCAAAGGAGAAGTAAGGAGGGTTACATGAAATTCTCTGGTGATAGATTAGGGAGGTGGGAGAAAAAGTGGAGACATCTGAGACTGAATAAAAGGCAAAACGGAGAAACATATTTCTTTTACATTGGTGTGTACAAGATAATTCACATTTACAGCACACAGAGATGGTATGTGGGCAACAAGATAACAACATGGTCTTGGTCTCTGGTGCTAGCAGTTGTGCCTTCGAAGGGTCTGGAAAGGAAAATTACTCACGTTTCAAAGACCGACCTTTGTCAAAGAAGCTATAAGGCCTAGAACGAGACAACCCACCATGACCTGCTGTTACAATTTTTACTTTCAGACCACCCTGTGTTATTTTCCGTCAGTTTGTAAAACCTAACATGTGAGCCTCCCCTGAGCTTGTCAGTTTTAGTATGTGGTCCCTTTTTCATCTACACACTCTAAAACTACAAACTCCATCTGGTCATATCATTATATTACTAAGCTAGTCTGTCATATTTTGTGCCTTTATAAAGGATGTTAATTTTTACTCATCCTTTAAGACTTCAATGTCACTGAGAGATCTTTCCGGACTTGCACCTTCTTATGTGTTTTCAAACACATAATAGTCTGGTTGGTATTGGTATTGCTTGGTTCGAATTACCACTTATTCATTGTGACTTACATCTTGGCTTCTTTATCTGGTTAATTAGGTTGCTAATACTTACCTCATAGGATTGAGCTTTAACATAAAACCAACAATTATTGCCAGGTACTTCAAAAATGTTCTCTTCATTTTAATATAACTCTCTGAGTGCCCAATATGTGCAAGATGTCAGAACTACATCTAAAAGATGAACAGGATATAGCTCCTTTACTATGATGATAAGGGGCTCATAGGGCAACAGAAATAAAACTGTAGTAGCATCACTATAGAAAGATTAGTCATTCAATAAGAAAGGTCAACATATATTAGTACTATATAACCCTAAAAGAGTTTTATGAGTGTAGACTTAAAAAGAACAAATAACAATTTCTGGCAACTGGCCTCTGATTAACTATAAAGTTACATTCTCGGTTTGAAAATAATTAGTTATAAATTGTCTGTTTGTTATAACTTTCACATAAGATATATTTAAAGTAGTGAGCAATCAGTGGTATATATTGAGTTTTAACTAAATTCAGACAAAAATGTTCTATATATTAGCTCTAGCACATACCAAAAAAAAAAAAAAGCCTATCTAAGCATTTAATAAAACACTTATAAAAGATGTCATATCCATAGTTTATTTTAAAAAATTGTTAAAAACTAACCGTACAGGAATATTAATATACTTAAAAAGTTTGTTCCCCAAGTTGAAGGAAAATACATTAGCAACGTCTTGCAAACACCATCTTTATAAAAGTAAAACTTCTAGATGCTGAAATGTGCTACAGTATATTCTATAATTTATACTTTTAATCATGGGATTTAAAATTATTCTCCCTACTATCCTATCACCCCAAATGTGGCAGTTATCATACTTAAATTAATGACATTCAATCAAGTTCTACTACCACAGATCCTTAAAAGGGTACAAACTGCATATTTACTAATAGAGCAAGTCTTTTCTATTTATTGTCACATAATTATTTTAGATAACATTTGACTTTAAGTACAACAGAAATACTACATCCCATAACTGTAAACATTCACCAAGAGCTTCCAGAGTACAATGAGCAACAGAGGTGGCCCAGGAGTCAGTCAAACGTTCCTCACTTTTTGGCTATTGCTGAGATTAAATTTTAAAGGCAAATTATTACAAGCCTTACTTGTATTTCTGTAAGAAAGTAGTTCTGGATATATATTTTTAGTCAAAAACACCTGAAAGTCATTCTAAAGACTAAATTAAGCACCGTTTTCACTTACCTAAATATAGAATTAATTCAGTAGCACATATATGATCACCAATGTCAGAAATTATAAATAACTGTGTTCTCAAGTCCTCTTGTGGATACATGTGGGGTACTGAGTTCCAATGATGCTAATAGGAACCATTCATGCATATCAAGGGTAGTAACTCCCACAGGGCCACATGCAACCAATAAGACTGAGGCACAACTATTACTTATGTCACTGGATGCTATACAAGCAGATTTAAGGCTGTATTCGGCTATAAAGAGTTCAATCTCCTCTTTAGTATTCTTTCTAAATAGATCACATGACTCAAAATTCCATGGGGTGGAAAGTGAAAAGTTCCCAAACACTTTTTTAATACTAGTCTCCATACAATTCATTGTCAACATATTTACAGAGGGAACTGTTCATACCTAAAATCATTTTAAAAAATGTAATCAAGTTTTTAAAGTTTGATTCCGATTTCTTCAGGATTATGTTCATTTTCATTTTCTGACTTTTGGTCAATTTCACATTTGTCAGAATGTTCACTGCAGTCCTCAGGTAATTCTGATGATGCTCCCAAGGAGAATACAAATTAAAATATATTCACTGCCACCCACTTTGGGATAAGCCTGGTTGCAAAGAGAATGGTGTTCCTGGAGTTGAAGGATAACTAGGAAACCCATCTGGCTGAGCTGGATAGCTTTCCAGAGCCGAAGCTGGATGGACCTAATAGAAAGAACATGCATTTTAGCAGAACATCAAATTCAATCAAGTCTATACTTGCTTTTTGCCTCTGCCACAATACAGACTGAGAGTAGAAAAGGAATAAAAAAAGTTGGGGCAAGATCAATCTGCTCAGTCTACTGTAATTTTTAAGAAATGTTCGAACTTCCTTCAGATGGTAAAGGTACACAGAATACTTAATATTTAAGTTAAATATTCTTTTTAAAAAGTTTTCTAAAAAAAAAAATTGCTTTAATGTTCCATTATTTTAGCTTAAATTGTAGAAGACAAGCTACAATAGGTGTCATGTATAAAGATTCCATTTGTAAAATCTCCAAACAGTAATTTGAAAGTCTATAAGCAGAAAAACAATTTATACAGATGAATATATTCTGCCACCTTTGTTACCCTTCTGAAAGAAGACAAGAATAATTTGCAGATTTGGGGAGAATTCATCAAACCTCCAGACATTCTGCTAAGACTCATTTTTTGCCAGTGTTGGGGTATCACTATTGATATCGAAAGGTTTTCACTATAGAAGCTATGTTACATATGTTACCATTTTATTTATGTCAGACATTACCTGCTTACCTGCTGTAACAATGCTGATTGTGCAGCTGCATTATGCTGTAATTCTTGCAAGGATGACTGTGGAGGATTCTGGGAAAACCCAGGGATACCTGGGAGAGACAAAAGGCCTGGAAAAACAGAACTGCCTGCAGCTTGAAGTCCAGATGATAAGCTAAAGCAACAGATAGAACAAGTCAAAATGCAGATAAGACACAAAAGCTATTGCTTCTATATTTGTTAAATACTATTTAACATATAAAAAAAAAATCTTAGAATTTCTGTTGTAAGGAACCTTAGAAATCTACCATTCCTGATATTAAATTATTTTATTATAAAATATATTATTTTAAATTCAATTTTACATAGACTTGTTAAATACTTCTTGCTATTTTATAATCAAGATAAATTACCAAATATGAATCCTAAAGTTATCAGAGCAAGCATTAATATTTTATATATTTATCTTAAGATGACTGAAGAGTCCTAAAACATTTTTTGAGCACTGAAATTTCAGCCCAGAAAAATATAATTTAACACCACTAAACAATTAGATTTTTACCTTTATTTGAATGACTTAAAAATACAACTATGAACTGTTATGGGTGGACAATTTTCTAGTAAGCTAGTATTACATATTTACTTCTGATTCTGTTAACCAGGGTGTGGTAATCTGATCAAGGAGATGCTGTTAACCAGGGTGTGGTGATCTGCTCAGGGATGTGCTGGTGGCTATATAAACTGCCTCTTCTGGGAGCTCGAGGCTGATTCTCTAGTGGGGAGAGTCAGTTGCCGGCCGGCTGATAAAGGCTCACAATTCATCTCGATTGGCTCCATGGGTCTTGGATTTGATCGAACCACAACAGAACTACAAGTTAGGTACTCATTTTGTATTATTTCCAAACTATCCACATACCTGGCTTGTGCAACAAGAGCAGAGTTGAAATTGGAACTAAACGCTGAAGCGAATCCTGGGAGGACAGGAGCTGGTGATGGGGTCGTAGCAACAACAGGTAATGGTGTGACTGCCGTGACTGTAGCAGGTGTCTGCAGCCCCGGAAATGAAGGGAGAGTACTGGTAACAATGGGGGTGTTAGAGACAGAAAAGCCAGCATAGGAGGGATTTGAAGATGGCAGAGGTCCTTGAGTAACTGAAAAAAGTGAAGGGACGGCAGTTGACAAATTAAGGGGGAAAGGTGCTGCTGAGACTGATGCCGAGACAGAAAGCCCTGAGAGAACAGCTGCTGTAGAACTAGGATGAGGGATAGATGTGGATGAGACAGTTGCAGATGAGGTGACTATTAATGACCCTGGAAGAGATACTGATGGATTAAGAGATGGATTGCCTGTTAAAGGGAAATTATTCGTCAAAGAAGTAAAAGGAGGAAGAGCAGTGAATACTGGAGTGACTGGAGTAGAAGTACCATGTGGTGGAAGGGAAATAGAGGAAAGGGGATTTGAAACATTCAAGGGAGCACTCAAACTGGAAAGACCTGACAATCCAGGATTAAGGCAAGCAGATAAACTGATGGGCACTGATGTTGAAGTATATGCACGACCCAGTGTCCCTGAAAAACCTAAAGTGCCATGAGAGGGATTTACGGAAAGAGATGGGCCTTTGAAGGCTGAGGGAATAGGACTCGTGGGCTCAGTTTTGATCATAACAGGAATAGTTGTTACAGCAGGGGTAGATGAAATATGCTGGTCTGAATTACTTGGATGGGGGCCATGCAAAAGGGTAGCTGAGGAACCAGAGCTAATTGGCCCTGAAGTTGAAGTTGATGTTGGAGTAGCTAGAGGAGACTGGACAGGCAAAGTAGCAGGAGAAGAAGTTGAGCTGGCCACAGGAGATGACAGGCCAGGGAACATGGCCAATCCCTGAGTGGAAGACCCCTGTGGGGCGGGAATGGCTGTTGGGGCATAGCACTTGTTAGAGGCAAAAGCAGGAGAATCTGAGTTGTGATTAGTAAGAGAAGAGAGTGAAGCCAGTCCACTAGTAACAGCAGAGGATAAAGCAGAAGAGTTGATTAAATTGGTATCATTTGATGTCAGAAAGCCTTTTAATGCAGACAGAAGATGATTATTTACACTAAGTGGACAAGCAACACCAGGAGTAGAAACAGTGGTAATTACAGAAGTTGGGTTGGACACGCTTTGGGATGCTGGTGTTAAGGTCAAGGGAAGACCTGCAAAAACTGACAATGAAGCAGAATTTGGGTTGCTGGTCGAAGCAGCAGATGTGGCAGAAAAGGGGGGGCTGGTGAAAGGGGCAGAAGTAGAAGCAAACGTTTCACTGGAAGCAGGAGTAGTCCGAGGTGTGGATGTGGCCTGAGGGGCTGGGGTGGGAGTGGCAGAAGGACCTGGCAGTGGAACTAGACCAGAAAAAACTGACGGAACAGGAGTGGATGATGTGCTGTGGACAGAGGTGAGAGGTGCAGCCAGCAATGAAGGGGTTCTGATAACTGTTGGATTCGGCGCTGATGGCTGAGGTGTATGAACAGCTGAGGAGACCTGCCCTGGGAACACAGGAAGGATAGTATTTGGCATATTCAGCCCAGAAACAGTGGCAGTTGCTGATGCTGATGAATAATTTGCTGCCTTCACCGGGGATGCAGTAGGGACAGGAGTTGCGACAGGTGTTGAAGGGTTAGAACTATGAGGAGAAAAGAGTTGACTTGCTGGGGCAGAAAATGCTGTGGGGGGAAAAAAGAAGCAAAAATTTATCATCATGCTGAAATGCCAAATTTTAACTAAAAAAATATAAAAATTTTTGTAATATTTAACTAATATCAAAGAAAATCAATGACAGGTATATATAATAAGCTATTGTAATGTATAAATTATTAGATTTCATCACTGATTTCCACTATGAAGCCCTATTAAGTCCAATTGTCTTCTAAACTCTGCTCAGAATAGTCCTCCAATTCACAGTGAGAAAGCCTTAAGAAGTTAGCAAATAAGGTTTCTTTTCATATTTTCCCAAATTTTAAAAATTCAAAGAATTTATTTTAATTGTGATTAGTGCTGATGTGCTGATTTTACCTTTAATTCTTTCAAATTGCCTATGTAGAACAACACTAGTTATTTCTTCCTCTTAAGAGCCTTTAGGGCATCGCTTTCTTTTTAGGGGCACACAAGGCCCTCCAGGATTCATGCCCATCTCTCCAGTATTCTTTGTCACTAATCTGTGAGTTGAACTTGTATTTCAGATTACTAATCTATATGGTTTTCTCCCTCCAAGCATTTTCTCATACTGATTCCTCTATACTACCTTAACCTCTAATTTTACTTAGCTTGTCACAGAGCAACTTTAGGGAAAAAAGCTGTGTCTGTATCATCTTAGAGCCTTACCACCTAGCACAGTGCATGGGACCTATGTATTTAATAAGTGTTTGCTACACTGGATCCATCATGATGACCTCACCTACAGTTTCCAAACCCATCTGAGGGCTTATTCTCAAGAATTCTAAACTTGCTACAATATTTTTATTCTAATAAAATCTACAAATAATTAACATAAGCACTTTGGGGGATGATTTGGGAGTTGGGGATGATTTGGATTTTCCCCCACTGAATCATATTAATGACAATGTTAGCCTCTGATGATCTTGTTGATACCAAATTGAAATCATGACTTAGGTAGCTAATGTCATAACGATTAACTGTCATCATACTCACATCTAAGTCTGTTTCAGTTATGAACAGAGAACGTTCCTTTTGCAGTAATAAGCAACTAAAAGACATTTTCATGAAATAAGACTTACATTTTTTTAAATCTATGGATAAAAAACTCTTTTGACATAAAGAAACTGATATGGTCAGAGGTAACGTACTATGCTAACCATGGGTGGAGAAGGGACCACAGGAAAACATCACACATAATACATTTGTACTAAGTGACAGCCAAAGGATGCCATATTGGGCTGAATGCATTTTAGAGTTGTTTTAGAAAAGAAATATGGTAGAACTGAAAAACAGTAATATATAAATACATAAACATCAAACTCAAAAGGCCAAAAATCTGTACCATATTCATGTTGTAAGCAATAATTTAGTTTCAAGAAAATAAGATTATCATTTTAAATCTGGAGTTCATATTTAATTTGTACTTACAATGTATTTGTTGTTGTATTTATTTGTATTTAATTTTCTTTGTATTTAATTTGTTTTGCAAGAACTCAAAGCACAACAGATATATGCCTATTTCTGTATTTGTAAATAATGTACCAAAAAATTATTTAGGCCAACACTGGCTGGGAAATTTGAGAATTCACTGTCTTATTTAACTACATGTCAAGGACCATGTAGTTAATGACAGATCGCAAGGTCAAACCAAGCTGTTCCACAGTGTTCTTTAGAGCAGCAGCCTCCTCTAAAGATCTTTTATTAATAAAGCAAAAGCCAGGCACTACTAATCATAGGGCCTGCAGTTAAAATCTAACAAAACAAAAATAAACCACACCCTCCTGTCATTTACTTTGGTTGTTAATCATAAAACACTATCCGTCAGATCCTGTGCTAAATACTTTATTCCAGCCATTTCATTTGTCCTCACGTAACCCTCTGAGATAAGTACTAACACCCCCAAATTATTAATGGGTAATCTGAGGTTCGGTGTGATTAAGCAATTTGTTAAAAGATTATGCAGCTATAAAGTGGCATTAAAAGGATATAAAGTTTGTTACGCAAGACAGAAAAGTTCCAGAGGTCTGCTATATAACATTATGCCTACAGTTAATAATACTGTATTGTATATTTAAAATTTTGTTAAGAGGGTAAATCTCATTGAGATCTTACCACAATAAAAAAAGAAAAAGGTCTTGCAGCTATGAAGTAGTAGAATCAAGATTTGAACCCAGGTCTGTCAGAGCCATGTTTTTAACAACAATGTTTGTCTTTATTACCATTTCTTAATATGGTTCAAAAAAAGAATCTTAATCATGCTAACATAACATAGCACAGAAAAAAAAATTAATGGTACTTATGATACTTAACCCATTTATTCCCTTCAAAAACAGACTAATGAAGGTAAGCATAAAGGCTGAAGATTCCTTTATCTTGTAGAAGTTAAACGACCTGCTCAAGGTCACAAAGCCAGGTGGTATAAGAGCCAGGATACAAAACTGGATGTCCAGACACCGCATTTAGTGTTCTTTCCACATTGTTATGCTATCTCCTTTACAAACTACCAATGAACAAGGGCAGTTTAGGCACCATTCTGAGAATGGAATTCTCCCATGGAGATGCCTAACTATATGCCGTAATTGGATTCGTGCACTAATCTGCACATAAGAACTGATTTCATTTGCAGGCATTATGTAGGCCACATCTTATCTTCATTTCTCAATTCCACTTTCTGCTTTGGCGCCCAATTTTTTCCTCCTTAAGTTACAGGGTTCCATAAACATACTGAAATAATTAAATCTAAGTATAATATCTGACAGACTTCTGGTAAAGATGAAGTATGTAAATGTTGCGCTAGCCTTATCCTACTGCCATATCAAAATTAAAACTGAATTTTAGAACTATCCTGTAAAACTACCTAAGACTAGTTGAACAGAACTCCTACAACAAAGAATATAAAGAAGAAACCATGCAAGTCTCGTAAGATGGGCAGAGACATAGAACAAGCTGGTCCCACACCCATGTATGGTGTTTAAGAACTGAAAGGGATATCTCAGCTGCGGAGGCACCCCCTGAGGAGCGAGGGGTCCCAGCCCCACGCCAGGCTCCGCAGCCCAATGTATCAGTGCTGGAAAGAGGAATCCCCACAAGAGATGGCTGTGAACATCAATGGGGATTCCACCCATGTGAGTCAAAGGGCAGCTGTAGACCTAGGAATCCTCTTAAAGTGCCCGAGCACAGACTTACTTGCTCACAAATACTTGTCCTAAGCTCCAGCAAAAGGACAGCAACTCAAAAAGTGAAAGGGCTATATGGGGAGGAACTGAATTATATGGCTTCAGGGCAAGGACTGGCGGGGCAGCTCTCTCCAGGGCAAAAGTGCAGGCAAGTACCACTGTCCCTTTGTTGATACCACCTCTTCACAGCCTGCAGGTGCAGGTGTGCACCAAATCTGGGTCTCCATTAACCTGGCTAACATAGCTTGCCCCACCCAACTAACATGCCTGGCCCAAATCTCTTTCAGTAACTATTCCACACAAGTGGTCAGCCTTGACCTATGCTGTGAACTTTCTAAAATTTCTCAAAGGTCCACAAACCAGAAACAAGGTGGCTGGCCTTGGCTTAGCAGCCCCAAGCCAGGCACTAGTGGCAGCCAACTTCAGTTCGCAGCACAGCCTCTCCCAGGCATCTACAAACTCAGCACAGGCAGCTACCAACTGCAGATCAAGTCATAGCTTTTACATGTGGTCCTGGGATGGCAAAGGCACAAACTATGTTAGCCTGAACTGAAGTTTTTCTCAAGACGCTCCAGAACCAGCACATCCGGTAGTTGGTTTTAGATTGCAAAAGGGCACCACCAAATGAGCTTCACAAACAAAATACCCAAAGGGTGAACTTGGCAGGCACCAGAGCCCTCCTAAAGTAAATCCTGTTACAAGGGGTCAGCCATTATAGAACATGTCATCACTGAAGACTCCCAGTAACCCTGAGAATAAATCCTACCCACTGACATGCCAAGAGCAATCACTCCTGGAGCACCCAGCTCAAGTGATCAGGGCAACTATACCACGGGGCTCCTCAAGTCAACTACTACATAAGGTCACCCTGCTGAGACTGGGAGACACAGATCTACCTAATATACAGAAACAAACACAGGGAGGCAGTCAAAATGAGGAGACAAAAAAATATGTCTCAAATGAAGAGCAGCACAAAACTCCAGAAAAAGAACTAAACAAAATGGAGACAATGTACCAGATACAGAGTTCAAAACACCGGTTATTAGGATGCTCAATGAACTTCACAAAAGAAAAGATGAACCCCGTGAGAACTTAACACAAAGAGATAAAACCAACAAACAAACAAACAAACAAACAAAAAACAAAAGAACCAATGAAAGATGAAGAATACAATAGCTCAAATTAAGAACACATTAGAAGGAATCACCAGTAGATTATATGAAGAGGTTAAAATCAGTGATTTGGAAGACAAAGTAGCAGAAAACATCCAACTGGAACAGGAGAAAAAAAAAAGGATGAGAGTTTAAGGGGTTTCGGAGACAATATCAAGCACATCAGGAGTTGCAACATAAAGGTACCAGAAGGAGAAGACAGAGAACAAAGATTGAAAAACTATTTGAAGAAATAATCACTGAAAAATTCTTCAACCTGGAGAAGGAAACAGACTTATAAGTCTAGGGAGCATGGAGAGTCCCAACAAGATGAAGCCAAAAAGGCCCACACCAAGGACACGTCACAATTTAAAGGCAAAAGATTAAAGACAAAGGAAAATCTTAAAACCAGCGAGAGAAAGGCAATTAGTTATGCATAAGGAAGCTCTCATAAGACTTACTAGCTGATTTTAACAGAAACTTTGAAGGCCAAAAGGGACTGGCACAAGTTATTCAAAGTCATGAAAAGCAAGGACCTACAAATAAGATTACTCTACCCAGGAAGGCTATCATTTAGAATTAAAGGAGAACTAAAGAGCTTCCTACAAAAGAAAAAGATGAAAGAGTTCACTACCACCAATATTGCAAAAAATGATAAAGAAAAATCATGATCACATGAATAGATGCAGAAAAAGCATTTGACAAAATCCAAAGTTAATTTGTGATAAAAACTCTTAGCAAAGTGGGAAGAGGTAACATGCCTCAAAATAACAAAGCCCACGTATGACAACCCCACAGTTAATACCATATTTAACAGTTAAAGTTAAAAGTTTTCCTTGAGATCAGGAAAAGAGAAGGATGTCCACGTACACCACTTTAATTCAACATAGTATTGGAAGTCCTAACCACAGCAATCAGACAAAAAAAGAAAGAAAAGGCATCCAAATTGGAAAGAAGTAGACTATTATTATTTGTAGATGACATACTATACATAAATAACCCTAAAGATTCCACCAAAAACTATGAGAACTAATTCAGTAAAGTAGCATGATACAAATATTAATATTCAGAAATCAGATGCATTTTTATATGTCAACAAAACTTTCAGAAAAAGAAATTAAGAAAGCAATTTCATTTACAACTGCATCAAAAAGAATAAAACACCTAGTAGTATTTTTAATTAAGGAGGTAAAAGACTTGTTCTCAGAACTTATAAGACATTAAAGACATCAGAGAGAAATGGATAGAAAGAATCAACATTGTTAAAATGTCTGTAATTGCTCAAAACAATGAACAAATTCGGTGCAATCCTTATCAAAATACCAATGGTTTTTTCATAGAACTAGAACAAATAATCCTAAAATTTAGATGGAGCCACTAAAGACCCTGAATGGCCAAGCAATCTTGAGAAAGAGGAATAACAGAGGTATCACTCTACCTAATTCCAAACCATACTAAAAGTCTACAGTACTCGAAACAGCATGGCACTGGCATAAAAATAGATATATCTATCAATGGAACAGAATGGAGAACCCAAAATAAACCCACATCTATATGGCCAATTCATCTATGACAAAGGATGCAAGAATTATACAATGGGGTAAAGACAGTCAATTCAATAAATAATGTTGGGAAAACTGGACAGACACATGCAAAAGAATGAAATTGGTTCACTTTCTTATTCTATATATAAGAATAAACTCAAAATGCATTATTAAAGACTTAAATTTAAGACACCAAAGCATAAAAAGTCTGGAAGAAAACATAAGCCATAAACCCACTGACCACTGCTCTTAGAAAAATATATTCTTTTGATATGTCTCCTTGGGCAAGGGAAACAAAAAAATAAATAAATAAACGAATGGGACATCAAACTAAAAAGGTATTGCACAACAAAGGATTCCATCAACAAAATAAAAAGACAACCTACTGAATGGGTGAAGATATTTGCCAATGATACATTTGAGAAGAAGTTAATATGCAAAATATATAAGGAACTCATACAACTTAACACCAAAAAAAAAAAAATCTGATTAAAAAATGAATAGAGGACCTGAATAAACATTTCTCCCAAGAGGCCAGAGAGATGGCCCAACAGACGTATGAAAAGATGCTCAACATCACTCATCATTAGAGAAATCAAATTAAACCACAATGAGATATCACCTCACACCTGTAAGAATGGCTAACATCATCAATAAATCAAAAAACAACAAGTGTTCACAAGGATGTGGAGGAAAGAGAACCTTTGTACATTGTTGATGGGACTGAAAATTGTTGCAGCCACTATGGAGAACAGTAATGAGGTTCCCTCAAAAAATTAAAAATAGAACTACCTTATGACCAAGCAATTCCACTTCTGGGTATTTATCTGAAGAAATCCAAAACACTAATTTGAAAAGATATATGCATCCCTAAATTCACTGCAGCAATATTTACAATAGTCAAGATATGGAAGGAATCTCAGCATCCACTAATAGACAAATGGATAAAGAAAAAGTGGTGCATAAACACAATAGAATATTACTCAGCCATAAACACAGATTGAATATCATCACGGGTGGACCTAGTGGGTATTATGCTAAATGATATAAGTCGGACAGAGAAAGACAAAAATATGATTTCATTTACATGTGGAATCTAAAAACAAAATAAATGAACAAAGAAAACAGAAATGAACTCAGAGACACAGAGAAAAATATGATGGCTGCCAGATGAGAAGGGGCTTGAGGGGCTAGGTGAAGGGATTAAGAATTAAAATCAACATGTACAAAATAGCCATGAGGATATAAAGTACAGCACAGGGATAATAGTCAAAAATATTGTAATAACTGAATATGGAGTCAGGTGGGTATTAGACTTATTGGCAGTTTACTTCAAACGTTATATAAATGGCTAACCATCCTGCTATACACTGGAATCTAATATAATACTGAATATCAACTGTAATTGAAAAAATTTTAATTTTTTTAAAAATTAATAGAAATAGTATCTGACATATTTATCAAAAAGGCTTTTTTATCACCCTATGTGTTTATATCAAAAAATAAATGAGGCTTCTATATCACATAATGTGAAGTGAATGTGGGTATAATTCACATTGCACTTAGATTACATTGAAAGTTTTATAAACAGGATACAATGGCATAAGGTTAATTTTAAATACAATTAGTGTATGTACCACTATTAACTCACTTTTAGCAAGTAGTAATCAGTTAAAGTCTTTAACCAGGAGCTTTCACCGAAGAATAAAGATTCCAAATACACTAAACTAAAATGGTTCTCAGTGAACAATACAGCAGACAACTAAGAAGACATCGGTTATCTCTGGATCAAATTTGGTACTTACTTTGATTCTGTATATGTTTTGACTGATTGGAAAAGTCTTCATTTTCTATACGAAAATAAATAAAAGTTGATTTCAGGCTTTAATCAAATTATTCACCGCCATAATAATTGTGATCAAAATTGGGGTCAAAAAATGAAATACCCAGAATATGTATGCATACTACATTGGGAAAAACGATATATGCCTATGGGAAAAGGAAATAAAAATCACAGTAGTAATTATATATAGAATGACAGGATTATGAGCAATTGATCCTCACTGGCTTCCTCCCCCATTTCTCCTTAACTTATAAGGTATTAAATAAACATTGTTATTTTATTTAAGAACACTTTTTGGAAAGATAATGTCCTGGGTATGCCATCTAGGAGAAAGTGTAGCCTGCAGCTGGAGTACAAAGAGAAGCCACTGTCACTGGCTAAGCTAAGAGTCACTTCCGAACACCACTGCCTACAATAGTGGGAAGACTTGGAAGTGGGAGGCAGATGTTGAATGCAGAATTCACTGCCATCTGAGGAACTAATCTCAAAAGCCATATGAATCACTCAAGCAAACAGAAAGTGGCCCTGCCCACTTGTTGCACTGAGTTATGAAAAAGGAGCTATACTAGGATCTCTTAAAAATTACCCTATTTGAGGCTGACTTGAAGCCTGTGAGACTGATGAGCTAAAAGCACACTCCCTCCCTACTCCCATGGGAAAGGACCTGTCTAAACCATTAGTCAAAGATACAATGGCAAAAAAATTACCTCTCATGGCTTGCCAACAGTGTCAACATGGTGAGCCAAAAAAAAGATCATAGCTTACTTATGGGACTTAGTACAAATAAACAACAACAGATGGTGTCTATCAATGGAGATGCAATGAAAGAAACAAAAAACTTTAAAAACCTGTAATGCGAATTAAGAACACATACTATAAGAAAGAAACAAAAAATCCCATTTAAATTGGCAAAAATACAAAAAAAAAACATATCATAAATGGATAAGAGACTTAAAAGACAAATACAGAGCAAAATAAGAGTACCAGAAGGAGAAAAAAAGGAACAGGTGAAAATGCAATAAAGGAACAATAAAAACAAAATTTCCTAAGCTTTAAAGACTTAAGTTTTCAAATCCAAAGGGCTTAGAGAGTACCAGAAAAATTAATGAAATACACACCTATACATTTTGTTGAACTATCTGAATTCCAAGACTAAAGACATTTCTGAACTCTAGAGATAACTTTTCTTTGTAAGCATACAGAAAGAGACCAAGTTTCTCATGAAGAAAAGAAAATTAGCTAGAATTGAGTTTCTCATCTAGAGCTCTACATACATAGCCCTTTTGAAGAAACTACTTACAGAAATTTTCAACGAAAAGAAAATAAGAACGAGCATATCAAGACAGGGTCTCAAAGAAAAGAAGAAACAGTAAGAAGCTGTAGTTTCAGAGGCAAAGAAAAAATGTATAGTATTCTAACAAAACACACAAACTGATGAAAAAGGAGAGGGAGTATGAAGTCTAATAGTGGAATATAAAACAGCCTTTTTTTTTAGTTTTTGTATATCGCCAACCATTAAGAACATGAAGGTGATAACTAGCATTATTAAAGAAAAATTTTAAGCTTGGGTGAAGGCAAGGAGAGAAGAATTGTTAAAAAATAAAACACCATTTTGACTAATCGAAGCAATCAAAAAAAAAGAAAAACTGATAAAAGAATAATAATGAGTACAAAAATAAAATCTAAGTACTAACAACAAATATGAAACCTTTATGGTTATGGGAAACTCCCATAAGTCTCTCCTGCATTGGTTTAAAAATATGAATCCATCTATATACAATTTATAAACCAACTTAGCTACCAAATAACAAAATCTGAAAATAAAGATATAGGGAAAATATTTTTATAAAATCAAACAAAAAGAAGTTAGGATAATATTAATAGTCAATAAGGCCAGGGAAAAAATATTTTTAAGGTAAAGTATAACTCAGCTGACATTATTTTATACCTAGAAAACTCAGGACACTTTTAAGAAAAAACAAGAAACCTAGAATAAGTAATTAGTTATAAGTATCTAGAAATATTTCATTTATAATTACAGCAAAAAACACTCTAAAACTCCTAGGGACAAACCTAAAGCAAAAAACCTATAATCAAGAAACCTATAAAATCTTAAAAGAGATAAAATAAGCCCTGAGGAAAACCACTACCACTTGACATGATATAAATACACATGTTTGAAAGGTAAGACTTAATATTATAAAAATGTCAATTCTCCCAAAATTACTATACAATTATACATAAATAAATTCAACTGTTTTTAATTGCATAAAATGATCTTCAATTTCAGAGGGAAGAATAAATTTCCAAAAACAGATAAGAAAAATATAAAAATACAGTGAGAGAAAGCTAGCTTTATCAGATATTAGAACATACTATAAATATGCTAATCAACTCAATATGGTATCGTCTTAACATAACATAACTATATTGGAACAAAATACAGAACTGAGAATTAGAGTCATGTGTGTATATGAAAATGGAAGGTAAATGTGGTATTTCAAAGCAGTGGAGAAAATAAGTTAATAAATGGTGCTGGCACAAATGGCTATCATCTGGGAAAAAAATATAATGAGCCTCAATTTCACCTCTATCTGAAAATAAATTCCAACTTGAATAAGAGTTTCTCACAAGATCTAGATTACCTAGACCACCTAGGGTTAAGAAGACCTAAACCAAGAGAACATGATCCTACCTTTTCTTTCACCACATCTATTTGTCTATGCAAAAATGTAACTCTAGAGACAAAAGGTCTAGAAATAAAATGATGTATTTTAAAAAATTGTTTAGCAATTCTCATAAGTCAGAGTACTCAGCTGCTAACAACAGAACCATTTTGGTTAGTAATAGAGAAAAAATAATTTATTAAATGCTATTACTAACTTTGAGTCTCTGGAAAGGCAGAAAAAAAATTAAGATCTCTCCCTACCCTACACATTAATAAAAATAAATGGCAGTGAATTAAAAGGTATATATTAAAAAAGAATTACTATACAAGTAATTAGAGAATAAGAGAATATAGATGATACTTTCATACTGTTGGGATGGGCTTTCTAGGCAAAAAATAAAACTCAGGTCTACGGCCATGCCACCCTGAACGTCCTGATCCCGTCTGGTCTCGGAAGCTAAATAGGGTTGGGCCTGGTTAGTACTTGGATGGAAAACCACTTAGGAAGACCAGGTACTGCAGGCATAAAAAATACAAAACAAGGGATTGTAAGCTGACAAGGTCCTTGCAATCTGTGAGGTCAACCAAGGACTGCCATGCCTAAAAATAAATAAATAAATAAATAAATAAATAAATAAATAAATAAATAAATAAATGCTCCGAAGAGTCACATAAATAACAGCTGATCAATATAAAAACTGAATTTTTCTAAAAGACACATATGAAAATATAAGCTAAATCAGCCTTAGAAGATTAGGAAAAGTTAAAAAACTGGTAATATTGCATGTTGAAAGGGTATGAAGAAACTGTATGCTCATATACCCTCACTGGCAGGTATAAACTGGGACAGTCTTTTTGGAGAACAGTTAGGCAACATACAGAAAAATACTTATACTTCATATCCCATGTTTCCAACAGACCCATAGAAAAAGACTGAACTGGACAGTGCTGGGAAAGAGTTTAAAACCTGAGCACCTCCTTACAAGCCTTAGAAGTAATTTACCCAAACGGTGACATTCATTAGGTCAATTACACATTTCCTGTCAAAGTTTTTTCTCATGAGAAATGATTCTTATTTCTATAGCCTGCTATGTTCACACATGTAGGCCAAGACCACTACAGTGGAACCTGTATATCACACTCAGGTCCATCGTCAGGCTCTTGAGTTTGTGCTCCCTGTTCTGATACACCATTTCAAACAAGTAATCCCTCCAAGTGTACATTTATGCATAAATAAATTATTTACTTTGAATACCCCATAACAACATGATTTTACCTGTTCCTACTGGATTAGGAGTATATGGAGGTGGAGGGGGTACACCTGGAGCTATGACATTGGCTAGTGGTACCAGACCTGCATTGTTATAAGCACCTAAAATAAAAATATAATAGAAAAAAATATAATTTAGTATCATTTTGTGGTTGCAAGTTCAAATTGTATTAATGTACCTAATTTATTTTTAAAACTTATATAATAGAGTTGCATTTTACATGGAGTAAATTTACATTGGGTCTAGGACTAGGTGAAAACTGAGATCATAACAGAACACTGAAATTCCCATTTCCCATTACATGCTGAGTCCAAGCATAAGCTTACTGAATGGCACGACAGGCAAAATATGCCATACTTAAATTATTTGTCCTTTCTCTCAAGCATATACACATGACCTTTTAAAGTTATACGCATTAACACTTTCTTTGAACACCAACTATCAGAAAAGGATTCAAGATGACTTACCAAAGCGAAAACCTGTAATAATAATGGCTAAAAATAATCTATAATCAAAAGTAAAAAATCCTAAACTGTCTGATGCACTGCTGTTGACCAAGACACTAGTAGCTCACTACAGAAGAGTTAAAATCATCATAGTACATTTCATCAGTGCTCTAGATTTCTCAAGTAGATATACCAACATTTACTTTCGATTTAATAAATTGAAGAGAAGAAAAAAATGATGTATGAGAAAAAAATGAAAGAACTTCTTACTTGGTGTAATAGTTGCATGTGGCCGGCATGGAGGTATTGGATAAGGAACAGGTTTATGTGGGTTGTATGTTGAAGGAGGCTAGATGAGAGGGGGAAAGTGTAGCAGTTAGATGAAAACCAAGTAACAACTTCCTGGCAAAACAAAATACAACTTGTCTAACTATTTAGTCCTAAGAGGCTAAAAATGCCCCCAGCAAAGCTAACGCTACAGGACCAACATGGCTCAAATAAGGAAAATTTCTTTGATTTAAAAAATGTGATTCCTATTAAATTCCAAAGTTAAATCCTGCCAAAGATGGCTACAGAGGAGTTTATTATTTTATTTTATTTAATTTTAATTTTTTTTACAGTAGGAAAGGTTTTATTAGAATGCAAAGTACACTTCCAGAAGTGGAAGTGGGCCTGAGCAAGAGAAGTTATTAAAAATAGACTCCTCTGGGCCTTTTATTTCAGCATTAAATCACCTCCAGTCAAACCTTATCCTAAAAAGCAAGCTTCTCTCTGACCTGGCCAAGGTTAATCCAAGAATTCCTATCTCCTCCTATGTCTCACAAGAAATCCACTAGCTTTTGGAACTTCAGCTACTCAAGTACTCCAACACCCTCCAAATTCATTAGGGATTCATTTTAGCATTCTTCTTTTCTCCTTTTGGGAGAAAAAAAGCACTGTTTCCTTTAGCATTCAGTATTCTGACAACTCCAGTAGAATGTAGACTGAAATTATGAATTCACTATTTTAGTCTTTTTGCCTTTTGAAAACCACAACTTTTTTATTTTATGGAACATTACAAGAATTGGTCTCTAGAGAATGGGTGGTATCCGAAGCTAAGCCAAATGCTGTACTTTTAACTAGACAGTGAGCAAATATGCTTGAGGGAACACACATTTGTACTCTTGGTGCAGAGGGGTTCCACTGGTGGTAAAGGACCCAAATTCTTTTTACTTCTCACAATGGTAGTCCTGTATGATGCAATAATCTCGTACAAGGACCATGATCTGTAACTATTTTGCTGAAAATGACTGCCTTTGAAGGTGGACATGTAGGAACTGCAAAGTGGTTGTGTGGGAGGCCTCTAGTACATCAACTCCAAAGATCCTCAGTCCATGAGGTTATCTTCTGTTCAGTTTATAGTCCAATCAATCATTATTATCACTCTCTTGAAAATAAGCCCAACCTTCTGGCTCCATTCTTGTTTTACTAACACTAATTCAGCCAAACCATAACCTTGAAGTGAACTCTCTATACTCCATACCTCCAAATGAACAGTTAAATGTGGCTGGAGAAAAAAATCAAAACAAACAGATTGGTCTCACTTTAAAATAAAAGATTAAACTAGAAAGGGCCCTTAAAATTGTTAACTAATTATACTATATCGCCTTAGACCATGCACTTTGTTTTTAGTACTATTTGAACTTCACAAAGCGAAAACGTAATTTGTGCTTTGAATAGACAGAAAATTACATGTAAGAGTTAAGACCTGTTTCATCATTTGTTTTCTAAACATACTGGTTTAGACAGTCCAAGAATCCGTGCAGCTATTCCTTTGCCTTCATTGGTACAATCTTCGCCATCTTTTTTCAAAGGGGTTCCCTGTGTAAAAAAAAATAATAAAAAAATAAAATGAAGAAAGATAATTGAGACTTTAAAAAACCCAAAAGCAAAAACAAAGCAAAACAACAACAACAACAAAACCAATCACTGTACAGGCATATTTCATTTTATTGCAGTTTACTTTATTGCACTTCACAGATACTGCATTTCTTACAAACTGAAGACAAGACCTCCACCAGCAAAGATTTCAACTTGGTTTATTTTGGTACTCGGTTTATTGGGGTGGTCTAGAACTAAACCCATATCTCCAAGGTATCCCTGTATTATAATGAATAAAAGAAATCAACTTGGTAGGAGTTTAAAGACTTGGATTCCAGACCCAATCCCGACCTAGCTGCATGACCCTGATAAGGTCCTCAACCCTCACCTGCCAAAGAAACCTCATTACATGTATAAAGGTACTCAGAATTATACACACAATACACGCATGAGGATGAAACAAGAACAAGATCAAGCATGTTCTAATTTTTTCCCCTACGTAATAGTTGCAACCAGAAATAGACTTCCAATTCTATAGTATGTATAATAATCAAAGAATCAAAAAGAGTACCTGTATTGCAGTTGAAAACAGATGACAAAAAATGGTGTTCTCTGTAAGTACTAAGTGTGATAGCTTATTCTACGAAAGCAAATGAGACCTTATTCAAGACTGCAATAATTAACAGATCAGAATTAAGTTGACAGAATATTACAATATATCTTCCTAATAGTGTGTGTCCCTAAAACAGTTGGACGCCAACTTCCAAAATGGTTCCCGGTGATCCTTGCCTCTAACATGCCCTGTGCAGTCCCCTTCTAGAATGAATAGGGCTAACTTATGCAACAGATAGGATAGTCTAGAAATGATGGCATTTGACTTCCAAGTCTAAATCATGAGACAAAATTTCTTCTAGATTATTTGCTCTGGTGGAAGTCAGCAGCCATGTTATAAGGTACTCAAGTAACACTACGGAAAAGTACTTATAGTGAGGAACACTTCTTGCCAACAACCAACATTAATTTGTCAGGCATGTAAGTGAGCCACTTTGGAAGCACAATCTGGAGCTCCAATCAAGCCTTCAGATGACTCTAGCCTCATGAGAAACCCTGAGCCAGAACCAGATTCCTATTTATAGCAACTACATGAAATAATAAAAGTTCTTTTGTTTTAATCAACTAAGTTTTAGGGTTGTTTGTTACACTGTTAATAAAAATACACTGTTCTTTGAAAGAGCGAGCTTATAAACAAGTTTAGGAACGATAGATATAAAACATTTTCTTTCTTACAAGACTTCTCAGAGTCTTTTTATACAATGGGATTCTCCAGGAAGGAAACACTGCATAGTTTCCCAAACATACTTACCTGTGAAACTGTCTGAGAATTTGAGAAATGTTCCTTTACTAAATGTAAATCAGTACTGCTAAAATACTTGGAAAAACAAAACAAAATCATCCTCTTTTGTGTTTGGCTTCTACTTCTGTACATTTTACATTAACAACTTTAATGTAGTTTATATATAAACTTTCACTCAGTGGTGAATCTATGAATTAAGTTTCTGACATCATAAAATTCCTTTGTAGAAGCCTCATCAACTGGCATTTATAATAACTATGCTAAATTTCATATTTAGCCACAGGAAGTTTCAAATAAAAGTATGCTTACTGGGAAAATTCCATTTATGCGACTAGGTTTTCCTTTGGGATATGGATTTCCTGGGATTGTTCCACAAGAAGATATCATAGCATGAGGAGCTTTGCAGCCTCCCTTGAAAGCCTATAACGAAAAAAAAGAGGGTGGTAAAAAAAAAATTTTTCTTTAAAAATCAAATGAACTCATAAAATTAAATATTCTGATTTTTGTGAAGCCTTGCTGAAAAACATAAATTAAGGAATGTTTATGATCAATCTGTTCATATATCAATCACCACTCAGAGTGGTGAATATGACCAAAATTAATAAGTAAAATCTCTTTATTTTATTGCAATTATTAAAATGGAAACATGTTTTTATGTCACGACTAATAGACTCCTATACAAAGACATCTTTGCAATGTATTTTGTAAATTGTTTTTAAAAGTCCATTCATTATTTAATATGTCCTATTTCTCCAATCGCCAAGAATAACATTGTCCAACTCTATAAACACCAAGCTTTTGTGACAGACAAGGTAAGGAGAACACAGATGAAAAAGACATGATTTCCCTTCTAAAGAAGTTTATAACTTAATGGAAAAACATGGGACATGGGTGTCCAAAGAGATGTACTGTTGAAAAAGCAAGAGTTATTTGGGTACAGAGTATTCGCCATAATTTATTTAATTATGAGATATATTAAGGGATGAGATTTTGATCTATCTTGTTCATTATTGCATCCTGAGCGTCTAAAATAATGCCTAACAATAAATATTAATTAAATAAATGAACAAAACTTAGGTGACATATTTCCTAATAGATCTATATGGTGTTCTAGGAATATCGAGTTATGTATATACAGCTATATTCAAAAACATGTATGTTATATATTTTGTTGTATATTGGTTTTATAAATTCATTCACAACACACGTAACAGCAATATAATCCAGTCCCCTACTAAACACCCCATCCCTAAAAATTATCTCAAATTTGGGCTATTATAAATAATCACAGGGTAAATGCCCTTATATATTAATTTGTATATTTCTATTTATTTCCTTAGAATAAATTCCTGGAAATTGCATTTCTGGGTCAAAAGGTATGAACATTTTAAAAAGCTCTTCAAGTTTACCTTCCAGAAAAGTTATACTATTTTACACTGATCAATGGGACTATTCCAAAGATCACTCAGGCCCAGATTATCTCTGAGAAGGGACATGATCAACATGTTTTATAAGGAAGAAAACTACAGCAGTAAATGTTTGATTCCTTAAAGAACTTAGTCAAGAAAACAAATGAAAAGGTTAATAAAGTTACAAAATGTGGGCTCAGATACTGCTTCTGCTACAGTAATTTATGACTAAGACAAAGTTCTCTTCTCCCTGAGCTGAGAAAAGGGTTTAAGGCTTAAATACAATTGGGCTGCAAGGCCATAGGAGAGTAGTCCATGTCTTCCTCAAGTAGGTTTTTAATTACTAGTTCAGTTTCCACCCATCACGATTCTAAGAAATAACTACCTTAGATGACAAACCAAGTTTCTAGAGTTTCTAGGCTTGGACAAGTACTACTTCTCCCACTCCTAGAGATTTTTAATTAATAAACGGAGATTTTGCTTTATTATTTATCTCTTATAAATTTAATATAAGCTTAATGACAAAGCGAATTCAAAAAGCTAAATTCTTAAATACATAAAATTAAAAACAAAAGTTTAGAGCCACAGCAAAGTTACCAAGGGACCAAGAATAACCCATAAGGCTCAAGCTGAGCAACCAACAAGCTTCTCATTTTCAAGCCATTTTTTCATCCTCCACTGTCCCCTTTACTCAGCCCTATTTCTCTTCCACAGACTGCAGGGATGTCATTCTTAACCTATCACATTATAGCAGTTAGGTTATTCATCAAAGTTAATTAAGGAATAAGACTGATTCTTTCTTCATCAACTTTCAGAAAAAACAACATACCATTTATACAGCAATCTTGATAAAATTACCTGTTCAAGTACTCTCTTGCACCTTTTCTTCTCAGACATATTTATCCTGAATAAATCTTCGATGGGACGAGAATTTTGTGCATCAACAATGTTTCTACCAAAGAAATACAATTTAGCTTTTTATTTAAGAAACTGGACAACACACAATGACCAACAACCTCTGTTTACCACACAACTATATCTTCAATGAACAATAATTGTGCCTTAGATAAACCTCATTTGCTACAACGCTGCCTGTGCAAAAACGTCCACACAAACACATCTGGGTAAGCTTTCCTTGACATAGCGTGAGAAGTGACTGTTTACTTTTAATTGGTGAATACAAATAACATGTTATATAAAGATGGTAAATAAAATAACTGAGGTTTATTTGGTTACCTGAAAGCAACAAAGTAATATTACAAATTAAATTCACTATTTTGAGATTCTTGAAAATATATCTCTCGATGAGTGTTAGGAGAACTCTGGCTATAGAACAAATTCATGTTAAATGAATAAAAATCATGATTGATCCAACAATGAAGTTTACGTTATGCTAAATTTCAATTTTGATGGACATCTATAAGCATATAAGGAACTTAAAAATGCATGTGTTATAAACAAACAACAACTTATATACTCTTCCATTTATCCAGAAGAGTAGGTTCCTTTTCTCTTTGAGCTTACATTCATTACAATGATTTATTAAGTGCTGTGCTAGGTGCTTTCATATATGGTACACTATTTAAAGTTCACATATCCTACTAAGTAGGTGAGATCCTATTTCTACAATTGAAGAAAATAATGTCCAGAAAGAATAAGCACATATTAAGCCAGAAAAATATGTTGTCAGATCATGGCAGAACCTATCTAGCCGTAAATCCTATTACTTTACCAATGAGCCTTTCAAGTTATTCAGACTAGGAAGACAAAACAAGTCACTGAAACACAGACAAATCAAAATAAATAATCAACTTAATAATCCCCATTATTTTGTAAATCATAATCATGTATAATAAGTAAATTAGATATTTTGATATAAGAATTTAGCTCTAGGCATTCAGATTTTATGAGAGTTCCCTTTACTAATCTAATTTCGACACATTAACATACACTGAGTTAAAAGACACTTAAAGTCTTCCATATTTCCTCCAGTGAAGTAAAAAGAAAAGGAAATACTTACGAAGCTAACAGTTCAAGAGCACTTAGCTTGTCTTTACTGAATGTGAAACAGTTGAGTATATTGACCACTTCTGCTGGGCGAACAGCCACCATTTTCTATTAATATAAAGAACAATTTTAATTTCAACATGAGAAAATTTCATGTCGGAAGCTGACATTTTGGGGAAACAAATAATTAAATGTTTGTAATATAAATATTTGTGGTATAAATTGCTTACTCAAAAGTAAGCCCCAAACCTAGCATATAACTATTTCAAATGAAGATATGGGAGATATATTTTAAGAGAAGTTACAAAAAATCACATTTGTCCGTTAGAGCATGCCATAATCAGCACCTCCTAAAGTGAGGTCCATGGTGTTAAACAGTGTTACTAAAAATAGGTACTACAATCATACCAGCTACGAAAAAGATGGCTTAAACGAGTTTCTCTGCTGCAGAACTTTCTTAAGTCTTATGTTAATGTGCATTGTGGCACTCCAAATTATGTGGGATGTTACATAGCTTATTTGACTAAGGTGCCTTTATTTTTAAAGAGCAGATAGGTGATCTGACCAATTTATAAACTTATTTTAACAGTGCAGGAAATTCAGAAGCAAAGTCGGTGTAAGAAGATCAGTTAGAATTAATACCCAACAGATTCCTAAAATTTGGAGCAATAGCTTTCAAACATTTTTACTCATGTACCAAACTCAAAAGAACTGGTAAAACTACATATCCCTTCTCATGTTTTCACACTGACATCTGGTTTAAACATTTGCAAAAGACTGATTTCCTTATAAATGTTTATTATATATTTGCAAAAACCCTGGAACTACTGATTTAGCTCATTTATGAAAAGGTCTATTATGTAACCTAATTGTCACAGTCATCATTCAGAGTGAAAACAATCAAATCAGACTTACTTTGTCCGAAAAGGCTGGGCTTAATTTAATTCAAATAAATGCATTAAGTTGTGCCTGTGCTAGCCTTCTCACCTCTGCACTTTAATTCTAAGGTAGGTAGGTAGACAGGCAAGCAGGCTTCAGAGCTTTTTCACAAGTCTGTTGTCTTGATTAAATAAGGTAAAGTCTTCGACAGCATTTCTTAAAGCCCTCTGCTTTGCTCTCCCTCTCAGGAGATTGCATTGTCTCTTTGGCCCTTGGGGAAAGCTTTCCACCCCCTGGTGATGGGTAGATGGCTGAGATAACCCTTTTTTTGTAAAATAGAAAAAAGTAATTGTTAAAGAGGAGAAGCACTAACAGACCCACACACTGTCTTAGGCAACTTAGTTTAGGAAGTTAAGGATCTGTAGATTCCCTTAAAGCTATCCATGACTGATACTCCTAGGAAAATCTTCCTAGATAGCCAGAGACTGTTTGAATTAGATGGCTCTGTTAATCTAGGCTCCAGAACTGTGCTCTCTTCAGCAGCTATTAGGTACCAGAACCTGTTTAAATTAAAATCACATAAAACTAAAACTACAGTTCCTCAGGCAGCCTAGACATATTTTAAGAACTCAAACGCCATATGTAGCCAGTGGCTATCATATAGGATAGCACAGATATAAAATATCTCCATCACTGCTGAAAGTTCATTTGGGTAGTGTTTGTCCAAAGAATACAAGTATAAACACATCTGACTATTCTAAGCCTGAATCCAAAAATAGAGGAAAGTACATAAAAATACTTAAGAATTCAGATCCTATGTTTTGCTTGCTTGTAAATATTTTCTTCTCTAATCTGCTTATTAGAAACCTATGTACAATTTAACAGTACAGAACACATAATTTAAGTGTACAGTGTGAGTTTTAACTTTTTAACAAAGTTATTTTTAATAATCAAAGTATAATAAAATTTAGGGGTTTTCTAATACAAACAAACTACAACTTGAAATGAATAACAGAAAACTAGGGGAGACTTCAAAATACTTAAATTCTATATTCTAAGGAAAAATAAGTTACTTACATGTTGTAATGCTTTCATTGCCTTCAACTGAGGCTCAGCCCAGGAGAAATACCTCAGTAAATCAACCACCTGAATGCAAAGAAGTAATTTAGCTCTAATGACAATGTGTTTGGCAAACATTTCTGCAAGGTTTAATTTAGTATTTTGAATTACTATTCAAAATATGCTGCCTATGCCCAGATGATGAGGGTAAGCATAGCACCAAGGTTTAGACTGTGTTATAACAGGATAGTCGAGCAGCTACCTAAATTCAAATCAAATAAAAAAATTCAGTTCCTTACTGGCACAAGCCACATTTTTAAGTGCTTAATTGCCATATGAAGCTAGTAGCTACCATAATAGACAGTGAAGACAGAGAACATTTTCATCATCACAGAAAGTCTTGGACAGCATTGGTTTAGATATAAATTATGAGATACAGGGAAAAGAAAGTACCTAAAGAGGAGGAAGGTTTGAAAAGTACTGGATGGAGATAAAATGTCAGCATAGAAAACTTTAAAAATTAGTGGGGAGTGACAGTTTTAATTAATCACAAAAGGGTATTCAGTGGTATAGTTTAGTGCAGGTCCACTAACTTCTGCTCTTTTACTTGAATTTGGAAAGCATAATAGTTCTATTTACATCATAGATCTATCCCCTATAAATGTAAGCATCACCATGAATTAATCCAGCAGCTTGTAAAAGGTAGGCTATTTTGAGAACACAGAAAGCCAAGTTCTCTCTTCCACCACCACTGGTGAACTTAAAACAAATGAGGGCGATATTGTGAGGTAGTTAGTAAGAGGTGAGCAGGGCATCAAGATCACAATATTAAAAACCTCAAGAAGAGAAGATAATAAAATCTGGGTTAAATAATTACTTTACTGCAAGCTCCTGAAAATGTATTAAGGTCTCAAAGGAAGTTTAATGATAAAAACTGGAGAGGTATGTGTAGAAGAATAAAAATACTTTTTATTCCTTATTAAGAGATGCCAAATAACAAATAGTATTATGTGTACTTTCTAGATAATTTGGTAAGAGAGTATTGTTTATCCTCACTTTTACAGGAATAATGTTTTTACTATACAGTAAATGCTGCTTGGCACTTTACCAGCCATAAAACTTCACAAACTATCATGTCTTATATAGGAAGAAAAATCTTCACTATAGAAAAGAAAGAAGGCTTAGAGGTCACACCCTTAGAGAGTGACTTAATAAAGCTTTTAATGACTTTAGCAAAGTGGAATAACCACTAAGGGAAGTTTTCTTCAAAATTTCACACACAAATACACACACAAACACATAAACAAAGAAAATAAAAGCTATTACCTATGAGAAATTATAAATCTTTTCAAAACATTTATATTTTAAAAAAGCACAAGGTGATTTTGAAAAGTAATGGCTGAAAAATACTCATTAAATAGGCTGCAACAAGTGCAAATCATAAAGTAGATTTTAGGAATTTCGAAGACAGAACTTCTACAGGCTTAAGCATCAAGCTTGGGACAGCTTGAGAAGTGGATGAAAAGCTGGAGCATTTACTAATTCAATCTATATTCATACACTGTCTACCTTATATACGTTCCTACCCTTTCCCAGAACTGTTTTCCAGATGTACGTTTCTATTTCTGCACTATTTGTCTATCACGTATTTTCTGAGTGTCCCTCAGAAATGTGTGTGTGTGTGTGTGTGTGTGTGTGTGTACATGCATACATAGTTTTTTAAATTAGCAAACTCTCCCTAAAGTTGGGTAAACATTTTCACTCAACTACCACTGGTCTTCTTGAAGTTACAGAAACTACTTATTAGACACTGTATATTTTTCTTATTGCTAAAATTTTCACTTAGTGGCTTCAAGTAAGAAAATATTTCAACACTTATTCAAGTTTTCTTTTTTAATATGTAGTGAATATTGCAAGTACTGACTTACATATACTGTACAAATTTGAATACATTTACTATTAGAAGTTTATAATGTTATGCACAGGATGATAAACACTTTGAACTGCTCTTTTTAGACAATGCATTTTAAAATTGTTAGCATGATTTGTCATGAAAGATGTTATGTTTATAAAATAACACAAACTATAAATTCTGAAAAGCTTTCTACCAAACCTGAAAGCTTCTAAAGTTCCTGAATAAGTACAACAAAGTAAAAGCAATTCTGACCCTGACCAGCAGGTAAATAGACATTAACCAGAATGTCACACACAAAAAAAAACTTCTGCTTAAACAAATAGAGGAATACCTGTTCACTAGAGAAATATCCATGCACATATTCAATTGCTTTTAATTTGTACTCTGTCAAAACAGCCTAAAAAACAGAAAAACAACATTAATATATATAAACAGAACAATAAGGTGTGCAGAACAGCAAAAATGCCTAAGCAACTCAGTGTAAGACCTTTTTCACTCCAGCATTAAAGGCAGCTAAAGTCACTGTGGTGACAAGACATTCTACCTTTCCAGGTTCCATGCTTTAAGGCAAGGGTCCCGAATCCCCAGGCGGCATAGGAAGCACCCCCATACAATAGGAGGTGAAGAGTGGGCTTTAATTGCAGCTATGCCCCTGCCCTAGCATCACTGCCTCAGCTCGACCTCAGATTGTCAGACATTAAATTCTCACAGGAGCACCAGTCCCTGGTGCCAAAAAGGATGGGGACTGCTGCTACAAAGGATACACTGAGAAACTGGAAAACTCCCTACTCACTCCTACGCGGAAAGGGAAAAGAATTAGATAGGATTTGACATTAACAGAAATTAGATATGGAATTTCTGTAAATGTTGAGTTTCAAAATATCCTAAATTCAACCTGTTACTTTTAAGATTAAATGTCAGACATTACTCATCCATTGGACAATATTTACTGATTTAGTATCTATCATGTGCTAAGTCATAGAGAAACACGAATATGACAAGGTCCAGTTGAGGCTCTCAGTTTTTCTACAGGGATATGAGGACCCAAGAAGTCAGAGCCCTGAATTCAACCTGTGCACCTGTCACTAACTTGCAGTGTGGCCTCTTGAGAGACATTTTAATTACTCTGAGAGCCTCCTCCCCCATTAAAGGGAAGACCATTCACTACCCATCTCAAAGATACTGTGATAATTAAAAGTCAACAGTAGATCTGACGAATAGTAGGTATTCAGTAAATAATGGTTTCTCACATGGAATCTACCAATGAGAAATTCAGAGAGAAGTCCAGTGGCCCTGACCCAGTACTACTGAGAGCTTCATGAAATCACATATACTCTCCTTGCGACTATTTGCGGAACTAAGAGATGGAAACACCAGATTATCATAATTTGGTAACAACGAGAGAAACAGAGGGAGGGAAGGAGGGAGGGAGGGAGGGATGGAGGAAAGGAAGGAAGAAAAGAAGGATGGAAAGAAGGGAAGGAAGGGAGGGAGGGAAGGAATGGAAAGGAAAAACAATTTTAGAAACAAATAAGAGTACTTCCATAAAAAAATAGGCAATGGGCCTGAGTAACTACCAGTCGTTAAAAATAAACTAATCCCTTTGCTTTTACAATAAAAATATGGTATTTGTATTTTCCATGTATCATTCTGCTAGGAGTAAATACTATAACCAGTCAACTAAGAAAAACATCCAAGGTGCTCAGCAGTTTAATTTTCATTGAAAAGGGGAGGGAAATGGCATTCTGGATAATGTACTCTTGGGAGCTATCATTATTGAACATAATCAAAAGCAAGTTTCTGGACAAAATCCTGGATTGTGTTGATGCCAAGACATGCCTCAATTTTTTCATCAGTGCCTTAGAGGCGCGGCTGTATCCTCAAGCACAACAGCATGGTACTCTGAAGTCGGACTGCCTTTATTTGAATACTGAACCCCACCCCCACTTATTAACTGGGTAACTTTGAACTAGTTGACCTCACAGACTAGGTTTGCCACCTGTAAAATGAGGAGCATAGTACCTACACCTCATGGAATGTTAGGAAAATCAAAACAAATAGCTCTTAGAAAGTGCTTAAAACAGGCACCACAGTAAGTGCTCAATAATTATGGCTATTATTATTACCTCCTTGTGGAAAAGCAAATTTGACTTTGCCCTCTCCTTTCTTCTCCCTTCCTAGTATCTTCTTAAATATCTTTGCTTTAAATGACAGTAGTGACAGCCAGTATTACCTATGAACTTATGGTGACATTCAGGAAGAGGTTACCTAGTTTAAACTGACTTCTTTTTACAAAGTCGGAGAGTAAAAAACAAAAAGGAATTATCATGTTTAGATATGCCTATATTTTCATCTCATTTTAATCAACTAATTACTTGGCATAGACAGCAAAACACATTTTGATTGCAAATCAGGAATAAGGACTTAAGTTGCTATCTTGTGTGAGTGTGATTTTCATCTCTGGAAAATTTGCTGTTCCTCTCATTAGTATTTACTATGTGATATTTTCACAACCTAAAAAGGGGAAATACACAAATTGATACCCTAAAGCTTCCAAAGGTAGAAATCTACTGGTCTACCTTAACACACAAATTATTTTCTCATGAACAGTAGTTAAATATCAGCTCATGAACAAATTATGGCAAATTCCTAATACTAAGTTAGCATGGCGACACTTTATTGCAAATCCTAACTGGACAAACTGAGCTTGCAAAAGCAGAAATTCCATTCCAAAAAGAACATTCACTATTGTCAAATAAGTAAATTTCACCTCACTGGTAATTTTTTCCAAGTCGGTCAAGGGTCTTACAGGTACAGAAATTAGTAGATAGTTGCTCAGAAGTTGTAAACAGAGTACCCTCTATTACCATAAAAATGTTACATTAAGGCTTTCCAGTTCCTATTACATAAACCCTTATTTTTGCGCTTTGAGGTACTGTTATGATTAAAGCTAGATTCCAAAATATTTTGCAATCTGATTCAGTCTGTGAGGTATACTACATGAAATGTCCTCAAGCAGAAGTAAAAACTTGGAAAATAGGAGAAAGAAGTTTTGGAATTCAAATTATTGAAGCCTATTCCTAAGAGTATGACTTTAAACTTAATGCCACACTTTTCATTATGGCACTAATTTTGCCTGGCCCGGGCAATATACAGTCTGTCAATCCTCAGATTTGAACAATCGTCATGATAACTGCCATTAAAAACACTTTCTACACGTTATCTCTAGTTTTCAGCCACTCTTATGTTACTAAAAGATGAAGAAATTGGTCATATATAGTAAATCACTTACCCAAAAGTACAGTTACTAAAGATTTGTAGAGCCAGCTTCGGAACCGAGGACTCTCTTAATATAATTTCCACAATACTGCCGAAATTTTCAAGATGTTTATAGCGTTAACATGACTTAATTTGTATGTTTCGTTAGTGTACCAAGATATAATTGCCTACTCTAGACGTTAAAATTCCAAACAATTTTGCAGTCAAAACCAGTGTTTCGCACAATCGGCACGCAGTCTATCAAATTTAAAAAAGCTACGAGAACTCCTCGCTCATGGAATAATTTAAGGAATTAAGTGTAATTACCTTTCTAATTTCATCCAGCACAGTTTCAAAAGACTTTTTGTCCATCTTGGCTACTCTCCCGACGTGGTTATAACAGTTATACTTTCAATTACAAAACGTTCATCCCTGGTCAGCTTTGACAGTGAAAATATTTACAGCTGAAGAGGAAAAAGCCTCCAGGAGCAGGAGAAAGGATGGGAAGAGGTAGACAGTACTTCAAACGTGGCAAAATTTTCTAAAAGTGGAGACTTATAAAAACAAAACCAATCAGACTGCCCAGCTTTTTTCCATAAAACTTCAGAACACCTCTGAGAAGAGCTGGGTCCTCTCTGAGTCCCGCAGAGAAATCCAGGCTTCGGCAGCGTCGGTCCCCTGGAGTTGAAGGGCAGGCGTCGCCGGGAGACAGTCGTGAAGCCGCTATCCTGGGTGGAGACGCACGGGAGCCGAGGCACCTGGTCCCGAGTCCCGAGTCCCGAGTCCCGCGGGCGGCGAACAAGGAGGCGCCGGCCTCTCTGCCCTTACCGCCGCGAACCTGGACTCATGACCCAGCTCGCGCTCACCCTCAGCCGTTCGTCGGGCTCCTGGGTCCCGGAGCCTGGGCAGCAAAGGCCTGGCAGGCTCTTTGTTACCAACTGCAACACCTTTCAGGAATGGATTGGCGGCTGGAGAACACGGGAGCCGGGAGAAGAGGTACACGGTCTTGGGTGGGTGGGTGGGGGGCGGGGACTCCGGCACCCCGCAGCGCAAACGCAGCCAAGAGCCCTTCCCGGTTACCCCTTCAGCGCCTACCAGCTCTGGTGGGCCTTCAAGGAAGACCGTCGCGCCCGAGTAAGCTCAACGTCGCGCCGCCAGTTTAGGCCACTCCTTCTCGAAAGCCGAGGGAGGGGAACCTTGTGTGGGAATATAGGTGTCAATGGCGTATGCCTGAATGCTTCGGAATCAGATGCGGATGACATCCTTTGCAGAACCCGGCAGTCATTTTTGAGGGTCACATCTCTATGTATTGCGTTGATCTGTGCTAGCTTCTAATTGGTCAATCTTCACTTGAAAACAATGAATGTCGAGTGGCTAAGGCATAGCTAGGGGCACCCTTACTTTGGCAGACTGGAGAAGTCCTTAGCGCAGACCTCCCTGGGGCGGGAAAGGGTGGTCTCTGAGTCAGCCCAAGGCACGTGACGTGGGGGCGGGGATCCGGGAATGCTCTGGGACTCCGGAAACCGAGTTCTAATTTTTTTTTTTTTTCGCCTTGATCTTTGCTCCCTTCCAGCTCTCAAACTTTCCGCGTCCAGGGAGGAGCGATTGGAGATAGGAGGTTCGACTTGGAGGCCTGGCTGGCACTGTGTGCACATCGGGCTTCCTGTCTCGTCATGGCGAGATTCTGGTTCTGCGTGGCTGGCGCTGGCTGCTTTCTTGCACTTCTGGTTTTACATTCGCGTATTCGTGACTCCCCGGTGAGTTGAACAGTGAGGAAATGTATGGATAGCACTTTTGGGAGGCGACGCTTGTGGGACAGAAGTGGTGGAAACACTGGCTTGTCTGAAACATGAATGAGGGGATCGGAACCCTTAGGTGTTAAAATATTTATATAGAAGGTCCCTGACTTAATGATTTTCCACGGTGCAAAAGTGACAACATTCAGTAGACACTACTTCCAGGGGCCAGCGCTATGCAAGTATGGTACGTTCTGGTGATGCTTGACAGCGCTCGGTTAGCCGCACGATCAGGAGGGTAAACAATGGATACTTTGCATTGTAGAGGGTTTTTTTTGGATATTGTGTGTTCGAGACCCATCACGTTTATGAAACGCACATATGTGTCTTCTGCTTCTGATGAGAAGAGGAAGGCTTTTTGAGATGAAACTCAAGGTAATTGACCAACTCTAAGCTAATGTAAATATTCAGAGCACGTTTAAGGAGGGCTAGACTAAACTCTAAAGTTTAGTAAGTTATGTATAGCAAGTGATTTTCGACTTAACCACATTTTAAATTTACGTTGGGCTTATCAGGAGGTAAGTCAAGGAGTATCTGTGTATGATACATCTTTCCCAGCTTCCACTACATTCTCAAATAATTTGCAGATTTGTATTGTGGTGGTCTTGGTCTTTAAATACGTAAACCCATTTCTTCCCAATAATTTCTGACTTGTGTCAGGTGTCAAAGCATGCTTAAAAAGAAGTTTTTTTGTTGTTGTTGTTCGTTTTTAGCCTAGAGAGTAAACTGAATCTTAATCTTCTGATTTTATTTAAGGTTTTAAGGGAGTTTGTTTTTCAAGTTTCCTGGAGAACTGAGAACGTTCTTTACCGGTTGGATGTGGGTTGGCCTAAACATTCAGAATATTTTACTGGAGTAACATTTTGTGTTGCAGTTGACTCTCTGAACGGACTGGTTTACATAGCCCAAGTAAGTATAACTTTTTTTTTTTTTAATTATGAAAACAAAGTAAACAACAGCCTATTTTTACTATACTGAGTAACCATATATGTTTATATTATGCCAGTTGTGGAATTCGTTTTTTGAATTGGTTTCAAGTGAATATTTTGGCTTTGAATGTGATAGTATTAATATTGTTAGGTTTTGAAGCTGGGTTTGAAATGTTACTAATTTCCTTGATTAACCTTTAACTTTTGTTTCTCTCTGCCAAAATAAAGATTGCTTCCTTAAAACTGATTCTATCTAAGCAATTATTTTTTTATACCTTCAGAGAGGGGAAAATATCCAAAAGGTATTAGTGTTCACAGAGGATGGATATTTCCTACGAGCCTGGAATTATACAGTTGACACACCTCATGGTATGTTTGCCACCAGGACACTGCACGAGCAATCCATCTGGATCACAGATGTAGGAAGTGGTATGTGCACTAATATCGATTAATTTTATCTTGCTAGAATTTACACTTTGTAATTAATGAGATCTCAGTTTATATAAAAAGTGCCATTACCACATATGTTCTCAGAATCCAAAAGATTTCTGAGCCTCAACTAATGACCTATTTATTTCAAGCTGTATTTTGGATGGTAAGATTGTGTTTAAACCAAAAAAAAAAAACAAACAAACAAAAACAAGATTACCTCTAAGATCATTCTAATAAAATTTGACTATATTCACTTTTGTTAGGATTTACCATTAAAGGCTTTTACTTTATACTTCATCCCATTCATGTAATCTTTTTAAATAGAATGCTTCACTGATTTCTAGAAATAAAAACACATGATCTCTTCATTCTTTCCATTATATCTTGTTTTTCCATGCACAGATCTGAAGACAGTTTTTGTATTCCTTCCCATTTTTCAATGGAATAAATTCCTTTTAATAAAAACAGGGCCGCAAATCAACCATTTTTAAAAAACATTACTGGTATTCTATTGCTTTTGCTAATTCCTTAGAAACTTTGGAGTTTGCTTTTTTTAATGTTTTATTCTTATTGCAACAAACTTTAGGTAAAGTTTCCAAATCAAGTATAATAATAAGTATAATTTTCAAGATAGAATTGTATTGTAAGCTACCTTACTTTATTTCCAGTGAGCTCAGTGTACCCAATTTATCCTTTGAACAGCTATCAGTTAGTTCGGTCTTGGTATGCCTTCAAGTTGATTTCTCTTAGCAGCTTTATGGTTCTCCCCTATTTATTAATATTCTACTTTATACTTTGCTTGTAAGATAATTATAACTCAAAATCTAATGTGAGAAAATAAGATATTAGTGATTTGGAAAGATTTATTCCCTTTTTAGGAAAGAAAAGTTAATGGGTTGAATTTTAAGTTTGTTTACACAATACAGATTTAAAATTTAAAAAAATCTGTATTACAGAGCAGCGGTCCCCAACCTTTTTGGCACCAGGGACTGGTGCTCCTACAAGAATCTAATGCCTGAAGATCTGACATGGAGCTGGGGTGGCAATACTAGCTCTGGGGAGTGGCTGCAAATACAGATGGAGCTTCTCTGGCCCACTTGCTGCTCACTTCCTGCTATGTGACCCAGTTCCTAACAGGCCAAGGACCAGTACTGATCCGTAGGGGCGGGGCGAGGGGGGAAGGAGGTTGTAGACCCCTGTTATAGAGAACGTTTTTTTGTTGACCTACTGACATTTGAGATCTGCACATTAATGATTGAAATAAGAGTTTTCAAATGCAGATTGTTCCTTGATTTCCTTTTACAAGTAATGCTTATTCAAGGTCATCAGATAAAAATGGAAAATAGTCTACCCATAATTTAACATGAGGTTTCTGTATAAGGAGTCAATTTTTTTAGTTTTATTTATTTGAATTTAGAATCTACTTATTGTGGAGTACCTGAGATTTTATTTCATGAACAGATTTGGCTACAACTGATAAAGAAGCTCTGTTGCTTGTCAAATATAACATTTAATTATCTGAGCCTATTACCTTTTTATTACTGCTTAATTTTATCAAATTTTTGCTCTTAGCTTATAGTTGGCCCTTGAACAACATGGGTTTCAACTGCGTGGGTCCACTTACATGTGAATTTTTTTTCAGTAAGTGCTAGAAAATGTATTTTCTTTTATGATATTTTTAATAACATTTTTAGTTTTCTTGTGAGAATACAAAATATGTGTTAATTGACAATTTAAGTTATCAATAAATTCTGGTCAGCAGTAGGATATTAGTAGTTAAGTTTTGTGAGTGTCAAAAGCTGTGCAGGGATTGACACCCCTAATCACTTCCCCGACCCCCTGTTGTTTAAGGGTCAGCTATACTTAAAAAACAGGAATGTTTGTGCAGTGGTATATTTGTGAAATGTGCATGCCTGTCTTTATAGGATCCTATGGTCATACTATTAAAAAATACAGTTCCTTTGGTGATCTTGTTCAAGTCTTGGGTACCCCAGGCAAAAAAGGCTCTGGTTTGAATCCTCTGCAATTCGATAACCCTGCAGAATTATATGTAGAGGACACAGGAGATATTTACATTGTGGATGGAGATGGAGGATTAAATAACAGATTGATCAAGTTGTCCCAAGGTACATGACTTAATTTTATATATGGTATGATAACATCATCTAATAAATTGTACTTAATTTGTTTGATATTTAATTTAATAGTATATTTTATATGAACCTGTGTATGAAGGACTCAGGTATATTACTAGGAAAAAAGAAAAGAGGTATGGAATAGTTAATAATAAATGGTTCTGATAATAGTCTTGCTTATTCTTCACCAAAAGCTAGGTGTTTCCTTTGAAATGAACTGGAGGCTGTATGAGAAGTTATACTGAGCTCAAAAAATAAGTGGTTATTTTTTCAATTAAGAATTGAGAGGTTAGAAATCTCAGAGTTGAGATATCCTGCAGTTTGATTGATCAGGAAGTGTTGTCTTGAATTCCCTGCTCTGCAACCTCAGTAGTATCATAAGTGTAGATCTATTACCAATGAAAGTTAAATGCTACTCTGTAACTTTAATAAAATTGTAAACTGAAATGAGGAGGAGAAACCACTATTGACTGAAGAAGTAGGACAACAGTTCATGAAGGAAATAGTTCTTGCATTAAATTGTTTTGGTGGGAGGGGACCAGTGAAATGGAGGAGCCTTTATCACACCAAGTTACAGGTGGTATTAGGTTTTTAGGAACGAAGCTTAGAATGCACTTTTTTAAATATTAGAAAATAAGATATGGGATAGTCTTAGCTTATTTTGGGAAAATTTCTTGGGGCCAAGAGATCAAAGGAAGAGGCTAACAACCCCAGCATTACATCAAGAGTTTATTAAAGGAACTTAAACAGAAGGCACATCTTGGATGGCAGCAAGATGATGTGGATATCCTCCAAGCTGCAGGTAGGGGCTAAAGAATTACATAGAACGGAGCAGGATGAATAGGGGAACTGGTGGTGACCTGCCAGAGATAAGGGGAAAAGGCCTTATCTTGCCAGGGGCAGGAATAGATCAGACAGTTTGTGAAGGGATTTACATGAAGCAATCTCTGCTGTGGCCCAGATCTAGCTCACAGGTCTGGCAGAGGTCGTGTCATGGAAGTCTCTCCTCCTCAGCATATCTAAGGAGTTTGAAGCCATAATTTTGCCTATAAAGAGTCTTTGACTCTCTACCTAACCATCACATTAGTGCTAACAGCATTCCTTATGCTGTGCTCCCCATCCCCGTGACCATTCTATCAGTTACTGATTTGTACTTCTTTAACCCTTCACCCCATTCTCCCAGCCTCCTAACCCCCCTCCCCTCTGGCCGTCACCAGATTGTCTTCTATATTTATGAGTCTGTTTTTGATTAGTTTCTTCTTTTTCCTTAGATTCCGCATGTAAGTGAAATCATATGGTATTTATCTTTTTTGACCAATGTATTGTATACTTAAAACTAGTAATAAAATAAAATTTAAAAAAAAACTTCATGTTTGCCAGAAAACAAAAAAGAAACTATAGTACAAATTGGAAGTTAAAAAATAGTCACAAGGATGTGAAATACAGCATAGGGAATATAGTCAACAATATCGTAATAACTATATATAGTGTCAGATGAGTAGTAGACTAATGGGGGGAATCACTTTATAAATTATATAATGTCTAATCACTATGTGTACACCTGAAACTAATATAAAATAATACTGAATGTCAACACTAATTGAAAAACAAAAATTAAAATACATAGAAAAAGAGAGTCTTTGAGGTTTTTAAATAGAAAAGTGATGTTATAGAGGCAGAGTTTTTACAAGACAGTACTATGTCAGGATACATTTGCAGTAAGTTATGTCATATGGAGACTATGTAGTGAATTATCACCTAGTAATTTGATGATAGTAAAGGGAAATGAGTTGGGAATAAAGAATCCAAAAAATTCTATGAGAGAAAGATACAACCAAATTTAGGAGACAGATTGACTAGAGGTACATTAGTTTCTTGTGGCTGCTGCAACAAATTGCTACAAACTAGGTAGCTTAAACATAAATTTATTCTCTAGTGGTTTTGGAATACAGATGCCTGAAATCTATAGAGCAGGCCTTTCTTCCTTTAAAGGCACTAGGGGAGACTCTTTCCTTGCTTCTTTCAGCTTCTTGGTGGCTCCAGACCTTTCTCGGCTTGTGGCAACATCACCCCAGTCTCTGCCTCTATCTTCACGTGGTTTTCTTCTCTGTGTGTCTCAAATCTCTCCCCTTTCTCTTATAAAGACACTAGTCAATGGATATAGAGTTCATCCTAAATCCAGGATCATTTCATCTCAAAATTTTTAACTTAATGATATCTGCAGAGGCCCTGTTTCCAGTAAGGTCACTCACAGGTACTGGAAGATGGAACTTGGACATATCTTTTCAGGGGGCCACAATTCAACTCACTGCAGGGTAACAAAGGAGACAGACTATAGAAACATAATGTGACTATTTAAGTTCAAGGGAATGATAATACCAAAGAACAGATTAGTTAGGAAGGGAAACCAGTTTTGAGGGAGAGATTGACATGAACCCTAAACAATGATTTTGAGTGATGAAAAATTCACATGGAGATAATCATTAAAGAAGTAGATTAATTGCTTGAAACAAAATGATTTTTTTTGTAAGGTATAAGAATTAGGCAAATAGGTAAATAAACAGAAAGCCAGGAAAGAGGGGTTATAATTGAATAGTTTGTCTGCAACCTATAATAGGAAGTATAATACACAAATGCATAAGATATTCTGTAAGATATGTTGCCCTAACCATATATGTTTATCATTTATAGATTTCATGGTGCTTTGGGTACATGGAGAAAATGGAACAGGGCCTGCAAAGTTCAACATACCTCACAGTGTTACAGTTGATTCAGCTGGTCGGGTAAAAAATGCAGAGTCATCGTATCTGGAACTGTGTGCCTGAATAAGGTTGTGTGTCTAGGTGTGTGTATCTGGGCTTGTGTATATGAATCTTGGTAAACCTATACATGTCCGGACATCTGGATATGTATGTTTGTTAGTGATGTGTGTATCTGGGTGTGTCTGGGAATACCTACTTACTCCCTTGTAAATGTTTGAATCCTATAATGATGGCAGTTTCCAAATATTTAGAAATGAGCAAAATAGATTCCCTATGTTTCTTAAAGGGTAGAAAGAACAAATAAAGGAACAACATAAAATTACCTGAGGTAAAAAAGAGTTGCTGTCCTACTAGGAAAACTACTATAGGTGTTCAAATATATTTGTAAATCTGAAATTTAAGTTAATTTTAGAATATATTGATCAAAAGGGAGATGGAAGAGGTTAATCTTGGAAGCAGCCTAGGCAAACTTGATTTTATTTGCTGCTCTCTGTTTGGGGAGCAGGAATCTTAACTGATAAATTACAATGCATTTCTTATTTTTCCACCTGTATCCACTATCACCTCTTTTGCTTTTACACACCTTTAAACATGTGTACCACTTCTTTGGGGTTACCTTCCTATAACCAAACCCCAACCCAAACTGTTTTGTATTAGTTTCTCCTTCTGTTTTCCTATAGTATAGCCTGTACTTCCCTATTATAGTAATTATCATGCTATAATAGAATAATTTGCTTTCCCTAATAGAGTATAGGCTATATGAGGGCACATACTGAATCTTTTTTGCTCTCTATCTCAATGCCTAGTATATAGTAGTCAGCTTATGTATATTTGTTAAATGACTAAATGTTTTGGTGTAGAATGGGTGCTTCAGACTAACTTCGCTTCATGCCATTAGAAATTTAACCCGTTTTTGTGCTTGGCAAGTAACTTTCTGGATTATTTGGCTTCCTATGTTGACAAGGTGAGAATGTTTTCATTGTAAAATTTTCAAGTATTTCTCATCATACATAATACATAACTAAGATAACTAAGCATGTGAACTTTGTATAGAAAGTTGGAATTAACTACTCTCCTCATGGGATAAGAACAAGGTCAGATTTCTGAGCATGCAAGACCTAGGCCCAGGTAAATTCAACATGGTGAGAAATGTCCTTTAGAGTGGCCTTGGAGATTGTTTGATAAGGATTATTTGGCATTACTGAATAATGAAAAAAGTTATTTCTACACACTTGTGTTTTTATAACAACAGCAGTGCTTTTCTGAGCATTCTACATGATTAAGTCATTTAATTATCACCCCAACCTTATATAGAAAGATAATTAGTTCCAGAGTTAGATTTGTTTCTTAAACCATATTTCTTATCATTAAAATACACTGAGTAGGAAAAATAATGCTAATAATGTCAAGTGTCATTCAATCCTAGGAACTGATCTGTATTTCCTCCTTGGTTACTAATCTATGACAGTAATCCCAAAATATTTAAGGAAAACCCATCCTTAGAAAAGAATCATAGATCCGGAAAAGATCTTGAGAAATTACCTTGCTTAGGAATCAACAGCCTTTCTACAGTGATGCAATGAGTCTATATTTATTTCTGATTGGAGATGAATTCAGTGGCTACCAACACTAACACGCACTGACAAAGACATAGTCGTGGTTACCCTGAAAAAATAGTCTGTGAATCCACAAACCCAAGAAATCCAAAGATTCCGAAATAGGAAGGTAGAGACAGCAGGATTGGTCCACCCTTCCAGTCCATTTTTACATAGCTCTCTACAACCCTAGCCACGTTTCATTAAAAACTATTTCAGTATGTTTGCCATAGGTTGCATAGATTAAATACAATACTCGAAATGTCTTTTAGAATGTACCTTCCTGTTTTATAATAGCAGTTTCCTTACAGCCTGTAGCAAACCTAAATTAAACTGTCGTTGGCCTACAATCATTCTTTATGTGTTACTAAAATTTCCCAAGCTTTCTCTTTAAGTGTTTTGGTACTTCGGACATACTTTGGTAAATAGCAGGTAGAAGTTAAATGATATTGCAGTACGAATGAAAACCTGGCTTCCTCCTAGCCTGAGCTCATGAAAAGCAATCCTGCTTTTTGTTGTCATTCTTCCAGGTACTGACAAGTTGACAGTACTCAGTGGCGGTGAATGCTTGTTAGCAGAATGAATGAACGCTGTTGCATCAGTGTCTACAAATCCTCTGCCTTATGTTGGAGTACTCTAGTTTTTTAGTTATTCATATGTTTAGCATAGCAGACAGAGCATTATAGGCTTTGGGTTAAGACAGATGGCTACAGTTGTTCTCTCATTTGTTGTAAGCTGACTTCAAACAAGATATTTTAACCTTTCTGAACTTTATTTCCTGTCTGAAACGGGTCTTTTAATACCTTCCTCTTTGGGGTCCTGTAAGTACTAAATGAGATAATGTATGTGAAATTAATGAAAATAAACATTCTCTCCCATCTCCCTTTTTTTTATTCTTTTTTCTCATTATGATATAGATCTTTTACAGAAAACATTTTTTGTTTGTGTTTTCAGGTGTGGGTTGCTGACCGAGGAAATAGAAGAATTCAGGTTTTTGATAAAGACACTGGGGAGTGGTTAGGAGCATGGAATAATTGTTTCACAGAAGAGGGACCTTCTTCAGTTAGGTAATACCTTTTTATTTTAAAATGCTTGTTTTGTTTGCTTTTTGTTAGGTTCTCTGAAGAGCTAGCTGAAAGTTTAAAATATTTATTGTTAATTTTAAGCAGGGAAAAGGAAGAAGGAAACAAGAATGTAGAAAACATGTCATATTTCAAATTCCAGTCATATTTCAAATTTCAAATTACACTCCCAGTGCACTGTGTGACCCAAGTAGCAGAAATAGTATATGCTGGACCTTTTCTGCACCCTTTACCTTCGAGATGCATTTGGTAAATTTTTAAATATAGAGTGAAAATGAAAATCTTGAGTCTACCCAGCATAATGCTAATTCACGTTACTTTCATTTTGTATAGTATTCTGATAGTGTTATTTTTAAAAAAACTTAAGCTAATCTTTGGTAGTCTCTACCATCACAAATCTCTTGTTCCCTCATTAACAGAATTAGATCAATTTAAATGCCTTTGAAAGAACCCTTAAACGCTCATTCTGGCCGCCTCTGAGACCCTTCAATTCTTGCTTTTGACAACCCATTATGATAGCCAGGTCCCATATAGGTGACTGTGGTCACCTATACTTAAACCCTCAATAAAGTCCATGCCCCATGCCCCCATCACTCTGTATGCTTTGACTCTTTTAGGATTTTACTGTGGCCTCTATAAATACTTGTCATTTTATTTTATCTCCATTTCTTCATTGTTTATTCTTCTACTAGAATATGAAGACAAGAGAGTAGAGATTTGGGTTTCTTGCTCACAACTATATTTTTGGCACCTTGAATAGTATAGGCATACTAGGAACTCAATATTTATAGAATAAATGAATCACTCAATTGGTCTGCTAAGCAGTTTGGTATATAATGTGAAACCTGTGAAATTTGTTTTGTTGTTGAGGTTATTGTGGGGGCGGGCGGAGCACTTAAAGAACGAATTCAGCTTATTATGATCTAGGAAATGTGCTGCAAATAATGTATCAACCAGAAGGGCCAAGAAAATAACTTTTGGGGGTAAAAAAAAAAACTTCAGCAAGTAGGTGCCTGCTCTTTAGCCCTGGGGGGTGGGGGTGGGGGTGGGATAAACATATTGAGAAAACAAACATTAATTTTGCATAAATTTATTATGTAAAATGTCTTCCTCCTTAGATTTACTCCTGACTGGAAGTATTTGATTGTAGCCCAGCTAAATCTTAGCAGGCTCTTATTTGTGGCAGCACCCCCAGTAGGAAGCATTGGCTACTGTTCTGTGATCAGCTCTATCCAACTAGCAGATCAAGTTTTACCTCATCTCTTAGACATCAGTGGGAAGACTGGAGCAATCTATGTAGCAGAAATTGGAGCAAGACAAGTACAAAAATATGTGCCTTTGAATAGCTATTTCCGTTCATTCCATTCGTAACATTTTTTGCCCTGGAGATCTTTCAAGTGAAAGTTCAGATTCTCAAATTCATTGTTAAGTGCTTAAAAATAATATTCAGGCCCATGCTACCCTGAACAAACCCAATCCTGTCTGATCTTGGAAGCTAAGCAGGGTCGGGCCTCAATAGTACTTGGATGGTAGACCACCTAGGATGACCAGGTGCTGTAGGCGTAAAAAATAAAAAAAATAAAAGATTGTAAAGCTGACCAAGGTCCTTGCAATCTGTGAGGTCAACCAAGGGTTGCCTCGCCTAAATAAATAAATAAATTAAAAATGTTCAAGCACAAGAATTTGTTTTTATTTTTACATGAACTAGTATCAGAATAAAAAAATTTTATGTCATTAAGAATCATGTTTTGTTGCCGTTCTCTTGACTTAATTTTACTTGTAAATATACATAAGGATATTTTAATGAAAGAAATGTAACTATAATAAAAATGGGGTCAGAAAGAGAGGCTAAGGTTGTAACCTAGTTATTTGTCCTGGTAGACTAATTCTCTCTGAGAGCAAAAAGAATAAAAATGAGTTTTTAGGATAATTTTTTGAATTTTACTTGAAAAGCTACAGACCTCCAGTTTGTTCACATTATACACAATGAATTGCTTTAGAGATCAAGTCAAATGGGCACTTGATTAATGAGCACTCACAGAATGCTAGGTCCTGAAGATTCAAAACTGAAGAATCAAGGTTTGTCTATATGCCTTTTGAGTAGTGAACAGACAACACAATGACAGCAGTGCACCAGTATGGTGAGAGAAGAAGCATTACATCTGACTGAGGGAATCATGCAGACACTTTTCAGGGGAAGTCCATTTGAGCTCCAACATGAAAAGCTGAGGAGAAAACAATGCAGTCCAAACACACAAGTTATAAAAAGTTATAAACTTGATGTGAACTCTGGTAGCCTTTCTTTGAAAAATCCCAGTTGGCTTTGGTACTTTAGCTGTAAAATATTTAATTTCAACATTTAAATGTAGGAATAAAATTACCAGTAGCATCTAAGCACTTTACCAAAAAAGGATTTTTACAAATAACTGGAATGTTTTCTAAAGATAGTGTTAAAAATAGGGTCTCTCCTTCATGCCTCCTCATTTTTTTTTAACATGAACTCAGTTCATTCCTAACATTTGTCTATCTCAAAGAACTTTTAGAATGATTTACATGAGGATGTATGCAACTAAGCAACTAAAGCTAAGCAACTAAAATTAATAATTTCCTGTCATTCTATTTGTATGTCTTTTTTTTTTTTAGCACTTTGGTCCGAATATTGGCTTTATGATTAAGACCACTTTTTTCAGTTTGTTCTAGTTTATTCTAGATTCTCATGGAACTTTTTTTCATGTTATGATGTTTCAGATCATTCTTCCCATCTATCAGCCTTCCTCTTTTTCCTAGTGTTTTACTGTAATTTGAGTAGTATGTGAGACATCTTAAGCTGACTTTTCTTATCTTTTATTATGATTAGAGTCAGACCTCAAGGAACTTATACTTTTTTCGTGCTTGAATAGTATCTTGATGCATTTAGGAAGGAAAATCTACCAACAGGAAACCCTGTACTGTGTTCCAAGGCCATTGATAAGTGTTTGTGCCACTTATTAAGTTGTATGATCTTAAATGAGTAGCCTCAGCTTTCTCTTCAGTAAAACAGGAACATGGTGGTCTTTCCTCCTTCAGGAATGCTATAAGGATTAGTTGTGCAAAAGGTACATAAGTGCATTTTGAATTCTATAATAGCTCCAAGTACATTAAAGGCACTGTGAAAGGTCCTTCTAAACTTGCCATTTATCTGATACTATCAAGTTCGCCTGAATTTTATGTTTATTGCTTTCATCAAAACATATCCCTGTGAACTTTATGCAGTCTAGCCAATATAGTTAATTGATTTGGATGAAAGAAAGTAACTTGAGGGTTTTTTCTTGTTCTGTTTTAAGTCAAGATAAGAAGTGCAAATGTCTCCTTGAAGGAATGTAAGTTGGTTAAACTGATTTTGTCATTTCAAAAATATTTTAACTTTGTTTTATACTGTTTCTTACAAAATATTTAACATATTACTTCTATGTGTCTTGCTAAAAATATTTTATTAGCATACTAGTAATCATGTTGTTTCTATTTTTCCCTTTAGATAAAGTGGTTAAATGGATGAGAAATGTGTTGTATTTCCTATTAAAAATAACATTAAATTTTTATAAAGAAAAAACACTATTATCTGACTCTCATTAAAGTTTATAAAAGCAGTTTGTAAATTATTGAAGAATTTCAGTAGTCATCAAATCACAAGTAGATACTGAAACTATCCCCCTCCCCCCTTTTTAAAAAGATTTATTTTCCTTTTATACTAGACAGTGATATTAGTGTCAGGTTTACAACATTGTGACTAGACATTTATATACCTTATGAAGTGATCGCCACGATAAGTTTTATACCCACCTGTCACCATACATACTTATTACAATATTATTGACAATATGCCCTATGCTGTACTTCACATCCCTATGACTGTTTTTATAGCTTGCAATTAATACTTCTTAATCTGACCATTTTTACCCAGACCCTTTCTCATATAGCAATCATCACTTTGTTCTCTTTATTTGCAAATTTGTTCATTTAATTTCACATAAGTAAAATCCTACAGTATTTGCTGACTTATTTAGTTTAATACCCTCTAGATCCATTCATGTTGCAAATGGCAAAATGTCACTTTTCATGGCTGAGTAATATTCCATGTATATATGTACTACATCTTTATCCATTCATCTATTAATTGATTACCCAAGTTGCTTCCATTTCTTGGTTATTGTAAATAATGCTGCAGTGAGCATAGGGATACATATATTTTTTTGAATTAGTGTTTTGGATTTCTTCAGATAAATACCCGGAAGTAGAATTGCTGGGTCATAAGGTAGTTCTGATTTTAATTTTTGGAGGAATCTTCATACTGTTTTCCACAGAGACTGCACCAACTTAAAATCTCACCAGCATTGCACGAGGGTTCCCTTTTTTCCACAGCCTCGCCAATACTTGTTTGTTGGTTTATTAATTATAGCCATTCTGACAGGTGTGTGTTTAATTCTCTTAGAATTAGTGACTCAAGACATTTTTTTTCTTCCTGACTCTTTTCCCCTATTCCTCTTTTAGCTAATTCCCATTCATGATCTCAGGATCTCATTTCTATTATGCTGTTTTAGAAACTACTATCAATTGTGTAATAAATGAATTCATCCAGAAGTTAAAACTAAGAAATGCAACAAGAGCATGACCTGTAATTCTGCATCTGCCCTGGATGTGCGTGAACACCAACACCTCAAGCATATATGCTCCTCGCATGTAGGGGGGAGACACATGTTTAACAGGCTTGATTGAGTTCTTCAACTCAGGTGGTTACATTTTGTGTGAAAGAAAAATAGCAAAATGGAGTTGTTATTATCAAGAGAGTCTACAATGGAACTGGGGCTCTGTAAAGCAGAGCTAATGCATCTCCTCCATGCAAAACTGAACTTTTGAACTTGGCTATACCTCAGGCACAATGAGGAATCGGAATGGAGGGAGGCAGGCTACTTTGGAACCACTCTGAGCACTGTTTCCATGGCAGCAAAATATAGTGTTTTAGTTCCAAACTTAAGGCTTGCGTCAGACCATCTGGCTGGCAGTGTCTAAACCACACCTGGAACTCTAGTTTTAAGAAAGAGGTGGAAATAGACGTTGAATGATCTGACCCTCCTGTCCCTTAGCTACTCCTACTTGTCCTATCATACCCTATGGGAGAAGTCACATTGCTCGTGATCTCCACCACACTTGATAAAAGCGTGGGGAGTACAAGGAGAGAGAGGGGTGGAAATAGTAAAAATGAACACATGGTGGGAAGAGGGTGGGGTCCGCTTCTGTTGTCCTTGAGTCTGTGGCTGGTCACACAGCCATAGCTGGAACAGACAACTTCTTCCGGCTGCTTCCCAACCCATATTCTATGCCCCTCAGCCAGTGCTTCAGCTAATGAAGGGTCTCCATTCATAAGGACTCAAGCTCCCCTTCCCTGTGGTTGGACGTGGGTGAGGTTTGTGCTGTCTTCTGTTGACATTATTCCTAAACATGATAGTGCAGGCATGGTCCCAAGGGACCTCTGGACAGTAGCTAGTTATCCAACCATGTAGCACAACTCTGCCTTAGGACCCATCACTCTTGCCTCCCACTGTAGTCCCCTCACCCCGGACCTACATGTTTTGGATCTGGAATAAATAGCACCATCATCAGAGCAGAAAGCAGATGTAGGACAAACACCCAATCCTCTAAGATATTGGCTCCCATTTGTCACTATAGCAGAATCACATTTTTATCAGATAGGCATCTCGCCAGCCCAGAATCCTGTGTTTGCAAGAAATACCTAGAACAACTACGCATCCTTTTTAGCTTTGGAAAATTCTGGCTTACACATTTCTTCATAAACAATTATTAATAGCTAACCCTTTGTGTTAAAAATGATCTTATTTTGGATGATAAATGATACCGTACGGGATCAGATCTGTCAATCCAACATTGCTTTACTTTCTTTGCTGTAAATGAGTTATTTTGTCGGAAACTGTGGTTTACATGAATTTACCATGCTGATAAATGCTTCGTGATGTCCACTGTAGTATTACTGGAAGAAGCCTAGTGATCAATGAATGAGGCACCAGTTTCTGGCTATTTCAGTATGAAGAAGTCACGGACAGACTGGCCTGTTGTTGGGGTTGCATCCTGTGCCAAGGTGTTGTCTGTGGCCTGCAGAATGAGTGATGGCAACCGTGATAGGCAGATGATAACAGGGAAAGAGTAGGTTTTGTTGGGCAAAGGCTCCACCTTCCATGTCATCATGGTCGCCAGCACTGGCCTGAAGGAAAATGCCAACTAAATTTAAAGAATGAGTATGTCATCCTGTTGATGCTGACGCCTTTTCTGTGGAGGGGACCTTTTGGTGCACATTCATGTGGGGCACAAATATCTTGTGACTCAGGACTTATCCTCTAAGTTTCATCAGCATAAATCTTCCTTAAGTCTCATTTTCACTAATTCTCATGCAAATTAGTGCCCACCTACCTCCAGTGAGGCATAAAACCAAGCTATCCGTAAAATAGTAGTTATAGAGCAATACATTTATAACCATGTCAGGGGGCAACGCTCATAAATAGAAGGGGTTTGGGAATGTGAAGTGTGGATGAATACATCATATGAGCTAAGGACACTTTATTCCAAAGGAAAATCTGAAGTTAGATTTTTAATGGTCTCTTTCTTTTAACAATTACTAAATGACACTTCTTTGTTGAAATTTAATGTGTCCAAGGGTGAAGTCCTGGTTGTAAGAAGCATTCTAAAACACTCAAAAGTTGTAACACTTTTGCTCAGCTCAATGCTTTCTTGGTCTTGAATTAGATCTAACCAACCAGTTACTGTTTCGTTGGCAAAGGGACAGAATTGGACCAGACGGGCTAAGTCCCTTTGTTCCTGGAGTAGAACAGTATTTGTTCTGGGCATAAAGGTGTGTTGTGTTAGAGGATACTGCTAAAATGACAACTGTCAAAAATAAACAAAACCATTGCATGAAATGTAACAGTTCATAAATCTACTCTACATAGTGTACAGTAGTTTGATATTTTAAGTAATACTTTTGCTAATAATAATTAGTTTGGTCTATCTTATTCCATTGGCTAGCATAGAGTATGTTTCTACTTTGTTTTTTATCATATGATATTTTAATTACAAGAGGTTTAATGTAAATGTGTGTTAATAATCACCTTTACCGACAACATAGACATAAATTTAAGAAACCCTCTAGGACGTAATTCCATAGCGTAGAGGTTAGCACGTCTTCTTTACACACAGAAGGTCCTGGGTTCATGAGCCATTGGGGTCACAATCTATGGTCTATGGCCATGCCACCCTGAACAAGCTCCATGTCTGATCTTGGAAGCTAAGCAGGATCTGGCCTGGTTAGTATTTGGATAGGCGACCTCCTAGGAAGACCAGGTGCTGTAGGCATAAATAATAATAATAAAAAGAAATTTTCATTCTCTTCATTTTAAAATTACTCTGTCCCATGTCACTTACTGGAGCATATATTTTTATTCCCTTTATCCTCTATAAATATTTACACCAAACTCAATTTCATCATTTTAAGAGTTCAGCCCATCTTAATAGTATCCTAATAATAATAATAGGCATGGAGAGCATTTATTTTGAAAGGATGTATTAAATTGTTTTGTGGAGACTTTAACTGCAACAATAAATAGCTTTAAATCACAGTCTTCCATTTTCTGCCAGAGTGCTGTGACATTCTTTTGTTTCTTAAAAGTGTATTCTCTACAACCACCTCCATTTTTATTTTATTTTATTTTTTTATGCCTACAGCACCCAGTCTTCCTAAGTGGTCTCCCATCCAAGTACTAACCAGGCCCGACCCTGCTTAGCTTCCAAGATCAGACAGGATCAGACATGTTCAGGGTGGCATGGCCATAGACCAGTCACCTCCATTTATTTTAAAGGAGGATCCATATTTTTTTCTCTATGATTCATAATGGAATTCCTATTATTTATGCAATAATAGTATTTCTAATTTCATTTATATATTTGCTTTTCATTGAGGAATATAAATGAAACTAAGGTTTATATGTCTATTTTAAAATCACTGTGGCATAATAAAGATAATTTAGAATTTTCAACAGGTACTTAGAATCAGATCTTTCCTCTTGCCAGGCCAAGTTTTCTAACATAATTCTTATTTTTTTCCCTTGGAAATCTGTTACAAAAAATACTAATGCTAGTTTTATAACTTTTTTTTGTTTGTTTTTGTTTTTTAATGCACGATCTTCTACCATTCTCAGAAGAAATATAGAGACTCTGGTTGTCTGAAGCACTTGGACTGCCATTAACACTTCCTGTGGTTCACAGCCCCGTGCTCTAGGCTCTTGCGGAGCAAAAATGTGTGTGTCCCCTCCTCCTCTTTGAAGCTGCATGGACTCACTTCACCAGATAATCTGGAGGGTCTTTGTGGCTGCAGTGGTGGTGGTAGGGTTGGAGAATATCAGTTCTGTCCCCAATGATGTGCACACAGGCTTTCATGTCCAGCAGTCGTGATACAGAGTAATGGTGGTGGGGTGGACCTAAGATCACAGATAGGATTTTCTCTCACTTGCTTTTGCAACGTTGTGGGATTAATTCAGACCATAGCCCCTCCACATACTCAGAAGACAGAGGGCTGCCTGGTCAGGAGCCATAAGGAAGGCAGTAAACAAAGGGCTGTAGGCAGTGCCTGCTCCCAAGGAGGTTTTCTGCTGCCCCAATAGACGTTGTCTGCTCCTGTAACCAAGCAGCATATTGTACGCCCATTTGCCTGATAAGGCAGCTGCTCCCCCAATAAGATAACCCCTCTCTCTGCCTGTGTGCATAAAACTCTGCTTGCTCTTGGCTGGGTGCAGTTTCTTGCAGCTCCAACCAGCTGCCATCAGAGTTCCTCTGCCCCATGTGTAATAAATAGCATATCTCATGCCTTTGCTCTTCCTAGTGGTTTTATTTTTTGGAATAGCCAAAGCCCAGGTGCATGTTACAGGCCTGGAGCTCCTGCATTATAAATGCAATCTTAGTAAAAATAATAAATGCAGAAAACTGAGGAAATGTATACATAAATCCTGGTTCTATATTATGATATCGGTAAAACAGAGAAACAAGTAGAAGAAAGTTGGTGGACAGAGTGAGGTACCCTGCGGTGCTTGGTCACCTGACCCAGAGTAGATGCCCATTGCACAAAGGGATGTTAAGACACAACTCTAAGAGCCCATGAGGATTGTCTTCTCATTCTGTTGAATCTCCCTACCAGAAGCTTTCCTAATGCATGTGTAGCTAGAATATATGGGACAGGGACTTCCACCTCTCAGATGGTGCTCATGCAGACAAATCTTTCCATGGAAAACAGTAAGAAAATTGTATAAAATCTCAGTACATAAACTAGGATCGAAGATCTCAGAGACCCAGCCAGGTAACGAGGACCTGAGAGAACAAGACCCCTGAGTAGAAGGGGAAAAGGAAGGCACAAGACAACAGGAAGAGCCACTCTTCCCTTCAGAGAAGTTGTCACATACAAGCAGCCAGGAGACACAAATAAAGAGTAGTACAGGAGGTCAAGAAATTTAGAAAATAACCTTTAAATCTTCTGGGGCTGAAGGGACACAAATTTGAGTTTAGGACTAACAAATGCAAAGAGTTCTAAATGTGGCCCAGAAGTCAGGGTGATTAGGAAGCAGAGCAGCCCCCACACAGAGATGGTCACCTGACCCAGAGTAGATGCCCATTGCACAAAGGGATGTAAGACACAACTCTTAAGAGCACATGGAGAAGCTCACCCGTGGCCCACCTTTGACCAGCCACCAGCCAGTTACATGTGACTCCTCTCTGGGAAAAAATTTTGGCATCTGGAGGTCCAGATTTTCTCTAAAATTATTTATATACATTGTGTGTTACTCACTCAGATGTTTCCAAGCATACAGGGGACAGTATTACATGCCTAAAAACCATGAGATTTAACCTTAATTGGAATCAAACACCAAGAAATTCAGATACCATCATTATCAAAGAGGTTTAAAAATAAAATATGTTTAAGAGATAATTTACAATATGGAGAATTTCAACTGGAAACTCTGAAAGAATAAAATTTGAAATTCTGGTCACAATTTTAAAATTAAGAACTTAATAGATGAGTTGAATGAAGTATTTGATAACTAAATAAATTAGTGAACTGGAAGTTAAGCCAGAAGAAAATAGCCAGTCTCAACACAGAGATAAGAAAGATTGTGAAATATAAAATGGATCATGTGTGCTTTGTCTCCCTAGACCATTTATTTTGTTGTTCTCATAATTTTTTTCAAATAGCAGGACCTGAGATGCATATGTCCACTGTGTGAGATTCTGTGTCTACTGTGTGAGATCTGGGCAGGAGTTGGGCTGTGCTTAGTGCTCACTCCAGCTGTGGATGCCAGAGGTTGTAAATTTCTGCTGTGCCCTTGTTTTGTCCCCTCTGTCCTGAGGCGTTCCTGGAGACTTTCTCTTAAATAAAGCCTGACATGCTGCTTTCAATTCTGTTTCCCAGTGACTAATATGAAGAAAAAGCATCACTAATAAAACAAAATAAAAAAGACTGTAAAAGAAAGTTTCAAAGAGATTTATGCCAATTGTTCAAAAATTTGGATGAAATGAATAATTTCTTAGGAAGACTCCATACATCAAGACTATACAAAAAGAAAAAGAAACTTTGAATAAATCCATATCTCTTAAAGACACGGAAACTGTTATTAAAATCTTCCTGCAACATCAACTCCTGGATCAGGTGGCTTCACTGATAAATGAGTCTAAACTTTTACTAAAGAAATCACCAATTCTGTATGAACCTGTCAAGAGACTACAAAATGATAGAATTTATCTAATGGGTTTTATACCACTATCGTCTTGATTCTCAAATATAACTATAGCAATACAAATTATTGACTAACCTGTCACCTAAAGATAAATATAAATACATGTAAAATGGATCCCTTGGTATATATATAAAACTAACATTGTTTTAAATTTTAAAATGAATCTATGTAATATTCTATATTAAGAAAATAAAAATTTTAAAGTCATCTAAGTAAATAAGAAAAAAATTGACAAAATTTAATACTCATTTCTTATTACAAATACTTCATATCAAAGTAGCTATAGAAAATTACCTCCTTACTGTGACATGTCACCAAAACCAATGACAAACCACATAACTGGGTTTAATGTTTTGAAATCTATTTTCACATTAGGAATGTTTCTAATTAGCATTTCGGGTCAACATTATATAGGAATTTTGTGTCAGCAAAATAAATCAAATAAATAAATATTAAGAATATTCAAAGAGATTGATGTCAGAAACATAGCAGAGTGAGAGACATCCCCAAATGTCTCCCCTCGAAACAACAATAAGCTGAACATCTAAAACTCAACAAAAAAAAACCCACCGAAATCCCACACCAGCACGTCTGAGCGTGGGATGTGCGTATAAGAGCTACCACAGGTCAGAACCCTGGGTATCAGGCTTTGGACTGGGAAAAACATAGAGGCTCCCTCTTGCAGCCCTCAAAGCTCCCTGTAGGAGGAGGGGAGAGAGGAGAAGGTGCTGCGAGTTTCCTGAACAGCTCTGCTGGGAGAGCTGTGAGCTCCATGTGGTCAGCAGCAGGGCTCAGTATCAGGGCAGAAGACAGAGAAGTGGGGATGGGAAAGAAACAGAAGTTGATTTTTATGGGCTATGGTTAAAAAGCGAGGCTGAGCTGCAGCCCCTAACCCTCAACACAGAGGGGCTCTCTGCCGTATCTTCTGAGACCAAACACCTCAAAGCACCAGGGGAATCTGAGCAAATGCTATCAAAATGGTTGAGACATTGACTGAAACTAAGGGTGGTGAGCATGATTGAATAAGAAAAAAAGACATTATTAAGACTTTATATAAAGCAGAGATCCAAGAGGCTTAGATGCCACCTATTGGACACCAAAAGAAAAATGCCTTCTTTGCAACTGGCTAAAAAGATACCTTTATATAATAAATCTTCTTTCTGGAAAAAATGCAGAATACACTTCCATTAATGTCCAGGCAGAGAAATAATCCATTAAACACCATGAACAACCAAGGTGACGACACATCTCAGAAAAAAAAAGATAAAAATCTCCAGAAAATAAGCTTACAAATATAGAAATATGTGACTTAATGACAGAGAATTCAGGATAGTACTTCTGAAAACACTCATTGAGATCCAAAACTATTCACATCAACAATTTCAGGAATTGAAAAAACAACTAGATGAGCAGAACAAGTTCTTTAGCAAGGAGATTGAAACCCTCAAAAAGAACAGAATAGATCTTCTGGAGATAAAGACAACACTGAAAAAAATGAAAAATGAAATAGGAAGCTTGGGAAATAGAGTCAACCAAATGGAGGAAAAGATCACTAATATCAAAGACAGAAATTTAGAAATGAATCATAAGGAAGAAGAGAGAAACTGAAGAATGAAAAATAATGAAAGAGAAATATAAGAACTAGCTGATACTATCAGGAGAGGAAACATAAGAATAATGGAACCAACTGAAGCGTCCTATGATATACAATGGAATATTACTCAGTCATAAGAAGAGATGAAATACTGCTATTTGCAACAACATGGATAGACCTGGAAGTAATCATACTAAGCAAAATAAGCAAGTCAAAAAATGTTGAAAATCACATGATATCACTTATATGTGGGATATAAACCTAAAAGTAACAAATGAACAGGACAGAGACTCATGGATATGGACAATGGACTAGTGGTTACCAGAGGGTAGTGGGGAGAGGATAGGGCGGAGGTAGAGGGCAGAAAATTTTTAAATAATTTCTTCAATTAAAAAATTAATTAATTAAAAAAAGGAAAGTTAAAAAGTCGCTAGGAGAAGAAGACTAGATTCTAGGACTTCTGTAAGAAAGACTACTGCATAGCCTGTCAAACTTTTCTTCTCCTGGAAGAAAGAACTACCATCAAGCAACCAAGTGGGTGAGGCATTGGGTAAGGAGGAGTCTGTTATATTTGGGAAATAGGGATTCTTAAGGTTTGAGAATTTCTATATAGGAGTGCAAAGTCTCTGTGGGGATGGGTAAAAGAGTGACAGAATTGAGAGGAGGGCATTTGACTAAGGTAACATGGGTAGATTCAATAAAGTTTATATGAAAAGTTTGTATTCTCTAGGGAGGGAGATTTTGAGTAGCTTTGTGTTGTGAGGTTGGAGATATTATGTGAAGAATAAACCATGATGGGGTGTCCGAATGAGTTTCTGACTTTCAAGAGTTAGAAGAGAAGCCATTGCCAAGGCTTTTAGGCAGGCTGGCTAATCCCTGACTGTAGTATATAATTTTTTTTGATAGGCGACTACCTGAGTATCAGGCCCCTGCATTTGTTCTAAGAATCCAAGTGCTATTCCTTCATTTTTTTATAGTTTAAAGTGTAAAGTGTAAAAGGGTTTGGAGAGATTGGGAAGGGAAAGAGCTGGGGCTGATATAAGGGCCTGCTATAACTTCTGGAAGTAAGGGCTAATTTTAATGGTGGTATCTAGTGGTTCAATCAATGGACCTTATAGAGGCCAGGAATAAAGGGCAAGCTAGAATGCTGAAGTTGGGCACCCAAATATGGAGAAAACTTGCTAAACTGAGGAAAGAAAGGAGCTCTTCTTTCAAAGCAGGTGGTAAAAGGGAGAGGATGAGGTCTTTTCTGTCTAAGGCAACGGTGTGACATTGTGGGGTAATAGAGAGACCAAGATAAATGACTTGAGGAGAAGAAAGTTGGGCCTTTTGGAGAGAGACTTGATATCTGTTTTTAGTCAAATAATTTAGGAGACTAGCTGTGTGGTCATAAGAGAGAGAATAAGAAGGGCTACAAAGGAGGCGATCAACTACATATTGGAGAAGAGTGCTGGGATGAAGATCTAGTTTTGCTAGATTTGAGGTTAAGGCTTGTCTGAAGAAGTGGGAACTATCCAGGAAACCTTTGGGAAGGACAGTCCAGGTAAATTGTTGAGGCTGATGGGTAACAGGATCTGTCCAAGTAAAAGAGGAATGGGTGTAGAGGAATGGTGAAGAATTCATGTTTTAGGCCAATAACAGTGAAATGGGAAGTGTCTGAAGGAATAAGGGATAGGAGGGCGCAGGGATTGGGTACTACTGGGTGGGTTGGGAGAACTGCCTGGTATGATGCAAAGGTCCTGGACTAAGCTATATAAGCCATCCAGGTTTTTGACTGGCAGGATTGAGATGTTGAATGGGAAGTGTGTGGGTGTCAGGAGATTTTGAGATAAGCAGTCATTGTAGAATGGGTTGAAGGCCTCATCTGCTTTCTAAGGATAAGGTGTTTTGAGTTTAACAGGGGTATATGGAAGGGTCTTTTAGTTTTATGTGGAACTTGGATGTGACTAGAGAAGTTTGGAAGAGGAATTTATCTACTTTGGGTTTAGTGAGAAGAAGGAAGGATGGGTCTGAATTAGAGGTAGAAGAGAGAAGTATAAGGGAGGCTCTGAATTTCGATAAAATGTGTTTACCAAGGACTTGAGTTGGGCACTTAGGAAGGACTAGGAAGGGGTGACTGAAAGGTGTTCCAAGTAAGAGACAGTTTAAGGAGGGTGTGGCCAAAGGTTTGGAGATTAGAACATCAACCCCATCAGTGGAGACTTGAGAGGGGCAAGTAGAACTTGCATATTCCATTAAGGCAGAGTAAGTGATTCCCGTATCAATAAGAAAAAATATTGGCTTACCTGCCACTAGCAGAGTTAACCTGGGCTTGGAAGAAGGGATAGCCATGAAGGCCATGGGGCCCAGGTACCCTCAGTCTTCAGTAGCGAGACCTAGAAGACTGGGCAGGTTGAGATCTCATTGTTTCGACATCAGAGAGAAGAGATGTAACCCTCTCTTGATGGGGGTAGGTCACAGTCACCTTTTTTTCCATAGTGTGGACACGGACCTGGAGGAAAATGAGGATTAAGGCAACATTTGGTCCAGTGTCCCTCCTGGCCACACTTAAAGCAGGGGCCCACAGGGCCCTCAAGGGTTCTGCCCTTAGGGGGTTGCTTATTTCCATAGGATCTCTGAACAGCTGCTCCCAGGATTTGGCATTTAGCTCGATTCCTTTTTAATTTGTTCATTTTCTTCATCTCTATTACTGGAAAATTTAAAAGCAGCACTTAAGAGATCCTTTCGTGGGATTTGAGGGCCTTCCTCTAGCCTTTGTAATTTGTGTCTGATGTCAGGAGCTGATTGAGAAATGAAATGAGTATATAGGAAGAGGAGGCCTTCCACTGAGAAGGGGTCTAGTTTAGTGTATTTTTGGAGACCTTCCATTAGGTGAGGCAAAAAAAGGGTGGGATTTTCGTCTGGACCTTGACCAATCTCTTTGAGGTTTTCATGGTTAACTGCCTTGTGTACTGCTTTTCGAAGCCCCACTATAAGGCAAGTTACCATATGATTTCAGTGTTAGCAGCCTAGGAGATCTGATAGTTCCAATTAGGATTCTTCCTAGAGGCTGCTACTGCCAGCACCGGCTGTTGATTATCTTACCAATGATGGTTATCAGCCTGAACCTGAGTGGCTCTCTGTACTCTCTCTTTTTCTTCAGGGGAAAGAGTGGAGGAAAGGATTATGTAGAGATCATGCCAGGTAAGATCATAAGATTGAGTTAGGTATTCAAATTCCTTGACATTAGTGGTGGGGTCAGTGGAGAAGTACCTCAACTTTTTCTTAATTTGAGAGAGATTAGCCAGAGAGAAAGGGATATGAACACAGACTATACCCTCAGCTCCAGCAACTTCCCTTAAAGGGAACACAGTACCAGGTTTCTGGGGAAGAGTCCGAGAATCCGTGTGAGGGAGGGAGAAGGAGCATTCTGAGGGATCTGAGCTGGACTCATCAGGACCTGAGGTATTAAGAGAAGAAGGAGTGGGGGAATTGTGAGCATAGCGGTTAAGGGAAAGGGGAGTAGGGGAGTTGGGAGCCAAAGGGTTAAGGTAAGAGGGAGTGGGGAAGTCATCTGGGAGGTCAGCTGAAAGAGGAATGCATAGGAGTGGGCGCCTCGGGAGTGGTAGTCTGTGGTCAGTGGGATTGAAAGAGGAAGTGTCAGTTTTAGAGTTAAGGGAAGTAGACTGTTTGGAGTGAATAAGTAAAATCTGATAAGTAGAGCAAGATTTATAGAGAGAGAGCCTGGAGTGGAGAGTAAAGAAGGCCTGGACATAGGAAACATCTAACCACTTTCCATTGTGGTGACGTAAGTTGTCAAGGTCTCATAATGTGTTATACTCGAAGGTGCCATTCTCAGGCCATTAAAATCCATTATCCAATTTATATTGTGGCCAAGCAGTGTTACAATAGAAAATGAGACACTTAATTCTGTGATATCACCCTTGATGCTGAGGTTGTCAAGGTTCCTTAAAAGGCAGTCAAGAGGGGTCATTTTGGACGGTGTGGAAGGCGTGTTCCTCATGATGAAGAGGATGAGAATGACAGGGAAAGTCAGAAGGGTGAGTGGCAAACCAAAGGGAGGGAGCGGCTTTTGGGGTGAGCATCCCCACTGACAAAGAATCTGTTGGATAGAGAGGGTTCCTTTCCGAGCTAGGCATCCCCAGTTCAGAGGGACCCAGGCCAAGAGGCCAAGGGGTCTTCTGACCTAGCGCTAGGATTTGTCAGAGAATGAGAGACCTGAGAAGTGGTGAATAACTATTCCCTTGAAAATTAAGTGACCTAAGTGGAATGGCAGATCAGCAATGAAAAGGTGAGCTCCAAATATGGCATCCTCCCTGGTGGGGTTTGAGGAGGATTTGGGAGGTTAGGTCTTAACCCCTTAGAGCCTGAGGAAAAGGTAGGATTTGGAGGTTATCCCAGGCAAGCTGCGGCAGCCCACAGCTCTCCAGGTTGCAAACCTATAACCTCAGAACTCAGAGGAATGGCCACTAAGCATGCACCAAATCCTCTTGGGTTTTGGCACCAGGTGTTAGGTTCTCTGAAGGAGAAACACACAAGGCTAAAGGTACTAAGCAAGATTTATTGTAGCTGAATGATAGCTGGGCTGAGCCGAAGATGGTGTCAACCCCAATATGAGGGGACATGAAACATATATGGGACCTGAAGTGGACTTTTTCGGTGGGAATATATCAGGCAGGGAAATTGGCAGGGAAGGAAGGAAAGTCCAGTAAAATAGGAGATGAGCATGTAGCATTGTCAATCTAGGCATTGAAAGGTCCAGTTTCCACACAAAAAGGAAGGGAGGAGTCTGGTTCCCACACTGTGGTGATAAGGGAAAGGGCCTTTCGGTTCCTAACACTAGTTAGTACCCCTCACCATATCACTGATGTTCTTGGCCCCCGTCACCTCCCTCAGCTCCTTCCTCTGTAAGCTTTGAAAAGAATTTGCACAGCATCCCTGTAGGTGGGTTCTCATCATTGAATCTATAGCATTCTGTATTGTCTTTTATGCATTCCACCTTGTTTCTAGGAAGAAATCCCAGAGGCATTTCAGAAGAGGCAAATTTCTCTGTAGGGCAGAATGGACTATCACAATGTTAGGATGTGCCTGTGTCTTCTGGAGCCGTTTATCAGCCCCAGGTCCCCAAAACGGCTGACATCCAAATCCACCTATCACTAACCAAGATTGTTCATTTTGCTACAAAGGTTCGGTACTTGACCAAGATTGAGAAATGGACACTGTATTCTAAATCACAGCATTCTCTTCTTTCCAATATTTCTCTATACAGAACACAGAAACAATCACTCTTTTTCTTTTCCAGCTTTCCGAAATCGGGCTTTTCAATCAGAGCTGAACACAGATCCTCTTTTAGTCTATCTCATTCTCAAGTCATAAATTAAAGTGTTAGGTGTGTTCTTATAAAACAGTGATACATATGGGATATCAGTAATTTTCCAATGATTCTCAGGTTACTCCGCTATCCTTGTCTGTGAGTTGATGAAGAAAAAAATAATAAAATCGAAATACCTTTTAGATTTGTCAGTGGATTGAAGTAAAGAACCTTGCCAACTCAGCTAGAAAAGACCAAAGGGCGCTGCTGTGTTTTTTGACCACATGAAGCATATGAAGATTACATTGGTCAAGCATCTTATACACATCTCAGGTGCATACCCTTCTCATCTAAAATGTGTATACTCCATGGTGTGGCCAGCACCCAATGTCTGGTTCCTACCTGTCACCCTAGCATTGACCTCTAGAAATAGTTTGTCCCCACCTTCCCAACACTGCTCATATGCTCTGATCACCAGCAGTCTGCGGTCCGAGTCTCAGGATTCGCTTCTGTGTGTGTATTCTTCTCATCTGTATCTTGCTCTCTGTTCTCAGCCTATGTGGAGTAAAAACTTAAGATAACTGTCCCTTGTGGTCTGACCTCTTTCACTTCCCTTGGTTGGGTAGAGGACTGGAAGGGAGGGCCAGAATTGTTGCAGTCTATTGATAGGAGGTTTCCAGCTAAAGAATAACAGATTCTAGGCTAGAATCCATGGTTGAGAGTAGCTCTGACAGGCCCAGTGCTCTTTCATGATTATTCACCTCCAGACTGAAAACTGGTGGACTGACCTCAGGGCTGAAGTCAAGAGCCTAGGGCATTTGGTCAAATGAAGAAGGCAAATGCAGCCACGACTTGGATGGTGAAATGGGTCAAAGCCTAGCAGGTCAGGGTGGGCTTCCAGTAGGCTCCCAGTTCAAGGCCAGCCCTATGGCAGAGGCCCAGGTTGGCTGCCTGAGTCTTGTCTTTCTCATGGGATCTCCAGAAACACTGGGGCCAATAAGGAGGGAACACCCTTCCCCTTAGGTCTGGCCTGTACTGAGAGTGAGGAGGTGGTAGTGCTACACTCTAGTGGGGGCTCCAGAAAAGATCTGCATATGATGAAGTCTCTGCTGAATTCAGGAGTTCTGACAAGACATTTCAAGTTCAGGACACATGAATTAAACAGTTGCTCTTGAACAGACCCCTCTTGCTGTGGCTTTGGAAAGACTCGTAGGACCACTCTCCTGCAGCCAAAGCCATCAGGGATGAAGAGACCACATTTCAGAGAAGGCCCAAAACAAGAGCTATCCAGGTCCTGCCCAGTACCCTGAGGGCAGGCCTGGCCAGCGACCAGAACCGGGAGGTGCGGGAGTCACTACACTGTCCCCTCTGTGAGCATCAGAACCTGGCCAAGCACTAGGCCCCAGGGGCCTGTGGGGCTACTGGCTACATGAGGTTCCAATTTCACCCCTGTACCGAATGTGCAGGTCACCAGTATTCATGCTTTAGCTCCAAGTCTGTTGGCCCACTGAGAAGCGACCAAAAGCCTCTCTTCCAGCCAAGCCCCTTGCCCCTGGGAGCTTTTTCTCTTCTTCACTCTGTCCTCAGTTTCCTCTCCTGCAAACTGGAACCCACCAGATCCAGTGTGGGTCGAACTTTCAGAGGGGAACTCTAGGAGGCTAGAGGCAAGTCAACATGGATTTATCCCCTCTGGACCCCTGACTGGCACAGGTGAGTTGCCCAGTCAATGATCCTTTCAGGGAGGACTAGTGCACAATCAATCACAGCTATTGTTGATGCCGTGGCTGCTGGCCAGGCAGTGGATTTTCCCCCACCCCAGCCCTTGGCTGTGACCTCTCACTGCCCAGGGACCCCATTCTCTCATCTGATTTCCCCCATTCTAATTGCTTTCTACTCCAAGCCCCTACTTAAACTTTTCTATTCCTTTAATCTCCTGCCTTGGCCACTGCCCCATTCCAATTTTCCTCCATATTTTCTTACACTCTGGTAGCCAATTTTTCCTCCTTGCCCTCTACTACTTCTCCCATCTTCTTCAGCACTCATCCCCTCACTCCCATCCATTTCATCCCCGCCTTGCAGATTTCTCTTCCCTGTCCTCACCCTGAATATTCCTCACTTTAACTGCCAGACTCAGGGCCCAAAGAAAGTGCCCCAGTTCCTGGGCCCTTGGATCCTGTCATCCTCACTGCCAAGCCAGGCTGGGGTAGCAGGGGACTGGGTGCTGGAGTCATGCAGTTTGTTGAGCTGTTTTTAAGCCTAGCTTATGGCTCAGGAAGTGCAGACACCTACGCCCCCTCCTTCAGGCCTGCTTTTAGGCATATTCCCTTTTTTCCTGAGGCCAGGCCAGCCACAGGGCAGAGGAGGCTGAGCAAGTTCCAGGCATGCATGAAGCTGAAGGGAATGGCATGGTGATTAGGGCCTGGCTGAGATGTTTGACTTTGGGGTCTTTATGTGTCTGTATCAGACAGGGAGAGCCACAGCCTGCCTCAGGATGACCGTCCTGCTGCGGGTCTCATGAAGATGTGCCAGGTTTCTAAGTGAAACATGGAGTTAAATTGAGTGTCTGGCTGGGAGTCTTCACAACCTGTCCATGACTGTGTGTGTGATATGTGTGGGTGTCAACTTCCATATAGGTACATCGTGTCTGTATTGAAATTTCTTGAGCATCCGGATGTGCTGAAATGTGTGTTTGATGACATGAGGCTATGCTTTCTCTACTTGGTGTGAGTGTGAATCAGTCCTTGTGCATCAAGCATTCATTGTATGTACCAAAGCGGACATGAGTGTACATTTCCTTTAATTGGGGGAAAGAGAATGGGTTGGGAGTGGGACATAAATATAAAAAATGGGTAAAAATGGCGAGGAAATAATGTCAATTCCATCACGATCATTGGCACTCTGACAGATGGTGACTGGGCTTCATGTGGTGATCATGTTGTAAGTTAGGTAAATGTTAGATTACTACATTGTACACCTCAAACCAATACAGTTGTACACCAACTATGCTGCCACAAAGTAGATATTGTGTTGCTTATGTCCAGTCTACTTTGCAATCTTGTTTTGATTGTTGTTACTGCAGAAAACTCTGCCTCACAAAGATAAGCTGTTGGAAATGGAAGCAGGTTTTTCAGTGCTTTTGTGGCTAGCTCAGGATATTTTTCCTTGTGTTTAATCCATAATGTATGGAGATTTTAAGTTTTCTTAAAGATATTTTTAAGGCCACCATCATTTGTGATCTCAAGCAGTTGATTCTCTTCTACTACAGACAAATTCTATTCACCTGGCTTATTCTCAAATGGATCATGGGTTCATTCCTTCCCAGTTCGTTGTGTGTGTGTGTGTGTGTGTGTGTGTGTGTGTGTGTGTGTGTGTGTTTGTGTGTGTGTGTGTTTAGGAAGTAATGCTCAAGCTCTTTTGAAAGCTGAGATAGGTGATCATGCACCAGATGGGAGAAAGAATGCCCTTGCTCAGTCTCTTTTAAAATCTGCTAATGTTTGAAACATGTCAAAAATCCCGATGTTCTCTCATTCCCCCCAGAATACCAGTTTGGCTTTGAATGCAGCCATTTTATCTGCCAGCTTGAACACAGTTGTCATTGTTACCTGAAGTAATAGATTAAGTTGGTTAAGCCAGCAAGTTTTGTGATTCATTTTGTGCCACTGAAATGTGCTGCCAGTGGTGATTATTTTTCCAAAAGAAATCTCTGGAGTGGCTCTCATAACGCAATAAGTGAGAAGCCATCTCACTTCTGAGAAGACATATGTGTCCTGTGTCCATCCCCTCACAGAGCTGTGTGAACAGATGAGTTAAGAGCATGTACTTTAACATGGTGAATCATTTCAGTCACATCCTGTAAAACATTAAGTTCAGGTGACATTTGTCAGTTAGCCAGCTTTTCTCTATGGATGACACAGTACTTAGACTCACATTCAGAAGCAACCTCTTTAACTCGAGTAGTGAATCCAGAGTCATCATTCATGGTAGCTCCTCTGTCCATGCATATACTGACACAAAATGACTAAGTCAGTTTTCCTGATACATAATTATTCAAAGACTTGAATCATTCTACAGCTCAGGTTTTGGTTGGCAACAAAAGTGCAAATAACATATTCTCATGCACATTTTTCTGAAAAATACATTGCACAAAAACAAGCATTGTTGCCTTGTTGTCAACACCGGTAAACTCATCAACTTGGATTGTGGACCACGGTGACTCATTAATCCTCTCTAAAAATGGTACCTCAATATCCTCTGCTATTTCATCAGCTTATCTTGTTATTATGCTAGCCAGAAGAGGATTGTATGCCAACCTATGAACTGCAGCCACTCCTAAAAGTTCATGACAAGTGTCCTTAGCAGCAGGTAGGATCAACTCTTTACCAATAGTAATGGTCTTCTTAGCTTTAGCATAATACTTTCAGTGCAGATACATTTAATGAAGTAGTAGTCTTCAATAACTGCTTCTGTTCTTCATGTTCATGTTTTTTTCTCTTTTGAAAAACTCCAAAGCCTTGTCTTTTAATGCAGGGTGTTTGGTCTCCATGTGGTGAAGCAGTTTTGAAGGTTTTATGGCTTTGCTGGATAGCTAGTCACCACATATTATACAAAGTGGACTTGGAGATTGTAAATCACCTGTTGCAATAAACCATAATTTAAGTTGGACACTTGGTATTTTCTTTTAAGTGTAGCTTTCTTTTTGTTGTCAGTCTTAGTGTTTTCTGCTGTCTCATCACTGGATCTTTCTTCCTTTTCAAAGAAGCTCTCTGGTGACCTTTGTTTTTTACTAATTTTGGCTAGGGTTAGCTTGTGAGCTTACCAAAACTGTGACTGAGATGAGTGTGCAGTGTGAGAAAGAGGCATGGACAGAAGTGGTAAATAATGGATGGGCCACATGCAGACTAAATTAAATGTCATATTCTGACTTAAAGCCTGCCATCGGATGCAGCTGTACATCAACTCTCTTGCCACTATCAAGCCTGCCACCATATGCAGCTTAATTGTCACTTGCCACTCACTGATAGAGTTTTGATATGAGTATGCAAGCAATTGATTTATTATGGTCTCTGTGCAGTCAAACCTCTTTGGTACTGTTAATTTATATTTTCGGCTATTCCCCAGCATTAACATCACTGCCTCAGCCCCACCTCAGATAATCAGACATAAGGAATATACAAAATAGATCCCTCACATATGCATTTCACAATAGGGTTCATGCTCTTATGAGAATCTAATGCAGTGATCCCCAACCTTTTTGGCAACAGGGACCAGTGCTCCTATTAGAATATAATGCTGATGATCTGAGATGGAGCTAAGGTGGTGATACTAGCACTGAGGAGTGGCTGCAAATATAGATGAAGCTTTGCTTGCTAGCCCAATGCTCACCTCCTGCTGTGAGGCCTGGCTTCTAATAGGACTGATACTGGTCCATTGCCCAGGGGTTGGGCACTCATGCTTTATTGGGTCCTAAATTTGACTTACTGAATAATGACTGGCAATGTTTTTTAAAAACAAAATAGGTGGTCTAAATTTGAGAGCTACTGTAGTTGAAAAGCTAAAATGTTAACCAATTAAAGTGGAAAGATATATCTGTTAGTAATGATCATCTGGCTTTAAAATAATTGATTAGAAGCCTTTTCTAGCCATAATTAAATAGTAGGGTCTACTTCCCAAATAGCTTGGCTGTAATTCTCAGAACTTCTCATTCTTGCATTGCTGTGTGGTTAGGGAATGCTGCTTTGCTTCCAAAGGCAGATGAATATTTTATAATTTTTTTTTGGTGGAGGAGGAGGGGGAAGATAGGGTGAAAGGAAAAGAATTAAGGAAGAATTTCAAAGGGGAAAAGAAAATAATTCTATGCTCAGATCTAGTTGAGAGTTTGGGGATTCCTGAAGCTTTGTTCACTAAGAATCTTGTTCTATTTTACTTAAACAGAATAATAGGCCAAGAAGAACTTACAACTATATAACAACATGTGATGTTCTAAAGACTAGTTCCTTTTATTTTTGTTTAAGTATTTATAAACTGATCATTTAGTACCAAAGTATAAAATGTTATCTTCCTAAGTATTCTCTTGTGAGTTTTCAAGTTTTCACATTAAAAGGGAAAAAGCTAACATTACTATAATACCTGACAAAATGTTTTGAGCCACTTTATCACTCCATTTAGGTAGTTCCTTTGCTTTTTCTAATGCAACTGACTCATAGGATACCATGTGACTCAAATTAACTTTTTCACTTGAAGTATCTTTAGCCTAAATAGTATAAATGTTTTAAAATGTGAAATAATAAAGTAGTATGAAGGGGAAAATTTATAAGCTTTATGTAACAAAATATTAAGCCAACAAATACTATATATAAATTAATGAAAGTATCTCCAGCCAACCCAGTTACCAATACATTTTATAACATAGTGTACAATACCATAACTACCATGATTTGAAAACTGTCCTGGTCTTATATACGGTCCCACTGTTAAATAAGATTTAAATACCAACATACCACCAATATAGCATTTATCAAATCATATTTCAATTGACCTTTTTCAGTTCTTGACTAGACTCTGAGTTCCTTCATACAGCTGTCATCCCCTAGGTATTAGGTTGGAAGATTTCTGTTAAATGACTCAGTCAGTGAGGAAGGATGTATCCAAATAAACTAGTGTTGACAGAAATCAAGTAAAAGCAAGTAAATATGTATAAATACAAAACATCCTATCATTCCATTGGAATAGAAATGGGAACACAGACATACCTGTACTTTGTTACAACACCTGAAGCCAACACTCAGAATCTTGAAGCTAAATTTATTCTTTCTAAGAGCATAGGAATAGACTAACTCAGACCTTGTAGCATTGTAAACTAACTTGAAAATCAAACTACCCAACAAAAATACTAAGAGAACTTGACTTAAAATATAAAGCAATATTAAATACAAAAGAAAAAATTCTACATGGGGGAAATGCCATTCAAGTAAAAATTAAATATAAATCGAACAAAATATTCAACATGCGCCAATGTGCCTGAAATATAAAGAACTCCTAGAAATTGAGAAGAAAAAAATTAGGAACTCAGAAATAAAAATGGACAAAGGACTTTAATAGACATCATACAGAAAGCAATTCAAGAAACCCTTAAGCAGACACTCAACATCACTCATAATAAAATCAATGCAAATTAAGATATTCCAATATACCATTTCTCATCTATCAGACTGCCAAAATACAGAAATGCTGACTACCCAACTCTGTTGACCAGGCTATGAGGAAAAAGTTACTCTCATATGCTGCGGTGGGAGTGCTGAATAGTAATATCCTTAGGGAGAGCAATTTAGCAAAATCTATCAAAATTACCAATGCATTTATCTTGTGACTCAGTGACCCTGCTTCAAACAATTTATCTGATGAATTACCTACAAATATATAAATCAATGGATCTACAAAGTTAATCACTAAAGCATCACTTACAGTAGCAAAAAAAGGAATAATGCCTTAAAAATTCATTAAAGAAAATATGATATATTCACACAATGAAATACAAGGTAGCTGTAAAAAAAAAACTGAGGCAGTTCTCATTTACTGACAGGGAAAGATTCCCAGAATTTATTATTAGGTAAGAAAAAGAAGACACAGAACACTCTATATGATGTTACCTTTATAAAGAGAGGAAGAGAAATAATAACAGTTTTTATTTGCTTTTATCTGCTTTGAGAAACACTTGAAGAAACACAAGATCCTAATAAAGTGATTAGATGAACTGCAGAGGCAGGGGGGATAGTGTCAACATGGGCAAAAGTGAAAGTAAAGCCTTTCAATTATTATGCCTTTCAATATAATTTTTCTTATTATGATGATATTGGTTAACAAAATCTAGTAAGTGTCAGGTGTTGAATTTAACTGCATTGTGTGTTCACCGCCCACAGTTAGATTTCTTCTGTCACCACATATTTGACCCCCTTTACCCCATCTACCTCCCTCCTTTCCCCTACCCCTCCCCTCTGATAACCACTAGTGTATTACCTATGTTCATGAGTCTCTGTTTGTTTGTCCTGTACATTTGTTGCTTTTAGGTTCATATCCCACATATAAGTGATATCATGTGATTTTCAACTTTTTCTGTCTGGATTATTTTGATTAGCATGATTATCTCAAAGTCCATTACTTTGTTGCAAATGACAGTATTTCATTTCTGCTTATGGTTGAGTAATATGTACTAGAGCTTCTTTATCCAATCATCTGTCATAGAATACTTCAGTTGTTTCCAGTCATGAACACTGTGAATAATGCTGCTATGAACATTGGTGCGCAAATATCTTTTCAGACATGGGTTTTCAAGTTTTTGGGATAAATTCCCAGTAGATAGATTGCTGAATCATATGATAAAACAATTCTTAATTTTTTGAGGAATGTCCATACTGTTTTCCAGAGTGGCTGTACCAATTTTCAGTCCTACCAGCAGTGTACGAATGTTCCTTTTTCTCAGCATCCTCTCCACTACTTGTTATTACTTGTCCTAATAATAACAGCTATTTTAACAAGTGTGAGATAGTATCTCACCATGGTTTCACTTTGTATTTCCCTTAGAGGTAACAATGTTGAAATCTTTCCATGTGTTTTTTGGCTATTTGTATGTCTTCTTGGGAGAAGAGTCTCTTCAGGTCCTCTGCTGTAGATTTTTGAATGTTGACTTTGTAACAAGAAACTTTACTGTATTTTTTGCTTACTGTTTCTAGTAGTGTTCTTGCAAAGTCTTCAGTGTTTCTATATAGAGAATAATGTCACCCACAAATAAGGACAGTTTGACTTCTTCATTTCCTATTTGTATGCCTTTTTTTATCTTTCTCTTGCCTGATTGCACTCGCTTTTGAATATTGAATATTATATTGAATAAGAGTGACGATAGTGGACCGTCTTGCCTTGTTTCTGATCTTAGAGGAATGGTTTTTAGTTTTTTACCATTGAGTATAATATTGGTTGAGGTTTTGTCATACATGTCCTTTATTATGTTAAGATACTTTCCTTCTATACCAATTTTGTTAAGTGTTTTGATCATAAATGGATGCTGTATCTTATTGAAGGCTTTTTCTGCATATTTAATATGATCATACAATTCTTATTTTTAAATTTGTTTACGTGGTGTATCACATAATCAATATGTATATGTTGAACCACCACTGTGTCTCTGGAATGAAGCTCACTTGATCATGGTGTATAATCTTTTCAATATGTTGCTGTATTTGGTTCACTGGTATCTTATTTAGGATTTTTGCATCTGTATTCATGAGAGATATTGGTCTGTAGTGTTCTTTTTTTGTGTTTTCTTTACTAGGTTTTGGTATCAGGGTAATATTGGCCTCATCAAATGTGTTGGGAAGTATTGCCTCCTCTTCAATTTTTTTAAAGAGTTTGAGGAGAATAGGTATTTCTTTGAATGTTTGGTATAATTCACTGGCAAAGCCATCTAGTCCTGAACTTTTGGTGATTGTTTCAATTTCCTTACAGCCCATCGGCCTACTTAGATTTTCCAGTTCTCGATTCAGTCTAGGAAGGTTGAATTTTTCTAAATACTGTTACATTTCTACTTGGTTATTAAATTTGGTTTCATATACTTTTTTTCATAGTGTTTTTGTATGATCCTCTGTATTTCTGTGATGTCAGTCATAATTTCTCTTCTTTTATCCTTGATTTTGTTTATTTGGTTCCTTTCTCGTTTTTCTTTAGTGAATCTAGCCAGGGGGTTGTCAATTTTATTAACTTTCTCAAAGAACCAGCTCTTTGTTGCATTTATTTTGTTTATTGTTTTCTTGTTTTCAATTTCATTTATTTCTGCTCTAATTTTGACAGTATCTTTCCATCTCCTGACTTTAAGCTTCATTTGTTCTTCCTTCTCTAGTTGTTTAAGATAAAGCATTAGGTTGTTTATTTGGGCTCATTCTTGTTTTTGGAGATAGGCCTGTAATGATATAAACTTTCCTCTTATGACCACTTTTTCTGTGTCCCAAAAGTTTTGATATGTTGTATTATTATTATTAGTATTCGTTTCTGTGTATCTCTTGATTTGTTTGTTTCTTCTCTGACCCAGTTATACTTTAGTATCATGTTGTTTAATCTACATGTATTTGTGGTTCTTCATGCTTTCTTTTTACAGTTGATCTCTAGTTTCTAAGCATTATGATTAGAGAATATGGTTGGTATGCTTTCATCCCTCTTATATTTTTTGAGGCTGTTTCTGTGTCCCAGTATATGGTCAATCCTTGAGAATGTTCCATGTGTGCTAGAGAAGAATGTATAAGCGGTCGTTTTGGGATTCAAGGCTCTATAAATGTCCATTATTTCCAGTTGGTCTAATGTGTCATTTAGGGATATTCTTTACTTATTGATTTTCTGTTTGGATGATCTTTCCATATTTGACAGTGGGGTATTTAGGTCCCCTACTATGATTGCTTTTTGGTCTGTTTCTCCTTTTAGTTCTGTGAGTAATTGCTTTACATATTTCGGGGCTCCCTGATTGGGAGCATAGATGTTAATGTGTTATGCCTCAGTGCATGTTTCCCTTTATCATTATGAAGTGTCCCTCAGTATCTTTCTTTACTTTTTTTTATTTTGAAGTCTATTTCCTCTGATATTAGTACCGCAACTCCCTCTTTTCTCTGAATGCCATTTGCTTGACATATCCTTTCCATCCTTTCACTTTGAGTCTGTATTTGTCTCTAGAGCTGAGATGTGTCTCCTGGAGGCAGCATATGATTGGGTTTTGTTTTTGATCCAATCTGCAGCTCTGTGCCTTTTTTATTGTTGAGTTCAGTCCATTTACATTTAGAGTGATTATTGAAATATGAGGTCTTCTCATTGCCACTTTATCTTTTTCTTTCTGGTAGGTTGGGGTTTCCATTGTTTCCTCGTCCTTGTGTTTCTGTTTTCTTTATATTGGTTGGCTTTTGTATATTTTCTTTCTGGTTCTTCTTGTTTTATCTTATATACTTTAGTTCTGAATCTTTGGTGTGTGGTTACCATTATGAATATGTAATGGATAGTTATATACAGTCATCCATTTTCTTCTGCATGTATCTTATCTCCATTTCCCTTTGAGTATTTGAATCTTTGAATCCTCCCCTTTTCAATCATTGCTGTCCCAATTTGTCCCTATATATGCTGAGCATTCATTACTATCTTGCTATAGCAAATGTCTTCTTATTTTTAAGCTTATAATGCCCTGTTTTTATTAAGGGTTGTATTCCTGTGCTTCTATCAGCCTGCTAGTCACCTTACTCCTTATTATGTATTCTTTTTGTCATTTTGTTTTAGGTGAGCTGAGCCCTTTAAGTATTTCCTGTAGTGTGCTCTCATAGTGGAGAATTCTCTCGATTTGAGTATGTCTGGAAAGCCCTTTCTTTCTCTTTCATATGTAAAGGAGAGCTTAGCTGGATACATTATTCTTGGCGGGTAGTTCCTTTCACTTAGTAGTTTGAAAATTTGATTCCATTCATTTCTGGCTTGTACAGTTTGTGCTGAGAAGTACGATGATAATCTAATGAGTTTTCCTTTATAGGTTACCGTCTTCTTTTCCCTGGCTGCCCTGAGAATTCTGTCTTTGTCTTTGTTTTTGATAATTTTATTACAATGTGTCTTGGAGAAGGCTTTTTTTGTGTTGAGATAATTGGGTGTTCTGTAGATTTCTTGAATTCCAAACTGCAGCTCATTTTTAAGATTTGGGAAATTCTCATCAACTATTTATCTGAAAATGCTTTCTAGTCCCTGCTCCTTTCCCTCATATTCAATAATATCTATTATTCTTATCTTTCCTCTCCTGATGGTGTCAGCCAGTTCTTGTATTTCTCTTTCATCATTTTTCATTCTTCAGTTTTTCTCTTCTTCCTTCTGATTTATTTCTAGATTTCTGTCTTCGATATCACTGATTCTTTCCTCCATTTGGTGTTTTGTTTAGTTCTGTTTTTATCTCCAGAAGGTCTATTCTATTCTTTTTCAGGGTTTCAATCTCATTGCTAAAGAGCTCAATCTGCTAATGTAGTTGTTTTATCAATTCCTGCAATTGTTGATATGACTCATTTTGGAACTCACTGAGTTTTTTTTTTTTTTTCAGAAGTACCATTCTAAATTCTCTATCATTTAAGTTGCATATTTCTGTGTCTGTAAGTGTATTTTCTGGAGATTCTTCTCTTTCTTTCTGAGTTTCCTTGTCACCTTGGTTATTCATGGTGTTTAATGGACTATTTTTCCACCTGGGCATTAATGAAAGTGTATTCTGCTATTTTTCCAGAAAGATATTACGTAAAGGTCTCTCTTTAGCCTGCTCAAAAGAAGGTGCCTTTCTTTTGGTTTTATAAGCCTCTTGGATCCCTGCTTCTATAAAGCCTTAATAATGCCTTCTTTTTTCTTTTTTTCCCCTTGTAGATGTTTAATCACTCTCGCTACCCTCAGTCTCAGTTCCTGTCAGTGTTAGCAACAGTTTCGTAGCTTTTGCTCAGATTCCCCTGGGGTTCTGTGGTGTTTTGTCTCAGAGGATATGAGGGGAGAGACCTTCTGGGTTGGGGGATGGAGGCTACATCTCTACCTCAGTTTTACAACCATAGCTGGTAAAAATTAACATTTTTTCCCCCAGCCATCCCACTTTTCTGCCTTCTGCCCAGATGACTGTGCCCTGCCACTGACCATGGGGAGCTCACAGCTTTCCTAGGCAGGGCTATTCAGAAAAGTCACCACTCTTTTGTCCTCCCTCTCTTCCTACAGGTGGCTCAGGCTTCTGCAAGAGGCAGCTTCTTTTTTTTCCCAGTCCCCCACCTAACACTCAAGATTCAGACCTGTGGTAGCTCTTATGAGCAGATCCCATGCTCAGATGTGCTGGTGTGCAGTTTGGGTTTTTTGTTGTTGTTGTTGAGTTTTAGAAGTTCATCTTATTGTTGTTTCAAGGGGAGAGACCTGGGGATGTCTCTCACCCCTCCATGTTTCCAAATATCAAGACTAATAATACTTTTGTAAAATACCCAAGTGTGTGCTGGGTTGTTTCAGTACTATAAAAATGCTTTCTTGTGTTCTAAGTACCCTCAATTCCTTTATTTACTTCATTGCAGATGGGTAAAGGTTTCTAGACCAGTCAGTTGACCACACTTTGAGTAGCTATGCTCTTGGAAATTATCCATTTTCGAAACTTCTCAAATCCTAACACAGAAAACTTTTCATGATATTCTCATATTATCTTTAAACATTGCTGTAGTATACGTGTAGTTGCTTTGTTTGTTCAATTTTAGATTTAGGAAATGTGGAATAGTCAAAAGAAATTTAGGGTTAGAAGAACCAGCGTACTCCACAATATTGGTGTTTATGAGCTTTGTAATTTGGGGTAAGTCACTTCTCAGAGATTTTTTTTTTTTGATAGATTGGTTCATGGCTTTTCAAACACTTTTTATTCCCTCTAGCTTCCCATTTAAACATTTTCTTCAGAGACTAACATTAAATCAGATCAAAGTAGAATGGCTCTGCTTGAAGAAGGGAAGGGTACCATTCCCCTGTCCCTGTTTCCACCCTCAAGAAGCCCCTGAGGCACTTCCCAAAGCCCCTAAGGCTAGCACAGTTTTCCACTACTAGTTCACCTTGCAAGGGTTTGAAGTGAACCTCCTTGAACTGGCATCAAATCAAACAGCCCATAAAGAATCAGCCAAAATGACAGCATTAAATATGGTTTCCCTGAGGACGAAAAGAGCCTTCCAGGTTTCCTAGCAACAAAAATCAAGGTCTGCTGTCTACAGTAGGAAAAGAAAAGTTCTTTGAAATGTGAGAAAAGATATTTAATTGAGTTTAACCCTTATTCTCTATTGTAAATGTAACAATAGAAATGATCATAATAGTGACAATTTTCTAGTTTCTCCATCTTAAATCTTCCACTACATTTGAGCCACACATGGCGAGCACACCAAATGACAAAAATAGTAGAATTTTCATTTTATTGAAAAATGAAAAGTACTAGTAACACTTTCTTTTTTTGATCAGATTTTACTTGAAAAAGGAAAGGGATAAGAGGAGATGAGTAATAACATGAGCATTTTCCCCTTTCATACCGTGGTGCATAAAGGGAGATATTCAAACAAAAGTTTTGAGATATATTAGTATCTTTATCTTCTTTTTATGAGCATCATCTCCCCATTTTATAGATTAGAAAAATTCATATAGAGGCTAAATGACTCATCTAAGCTCACATGCCTACTAAATGGCAGAGTCAGGAAAAAAAGGTTTTTTTTTTTCTAAAAAAAGCCTGAGTTATCATTTTTATTACAGTATTATTATTATAAGGCTTTTGTTCATATCTCATTTCTTTGTTTTTCCCTACTTTTTCTTTTGAAAAAATTTAAGCCTATAGAAATGTTGCAAAAATTAATATAAATATCATGTAGTCCTCACCTAGATTCACAAATTAACATTGCACCCATTTGCTCTTTTTAAATAGATATATGTATGTATATGTATGTCACACACACATATAAAACAGATAAATAACCATTTTTATGCTGACCTATTTGGTTACATAAGAATTAACAATTCACAAATAAAGACTTACTTGTTTTATACTTTATACATATCTTATTTTAAATATATATTCTTATAACCAAAACACCAACTACTCATGAGAGTTAAATAAATTATTACTAATGCAGCCTATATTTAAATTTTTCTGGTGTTTTAATACCATCTGTCATAGATTTTTAAAATCTTGAATCCAATCAAAATTTACACTGTACATTTGCTTTTGATATTGCTTCTCTGTTTTTGTCAGTTTAATCAATTTTTTCTGGAGTAGTCTTCTCTTCCCCTTATTTTATTTTTCATGACATTGACTTGTTTTGAGTCCAGATCAGTATACTCTAGAATGTTTCACACTGTCAATTATATTGTTTCTTCATAATTTGGTACAGGCTATACATATTCATAAGAAAACTACATAGACAATACTGTATACTTATTGTATCACATGCGGTAGCAAATAAAGTCAGGTGGTTTCTCTACTGGTGAGGACAATTGATCACCTAGTTGTTATGGTAGTTACCAGATCTCTTCATTATAAAGGTACATTTTCCATTTGTAATTTTTAAGTAATCTTCATTCAGTTTCACAACAAACTTTAAGCCAATGGTTTTAACACTTGTTAATCCCGAGTTTCCTGGAATAAAATATCAATAATTGATATTTGCAAAATGGTGATTCTTTTAAGTTCCATCTATATCTTCTACATTTGTTAGTTGGCATTCGGTTAAAATAAAAAGACTTCTCTTTCTCTGTGTGTGTCTCTCTCTGTCTCTTTGTGGTTTTCTCTTTATGTCTCTCTCATTCATTGTTGATTCAGTAATCACCTTACACTGCCTCTTTAAATTCTGTTGCTTTTCATAAACATTCCTTTATTAAAGGCCTTCTGTGGAAAATGATTATGGCACAGTAATTTAGGATTATTTGCCCATGGTGTCTTTCAAAAGCTTAATAAGGAGGACAGAGCCAATTAACTTCACCTAAGCTTAACAATATTATTAAGTAACTAATGAAAATAGAGAAGTGTTGATAAAAGAAAAAAAGGAGTAGGAACCTTTTTTTAAGGGTAGTGCTGATATCCTCAAACTTTCATTTGATTTCAGGCTAAAGTAAAGTACTTGAGATCTTTTTCTGTGGAAGTCTCTGGGCTCCTGAGAGGAAATATTCTAGTTCCAGCGTTAGGAGTATAATCAGTGCAAAAGAAGTCTACATGTGAAAAGTTGTAAGACTGGAATGCAATATTCCCTTAATTGCTGCTTTTCAAATAAATCAATTAGGTCAAAAAACTAAATTTAGGTCAGGATGCTTGACATAAACCAAGTACAGTATGATAGGGATAGAATTGTTTCTCAAGAGAAGTTGGAAGAGAAACCACTGGATGATTTTTTATTAAAGTTCACAGAATTGAAATTTCCTCTTATAAACTTTCTTACATCATGGCAAATCTTGACTGTCCCCTTAACGTGTTATAAAAGAAAGCAAGCCCTGGAGTTGAAGATTTCTAATGATCATGAATCATTCAGGAGACATTTCAGGAGGGCCTTGGCATGGATTTACAAGTTAGTAATCCAAAAAGAAAAAAGACCCAACTTCTGCCTAGTGGCACTTTTGGAATTTTTAACTAGAAGTTTAAAGATAACAATTTAGAAGCAAAGAAATTTGTCACAAAACTGTGTTTACATTTCAAGCAAAGTTTTTTGTTTGTTTGTTTGTTTACACTTAGACTATATGTTACTGTTCAAAGGTTTTGAAGATATCTTTATTCTTTGCATAAGACTGATAAACTATCAGTTTTTATATTCATATCAAAAAGAGGGTTAGGGGAAAAGTTATTGATGGAACTTATGAAAAAGCTAAAATTTTTTATTCTATATCAGAGGATACCACCACTTGAGGACCGTGATCCAAATAGGGGTGTCAGATGCATATGCAAATAATTATAATATAGTATTGGTGGGATAGGTGAATGAATGAGACCAAGAGGCTAAAATCATTCATTTAAGTTAGAGCCTAAGAGTACAAGCATGAGATTTTTCTTTGGAGATATTTGAAAATAGTTTGACTCAGAATTTGGTCCTCTATCTTCTCTCTGTTCCTTTGTCTCTATCTTCAAATTGAATGTTCTTAGTGAAACTTTGTACCTACCAATCCAGGTTTTTCTGCTGTGTGAGGGTTTTAGGGAGGATTAGGTCCAAAGGGGTCTTTTGTGGGGGCAATAGGGTACAAAATCTCTGGGGAAAAAAAATGCCAAAAAGCAGTGAGAGTATCAGCTTAGCAGAAAAGAACATTGATGTCAGGCAGGGTAAAAAAGATTACAAGTCTCCTGCTGGCAACGTCATGAGTGTCCTAGAGGCTGCGGCTCAGCTGCAAAGATAGCATGACTGATGGCCAGGTTGTTGAAAAAAAGTTGTAAAACAAAGTATTATTCAGACACTCGTTTATTCTTCTTTCAGGAAGGTATGTCATAGTTCAACTATACCAACTAAAAGCCATTAATATTCACCCAACTTCTGCCTAACTAGATTTTGAACTTCTTAAAGGCAAGGATCAAATCGTATTTATCTATACTTCACTGATGCTTAGTGTTCTATCCAATACATAGTAGAATAAATGTGTATGACTAAATGAAAAGAGTCTTGATAACTTCTTAACTAAGAACTCAAGCATTAGAGTGATGGTCAGTAATAATATAAATATAATTATATATATATGTGCATATATATGTGTGTATATACATACATATATATGTACATGCATATATATGTGTGTGTGTGTGTGTATAAAATACATATACAAATTGCAGACATTTTGTTATGCCATATATATCATTGTGTGGGTTCATGACCTGAACCGTGATATAATGAAGTCTAGTAGAATAAGAAACTTTTTAAAAGGACGTAAAAATAAACATAATTTGATGATTTGACCCTTTAATTGGGGCTCTTTGTATTAAGAGTGATGAAAACACCAACAATTAACCTTTCAAACAAGATGATTGAAATAAGTAAAACTTTTTAGTTTTCTATACTGAATATATGTTATTTCTCTATATAAGTAATCCTTAATGACAACAGTAGCCATCAACTTAATAAATCATAGCTTAGAATAATCTATCAATTCACACACTTTAAAATTATTTGTTAATAGACCTTGGATTTTATTCAGCTGCTGGACTAATACCTTGAACGTTGGATTTCAAACTCAGGCTACAAATCCCAGAGAGAAATACAGTCTAAATATAAATAGTATGTAAATAAAGCATTGGTGGTTCCAATGCTGTTTCAGCACAATTTGTAGAAAGACAGAAGCTGTTTGTTTCTGTTTGTTTAGCAGAGCTGTCTTATAACAATTTACAGGAGAGTAACTTAGTGTGTGATTAAATTACTGAGATTTAAAATCTAGCTATTTCATAATTGCTAAAATCCATGCCATGCTGACACAAGGCTTTTCCAGATTGCTGGTTTATTATTCTACAATAAACTGTACCTTTATATTTAGTTCCTCTGTGTGAATTTGTTTTTTTAGGACATACCTTAAGTCATTTGTTTAAAGTAGATTTCATCTATATATGCATACCTTGTTTATCCCAGGTTGAAGATATTCACTGTTTTTAGAAAGACAGGTATAATTGGATTTAAGGGTAATTTTTTACACTAAATAATATTGACTATTTCCTTCATAACCTTATAGGATTTCAAACTGCTCTCATTATAATTTAAAATGTCTCTTTTAAAATCCCATTTAAACCTAGTGATTCATTTTATTTTAAATTCATCATATCTTTATCTAAAACATTATGGTATGCCAAGGAGAGAATGTGAAAGTCATTAAATAAATTGCCACAGCTGACACATTCTTTAAATGATCTACATATTCAGGTCTTACTGGATAGAGGTTTTCTACTTTCTATTCAACTCTCATGCACTTTTTTTTTTTTTGCCCAAACTTTAGCACATTTAAGCTTTATATCATAGATAATGAAATGACATTCTCTTACAACTCCAATCAGTTTAATCAATCATTTAAATACATTTTATGGTTGTCTCTGAAGCACATATGTAGGAAAAGGAGAGGGTGGCAAGATGTTATTGTTCAATGTCAGGTTTAAAAAGTAATTCTAAAACAGGATGGAGTTTCCTCTAAAAATCAATCAAAATTACCATATGATCCAGCAATTCCACTTCTGGGTTTATACCCCAAAGAAGGAAAAGCAAGGACTGGAATGCATATTTGTACTCATGTTCCTAGCAGCATTATTCACAATAGTCAAAGGGTAGAAACAACCCAAGTGACTATTAACAGATAAATGGATAAACAAAACGTAGCATGCAGTATATACACACAATGAAATATTCTTCATCTTTAATAAGGAAAGAAATTCTGGCACATGATATAACTTGAATAAATCTTGAAGGAATGTTTACTGAACCATTTTTGACTGTGTAGTCAAAAAAGGACAAATTTTGTGTGATTCCATTTAAATTTATACAGACAGAATAGAATGGTGGTTGCCAGAGACATAGGGAAATGGAGATTGGGAGTTATTATTTAAAAGGCATGGAGTTTCAGTTTGATTTCACTCAAATGTATACTTAAAATAGTTAAAATGGTAAATTTTGTTATGTATATTTCACCACAATTTAAAAAATAAGTAATTTAAAAAGTAATTTTAATCTCAAACACTAATTCAAAAAGATATATACCCCTATGTTCACTGCAGTGCTATTTACACTAACTAAGATATAGAAGTGACCTAGGTGCTCATCGATAAATGATCAGATAAAGTTGTGTTACATAAATACAATGGAATAATGCTAGGCCATAACAAAGAATGAAATCTTACCATTTTCAACAATATGGATGGACCTAGAGAGTATTATGCTAAGTGTAATACAACAGATAGCAAAAGACAAATACCATATGATCTCACTTGCATGTAGAATCTAAAGAACAAAATAAACAAAACTGAAACAGTCTCATAGATACAGAGAACATACTGATGACTGCCAGATGGGAAGGGGTTGAGGGAGCTGGGTGAAAAAGTTGAAGGGATTAAGAAGTACAAATTGGTAGTTACAAAATAGTTATGTGGATGTAAAGTACAGCATAGGGAATATAATCAACAACATTGTAATAACTATGTACAGTATCAGATGAGCACAATAAAATAAAATAAAATATAGTAATTCCAACATTTTAGTAGGGTCTGGTGAAAAATAAATTCTGAATTTTACTACTTTAGCAATTCGAACTCTAGAGGTTATTTTCACTTTTGTGGGATTTTGTGATGCAACCAGAAATGAGATAGTTAATTATAGTAGAAAGAGCCTTGGAGAACCATCATTTTCAACGAGGTCTCAAGTGGCACTTGGTAGGCAAGTTTTGCTGAATCTAAAGCCCATGATATTCCTGCAAGGCTTGGAACATGACAGGTATCTTCAAGTCTAGTTGAAGAGAGATCTCAAGAATTAGAAACAGGTTCTACTTGAAGAGCCCAGGCATTGCCCTGGGAGTTCTGTCAGCCCTGGGTAAGAGAGAAGGGGACTGATCCCATCTCTAGAGAGATAAGATGTCCTGAGCAGGTGAATCTTGATGTAGAAATCCAATCCAGAGATTAGGGTCTTATGGGGAGAGCAGGCAGTTTAGGAAAGGTTGGTCTCAGAAACAAGAATACTGTTAATGATATTTGGGCCACAAAATTAATAGAATGTAGTAACTTATGCTGTGACCCCTTAGAAATGAGCGTGGCTTCTTTAACCTCTCCTGACTTAGGCAAGACTGGCATGGGGCTGCATCTGCATATGGACGTCTAATTATTCTAGAGGAGAGAGTTTTCAGGTTGTGAGTGCAGAGTGGGTAGAAAAACTCAGGTTAGGTCCTAAGAGTTTAATGAAGGTAAACATTTTCCACTCCATATTCTGGTAAAGTCATTGCTAGCATTTATAGAGACACCCATATCAGATCTTCAGCCTTGGTGTGTTGATTCCTTGCACTGTTGAGCAGCTCTGGAACTCTTCCCATGCCCCTATCAGCTGCTCATTACCATTTCCATATCTCATTGGCCTTTCATTCTCTTCCCATGATGTTTTGTCTCCAATATCCCTGATCTAGTCCTCCTATTTCTTTCCAATCCACTGAAGCCTGTACATGGGCAGAACTTTTTGAAAGTTCTGGGGTTTTAGGGCTGCATTAGCCATCCTCCATAGAAAACACTCAATAAGCATTTGCTGAATTATGTTGAAAACTTTCTCACCAAATAAAACTATTTTTCAGTGCATTAAATTTCAAAAGTTCTTGGTTTATCCTGGTACAAGAAAGCAGGAAGTGGGGAGGAGGAAGGGACATGAGACCCTGTGCTCTGTCTTGCCCTATGCTCATGCCAGGGTTTCTGCATAGTCCCCTCATGCCTTCCCCCACCAGGCTCTGCCAGCCTCCTCCCTCTGATCCCCAAGGTCTTAGAGGGCCTGTGGTGCCCCCATCTGCTATCTGAGGACCCCTGGTCTACTGGGTTGCTCCGAGGGCCTCTTGCTTACAGCACTGCCCAGGACCACACCCTTGGGGCTACAGAGCGGAGGCCTATGGCCCAGTTCCTCAAGCCCCAGGCTTGAGGCCCTGCTTGGCAAACCCTGAGGATGGCTGCCTTGGTGACCTGAAACTCCCGCTCAGGCAAGGGTTGGGCAGTGGAGGCTCATGTGTGATTGTCCTCAAGGATCCCACCCATTCACTTGACCCCTCCCCAGCCCTTTCTCAACAGGGCTTCCCTGCCTGCTGACTGCTGTGACTGTGACCCACCAGCACCCAGGACCCTAGGGAGCTGCCAAGGAGGGTCTAGCTCAGAAAGGCCCTTGGGGCCTAGCCCTGACCTTCCCAAAAGCCGGAGCCCCTTCTTTCACCTCCTCCCATTCCTCCTCCTCCTTATTCTCATTCCTCCCTCTCCTCCTGCTGTACTTCCCGTGTCTCTTCCCTGTGAGTCATCAGGAAACTGAGAAACCATCTCAATTAGCCAGTCTAGGTCCCTCCCCAGGCCTCCTTGTGTCACCTAACAGTTAACCAGGATCTTGTCAACACCCCAAGAAATAATTCACAAACAGAATGAAGGCAATTAAGCCACAGCCCAAGTTTATTGAAAGTGAAAGTACTCTCTCAAACAGGAGAGTGAGCAAGCTGGTGAGAGAGCTGCCCTGTTTTTATCGTGGGGTGGGGACTTTACCCACTGACTTCATGGTTCTGGGTGGTCTCTTCAGAGAAAGAAGGTGGCTGCTCTTGGAACTCAGAGGCACTCTTTTCTCCACATCTTTGGTCCTTATGGAACTGTCATGGCATCAGGTGAACAGTGGTGCAGCATTAACTGCCTCAATTATCTACTGAACAGACACAGTGAGGGCAGGGTCAGGGCAAGGGTGAGGTCTTGGTCTGCACATGTATTCCTGTGGGGCAGAGCACCTGTGTCACTGAGCCAGGCTTTCGTGCATTCTGAGAGCCTTCGAAGGCCTCTTGTGCTCATAGCAACCACATCGAGGTTAACTGCCACCTGACAGTTAACGAGGATCTTGTCAATATCACAAGAAATAATTCATGAACAGACAATAAAAGCAATGAAGAGACAAACTTTGCTAAACAGTTAAGGAGACTAGGTCCAAAGATGAACAGGAGCAGGAAGGAGGCAATAGTTCCTGGAAGAAGAAAAGGTAGGTCTCCTTTAAGGGTTTTCCAGATGTCCCCTGTTAATCATGTCCTAGTGTCCCATACCCTTTTGGCCTTCTGTAGGAGCTTGTGTATTCTGACTTCAGCTTCACTGGAGGTGTTAACATAGAAGCAACAAGAGGTGTTGGCTAGGGCGCAGACACCACCTTGTTCAGCCAACAGAAAATCCAGTGCTACACTCTTGTCCATCACCTGATTGGCAAGGGAGTCAAGGGAGGTCTGTAATGCCTCAAGACCCTGTCCTGAGTCCTCAGCAATTTCTTCATCGAGGGCTGAGGTATTTTGGGTAGCGTAGGCATTATAAGCTATACTTTCAATTAAGTCTCCAATAACAGCATCAGCAGACACAATCCCTAAGGCAGTGGCAGCCACTTCTTGTTTTTTTTCTGACATTTTATGATATTAGAGGAATTAAATCTCTATAGATCTGAATGAAATTATTTGGGAGTGTGACCCAGCCTAGAGTACAGTCTCCTCAAACTGCTACCTGTTTTAAAAAATGAGTAGCCCACGGTCGACCTTTATGGTTGTTATAGGTGAACAACCATATTATAGGGGCACAAATGATGGTGACAAATGACCAATTTTTAATTTGTTACCATAATTGCAGTTCGGATGGGAAAAACCAGTTCCAAGAGTGCCCCAAGATGCCTGGGCCTATTGTCTTGCTTTATCAAAGTTCTGGTTTCCCAAGGTGCCATCTATAAAGTTGGCCCACATATACTAGATGTCATGATCTACCATTCATACCTCTCTTTCCTTAAATACCTTAGTTCCCCAGGTGCCACTGAAGCACTGGTAGAGAAAGGCCTGGTTGCAGAAGTAAATGAAAGTCCCTGCTGGATAGCATATTTTTGTCCATTATCATCCATAATCAGTCCAGATGTTTTTGCAGGGCTTTCAGCCTCCATAGGTAGGGAATTTTCCTTGGGTGTTTGTGGGAGCTATATCTTTTGTCCAACCAAGGACTCAGAATGGCGGGATCCCAGGAACTAGCTGGGCCCTTTTGGAAAATGGCTGGAAATATGGAGTAACTTGGAATTTATCTCTTGTAAACAGAGGGCGGCTAGTTTATAGATGGGCATTCCTGTTTCAGAAGGCCTGAAAAAGTTAATGTGGGGTGAAATCAGTAGAAGGATGGGATGGTGACCTAAGGAGAAATGTAGTGTATCCAGCAGTCATTTAAATTTTGGCTTAGGGCAATAGTTTGTGATAAATATGTCAGATAATTATTAGTTCCAGAAGCTAAAGTAGTAAGAAGGGTCGTAAAGGGAATCGGGACTTTCATTTCAACTATGTCGATGAAGGAAAGGGACTAATATCGGTAGGGGACAGATTAAGTGGACAGTGACAAGCATGATTCCACCTGGCTAGAGGAAGCAGTTGGACTGTAGACAGAAAGCCAAGCTTGCAGTAAGCCATAGAAGGCCCATGCGAACAATTAAGCAATAAGGTTGAAACATAATTTATCTTTTAATTGGGATGTCATATTGTGATCATCTTTATGTAACTTTTTCTTTCCTATTGAACATAAGCCTGAGGTCCTCAGGGGGTTGGCATGTGTAGGTGTCTTGTTCGTCTTCCTCATCAGGATCTTCCCAGGGAGACTCAGGACAAGTGTACCCAGCTCGTTACTCCCCGGAGTGTAACTGCCATAGGGCAGAGAGGAGAGCCTGACATGGGCATTTTCATTTAGGGTTGAATTGGTCAGTGGAAGAGTCTTAAAAAGGATAGGGTCTTCTGATTTACCTGAACCTGGATTGGAGTATGATCAGGAATGGGCAGAATTTTGTTGCCATAGTCTGTTATGGCCCATTGGACCTGGCTTACATTGATATGTACCTAGTTAATTCCTGAGCCTCTGAGTCGAAGAGTAGATCAGAGGTCAAGAATGGCCTCCCATGTAGCATCTTGAAAGGGCTGAATGTAGGTCCACCCTTGTGGTCATTCGTGCCGTGAGAAGGGCTAAGGGTAAAATTTGTCCCCAGGCCTCAGAGGTCTCTTGGCATGATTTTTCCAGGATCCTTTTAGAGTATGATGAGCTCTTTCCACATTTCCTGAGGATTAGGGCCTCCAGGCAGTATGGAGATGGTGTTGGATCCTAAGGCTAAGGAGGCCAGTTGACTGACTTTGGAGACAAAGGAAGGACCATTGTCTGTAGGGATTTTGGTAACCCAGAGCAAGAGATGATTCCTAGTAGAGTCTTAGCTACTTCCTGAGCTTTAGTAGGGAAGTTTCTATTTGTCCCGTAAAAGTCAACAAAAACTAGCAGGTATTTTCTCCATTATACAGGGAATTTGGGTAGAATCAATTTGCCAGTCTTGTGGGTAGGTGCCTCAGCTTTGTATGGGTTGGAGAAGAGATGGTGCCCTGAGCGCTCATCCAGGCATATTAGTATAACATAGGGTACAGGCCTTACTGACCTCTTTAATACCTTTTTGTAGTCCTCCCCCTGAGAAAACATGATTAATTAATGAGCTTAAGGAATCTCTTCGTAGATGGGAAAAAATCATGGCATCCCTTTATAATTTTCCATCGATTTTCTGAGGTAGAAGAATCTTTTGATCTTGGATTCATCATCTTCCGGATTTAAAATATAGCCCCTTGTTTGAGTCCATTTATTTTCTTCCTCAGTATACTGAGGAGTTTGAAGTAAGGTGACCCCTTGAGGGACTGGGAGTGCTGTGTTGAGATGGAGGTAAGTGCTGCCCTTTCTGCCATTCTATCAGCAAATTATTTCCCATAGTACTCTTTGAATCTTCTGTTTGTTTGTTTTTGGTGATCCCTGCAATGGATGATGGTGACCTCAGTGGGCCTCTTTACTGCCTGTAAGAGGTCTAAGATCTCCTAGTGGTGCAATATATGGGGATTTATTATAGTTAGGAGACCTCATTCTTTCCAGGTGGCCGCATGGACTAGAAAGGCATATTTAGAATCAGTAAAGATGTTAACTCTCTATTTCCTAGTTTGTGAGCTCTAGTTAGGGCTATTAATTCAGCCTTTTGTGCTGAGGTATTAGGAGGAAGTACCCTGGCTTCTGTGGTTGGAGGAAGTCTACAGTGACATATGCTGCCCTCCTGATTCCTTCTTGTATAAAACTGCTGCCATTGGTGAACGATTATGTTCTCTAAGGGCTGACCTTTGGATCATGTCTACAGGAATAAACCTGGTCTCTGGTATCTATGAAGGAGTGACTGAGATTTTCCTCCTGTCCTGATGGTAAGAGGATATCTATGTCAGGAGTCTGGCAGAGTTTAAAGACTATCTCCGGAAAATCCAGAAGTAGACCCTGATATGGGGCAAGGTGACCCCTGGTGGTCTCTTGTCTCTAGAACTCCCTGTACAGGACAGGGGGTCTAAAACACGAATGGTTGAACAGAGTGAGTTTGATAGCCTCCTGCACTAGAAAGCTGTGGCAGGACGGCTCTGGTCTCAAACAACCTGGTCACCCTGCAGCAACAGGATATAATTGTTTTGAGAGATAAGTTATACCTTTTGAGTGAGCACTCCCAGAGCTATTCATGTCTTTTGGTCACACATAAGGTTTGAGATCGCCAGTGTTGGGGTAGGGATCAGTCGAAATTTGATCTTCTGAAAAATCTTTTGTTGTTACCCTAGCATCAGCTGCTGTAAAGCAGTTTCCTCAGGAATGATTGAAAATAAAGCCACAATGCAGCAGAAGTGAGGCAGCTGCCTAGTGCTGCCGTAAAGCAGGATCCCTAACAACAGATGTAGCCTCAAGCCAAAAGTGGCAAAAGTGGGGCAGCCTCTGCCACTGCTCTCAAACATGTTTTCTCAAACGGACATGACTTTCAATTGACGAGGCAGCTACTTGGCTGCCACTGCCACTCCTTCTTACCCACCAGCTCTTGTTTCCTAAGCGTTTATGTGAATTTGGCCAACACATGCATCTGTAATTCTCACATGACCGCCACATGATTGTTATAGGCCAGTCATGTGATGACACATGATTTCAGCATGACTGTCACATGATTATCACATGATTTCTACATGGTGGTGATGTGATCAACATCTGATAGCGGCATGGTATTCAAATGATCATTATTCCTGAATGATGGTCATGTGATCACCACGTGGATCCTTCTAGTATTCACATGATGCCTGCATGGCGGTCACGTGATCACCACGTGATTTCTGCATTAGCGCTACATGGTTTCCCAGTGACTTTCATGTGATTACTCTGCTGCTGTCCTACACCAACTCTTTTCAGAACACAAATGGCCTCACGTTCAATATTTCAGCAATGTTGATCTGCCTCTAAACCAATTCCCTCACAACATTGGTGTCCTCAGGGCTGCAGCACAACACTGTGGCAGCCACTGTTACCACCATAAAATGGTATCCTCAGAATGATTCAGCATTACCACTGCAATGTAGGAAGAGAGCTTCATTTTTTGCCACTGCCATAAAGCAGCTTTCGTACAGCAGTCTCAGCCTCAAGCCCTCAATGCAGCTAAAGTGGGAAAGCCACTTCCACTGCCATAAAGCATGTTCTGTGACAACACACATGGCCACAGGCCCAAAGTGGCAAAAATGGGGCCACTTCTGTCACTGTCTTAAAGCAAGTTTTCTCAAGGAGACATGACATTTTGATTGAAGTGGTAGCTAGGTGGTTGCCTCTGCCACTATTACACACCAGTCCTCATTTTCTCAATGTTTATGTGAATTTGGCCAAGTGATATGCACTTGTGATTCCCACATGACCACCACATAATCACCGCATGAGTCACATGCTCTCGCTGTGATTCCCACAGGCCGTTTATGTGATCATCACATGATTCTGGCATGATGGGTCATATGACTGTTACAATTCCTACATGGTGGTCACATGACCACTACATGAGTCTTAAATGGCGATCACATGATCAACATATGATTCCTATGTGACGGTCATGTGATCAACACATGATTTTCACATTACTGCTATGTGATGTGAGGACACTTCCATGTTATTACTCTGCTGCTGTCCTAAACCAAATGTTTCTGAACACATTTCAGAAGTGGCCTCACTTTTTAATATTTTAGTATTACTACCTCGACTGTAAACCAAGTTCCTCACAACATTCAGAGCCTCAGCTCCATAATACAAGAGCACTGCAGCAGCTGCTGTTACCACCGTAAAGCATATCTTCGGAAAGACTCAGCATTACTACTGCAATTCAGCAAAAGTGTGGCAACTGTCACCACTGCCATTAGCAGCTTCCTCACAGCCAACTCAGCCTCAAGACCTCAATGTAGCTGCCCCTTTTACTGCTATAAAGCAGGTTGCCTCACAACAGACATGACACAGGCCTAGAGTGGCAAAAGTGGGGCAGCCTCTGTCATTTTCCCCCAGCAAGTTTTCTCTAAAAGATACCAACTTCCTACTGAAATAGCAGCTAGGTGGCTGCACTACTTCTGTCCTTTTATATGAGCTATAATTTCCTGTGTTTAAGTAAATTTGGTCAGGAGACATGCACCCATGATTTCCATATGTCAGTCACATTATCATCATGTTTTAACGGTATGACAATCATGTGAACACCACGTGAATACTCCATGGCAGTAATGGGATCATCATGTAATTTCTGAGTGATGGTCACTTAATCACCACATGATTCCACGTTAGTACTATATGACTTCCAGGAGACCTTCGCATGATTACTCTGCTGCTGTTCTAAACCCAGGATTTTCAGAATGGAAATGGCCTCACTTCCCAAAATTTCAGCAATTCTGCCCTGGATATAAACCAAGCCCCTCGCAACGTTCGCTGCTTCAGTGCCACAATACAACAACACTGCCAAAGCTGCTGTTACCACCATAAAACAGTATCCTCAGAAATGACTCAGCATTAATATCACTATGCAGAAAAAGTGCAACAGCCGCTTCCACTGCCATAAAGCAGATTCTCACAACAAACGGGACCTCAGCCCCAAAAGCAGCAAAATTGGGGCAGCTTCGGTGGCTGTCCTTGAGCAAGTTTTCTCAAACATAAATGACCTTTTGATAGAAGTGGCAGCTGGGTGGCTACCACTGTCACTGTATCATACACACCAGCCTTCCTTTCCTGGTTTATGTGAAATTGGCCAAAAGAATTGACCCTGGTTCCCACATAACTAAAATATGATCACCAGATGACATTCCCGTGATCTCCCCATAATGCCCATAGGCCAGTCATGTGATTGCCATGTAATTGCTGAGTGGCAGTCCCGTGATCACCACATGATTTCTGTGTGGAGGTCACGTGATCACTATGTGACTCCTGCATGAAGGTCACATGATCACTGCGTGATTTCTGCATTAGTTCTTTGTGACTCCCCAGTGATTATTCTGCCACTGTCCTAAACCAACAGTTTTCTGAACAAAATGGTGTCACTTTTAATATTTCAGCAGTGATGCCCTGGCCGTAAACCAAGTCCATCACAAGATTCGCAGCCTAAAGGCTACAATATGAGAGCACTGTGGCAGCCCTGTTACCGCTGTAAAGTGGTATTCTCAGAATGACTCAGCATTACTGCTGCAGTGAAGAAAAAGAGCTGCAGCTGTTGCCACTGCCATGAAGCAGATTCCTCATCAAAGACATAGCTTTAAGTATCTATGCAGCAAAAGTGTGACAGTCACTTCCACTGCCTTAAAGCAGGTGTCCTGAAAGCAGAAGCAGCCTCAGGCACAAAAAAGGCAAAACAGGGGCCATTTCTACCGCTGTCCTCAAGCAAGTTTTCACATATAGACGTGACCTCGAATGAAGTAGCAACTAGGTGACTGCCTCTGCCACTCTCTGTTACACGCCAGCTCTTGTTTTCTCAGTGTTTATGTAAATGTGATTCTCATGTAACCTTCAATTACTCACCATATGACAGTGATGTGACCTCCCTGTGACTCTCACACGCCAGGCATGTGATTTCCCCACAATTCCCACACACCATTCATGCAATCACAGAGCAATTTCTGTGTGGCCGTCATGTAGTCGCCACAGGATACCTGTGTGATAGTTACGTAATCGCTGTGTGATTTTTGCATTAGTGCTATGTGATTTTTATGTGAGTTCCACTGTCCTAAACCAAATGTTTCAGAACACATTTGAGAAACTGCCTCACTTTCAATATTTTAGCATTGCTGCCCTGGCTGTAAAACAAATCCCTTTAAGGGCTGCAATACAAGAGCAATGCATCAGCCATTATTTCTGCCATTAAGTGATATTTTCAGAAAGACTGCATTTCCACTGCAATGCAGCAAAAGAACAGCAGGTGTTGCCACTGGCATAAAGCAGTTTCTTCACAGCACACTCAGCCTCAAATTTTCAATGCAGCAAATGTGCAACAACTGTTTCCATTGCCTTAAAGTAAGTTGCCTGACAGCAGATGCAGCCTCAGGCCATGAGCTGCGTAAGTAGGGTTACCTCTACTGCTTTTTTGAGAAAGCAGATCTCTAGATTAAAGTGGAAGCTTTTGGGGGGGGGGAGCTTTGATTTCTGTTTTTGTGTGAATTTGGCCTGGTGATATGCACCTGTGATTCCCAGGTTATCATCACTTAATTACCACATGGCAGTCATGTATTCTCCTGTGATTCCCACAGGCCAGGCACTTGACACTTGGAAACCCTAAGAGGAGCTCTAGGCAGCAAGGGATTAGTAAATAGGGGTTCAGCTTCTCTGGAGCCATTGATTGGCAGAGGTGAGTTGCCCAAGCAGCATGACTTGGAGGTAGGACTAGCTGTCAATTAATAACAGACGTTGTCCATGCAATTGATTAGGGCCAGGCCTGGGGCACTCTCCTTCTTTCCTCCGCTCTTACCCTGACACAGCAACACCACTCTTTTCCAAATGCCTCATTCCGTTTTCCTTCTAACCTCAGCTTACTAGTCCACTCCCAAGGCCCGTTCACCTTCTTCGGCCTCCATGTGGCCCATTTACTTCCTACACATTTCCATACTCCCTTGCTTCCAGTTCTAACACCCTCCATTGTTCCATTTGACTATCTTTCGTACCTCTCTAAGCACCTGTGATCCTCAGCTACCTATTCCAACACAGGCGGCCCATTCTCCCCTTTCCTTCCCTCACCCTGGACAGCCTGTTTGCCTACAGCGGGGCTTTAGATCCCCAAAAAGCACCCTGCTCCTAGAATCTAGGCTGCTATAAAGCCCAATACCCATCCAGGCTGGGGCAGAGAGGGACTGGGTCTTGGGGACAGAAGTTTTGGTTATATATTATTAGGCCTGGCCAGCACCTCAGAATGTGAGACCCCAAGTCCCTTCGCCAACTGTGCTGCCAGGCACACTCCCTACCTCCTTAGATCAGGAAGTCAAGGGCTGAGGAGACCGAGCTAGGCCCACCTGTGAAAGGTGCCAAAGGAAAGGCCTCTGGAAGCCTTAAGAGCCCTGCAGGAAATCCTCCTTGACTTCAGGGGCCTGGCCCTAATCAATTGCATGTGCCTGTATCAAAGAGACACGGCTTGCCACAATTTCCCACCTGCTTTGGGTGTGGTTGACCTGTTCTATGTCCTTCACTCCCTAAAGTACTGAACTCAAATAGGTGTCTGGCTGAGAGTTTACAATGTCCTTGTGTCTGTGTGCGTGTGGATGTGTTTGTGTCTAAATGTGTGTGATGTAGTGATGTGGTTGTGTGATATCCAGGCTGGCGACAATATTTGAGTGCCACCTGTGTGACTCCTAGAATGTTTTTATTAGAGTTCTATGATATTCATGTTTGTTTAATGTCATGGGAGCATTGTTCTTCCTCTTTGTGTGAGTAGGGAATGGAAATACACCGGATAAGATCCCAACCACCACACACCTGAGCTCAGATTCATTAGATGGGGCTTCATGCGATGTCTTCCCAACCATTGGGTTTCTCACAGCCTGTCCAAGCCAGTATCCAGGTCAGGGCCAGAATCTCCTGTCCTCAGGAGGTGGCTGACACGCTCACCATCGGGGAACAAGGGAGGCTCTCTTCTCTTTTTACCACAGCTTGGTTCAGGGCCCAGGTGGCTGAGGTGGTGACTGGCTATTGTGTTTCTCAGATATTTTCCTCTGTAGTGATTGGGGAAAGTTTCAATACCTTCAATGCTACCTCTGCCTTCACCCTTCCTATTTTACTTTCTGTATGAATTTCTAGTGACCTTATAAAAGGGTGTGCGAGGTGACCTGCATTTAAATTGAACGGCCATATCATGTGTGAATTCCAGAGATCTCATCACTGGGCCCAGAGACCTTGCCACACACAGCAGCCACAAATTGATTCTCTGTCACCCTTCTCCCTTTCCCATCCCCATTCTCATTTGAAGTCTGAAAAGAATTGACCTAATGATTAATTGAGCAGGGTATTCCTCGGGGAAGGCCTCACATCCTGTACTGTCCCTTAATGAGTCCGGATTGTTTCTGGGGCAGCAATCACGATAGAGTTTCCGACAGAGGGAATCGCCCAGACAGGGCAAGATTATGAGAAGGTCAACATCTGCCTAGCAATTGCCCTCACCATCAAGGGAATGGAACTTTGTGAGACTGCCAGGGACAGGGCCCTTATGATTTTGCTCATTTAGCCTGAGCCCCCAGAACAAATCACTCCTAAGTACCATTTGTTCTCCACAAAGTTGTTCATTGTTCTCCAAGGTTGAAATATGCTAAACATATTGAAAATGGGTCCTGAGTGTCCCTCTGTCAGCATCATCTCAGCACTCTTTTCTTTTTCCTATTTCTCCCGCCCCTATTCCAGAATGGATTACCCCGTCCTTCTTTCATCTCTGGAGAGCCAACTTCTCAGGAAGAGTCGAACATACCATTTGGAGACCTTCTCATTTTGAAAATGCGGAAAGCGTGATGGACATGGTCTCAGGAATGACCTAGGCACTGGGACTGCCGCTCCGTTTCAAACAACCATTAGATGACTCCAACTGTGTCCACTAGGTGGCTCTGTGACAGGATGGAAAATGATCTCAGTGAATCAAAAAAGGTCCCAGTGTGTCGAGAAATCTGTAATCAGGAGAATGACAGTCTAGTGTTTGGTGCCTCCAAACCAGCCTCGGCCTGTCCATTGGACTAAATGAAATCTAGCATAGCTGTGTGACTTAACACCCTTACCAACACGTCAGAGGAGCTGCCTTCTATTCCAACATCTATCAACTGTGTGAGATGCTAGGTATCCACTGACTGCTATATAACTTCTCCCCACTGAGCCCTTTTACACACATTTTGTTTTCCCCTTACTGCGCTTAGTCACTGATCCACACCAGTCTCATGTCTGAGGCTCTGAATTGGCTCTGTGTATTTGTTTGTCGATGTCTTGCTTTCCTTTTCAAATCCACATGGGAGCAAAATCATAAGGGCCCTGTCCCTGGCAGTCTCACAAAGTTCCATTCCCTTGATGGTGAGGGCAATTGCTAGAAAAAGCCAGTTTCAAAATGAATGGATGAGTTTAGAAGCTCCTCAGTGCAGAGGCCTGAATTCCAGGTGGAACTCAGTTCTGAAATTCCCAGGGCTGAAAGGCAACAGCTCATCTTAGGAATAAACAACAGTGGCTGAACTCTCCACTACCCAAAGAGGACAGCTTATGGCATCTTGGCAAATAGAATGCAGAAGCAACCACTACCCAGCAAGGCTGGGGCAGAAAAGGGCTGGTTCCTGGGGACAGAGGTTTTGGTAATATATTATTGGGCCAGGTCATCACCTCAGAAATCAATATTCACCTCCCCTCTGCCAGCCATGCTGCCATGCACACTTCCTTTCCTACTGAGCTCAGGAAGTCACAGGGCTCAGGAGACCGAGCTAGGCCCAGTTGTAAAGGGCACCAAAGGGAAAGACTTCTGGAGGCCCTGCAGGGAGTCCTCCTTGACTTCGCGGGTCTTCAAGTGTCTGTATCAAAGACACAAAGCCACGGCTTGCATCAATTTCCCTCTCGCTTTTGGTGAGGTTGACCTATTCCCTCACTCCCTAAAAAACTGAGCTCCAATAGGATTCTGGCTGGGAGTTTAAAATGTCCCTGTGTGTGTGTGTCTGTCAATGTGTTTGTCTGTGTCTAAATGTGTGTGATATAAAGATGTGGTTGTGTGATATCCGGGTGAGTGGAAATATGTGAGTGCCCTCGTGTGTGTGACTCCTTGAATGTTTCTGAGAGTTCTACGAAATTCATGTTTGTTGAATCATGTGGGAGCATTGGTAATCCACTTTGTGGGAGTAAGGAAAAGAAATGCACCCGATAAGATCCCAACCGCCTCACACCCAAGCCTAGATTCATTAGATGCAGCTTCATGCGCTGTCTCCACACAACCATCAGGTTACCCGCAACCGGCTCAGGTCAGCATCCAGGACAGGTCCAGAATCTCCTGTCCTCAGGAGGTGGCTGACACACTTGCCATTGGGGACCAAAGGAAGCCCTGTCGTCCTGTGGCCACAGCTTGGTCCAGGGCCTGGGTGGCTGGCAAGGTGACTGGCTGTAATGCCTCTCAGATGGTTTCCTACGTAGTGACTGGGGTAAGTTTCATTAGCTCCTAGGTTACCTCGGCCCTCACCCTTCCATTTTTACTTTGCGTATGGAATTTCTAATTTCTTATAAAAGGGTGTATGAGGTGACCCACATTTCCAATGTTCGGCCATATCGTGTGTGAATTCCAGACATCTCAGCAGTGGGCTCAGAGACCTTGCAGCACACAGAAGCCATCGATTGATTCTGTGGCACCTTTCTCCCTCCCCCACATCCATTCTCATTTTAAGTCTGATAAGAATTCACCTAATGATTCGTTGAGCAGGGTATGCCTTGGGAAAAGCCTCACATCCTGTACTGTCCCTTATTGAGTACAGATTGTTTCTGGGGAGCGATCAGGAGAGAGTGTCAGACGGAGGAAATCACCTTGAAAGGACATGATTATGAGAAACTTGGCATCCACTCAGGTCTCCGGGAAAACTTATGTACCTGAGGCCAACAAAACAAATCTCTCCCAAGTACCCTTTCTTCTCCACAAAGTTGTTTTTTTTTTCTCCAAGGTTGAACTATTCTAAACATATTGAGAAAAGGTCCTGAGTGTCCCTCTGTCAGCAACATCCCAGCCTTCTTTTCTTTTCCCTATTTTTCCCTCCCCTATCATTCCAGAATGGATTACCTTCTTCCATCTCTGGAGAACCGACTTCTCAGGATGAGGTGGACATACTCTTTTGGAGTCCTTCTGTTTTCAAAATGCAGGAAGCACATGATGGACATAGTCTCAGGAAATACTGAGCACTGGAACTGCCACTCTCTTTCAAAGGACACTCAGGTGACTCCAATTGTGTCCGGTAGGTGGCTCTGTGACAGGATGGAAAATGATCCCAGCTCATCCAAGAGAATTCCAGTGTGTTGAGAAATCTGTCATCAGGAGAATGCCAGACTAGGGTTTGGCACCTCCAACTAGCTGCAGTCTGTCCTTTGGACTCAGTGAAACCTAGAAGGGCTATGTGGATTAACACCCTTACCAACATGTCAGGGAAGCTGTCTTCTATCCCAACATGTGTCAACCTGCTGCCTGCTGTGCCACTTATTCCAGGTGCCGAGCCCCTTTACACACATGTGTTCTCCCCGTATTGTGCTTACTCACTGATTCACGCGGTCTCATTTCTGAGGCTGTGAGTTGGCTTTGTGTGTGTGTTTGTTGGTGTTGTTCTCTTCTTTTCAATTCCATATGGGAATGAAATAATAAAGGCCCAGGCCCTGGCAGTCTGACAGAGTTCTTTTTCCCTGGAAAGTGAGGAGAACTTTGAGAAAGCCAGTCTCAAATGAATGGGTGAATTTAGTAGCTCCTCAGTGCAGAAGCCCGAATTCCAGCCGGAATGCAGCTCTGAAATTTGCAGAACTGAAAGGTGACCACTCATCTCTGAACTAAACAGCAGAGGAAGAACTGGCCCACTGGCCCAAAGCAAACAGCTTATGGCATCTCAGCAAATAGAATGCAGAAGCAACCATGATTAGGGAAGCCAAGGAAGTCACAGTATGGCAGTGGATGGTGAGCCTTCGCAGCAGGCCAGCAGCTATTGAGTGAACCATATCACTAGGCAGTGCAGGCATCCTGAGCCTTGGTTCTCTTGGGGAGGTCAGGAGCATGTGGTTTGTTGAGAGTGGGCAAGCCAGTGCCTCTGGTCTGCCCTTTACTGAGGCTGTGAAAGTGGTGTGTGTGATACACTGGTGGTGAATCAGGGAGGTTTCTTGCTATTGATAGAGGCCCTGCTGTATGCAGCTGTCCTGACCTGCCATTTCCAGTTGATGACACACAAATGCCACACTGGCAGTGAATCGTTATCAGAGAGTGGGGGTCCTCTCCTGGTTATGTCGTCCAGGTTCTTGATGTCTCGAATAAAGAATTGAGCAAAGACATCCAAAAATACAGTAGAAAAGAAAAGTTTTATTAGAAAGGAAAGTACACGTCCAGACATGGAAGCCAGCCTGAGCAAAGAAGCATGGATCAAAAGGCCTGGTAACAAAGACTTCAGGGTTTTTTATCCATTTTTTGCTGTGGGTTGTTACTTTTTCTTAGAGGAGTGGGCTTTCCTTTATTGACAACTAAGATTGACAGGACATAGCGATTCATCATTTTCTTTCCGTGCATGTTTGTTCCCAGAATTCAGTCTGTTATGATGATATTAATGAACTCCCGGGCATATGCATCATTTTATAATGATGGTAGGACTCAGGTGAATTGAAAGTCATGGGGGGGGTGCGTCTTCACTGAGCTGGTGCGAGCGTGACTGGCTTAAATGGCACCTAAATCTCTGCCTACTGGTTTCTTTGTGTGAGTTAAAAAAAAACGCCTTGCTTAATTGTGGGTGGATTAGGGCAGATCCCTTCTAAGATAGAATGACCTCAGTGTCTTTGTAGGCAGACCCAAAGACCCCAACTAACTTTCCTGTCTACCTCTTTTTCTAAGAGCCATGAACCCCCTTATCATTTGTATGGATGTTGAGGGACAGGAGGTCTCTTCTTCCATATATGCTTCCTCCTGAGAATGGCCGTAGTTTCTGCCTACAGGGGTTTCATGGAGCTATTTTTCTTTCTGCCTCAGTCAGGTTGGGGTCTTCGATTTCCTACTGAAGTGCCACCCCAGTCTCTAGACAAGGAAAAGACACAAACTAGTTATTTAAATCATACATCTATGAATTTCTATTATTGATTTGCCTATTAAGTGAGTAAGCTAAAGCCCCCACCCCTAGCCCGCCACCAGACTCTAAGGGTCCCTGCCTGACTTAACACCATTTCTGCTTAACAGTGCGCTGATGATCCTTATCAATTGTAAGAGTATCTGAGTTGCCAGGGCAATTATTAAGGTTTAAGGGAGAAGACCTTCTTCCAAGGACAGGAGGGAAGAAACTTAACTAGGTTTACTGAAAGATTAAGTGTGCAAGAGATGTTCCATTTCATTTCCTGCTAAAAGATGTCCCATCTCCAAAATGAGGCTTGCTAACCCACAGCTGGTTATTTAGTAGCAACTGGCCAGGATGGCGGTAGGCACGAGGGTAACCAAGTGTCATAGAAGACCCAGGACAAGAGTTGGCCTTGTTATTTAGAACACCATGAAGCGACTGGCTTGAAAAGTCTGGAACTGCCTCCCACCATGGGAAATGGAACCTGTGTAACCCCCCAAAATTCTGCTGGGTAGTGGGCAACGGATGTATCCAGTCTCACAGATACCAGAACTTCCTGGTCACTGACATTCTTGCTCTTCCCCAGTTCTCTTTGACTGATTCAGAAGTGAACTGGAGCTACTTTTCCTCCCCTCCCACTCCACCCTGGAGCTTCTTCTTTGAGTCTGGCTCCGTCCTACCTAGACTATTCTTGTAAACTAGTCACTGCCAGGCCTAGGGCACTTGGAAACTCCAAGGAGAGCTCTGAGAGGGAAGGGGCCCACTGCATAGGGGTTCAGATTCTTCAGGTCCATTAATTGGCACAGGTGAGTTGCCCAATCAGCACTTCTTGGAGGCAGGACTAGCTGTCAATTAATCACAGCTGTTGTTTATTGAATTGATAGGGTCAGGCCTGGTGCACTCTCCTCCTTCTTTCTTCTACTGTCTCTGCCCCTGACACAGCAGCCACACTCTTTTTCCAGATGCCTTATTCCATTTTTCCGTCTCAGCTCAGCTTCCAAGTCGACTCCAGGGCCCTTCCACCTTCTTCAGCCTCTATGCAGCCCATGTCCTTTCTTTTCCACCATTTTTTTACTACCTTGTTCTCAGTTCTACCACCCTCCCTCCTTTCTTGTGATCATTTCTACCCCCTCTAAACACCTTTGATCATCAACTACCTCTACCAACACAGGGTGGCCAATTTTCCCCTCCCCCACGCTCACTGATGACTGTTTTGCACACACAGGGCCTTAGACCTCCAAAAAGCTCCTTGCTTTCTGAACCTTGGCTGCTCTAAAGCCCACTACCCAGAGAGGCTGGGGCAGACAGGGACTGGGTTCTGGGAAAGAGGTTTTTGTTAATATGTTATCTGGTGTGGCCAGCACCTCAGAAAGTGATCCTTACTTCCCCTCCACTAGCCATGCTGCCAGGCACACTCGTTTTTCCTCCTGAGGCCAGGAAGTCACAGGGCTGAGGAGACTGAGCTAGGTTCAGTTGTGAGCCAACTCAAAAGGGAAAGGCCTCTGGAGGCCTCTGAGAGCTTTGCTGAGGAATTTTCCTCGACTTTGGAGGTCTTCATGTGTCTATTTAAAAGAAGCAAAGCCATGGCTTGCCCTCAATTTTCCATTCACATTGGGGTGGGCGACCCTGTTCTAGTTCCCCTCACTACCTAAGAATTGATGTCAAGTAGGTTTTTGGCTGGGAGTTTACAGTATCCCTGTGTGTGTGCATGCTTTTGAATCTGAGTCATTTCCGTGCAGCGAACTCTCTCTTTGTCGTGGTTCTCTAATCTCATCCTATGTACCAAATGTAAATAGATAATCTGAATTGCCTACATTATTGTTCTAAGGAGATAACTTGACATCTAC